>NW_006436298.1:26622813-26697008 GCF_000325575.1 Pteropus alecto | reverse complement strand
TATTATTTATTAAATTTTATTATATGGGTAATGCGCTGGCAAAAATCAAATATGAGCTCACAATTAAAGATCATCCTATACACAGGGAACCAAATCACCGTGGAATAGAGTCAACAAAACAATAAACAACATATTTGAATTTCCTAAGATTAAAAAATTTCAAGTATCAGGACACAATTCTAAATTTCCGTATTGGAATTGTTTACCAAAATAAAAATGAGACAAAAATAGTAATTAATAAGAAACTATAGAAATGTCCAGATATTTGATAACTATATCATTTAGGGTTCTCTGGAGAAATAGACCCAATAGAATCTATCTATCTAACTATACACACACATAATCTTATATATCTATATAGATATATATCTGTATATAAGATGTATAGATATATACATCATGATAACAAATAAAATTAACTTTTATTTTATACATAAAATAAAATATATAACTATTGAAATTTTAAAAATTGATGAATTTAGCAGCAGAGTAGACAGAATTAAATTGAAAATATCATAGTGGAAGATATATATGAAAAAATTATCTAAATGTACAAGAAAATCGAAATTGATAGAGTAGCTAAGAGATAAGAACAGAATAAAAAGTTCTAACATATCTAACTGGAGAGCCAGAAAGAGATAATAAGATGAGAAGAAGAGGAGCAATATTTGAAAAAATAATGACAAAAAATTTTCATTAAGTAATAAAAGGTACACATTCCCAGATAGTAGAAGCACATTATATCAAGCATGAATCAAACCAAACCAAATGCTACACATAGTCTTCTAGTACCAGCAAATATTGAGAAAGCCTACTACAGCATATCTAAATTAGTTAAACTAATTAAAACTAAAATCTACAGACATAATACCAAAAGCAACTAGAGTACTCAGAAAAACTCAGGCATAGATTTTTATGGGGGGAATTCTATCGATTCTATAAAATCTTTTATATTTCTCATTCCACCTAATTCTCCTGATATTAAAATAGAAGATCTTATAAGGAAAGAAACTACATGTGAATAGCTCCCATAAACATAAGTGCAAATGTCTTGGAACAAAATATTAATAAATCAAATATAGCTATATATATATATAATCACTACGACCAAGCATGGTTTTTACTGGAAATGCAAGGCTAGTTCAATATTCAGAAAGCTGTCAGTATAATTCACCATTTAAAGGCTAAAAAGGAAAGCAATATAGTTATATTACTAGATAAAGAAATACATTTTAATAATTCAACATGATAAAAACTATCAGAAAGCTAGGAATCAACCAAACTTTAACCTGATAAGGGTTATTTTATTAGTTTATATGACTGCTATAACAAATTACCACAGAGTTAGTGGCTTAAAACAATACATTTGTATTATCTTACAGTTCAGGCAATTCAGAAGTCCAAATGGGTATCACTGGGCTAAAATCAAGCCTGAGTTCTAGAGGAGAATCCATTTCTTGACTTTCTAGGATTTAGAGACTGCCCACAGTCCTTGGCACATAGCCTCCTTTTATCTTCAAAGTCATCAACAGCTGGTTGAGTCTCTCTCATGTTGTTATCATTCTGACTGACTTTTTTTGCCTCCCTCTTTCACACTTAAAGGACTTTTGTGATTACATTGGGCCCACCTGGATAATTCACGGTAATTTCTTTATTATTATTAAGATCAGTTGATTAACAATACTAATTCCATCAGCATCCCTAATGTCCATTGTCATGTAATATAAATTATTCACAGAGATTAGGGTGTGGACAGATTTGAGGGGCATTATTCTACTAACTACAAGCATGTATAAAATCCTTACAGTCAACATCTCATTAATAGTCTAAGTATTTTTCTTCTAACTCTTTCAGTTAGAGAAAAGTTGCTTCTTTACTGTGTTTCCTTAGCATTTCGATCCCAGCACTCATCCGACTTTAATACGTAATTGTTGTTTGTTTGTCCTTCTAGATAGGGTACATTATTTTATAATGTATGCCAGATCATTGCCTGGTAAATAAAAAGTTCTTAATAAGTACAAGTTGCAGAAAGTGGCATCTCCAAGTGACAGAAGAAAAGCACAGGAAGGGCTGTTACTTGAGTCCCTTTTATTCCTCAGCAGACTTGGTAACTATGTCTTTCTAAATCCTAAATGAAAGCTTCATTTCTGGTGATCCCATACCACTTAGGCACACAGAACATACTTATTTGGGCAGAAAATCCAGAGGAAAGATTTTGCTATTGTGCTTTCTTTCTAGTAGCCCATTTCACATGGCCCTAAGAATGGGTAGCAAGTTTAGAAATTCTTCCTAGACCAAGATAGAAGAGGAAAAAAAAATAGGTTGAGAGATCCAATGTGATTAATTGAGAAAAGCTATATAAGAGTATACATATTCTATTATGTATGAAATAGTTTATACATAAATTATTTCAGTAGCTTATTTTTACTTAGCAATTGTGTTTTTAAGAGAACTAAGTGTTGGAAAAGACATCATTAAAACTGTTATGTATACATAATCCCAAATTTTGATCACATCACATAAATGGGCATTTTATGGAGATCATTTTAGAAAAATTCTTTTAAGCACTAGTTTGTTGTTGGAATAAAAGTTCCTATTTTGTATACTTAAGATTATTTTGTAATGTTTAATATACAAATGTATTCAGTATATATGTCAGAAATGATGCAAAACTACAAAAAAAAAAACACCAAAAACCAAAAAAAACACCCCACCAGCCAACCTATGAACCAAAATCCTAACAAAACAGCTGAATACACCTCTGTGTTCCTTCTCTTTTCCATATCTCTATTTTCCTCTAATAACATTTTTTTTAATACTAACTACATCAATCTTATCTTTCTCTCCAATGTTTATGCCTTTTATTTCTTGTTCTTGAATAACTGCTTTGGCCAGTATATCCAGGAAAAAGCTGAATAGAAACTCATCTTTTTCTAGATTTTAATGAGACTGCTTCCAAAGTTTCAATATTCGGACTACATATTTTTTTGCTACTTATTTTTTTTGCTACATATTTTTTTTGCTACATATTTTTTTGCTACATATTTTTAATATATTTCTCTTATTATATTAAATTTCTTTCTATTTTACCAAGAATAAATTTAATAAAAAATAAAGTTGAATTATTAAATAATTTTGTCGGTCTCTATTTATAGCAATCATGAGATTTAAAAAATATATTATTGAGTGGGTTATATTTATAGTTTTTTTCATGTTAAATAGCTCTTGAAATACTTTGATAAACTTATTTTGGGCTTTCTTTACAGTATTCTTTCTTCTTTCTCAACCCTTAATATCAGAGAAATTAGAATAAGGTAGATCCTGACATTTTATTTTAAAATTGTTTCATAACTAAATGATCTAATATTGATGTTCTTTTTTTAAAAATGTGAACAAAACTATCAACCTAAAGAATGTGTTAAATATTAAAACCTCATAAAGCATTTAATTAATGTCCTGCCTTCATTTCCCATTCCCCAGGATTCCTCAAGGCTCATCTTCAAATGCCACCTGCTCCATAAACCCTTTCCTGACACTTCCAAATTAGTATAATCCCTTTTTTGAACCTTAATATGTTGCATATTTTATTTTATTGTACTAATATTTTCACTAATATTATGTTTATTGATTTATCTCACTGCTAGAGTGTATGCTCTGGTCATTGAAACCAGGGACTGTCTCATCTTTACATCCTTTGAATAGCTGCTAGTATGATGCTATGGACTGAACTGTGTCCCTAAAAATTCATATGTGGAAGTACCTAACCCCAGTACTTCAGAATATGACTCCAAATAGACGTAAGTAGGTTAAAATGAGATTTTTTTGTGTAAGGTTGGCCCTAATTCAATATGCCCAGTATCCTTAAAAAAAGAGGAGACAGACCAAGACACACAGAAAGGCACCAGGAATACATGTGCACAGAAGAAGGACCATGTTCGGTCAGCCAGAAGACAGTTACCCATAAGGCAGAGAAAAGAGGGCTCAGAGGAAACCAACCCTATCAGTTCTTTGATCTTGGACTTCCAGCCTGCAGACTGTGATAAAATAAATTTCTTTGGTTTAAGTCAGCAGTCTCCAACCTTTTTGGCACCAGGGACCGGTGCCCTATGAGAATCTAATGCCTGATGGTCTGAAGTAGAGCTGAGGTGGTGATGCTAGCACTGGGGAGTGGATGAAAATACAGATGAAGCTTCACTTGCTTGACTGCTGCTCTCTTCCTGCTGTGTAGCCCGGTTCCTATCAGGCCACAGACTGAGACCAGTCTGCGACCTGGGGGTTGGGGACCCCTGTTTTGTCATCTAGTCAGTAGTATTTTGTAATGGTAGTTCTAAAAACTGATATATAAGGTATACAATAAATATATATACATTTAATTGTGTAAAATTCTTCTATGATGAAAAAAGAGCATGAGTATACCAACATGGTCCTTGCTCTATCCTAACTATGTGCCTATGTTTACTGACTATTTTACATTGTGTAAAGAAGTTTAGGGGGAGGTGGGATGAAGGACAGGGCAAGCGCATAAGAAGATTCTCCCTTTTACAAAACTAAGTGTTGTTGCCGAGTGTAAGAGCCTCTCATTGTGGAGAAAGAGTAACTGTTTAATCTCTTTCAATAATTACTAATTTAGAAATTTTATATTGGATTCTGGTCAAGATGGCATAAAAGGTGGCTTAATGGATAAGAAAACAAAACACTTACATATGCTGCCTACAAGAGACTCACTTCAGATCAAAAGACACACAGAGACTGAAAGTAAAGGGATGGAAAAAGATATTTCATGAAAATGGAAATGAAAAAAAAATCTGGGATAGCAATACTTATATTCAGACAAAATAGACTTTAAAACAAAGGCTATAACAAGAGACAAAGAAAGACCCAGTGATCCCATTTTGGGGTATTTATCCCCCCCAAAACAAAATACTACTTCAAAGGGACTTGTGCATCCATATGTTCATAGCAGCATTATTTACAATAGCTAAGATATGGGGGTAACCTGGGTATCCATCAACAGATGAACAGATAAAGAAGAGGAGGTACATATACACAGTGAAATATCACTCAGCCATAAAAATAAATAAAAATAAATTAATTAATTAATTAATTAATTAATTAATTAAAAAAATGGAATCTACATATGCAACAACATGGATTAAGCTAGAGGGTTTGTGCTGAGTGGAGTAAGCCAAAATAGACAAAGACAAATGTCATATGATTTCAGTTACATGTGGAACCTAAAGAACAAAATAATCAAATAGACAAAAAAAAATCATAGATATAGAGAATATTTTGAGGGTTACCAGATGGGAGTGGGGTTGGTGAGGTGGGTAAAAAAGGGGGAATAGATTAAGGAGTACAAATTGGTAGTTACAAAATAGTCATGGAGATGTAAAGTATAGCATAAGGAATATAGTCGATAATATTGTAATAACTATGTACAGTGTCAGATGGGTACTAGATTTATTGAGGTGATCACATCATAAGTTATATGAATGTCTAATTACTATGCTATACACCTGAAACTAATAGAATACTGTATGACACCTGTAATTTAGAAATAAAAAGTGTTAAGAAAGATCTTATCTTTATTGAACTGATATTTATTAGACTGAAAATTGACAGTCTGCAAAAAATTGATGTTTAAATTTGACATTCCTAATAAAAGAAGTTAGGCATCAAAAAAGTGTGGAAACTTGAAGGCCAAGTTAATGAGAAATCATTTTACATTTACACTGAGCAGTTCATCATAACAATCACTATTGAGGAGTATGCGTGTGTGCGCATGTGCACATGTTGTGTTTGGGATATGGTAGTGGGATATAAAGGAATTATATTACATTGGATAATTCTTATTTTTGAGAAATTTACAAGGTAATTTGAAGAGGAAAACAATGAAAATTAAAACCTTGCCCATATCAAGTGGTTGGAGCAGAAACCCCAAATATTTTGTTCCTTATATCAGAACATAGTGCAAAACCCAGTAGTTAACACACCTAGAGCTGAAAGTTCTGGGTTAGGGAATGATCCAGAAAGTTTTCTCAATAGGTCCTTTGAGGGTCAGAATTTTGCATATATTTCCTTTTGCTTAACATAACACAGTTAGTGATAAATATTTAACATATCATTGCAGAAATAAATTATAACAAATTAATATGGAGTATTCCAATGCCTACTCTGATAATTTTGCTGTTGTGTCTCTTCCCACAGAGGAAGCACATTTTCTCAGGCATCTGAATCCCAGAACAGACTTGTTAGAGATAAATGGCGACACTATTTTTCAAAGTGGCCAAATAAGCCATTGTCAAGAGTGTATACTATAGTAAAAACTCGAGCTGTGAGGCTGATGATCAATCTAGAATAAATGTAAATAAAGCTCAAGTGGCTCTTAGGTCTTGGGCACATCCTGTCAAGACCAGCATTTCTCATGCTGTAATTCAAATTCCCAAATGCACTCAAGTGGGTGAAAGCTCCAAACTGATGTATGGTAGAGAAGGGTAAAAAGGAAGGATGTGGGATTTCTCATTAACTTAAATATCTAATAAATTGATTTTTAAATTTAATTTGTTTAGATTAAATTTGTATGAATTCTTTTCTGATCCTAGAGAGCTGATTCTGTTTTTCCCCCTAATCCTTTTTGATATTATCTGAATGTAAAATGTCCTCTTGTTGGTGTGGCCCTGATAAACATAGTACCTACACGAGCAGGTCATCGAACTGTTTGTAAAACCTGTTTTCTTTCCCTTATCGTCTAAATTTCATTGACACCAAAATCAACATGCTAAGTCTTGAAACTGACAAATATTTAAACTAGAGTTTCCTTAAAGAATAACAGTCTATTATAAAAAGAGGAATCGTAATTTTTTCAAGGCTAAACAACATTTTTTTCTGCATTGCTACCTCAGCTTCCAGCTCAGAATTAACTTAAGTTCATCATTCTCATTTGTCTTGTGGAGACCATAACTTTAATAAAATAAGCAAATGTCTAGAACCAACACTTGCAGGACATTACTGATTTTATTGGAATGAATGGCTCTGAATAACAGGAACACACAATTATGTTGCGGCAGTCTAAAAATTTCTGATTTAAGAAATATAACTACATTATGTTGTGTGGGCTTAGTTTGTTACTACCAAATTTTTTTCCCATATAATTTGTTGGAATAAAAAACATAATTTTGCTCTTGGAGCATTTTTGTGCCCAGGAGTATGGGTTGTTAGCATCTTCCTCTTTGCCTGCATAATTACCCTATAGGTCAATGCACCTTCATCATGACTACAGCCACACTCAGCAGAGCCTTCTCCTTTCATTGACCCTCTCTAAGGCCATACATGGTCAGATGTGGAAATTAAACAATAGTTTTAATTCATTCATATGGCTATAAAGCATTACATAATATAGATGTATGATAATTTAATTAATTCTTAGATTTTTTGATAGCTATATAGATTTTTTCTAATCCCCACTAGAAAATAACTGTCTATTCTGATTTATATTTTTGTAAAATAGATTTCTAAAAGTTTTCTGTGTTAAAGAGTATTGTGTGTGGTTATGTGAAACAATTTAAAAATTAGAGAAAAGTTGCAAGTACAGAACAAATAACTTAGTTGCTGAAATGATGTCCCTATAGCCCGAGATAGGGACTATTTAGCCTACATTTCCTACAAACAAGGTCATTCTTCAACATAACTAAAATACAACCATGGGTATCAAAAAATTAACACTGAATAGATAGATACCACTATCTATTCCTGATTCAAGTTTTGCCAGGTGTCACAATAATGCCCTATATAGCAAAAGGATTCAGTTCAGAATCATGTTCTGAATTTAGTTGTTTCTTTACTCTTCAATTTTGAACAATTCCTAAGTTATTGCTTCTTATTTGTGTATTTCAATTCCATCAGCCAGCATTTCTTCACTCAGCCATATTGAATGTTATCATTTAAAAAACTTTTTTTTTTTATAGCAAATGAATATAAAGTGGTGTCTCTTTGTTATTTTATTTACATTTTATTGACTACTAAAGAGGTTCGACATGTTTTCTTAAGTTCAGGGTGATTTGCATTTTCTCATATATTTTTTCTATCAGACTGCTGTTATTTTCTTATTTTGTAGGTAGTTAGAAAATTAATCATATACTTTGCAAAAAATTATGTATTTATATTTTTCTCTGGACTTCATTTATGGTGTTATCATTACAAACATTTCAGTAGTTGAATCTATCAGTCTTTCCTCTTGGATTTAGTATCATGTTAAAGGACTCTTTTCATTCGAAGGTTTTCAAATATTCTCTTAAATTTAACATTTTTATTATTATTTTACATTTAGATTTAATCTATTGAGGAGTTACTTTTATATTATATGAAACAGAGTATATAAGTTTTTGGTTATTTTAGGTGAATCATTAATTATACCAGTATTATTTGTTAAAAAAAGAAATTTTCCGTCTAAATTAAGATGGTGCTTCTATCATATATTATGTTTTCCAGATCTAGTACATCTATTTCTGGACTCTGGTTTTATTTTATTGACCTGCTTGTCAATACTATGTTTACATTTTTATTGTTAACTTTATAATAGGTTTTGAATATCTTATATGGCAAGTCATCTTTTATGATTCTTTTTTTTCCCAAATGTTTTTGGTAATTTTTATTCATTAAGCTTTTCAGACTAATTTTGATATATTATTAATAGCAGTAACAGAAACTGAATCAATATTTAGTTTCTAATTAAAATTACATTAAATCTATATATTATTTTCGGAAAGATTACATTTTAAAGATATAGTCTATGTTTTCATTTTTACTCTTGGCTTTGAATCTCCTTTTGTCTGATATTAATTTACTCACTTATTCTTTTTATGTTACATATTGGCACAGAAATTTATTTTCCACTCGCCTTTTAACTTCATTTAAATACTTCTTAAGAGTGGTTGGATTTTGATTTATATGCTAGCCTATCACAAGGCAATTGCCATTAGTCATGTTAAACATTATTTTTGGGTTTAATTAAAACCATCCCAGTAATTCCAAATTTTACATCCAGATGGCAGAAATATTAAATTATCATTATCATAATTATATAAGATTAAATTTTATTTTCTTCCTGTTAATGCTGAAATTAGAAATTGTAGTACCCTCAAAAAGTTCAACAGGAGTGCCATGAGGAGGCAGCTGATTTTCTGTCTGATTTTGTCACCAGTGGAATATTTGTGTGCTTTTGGGATCTCAGGTTTAAATCTCTTTCAATTTGCATCTTTCAAGTTTGTAAATATCAAGGAATTTTTTTTATAGTCTTAGCTTCTGAGAAGCCCCTCTTCATCTACTGTTGGCTTGTCATTCTCAGTCTTTTGTATCCTAATGCCCATTCAAATTCAAACTAGAGCTAATATTCGGAGTTCATTAAAGAGTTATAAAGATTGAATTATTTCTGCTAAAGGGTATTCAGTAGACTTGATAATGGCATAATGACAAATACTATTGTGAGATTAATGCTCTGATTATTAGGTTTAATTGATGATGGACTTCATCAGGAAAAGAAAAAGTTCATTCAGACTGCCCAGGTCAGATTAAACACATATTTAAGAAGAGAAATAACGTCACTTTTTAATGATTGCCTATACAAAGGCTTCCATACAGAATACTCCTACAAAGAAATAGAAGTGCTCATGAACTAAGCAAGGTTTATAATCCTCCTCTAGAAAAATATTTTTTAAAACAATGATTGCTTGTAGTAATAATTAAAAATTTTGCATGCAAATAGAAGTTATTATCTCATTGTTCTTGGATTCACAAGAATTAAGCACTATGAAATAAAGATGGGTAACTATGAAATATTTAAGATTCCAGTTGGAACAAATCTTGTGTGAAAATTATAGGAAAAGACTGGGAAATGTTTCTTGTCCATTGTTTCCTAAAGCAGCTCTTTCTGAAATACCCTATATAACTGGAAAAAAAATTCTCCCCATTAATTCGACTGTATCATTACACTTTTGCTTTGTATCCTGAAAAAGATTAAGACTACAGTACTTTCCCAGCAAGACTGTTAGGACATCTGCCAGATCATCAGCCCTTTGGAAGAAGTGGTCCTGGGTAGATTGGTCTAATTTCTACAAATTGTCAGGAGTTAGCTCTAGGTTGCATTAATCTGTGGGCTTTCTTCATTTATAAGATAAGTATTTAAAGCCATTGAACATTGTACTGATTTGGCTGCATCCCACAAGCTTTGATATTTAATTTAGTTAAAATACTTTTTAATATCAAGTGTAATTTCTTTTTTAACTTCATAATATTCTTTAAAAGTTCATTACTTCAGTTCCGATAGTTATGCTTTTTCTACATATTTACATATTTGTTATTTGATTTCTAGTTTAATCAGTAAGTACTTGAAGGAAAAGCAGTGTCCCGAAATTTGGGCTAAACGTAACCACTTTCCCTCTCTCCAGGGTCTGTAGGGTTCTAAAATCCTTAGCTCTTGTGATGCCTATGAACAGGCTTTTGTTTGTTTGTTTAATCTGCCTTTTCTAGTTGCTCTTGATAGAAAGTGTTGTTCTGACACAGGTTATTCCACTACAAATTGGAAATGGAAGGCTTAGTGAATTTATTTATAAGAATTCTTTTATTGTTAAATTTAATAGAAATACAGAAAAAAAAACCCCACCTAAACACATATGTAGCTTAATCAATTACCATAATTTGACTACCCTTTAACCACCTCCCTTTCCCATGCAGTGGATAGACCTTTGTAGCTACCAGACACCTTCCAGGTGCTCCCTTCCAAACACAGTCTCCTCCCTCCCAGAGTAGCCACTATGGCAACTTTATGGTGAACACTTCTTTGCTTTTCTTTGTAATTTTATCAGCAAGTATATATCCCTAAAGATCATAATTTAGTTTATACTCCCTCTCATTTTCTTTTTTCCCTTGTAATTTATTCGTTGAAGAAATTGTAACATTTGTCTTATAGTATTTCCCATTGTCTGGACTTTGTTGATTATGCTCACATGGTGTAGTTTAAAATGTTCCTCTGTATTTTCTGTAAATCGAGTTGGACTTAGGGGCTTGTTTTTTGACAAGACTATTGAATAGTCTGGTTTGCCTGTCTTTTTTGGTAATGTTAGCAACTACTGACGCTCGTTACTTAAATCATTAATTCACTAAGAGTTGCAAAATGGTGATATTTCAGTTTCACCATTTCTTATTATTTGTTGGAATTCTGTCTGAAGAGAAATGCCACTTCAGTTATTATTTTGTCTTATAGAGATATAGTTTGTATAGGAAAGACATGATAAATACTTTATGTTTTATATTTATTTTCTAGTTTTCAAATAGTTATTCCCTAATATCATTTATTAGCGATTGATTAGGTTGGGGTTTTTTGTTTGTTTTGTTTAGGTATCATTATGTGCTCAAGGATTTAAACAAATTGTGTTTCAATGCATTGTGCTTATCACGCTTATTGATGTTCACATTGTCTCATCTTGCCATTGGAAGCATCGTTAACTTGGCTTTTCAGTTCTTTTAACATCCTACTTGTATTTAATAGCTTCCTTGTCATCTGACATGTGAAAAGTTGTTAGAGACGAATTGTGCACATTTTCTGCCCCAATCCTGAAAATAGCCACAAAATATGTATGAATCTAACTGAGATCAGAAACAGTGCCCAGTTGATCCACAGGCTTTGGAACAATAATAAATAATTATTGTTTTAAGTTACTGAGTTAGGGGGATTGGTTGCACAGCAATAGCTACTAACATAGCAGACAGAAACAAAGAGAAAATAAGAACTAAAAAGCAAAGGCATCTGTAGAATGAATCAAGAAACATCAAATTTTATTTAGGATGAAGTTTAAGAGAAGAGAATAGTAATGATAAAGGGATGGAGATAATCTAAAACACATTTTCCTGGGCTAAAATACACATTTTCAAATGGAAAAGCTAATATAAGCCTTCGTCTAATGACTAACATCTAATGAATAGGTGCACAGAGAAAATTCTGTAATATTTTCAGGGAGGAAAAAAAAAAGGATTAACTGCCCAGGAATAAATATGAGCGTGGCATCAGATATCTCAGCAATAGCAATGGCTGTTAGAATACAATGAAGTAAACTTTTAAATGGGAGGTGTGTATGTGCATGTGTATGTGTAAAGAGGCTGAGAAATATAAAGGGAGAGAGAGAGAGGAGAGAGAAGAGAGAGAGGAGAGAGAGGAGAGAGAGAGAGAGAGAGAAAGGGAGAGAGAGAAAGGGAGAGAGAGAGAGAGAGAGAGAGAGAGAGAGCGAGAGCACAAGAGCGAGTGAGCGTGAGTGCGCGAGCAAGCGTGCGTGAGAGAAATGTTAAGAATATTAAAGTGGTAGGTCTCAATCCTTTGCTGAGGTACACAGGGAAAAGTTGCCAGTAACCTCCATGCTTTAGAAGCTGAGATGACTATCTTTTTACCATCTTTTTGGCCTCTTAAGAGCCAAGAAGAACTAGCACATTAAGAGGAAACTGGTGATCTTCCCCCAGGAATCCAGGTCTCTGAAGTCCAAGCTCTTCCCAGAATTTGACATTAATCTGCTCATGTCAGAGAAATCATCATACCGGTTCTCTTTGCTGAAATCCCAATGAAGCCCCTGGCCTCAATGGCACCCAGCTGCTTATATATCCAAGAAGCTGTTTAACACTGAAAAGGCAGGTATATTAAACATAATATTGGAAGGGAAGAGGGAGGTAACAGGGAGCCACATTCCAGAATCTTTCACAGAAACCTGTTATGAGGAGAAATTTCTACATAAGTGTTTTTGGGTTTTGTTTATTTTGTTTTAAAATTTATTTGATTTTGTTTCTCAGTTCATAAAATTATGTTGATTATAGTACCTAATTTTTTGAGATAGACACTGCAAAGTGGTTTGTGTGACTTCCTATTGACATCCTGACATCCCTCTTTCTATTAATGAAGAGCATGACAGAGTAAGGTAGCTGGCCTTGATTAGTCATGCTCTGTCCTTCAGGGTAGGACTCAGAAGTGTGTGCTGGCCCTATGTCTTCTCTATCCAACTCAACAGCAACAAATGTTTCTGCCTTCCTCCTTGAAACATTCTCCTCTCCTGGTTTCCACTGTCTTTCCTTCTATTCGTTTGCTTCTCATCTCCTTTCCTGGCTCATGTGGTCTATCCAAGTACTACATGCTTGAGCTTCTCAGAGATTGACCTAGGACTCTGCTTTTTTTTTTTTTCTACTTAGACTCACAAGTGATCTTGGCCTCCACATGTCAATCAAATAAATTTTAATTTTTTTCTCAGAAAACTCTTTTGTGTCTTACCTGTATCAGTGGAGAATATTACCATCCATCCAATTAATTACTCAGGCCAGAAAGATAGCATTATTTCTTTTTCTTCACATCCCCAATATAATCCTGTAACAAATTCTTTTATTTCTTTATCCCTTTGCCCTAATTTACTACTGTCCCTTTAGTTCAGCCTATCATAATATTTTTCCAGGATTATTACAACTCTATCAAAATTGGTCTTCCTGTATTCCATTCTTTATACATCCACAAAAGTTATCTTAACATAAATTAGCTCACCTCATATCCCCTCTTCTTATATTTCAATGGCTTCCCATACATTCATTAATAACACAAATTTCTTATAAGGTCTACAAATTGATACATGATCTGATCTGTACTGTGCCTTCAAACTTTTCTACTTTTCCTTAGCTCACCTCATTACACTCACACTGATTATCTTCAAGTTCCTTAAATATACCAAACTTATAATTGCTTCAGGTTCTTTAAACTTACTCCCTCTATCTGCCTGCCATGGTTTTTCTTCCTTTGTAAGTCTGGCTTTTTCTTTTTCTCATAAGAAATCTTCCTCATTTCCCACCCTCATTTAGTAATTCTGTGCTCTTTTTATTTCTCCTATGGTAATTATAAGATACCTCTTTGTGTTTTATTTTCTCTCTTGAAAGAACGTTAGGAATTAAATATTATTTAATAATATTAACTACTTCAAGGGTAAATTGTAAAGATTAAATGAGTAAATACATGTAAAAGGTTTAAAACAGGGGTCAGCAAACTTTTCTGTAAGGAACCAGATAATTAATATTTTAGGCTTAGCAAGTCATATGTGATCTGTCTTTCATATTGTTTGTTCTTTCCTTTTTTTCTTTTTTTTTTTACAGTCCTTCAAAAATGTAAATTCAGTCTTTGCTTACCAGCTGTGTGGAAATGGGATGCCAACTGGATTTGGCCATGGCAGTAGGGTGACAACCCCTGAAACAGAGTCAAGTACATAGTAAATTCTCAATAAATTTTAGTTATTATTATAAATCACATATTACAATATTTTATTTATTGTCTGTTTACTTTTTTTCTAATGTTCACCATTAAAATTTGAACTCCAGGGAAAGATAGTGTCTGTGTTCATCATCGTCTTATCATCATGCTACACATACAGGTACTCAAATATGTTTGTAATATCAATATAAAATCGCTGAGGACAAGATAGATTATTCAGTGAAAACAAGAAATATATGGTGTTGGTATTGGGACAATTAATTAGTTCTTTGCGGGGGCGAAGAGAAAAAAAATTGAGCCCACTCTTTAATAAAAAATAAAAGTCAGTTGAATCAATGGATTAAAGTTAAAAATAAAATTACAAAAGAGCTGGAAGAAAACTAAATTAAGAAAAACTCTTGTAGTAACAAATGTGTTAAAAGAATATATAATTTATAAAGGAAATTCATAAAGGAAAATATGATAAAACTTCTGTATGATAAAAACAATAGCTAATTCAAGTACCAAATGACAAACCAGAGAATAAATTATATTATCAAATGTGTGATAATATAGAGTCAGAGTACCTGTTGGTAAGCTTATGGTTAGTTGGGTTCACTCATAAAAATAGTGGGATTTTAAATTGTTAAAATTCTTTGAAATAGCCATTACTATTAACTGCCAAATTAAACACAGTCATTGAAACAGAAATTCTATATAGGATTATACTCTAACACTTTATACTTATAAAAGTATGGCAAGATAGGTGCAAGAATGTTCACTGTAATACTGTTTATTAAAGCAAGAAACAAGAAACAACTCAATTGCCTATCTGTAAGGACCTTTTGTAGGTAAATAAATTGTGATAGTTCTGTATAATATATGAAAGTACGTTAAATGTTTTACAATTATTAAACAGAATGTAGTAAATCTAGATGCATTATGCAGAATGACTCTGAGTTAAATTTTAGAAAGCACTTAGTAGCATGGTATATACAGACTGTTCCCAATTTTCAAAGGTTATACAGGATTTTATGAGTTTTAAAATGGTTATTGGCTCTGGGGAAAGAGAACTGGGGAAGACAGTGGTGTGAAAGGGAGATTAACATTTACGTTTTTTATTTTTTTATTTTTTTACCATATTCATGTATTATTTTTCAAATAAAAATACAAAAAAAACTTAAAACAGTATTTTTTCCTAAGGAATATATATATACATTGGAAGAACATACTAAGATTTTTTAAAACTCTGGCATAACAAGTTCTTATAAAAACTTTCTTGATCATTGAATAACTTGAAGTTCTCAGCATAGTTCACATTTTACCACTTGCTAATTTGCTATTTCCTAAGTGTTTCTAGCAGGTGATTTCTTTCCAGAAGTTTCTTTTTTTCTTTCTTGATATTTGCCTTTAAATGTCTCTTTATCTCTGTAATTTGATTTTCATCCATATTAAAGACATATTACCATTTAAAATTTTAGTGAGAATAGAAGATATGGTAAGTGAAACTAATTCACATAGAAACAACTTAGATTTGAGTTTCTCTTATTTTACCAGTTTACTTATTCCATTATCTCTTCACGTCTCTCAAATTGCCTGAAAGTAGGTGAATGCTGTGCAGAATCTTAGTTTCATGTAATAAATCTAATTTTGGTTTTTCCTTTCACTCTGGTTAACTGAAAAACTGAAAGGAGCTTTACAAAAAGTGAAATTTGAATCAAGAAACTTCTTCAGTTCTTCTTTATCCTATACAATTCATGGTCAAGACCAATTTTCCTTGACTGTTGTAAACCAAACTGACCTTTCCTTTTATACATTAGATTTAAGGGATCTTCACAAAATCTTTTTTCTCTATTCAAGACAATAAATATTTATTGGGTAGGTAACTTATGCAAGGAATCAGCAAAGATTATGAAGGCAACACAAAAGATGAAAAGAACATTTTTCTCCCTAACAATTTTAAGATTTTTGAGATAAAACTTAAAATAAGCAAATCGCCAAAAACTATCAGGGTACTGTTCTGGTAGATATCATACATCTCCATGACTTTAACAATTTTACAGATGAAAAGAAAAGAAGCTAGAGAGATGCAAATAACTTAACCCAAATCATCCAGCTACTAAGTGGCTGTATTTGGATTCAATTTCATTTGATTTGTCTGGAGACAGATCCAGTTTCCAAAGCACAGAAGCTAACCATTTATTGTATGCTGTCTCCAACAATAATTGCTAGACTGTATTGAGCATTTACTATGCAATAAAAATGATTTAAAGCATTTTAATGTATTAATTTATTTAATCCTAATAATGGTATTATGAGGTTGTTATTACTATTGTAGTCACTTTTCAGATGACAAAAACAAGGTGCTCAAGATGAACCTGATGACTTGGATGCATCTGGGTTGGAAGTTCTGAAATGGCTTTCTCAGGGAAGTGGCATATGAAAAATCTGGGGTAGGATTTGGGCAGGATTTGGCAGATGTATATGAGAGAGTATACTAAGGTGCATGGAGGAAAGAGATCCAATAGAACTACCCAGGAAGAAGAAACCCAAAGGAGCTAAGCATGATTGAATATGCAAAGACAGAGTGTATGGGATACCAATGGCAATTCTGCAGTTTGGGGCCTAAATATGAGGAGAGTTGTGTAGTTAATGAATTTATGGTCTCATAAGAACTCTTTTTGAAAATGTATTGGCACATGTTCTAGTAAATAGCATGCTTTCCAACAGTTTTAATGACCATGTATATGCTTATTCCTTAGTATTCTTTTCCTCTCTTTACTTGAGCACTGGCCTGCTTTTACATTTGCCTTCTGGATACTTCCATTTGAGCTACTGCAAGTAACTTACCTATGCATTTCTAAAATTAATGCAGTTATCTTTTCCCCAAACTTTTTTTCCAACTTCTATCTACTTACCAAAACTAGAGTATTTAGAGTTTTTTAATTCCACCTTGATCTTTTCCCTTAATGTCGTTTATTTACCAAATTTTACTAATTTTACCTGTTATATCTTTCTTGAACCCATCTGCTCTTCCCCACATTTTCTGTCATTGCTTCAGCATAACCCTCCATCTTTTCTACTACATGGACCAGAGAACAGCCTTCTTCCTATTCTCCAGCTTTGACTCATTCTTCAAATGCCAATCACGTTTCATCTTTCCTGTGACAATGTCACTGATCTTCCCATGTGTAGTCAGTCCCTCCTTTCTCTATGTTATAATTCGTATGTTTTGAGTGTTTTTGTTTATGTCTCTCTGCTCTGATAGACAGTGTGCTTCTCGGAAAGAAACAATGCATTATTCGTTTCCCACATAGTATAGTCATAGTGTTTGACATATGGTAAGGACTCAATAAGCCGAATGAATAAATGGTGGAATGGAAGAGAAACACGTTAGTTAGATGTCTAGCTGAAGAGCTCAGGAAAGAAGGCCCACATCTAATCCATCAGCCAATCTTATTGGCTCTACTTTAAAAATATATCCAGAATCTAAACACTTCTCAATACCTACACCATTCAGTCACTATCATTTCTTGGCCTGTTCCTGCAGTAGCTTCCCAATTACTCGCACTGATTCACATTTCCTCCTGCAGTCTATTCTCACTGCAGCAGCTGGAGTGACCTCATAAGACTTAAGTCATGTCACTTTTCAACATTGATTTTCTAATGTTTTCATCTCACACAGGTTAAAAATGATAGTACTTACAATGGCCTACAAGGATTGGCTTAAGCTGGCAGACTGTTACCTTATCCCTAACAAGCCCAGAATATTCCTTGAGGCTTTCAAACACTGTTTGCTCTGCCTGGATGCACTATCCCAGTTATCCGTATGGTTTGATCCCTCTTACTAACTTTTGATCTTGGCTTAAATATTAAACTCCTCCATCCTGCATAATAGACTATATCTTTATCTACATTACATCTATTTGTCTATCGTCTATTATCTATCTATCTATCTATCTATCTATCTATCATCATCATCATCATCATCTATCATCTATCATCTACATGTACTCATCATCATCATCATCATTATCTATCATCTATCTAATCTATCATCTACATGTAGTTAAATATAATTTTACTATGTTAAATGATTATTAATAAAATGTTAAATGGTTATTTATAGAGTCAGATTTTTGTTTATTGTCTATACACCCCCTAGACTGTACTGTGGAAACAGACTTTTTATTCTTTTTTTTTAGGCCAAAGATATGATATTGCTTGATACACAGTAAGTACTCATAAGATATTTGTTCTAAGAACAAGAATAAATTGTTTAAAAATTGAGACAATTTAGAAATAGAAATGACATTAGAACAGGATATACATATTTAACAAAGTGACCATGGACAAGACTGAGCAATTAGATTAAAGAAAATAAAATGGTGCCTGATTGTTTATTTTGTAGATGGCTATAAAAACAAGAGTGTGGATATTTTATTTGTCTGAGAGGGGAATGGGATGAGCCTTGAGGGTAAGGAGGGAATTGCTTCTTTTCAGAATTAAGGATGAGACAGGGATGCCAGGAGTGTGGTAATGTTGGGGTTTTGAGAGAGGACACACGCACTATCTGTCACTGGCAGAGGCAGCCAGAGCTGGAGCATGTGAATGCACATCTGTGCTGCAGGTGGAAGTGACAGCAGTGTCAGGGGTACTGGTAAACAGCTTCCTTTGAATAAATATCATCACTTAGCCATGCAGGAAATGAGATCCTTAGGACATGGAGGAAAAAATGTCCTTCAGGTCCCAGGGAAGGCTAGTTCTGTACAGCAGGAGGCGGCTGGCAACACTGCTGCTATAACCTGGCTACCCTGAACATCATGAATGAACTTTTGAAGCAGCTTCTTATATATGCCTGTGTTTATGTGCAGGGACAATGTATATGGTTTTGCAGACTGTTCATTGCATTAGGGCACCTGGTAAGTGGGGGCTGAAATCCAGCTTGTCTTTTCTTGCCTGTCTCATGCTCAGGAAGAACATCTTTTCCTAATTTCACTGGGGCCATGGTAGGCTAGTGACCATTAGACATATGTATGCAGGTAATATGTGTATAGATGTATATAAGAGGGGAGAGAAATGAATTTCTTTAAAGCAATGATGGGATCAACTGTAATTGAACAAAATACTGGAAAAGAGAAGATTTCTTCTTTGTTCCCTCCTACACCTACTTCTGCCCCTCTGGATAAATTACTGTAGACCGGTAACAGTGGTGCATGCCTTAGACATGGCAGATGATAGGTCTGCCTGTCGTGATTGCCTGAGGGGGCAATGGCAGTAACAGTGGAAGGGCACAGACTTCTATGTGCCTGACAGACTTTCCAGATTTTTTTTCCCTGAAAGTAATAATAAATAGGACTGAAACATTAGATAGAGAATATTGTCACCGAATTGAGACTCTCCAGGAAGAATTATAATTCAACTCTTGAGACAGGCAGGATGAAGCCTCTGTGCAATTTAAAATTAATATTAAATGGAAAGTGACCTCATTTTGCACTCAAGCTGTTAAAACAAGACAGATCTGGAACAGAAATAACTAAAAGTGAAAAAAGAATGGATGGAAAGTTTTTATTTAATAAAGACAGAGCAGGAATTTACAAATTACATTCAAACAAATAGAAACTTTCATTGAATTGGTATGTAAGTTCTGTTGTTGTTGTTGTTGTTATTTTGTGTGTTTGTGTGGTAGAAGAACAGTCAAATAGATGAATCACTGGCTGAACTGAACAAGAAGAAGAAGATTCATAAATGCACAAAAACACTTATTAGTGTACTTATGGCCAAGATCTTATCATTAGAAATGGAAAATAACAGATTGAAAAGTAATTAAATTAGAAAATCATTTATTTGGAAAGCCAGATGAAAGGAATATTTTAAAATAAAATATCAATTACCAAAATTAAATATAAAAAAGAAATAGGAAATCCAACCAAATGAACAACAAAGGAAGAAATTTAAAAGTTATTTAGAAGACATTGGAAGCTTTCATGGATAGGCAGCCACATTTCCTAAGACTTTGTACATAGGTAGTATAACACTCATGTCTCATTCTGACAAGAGAGAGCACCCAAAATCAATCCTGATAACAACTGTTCATACTTCTTGAGTGCATGCTTTTTTCTAGAGCCTGTTATTAGTGCTTTATATATATAAATTAACTCAATTTTTGTTATCCATGAGTTCAGTACTATTGTTATCCTCCATTTACAGACAGAGGAAAATGAAAAGCAGAGGCTATGAAATGACATGGCTAGAATTAGAGTCAGATGCTAATGTCTTGGCTAAAGCTTAACACAATATCGTCAAGTGTGGTTCAGTACAGGTGATTTAACAATAACACACATATATAACAAAAATTATTATGTAAGAGACCAAAGCAGAAAAATCATTTAGTATTTTGATTGATGTCAAAAGTATATTTAATAAAATTCAACATTTATTCTTTATAAAATCTTCTCATAGCATCAAAAGTCATAGGTTCACACATTTCGGTTTTAATATGTTCTGCTATACTGCCCTTCACAGTGGATGTATCAATTTAATATTCCCTCTGTGAGGTAGAGGAGGGAGAGAGAGAATAAAAGAGAATGTATGTTTACCATATGCTTGATATTGTGCTATATACATTCTATCTTATTAATCTTCCTATGAACACTGAGTGATAGGTATTTTGAAGGGTGGCAATTGAGGCTGTGCAAGGTTCATTAATGTACTGAGATTTGTATAGTTAATAAATGAAAAAAAGATTTGAACCCAACTTATATGGCTCAAAAGCAATATTAATTCAATTTTACTTTGCATTTTGGGATATCTATCTATCTATCTATCTATCTATCTATCTATCTATCTATCTATCTATCTATCTATCTATCCCAAATTGAAACCAAATTAGAGAGGCTAAGAATCAAGAATTTAAAAATTATTATTAATTTTACTCAAGTAAATCACTCCAGAATAACAAATGTCAAATCAGGAAATTTGACTCTGATTATAGCAATTTTTTTAAAGGTTCAGAAAAGAGAAATTGCTATTGACCAAAGGTGATTGTTATAAAAACAAATCAGTCAGTGAAAAAACACATGAACAAACAAACGCACACAGTAATTTATAAGCATTTGAAACAAAATTATTGAACATTTTTCAGGTCAAACTCACTTCAGGAAGAGAAAATATATCACATACCAAATATCTTACTCATTCCAACTGAAAACAAAACTCAAGTAAACATTAGCATTAATTAGTTTACTGTTATTTCAATAAGGTGATGTGAGGTGATGTAGTTTTTTAATTAAGTATCTCTATTATTAATTCATAATAGAGCAAGGCATTTAGATATTGCTATGTAATAAACAGCACTCTAAGAAACCAGTCTGTGGATCACCTGGGGAAACCTTTGTGGATTATCGGTAGTCCTAAAATCACATTTTAAGGCCTACTGATGTAAGAGTAATCATTTTCACTGGGAGCTCCCATGGGCACGTATAAAAGACTTTAGTTCCACAGTGTGTCTCTGAATGTTACAAATTACACTTATTAGATGTTTACTCTGTGGCATCAAAATTTTGGTGGGATGATTATCTTCAAATCTGTGATCTTTTTATAAAACATATAGATATTATATAAAAAACATTTTTAAATGATGGCACTAAATCATATGGATATTATAAGAAATAAAATCTTAGGGGAAGGAAAATCATCAGCATTGGCAAAAGCTTTTCCATTTTCTTGTTTATTTGGTGTTCTCAGACTGAAATGCCAAAGGGAAGAATAGTAGAGATATCAGAGAAAACACAAATTATTCTGAAAAGTTTACTTATTCAAGAGTATTTTTAAAACTCTATAGATTCAGTACATAAATATGTGAAATACAAACAGCTTAACTTCTTGAGAGGTCAAAACAATTGATACTGAATCCTCTCAGTGTAACTATGGCCAAGGTTTTGTAACTGACTAGAATGATATTGTGTCTCTTACCACATGATTAAAATCTGGCTGACTGTAGGCACGGCGACCTTCGCTATCTATAGTGATGGTCCATGTGGTGATGGTAGAATGAATACACATGACATAGTAGTTTCACTCAGGAAGTATAATTGTCGGGGAGACCAGATGGGGAATAGAGAATTAGGGCTAAAATAATCACCTAAATATTCAAGGATATAAAAATTCCTCTCTACACTTAGTGAAGTTTTCTGGTTTAGTTCTTGTTTGTTTCTTAACAAGTCATAAGACATAATCCATCATGAAAAAGTTTCAGGCAATAATGCTGTGGGGAAAAGAAATCCAAGGCAGTTTGTACTCCTATAACGCACTGTTCTTGTTTAATGTGGGTTTTGAGATGCCTAGATGCTACAATGATTTCTATAACACAGGGATATTTCTATTTTCATAGAATGGACAACTAGACAGACACATAAGTTTTGTTTTCAGTTTGGTCTTATTTTGAGATTACTCACATGGTATTTCTAAAAGATAATTATAAATATTTTAATCAGATAACTTTCCTTAAAAAATGACTCACTCATTTTGCAGTTTTTATAGCTGCCCCTACATTCGATCAAGCCCAGCTAAATAGCCATCTAAAAAATATGTATTTATCATAAAATTTATACTTGAGGAAACGAAATGCTCCTACACAAAAAGGACCAGGCATGAAAACAAAATGAATTAAATTAAGATCATAAACTATTACTGGATTGGTGCAAGAGCATTTCAACCTTTGCAACATCCCAAAAATATCACTTTACTTCATAATTCTCTTGTGAATGAAAATAAAGTGCTAATCATCTTTTAAAGATATATGATTATTTCATTTTATTCAAAATGCATATTTCTAAAGTAGGAACAAGATCAATGTTTTGGATCTTTTCATGTTTTCTTCTCTTTGATAAAAAATAACACTTAGATATCTTTTGGAGTTTATTTTTAAACAATGATAGAAGTTAAGATTGTTAATCTTAGCCAACTAGGTTCACTTTTCGCTCAGTAACTTCCTTCATCCCAATAGCCTAAAACTGCCTAAGATTCGAGCTGTACTTTAGTTAAAATTATAATTTATGATCTGGCATTGATTTTAAGGCTAACCCAAATGGTTGACTATGCAAATGTTAACTATTTACATATCAAGGTTTTACTGTAAATGTATCTAATATTTTCTTAGATCAAAAAAAATCCTTGGAAAGCTGCGAAATACTCTTATAGTTCATGAAACAAAGAACATTTATTATTATCTTCTTTCATGTTAAATTCATTTTCTTCATATGTGAATTAATTGCCTTTTATATTATTAGACATCATGGCATTTACATATTAAAATAACAAAATATTTGTAGTTTTTGGAAATATTTAATATCAAAATATAGGACTAAAGAAAAAAAAGTCTTGCGGCATCTGTTCTGCACATTAGTCAGTAAGCTATATTGATGAATTTCGAAAAGGAAATTTGTCATTGTACTTAAAATATAGAAAAACTTTCTGAATATTTATGAATGTTTATAGGTTTTGCTATAATATCTAAGAAGAGAAAAATTAAGTATAAAGCTTAGAATCTGTTGCAATGACAAAAACTGCTTTTTTTGATTAGAAAAAAAATGTTGCTAAATGGTCGGTGGCCTTAAAAAACAAAATATCTCAAATGTTTTGAATATATAAGAAGCCTAATTTAGAAAACTTGTAACGTGAATTATTTCCATTGAGCATGTCCTAATTAATCAGGCTCCCCAGGAAGAGAAAATGTTAAAATAACATTATCTACCAAGAAATTTAATGACAATACACTTATTTAAAAGAGAATAATAACACTAAAAAAAAAAAAAAATCACAGGCCACTTTGATTTTTCCACAGCAAACTTTGGATAGACCCAGCTGCAGATTTACTATATAAGCTCTTCCTCTTGATGATATTTGCATCTGCTTTGGTTGCCAAGATGAAAGTCATTTAATATCTCAGTCTTGGCAAGAGACCAGAAACAAAACAGTGGCTAGATTTTGCTAGAAAAATATAATTGCATTTAATTTTAATCGAAAAAGGTAGAAACGATTATATAGCATTTTCTAAAGTAAAATTTTGACATTACTATGAATATAACACTTTTCACTTCTGACTCACCATTTTACTCTATATTATCATTAATTAATCGACTGTATGAGTAAAAAGGTTATAGTTGAATTTAAAATGAAGAGAAGGGGAAAAGAGGATAAAAAATGATATATATTTTAATTTGAAATAATTTATACTTATAAATAAAGGTTTAAAAAATATGTAATCATATATTCTGCATTTAACTTTCCCAAATGTTAATATTTTATGTAACCATAGGACAATTATTGAAACCAGAAAATTAATATCGATGGCTTTTATTAACTAACAATAGCTTTTATTCCAATTTCACAAATTGTCTCAATATATGTATATATTTAATCCAGGGTTTAACCAGGTTCTCCCATTTTTACTAATTACCATGTTTCAATCTCTTGCAGTCTGGGACAATTCTTCGATCTTTGTCTTTTATGATCTTGATAGTTTTGAAGAGTACTAACTATTTTGTAGAATGTCTCTCCTTTTGGGTTTGTCTGATATTTTCTCATGGTTAGAATTAAGTGATGCATTTCTGATAGGACTACCACAGATATGTGTCCTTTTCAGGGTATCATATCAGGAGGTACATGATGTCAATATGCCATTATTGGTAACGTTATTTGATCAAGAAGTCTGTTTTCCCTACTTTATAAGTTTAATGCAATCGCAATAAAAATAGCAACAAGCTTTTTATAGAATTAGAATATTTGATTTTAAAATTCATACGAAATACCAAACATGTAGAGAATATCCAGGAAAGGACTAGAAAAGAAAATCTATGAGGAGAGACTACATTTACTAAATATTAAAGTATATTATAAAGTTTTTCTAACTAAAACAGTGTGCTACTGGCATTTTGATACATAGATAGAATAAAGGAATAGAATTGAAAAAGGCAGAAATAGATGGAAGTATATGTTGACAATTTAGCATATGATAAAATGTCATCTCAAGTTATTGAAGCAAAGAGGGAATTTTTAATAAATGGATCAGAATTATAAAGGTAAAAATACAAAATCTATACTAGAAAAAAACAAATTCTTTTTTTTCACTCTAGGAAAAGGATTTTAACTATAAGTAAAAATGTAGAAGCAACAAAAGATTGATAAATTTGACTATATTTTTAAAATCATGATAAAAATACTGTATAGAAGTCAAAAAAAACCTGACGAAATAGGAAAAATGTGAAATGTATATTAGACACAAAGGGATAGTATCCCTAAAATATAAAGCACTATTAAAAAATGAATGGCAAAGGTTCAAAAAACCCAACAGAAAAATTTAAAAAAGACATAAACAATTGACAAGATATCTAACATATGAAAACATATTTAAATAAATGAAAATATGGTTAAACTCATAATTAGAGAAATACAAATTATAATAACACTGAGATACCACTTCTCACCTATTAGGTTGATGAAAATTTTAAAGTATGACAATGCTTTCATTTATTGCTGTGGAAAACTAAAGTGGCTCACTCCTTCTGCATGGGAATTTGGCAATACCTAACAAAACTATCTACTCAGTTACTCTTTACACCAAAAAGTTCCTCTTCTAGATATTTAACCTGAAGTTACCCTCCAACAATGTAAAAATAAATATGGATACGATCCTTTATAATAGCATTTCTTGTAGTTACAAAATATTGGAAACAGCTTAAATGCTTACACATAGGATAGGTTAGTGCATCCACATGATGGAGTAATACGCAACTGTAAAAAGAATAAAGCAGATCCTTATGAACCCATATGAGGCAATTTCCAGGATATATTGCTTAGTATAAAAGAAACAATGTTCAAAGAAGAATCTGTTTTATGCTACTTTTCAAATAAATTAGAGAGAGATATAAGAAAATCTATATATATCTGTTCATTTGCATAAAAAGAAATACAAGAAGAATAAATCAGACCCTAATAAGATTTGTTATCCATTTTTAATTTTTTTAATGCACTTCTAGGTATTTATCCAAAAAAACCCAAAATAATTATTCTTAAAGATCTATGCACCCCTATGTTCATGGCTGCACAATTTACAATAGCCAAGAAGCAACCTAAATGCCCATTAACAGATGAATGGATAAAGAAATTATGGACCATATATACAATGAAATATTACTCAGTCATTAAAAAAAAGAAATCCTACCATTTGTAGTGACATGCATAGACCTAGAGGTTATTATACTGAATGAAATAAGTCAGACAGAGAAAGATAAATGCCATATCATTTCACTTATATGTGGAATCTAAGAAACAAAAAGAACAAACTAATCAAAAACAGACTCACGAACATAGAGGACAATCTGGTGACAGGGTTGGGGGGCTGGGAGAACAGGGTGAAGGGTTAAAGAAGTACAAATTAGTAGTTAATAGATGGTCACAGGGATGGGGAGCATGGTATAGGGAATGCAGTTAGCAATAATGTAATGGCTAGGTGGAGAGCCAGAGTAAAGAAAGAGCAATTAAGAGGATCGTTTTATAAATTATATATATGTCTAACCAATGTACTGTATACTTGAAACTAATAACAAAATAAAATTTAAAAAATAGATTTGTTATCTACATGATAGGTAAAAATGGGTGGAAATAATTGGAGAATACAAATAGGGTAGAAAAGAGAAGATGGTATGACTTTTCTGAGTATAACTGTTTGTATATTTCACTCTTAGAACCATGATTCACATTCCCAAACACCAATAATGAGTAAAAATCATAAAAGATGATGGAGAAATCCAAAATGTAATGTAAACACTAACAATAAACCTACCTAGATATATATTAAAAAGGATAACATAACCACTCTGACCAGGATAGAGAAGAAATCAACTAAACAAAGCAACTTTGGGAACAGTATTTTGAATATATACTGTAAGGATAAAGATCAAAAGAACTGTATGTGCTGTACTCCACGTGGTAAATTAATTTTTCCATAGAGTTATAGGTTAATAATTCTGAAACTACTTTATGTGAATTTTATGACTGAGCAAATATGTTTATATACTATGGATGATGAGAGCTAGGTTTCTGTCAGGGAAAGGAGTTAGTAATAAGGAGAAGGTTGTTGGATTAGTATCACTAATTACTGAAGTTTTTTTTCTTTTTTCTTGGGACGTGACTTTAAACAGTACACTCTAGAACAAACTCTCAGCTTCTGCTGCATTAACCTATTGTTTTGTTAACCTGCCAGGGACCACTGCTTATGTTAGCACGTGCACCTGACTATTGAAATATCTCAATTCAGTGAGAGCCAGCTCAACACCCATGAAAGGAAATTTTTAAGCATCAACAAATATTGATATCTGGGTCCAATTACTCCCTTGATCCAGAGAAAGAAAAAAAAAATGATCTTTCTTTTCCCAAATCCACAACAACCTATATCCTTTAATGCCAGCATTATAATGTCACAGGCTAGTTTAGCTGATTATTTGAGTTAGAAGTGAATATATCACTAAAAGTGAGCAAACTGTGGTTTAAGTTATTAAAATAGAAACAAAAGTGGTTTTCTCCTAGGATTAGAATTGATTCCTATTACCTATATCGATTCATAAAATCCTATGTACATTGAAGTAAAATATTGTGAACATACTCAGAAGCATAAAAACAATTTTACAAAGCAAAACCTTCATAGACTAATTAATAGATGCATCTTATGCTTCATATCACATTGGATGTGTAAAGGAAATAATAATTAAAACTGATCATTAAGCTTTGAGTTGCATGTGATATTCTACTAGGACCAAAGGAGTGAACCAATAAAGTTCTGCCCTCAAGGAGCTTTCATTTATTAATCTTCCTTTATGTTTTTCTTTCTCTTCTTTTTCCATTAAAACAAAACAAAACAACCCATGATGCCAGTGCTCTGGATTAAAACCCCAGTGTGAGAATCAGATTATACAAAAATAATTTCATGACATCGTGATCAAATTTCATACCCAAGTGGTATAAAACAAAACTGTGTAGGACCCTTTACTTTTTACTCAATTTTCGACTTGCATTTAAGTAACTTAATGCTACATTTCTATGAACTTAAAGCATGCCCTCCTGCCAGAACCAATAGGATATAACTATCCTTTTCTATGACATAATTTTACTATTGGCAACCAGAAATAGCTTTACAAAGCAAATGATACTGTTCAGAAAGAACAGTTTAATATTAATTATACTAAAACCAACACCAGTTTTTGGCAGATATTCTCGATATAACCAATGACACTAAATAAACCAATTTAGAAAGCCAATTCATTCAATTATCTGAGAATGACTTTTCAGTTACCTCTTCTTGATGGGGCCTCCTTGAGGTAGTTCTAACCTAAACTGTACGTTCTTTAGCTGCTTAGCAATGATTTTCTAATCAAAGAAGTTGATAATATTTTTTCTTAATATTTTCTTTTAGGATAAAATAATCTCTTTTATATGCTAAACACTGAATCACTGGTTATTTTCAGTGGAGGCGGGAACGAGAGGTAAACAGAGGAATGGTTTGAATACTTAGATGAAAAATGTTTTTTGAAGAGAATTTGGTCTTGCAGGCACTTAACTAGCTTTATTTCTGCTTCTTTGCTGTATATTATTGTTGGTTCATAAAAATTTATCTTCTAAATGAAGTCAAATTTAAGTCAGGTCATAAAAAACTCCTTATCAGAGTTGTACCATTAGCTTCCATAGAAATGTCTTCTGGAAAGTAAATCAAGTACCTTAATTTTGAAAATTTAGAGATCTAAAGCATATGAACTTTTTAGTTGGCAAAATAGAATATATGTATCTCAAGCTTTCACCATCAACAGTAAATTTGAACCATTACATACTTTCTGTCAAAAGACCAGATGGAATAATTGATACCTGAGGAAAATAGATATAGTTCCCCCTAACTCCTAAACTGTCTAGCAAGTTTTTGAAGACAGAAGCTTGTTAGCTTATACTTCTAATTTATGTCTTGGTCATTGTATGTCTCAGCATGTCATGTAAAATTATATTAAAGACCATTCAATGTTAATGTTTTAAATTCTCCCTTATACATTTCTTTAAAAAAGTTAGTACTCATTTTTTGGTGTAGGCTATGACGTTAGTTTAGATTTTGATGTGTTTATTATCTCCTCTAATTTACATTGCATGTGCATGGTTGTGTGCATCTGTGTATGTAGCAATAGTAAAACCTTTTTTGGGAATTAAATGGGGTATACAGTGTAAATATAGTAATAAAAATAAAGATTTAAATGCTTGCTGCTTTATTTTGTAGTTCTGTAGACGTTAAATAAAACCTTTTTTTTTAACAGAATTTATATAAGAATTATGTTTGGTCATAATTAATTTCTTTAATTGTTTAAATTTCTTTCATTATTTAATAATTTAAATTTAAATTTTTTATTTTTATTGTTAATATTTGACTAAACTAGAATGTTATAACATGGTGTAAAAAACCATCATACTAAGTAATCAAATCAGAACAGAAATAGAAATTTCTGTTTCTGCCATCCAGGCCACAATCCAATATTATATAATTTTTCCTGATTCAGAAGATAACTCCATCTCAATTAAAACAGTCAGAAAAAAAAGTATATTGTGAAAAACTTCTAATACCAGCTGTGACATAATTTTTAGAATAGAGAAAAATATTGTAACAATTTTTTATTTTAAAATATAAAAATTCTCTAAGCTATTCAGTTTTACAGTGATTTAAACAATAATTTATAAAAACTCAGAAATTTGAATATTTGTGAAACAACATTAAATATTCTGATAATCATGATTTAGAATATGTTTTAATATTTGATCAGACAATATTTAATCATTTTGTGTCTTGATTAGTTTTTTTTATCTAAGATTGGCAAATGGGTAAACTGGCAATGTTTCTAAAGTTTTATAAGATAGTTCTTTGAATCTTTATTGCTGTACTTTGTAAAATGTTTTGGTCAATATATAAATTAATTTCTTAAGTTTAAATTGGGTAATTCATTTTAATTTTTAAAAAACACAATACATGCCATCACAGTATGTAGTTTAAAAATTGCTTTTAAAGATTTTGAAGTATTTTATTATTTTCATTTAAGAGACGAGGAACTTATATGTGATCAAGAGTTGTTTGAGTAATGCCAGAATTTTAGTCAGGTTTTCTCACTCCGGGTGTATTGGTCCTTAAACCACTACCATGAAGGCTTATCAGGAACCTGTATCCTACTTGGCAAAAAAAATTGCACATTTTTCTATGAGCATATGGATTTTAGAAATGTCAGGAAATAGGCCCTGCTGCTGTCAAGAATATCTCTCTTAAAATGAAGAAGCCATCTGAGCACATTAATTATAACACTACTCTTTGCAATTAATGCCCAAGTATGTTACAGCCTGAACAATTATTTGTCATTTGTTTTAAAACTGTTGACCACTTTTTATACCAAAAGGTTATAAGAAACTTTAATAATCATGGGCACTTAGATTAAATATTAACATGATAGAAAATACTGATACTAGAGCAAGAGTCATATTAGAAACATTAAGAATTTAAAAAATAGTAGTAATATGAATAAACTTAATGAAAGATCAGAAGGTATGCTTTCCATTTCTTTCTTTCTTGGCTTTTTTGAGATATAACATTGGGTAAGTTTAAGGTGTGGAACATGATGATTTAATATACGTATCTAATGCAAAATGATTGCCACACTAGGGTTAGTTAACATCTCCATCGCCTCACAGTTATCTTTTTTGTGATAACTTTTAATATTTACTTTTTTAGTAACTTCTATATATATAATACAGTATCGTTAACTATAGTCACCATGCTGCACATTAGATCCCCAGTATTAATTTATCTTATAACAAAAAGTTCATATCCTTTGACCAACATTCCCCCATTTCTCTTAACCTCTAGTTCTTGGCAAACAGTACTGTTTCTAAGATGTTGGCTTGTTTGGAGTTCATATATACCTGAGATCATATACTATTTGTGTTTATCTGACTTATCTCGCTCTGTGTAATTTCATCCATGTTGTCATAAATGGCAGAATTTCCCTTTTTATGGCAGGATAACATTCGTGTGTGTGTGTGTGTGTGTGTGTGTGTGTGTGTGTGTCACATCTTTATTCATTAATCTGCACATAGTTTGCTTTCATATCTTGGCTACCGTGAATAAGCGAATAATGCTGCAGTGAATATGAGGGTGTAGACATCTCTTCAAGATCATGATTTCATTTCCTTTGGATATATACACAGAAGTGAGATTGCTGTATGATATGGTACTTCTAACATTTGAGAAACCTCCATACTGTTTTCCCCTACCAATTTACATTCTTACCAATAGTACATAAGAGTTCCCTACCTCTACATCCTTGACAACTCTTGTTATCTCTTGTCTTTTTCAAAATAGCCCTTCTAACAGGTGTAAAGTTTTATCCCATTGTGGTTTTTATTTTCATTGTCCTGATGATAGTGATGTTGAGCATCTTTTCATGTAACTATTTGCCATTTGTATGTCTTCTATTCAGGTCCTCTGACCATTTTTTATTATATTGTTTGTTTTTCTGCTGTTGAGTTATATGTTTCTTATGTATTTTGGATATTATTCCTTGTCAAATATGTGGCTTGTAAGTATTCTCTGTTTCCATAGGTGACCTTTTCATTTTGTTTGTGTGTGTGTGTGTGTGTGTGTGTGTGCAGAAGCTTTTCACTTTAATGTAGCCCACTTATTTAATTTTGCTTTTATTACTTGTGCTTTTGGCATCATATCCAAAAAATCATTGCCAAGACCAACATCAATGAGATTTTTTCGTATGTTTTCTAAAAGTTTGATAATTTCAGGTTTTACACTTGTCTTTCATCTATTTTGAGTTAATTTTTGTTAGTGGTATAAGGTAGGGTCTATTTTCATTCTTCTGCACATGATTTTCCAGCTTCCCCAGCAACATTTATTGAAGAGAGTATCCTTTTTCCATTGAATATGCTTGACTTCCTTGTCGAATATTAGTTGACTACATATGCATGAGTTTATTTCTAGGCTCTTAAATCTGTTCCAATGGTCTGTGTCTACTTTTATGCCAGTACCATACTATTTTTATTACTATAGTTTGAAATCAAGAAGTATGATCCCTCCAGCTTTGTTTTCCTTTCTCAGGATTGCTTTGGCTATGCAGAGTCTTTTGTGGTTTCACATGAACTTTCTGATTTTTTTTTTATTGGTATTTTGATATTGGTATTTTGATAGGGATTGTATTGAATATAAAGATATATTGGTAGCTTTGAGTAGTATGGGCATTTTAACATTAATTATTCTGATCCATCAACATGTGATATCTTTATTTTCTTTCATCAAAGTCCTACAGTTTTCAATGTAGAGATAATTAACCTCCTTGGTTAAATTTACCCCTAAATATTTTATTGTCTTTGATGCTATTGTAAATGGGATTGTTTTTATTTTTATTTTTTTCAGAATACAATCCATTTTTTAAAAATAGTTGTTGTGTATGTAGTAGGCATTGCTTTTCGAAGTGGGGTCCTTGGACCAGTAAGATCATCACTTGGGATGAAATTGCGAATCTGTATTTTACCAAGGTAATTAGATGATTCTTATACATGTTAGAGAAACCTGCTGTAGGGCAAGATGATAGAAATAATTTTATTTTAAAATTATTGGAGCTTTGGGAAATAATCTATAATTTAGGCTTTAGATCTTCTATCTTTTTTCCATCGTGTTCATTTTCCCTGTCTGACCTCAAAAAGAAAAGGTGACAGCATTAATTTAACTTAATTTTATTCATTTTCTTTTCAAGCCATAGATTGGTTTGGGGAAGAGGGCCAATCTTTTTTGGGGAAAAAAGGGTTTGCCTTTTCTAATATACCTTGGATTTATGAGAGCTAGATTGTTACTGCTTCAGACTCTAAGCTATGGCATTCCCTATCTTCCAGAGAGAACAGACTCAGTTTTCTTTTTAGGTAGGTGCTTTGGACTCACAATAATCTATAACTTTGATGTCAAGAACATACAGAAAGAACACAGAATCTCAGAGTCTCACTTTGTAAAACTTATTTTCATAGAATTTTTTCTTTTTTGCTGACTATATGGGGGAATCCTTGAGATTATATTTGTGGTGCTGACAATTTTCCCTTTTTAAACTATAGATTATATATTCTCTCTCCCCTCTCCCCTCTGCCCTCTCCCCTCTCTCCTATTTCCTTCTCTCTGTTTTTCTTTTTCCTCATGTGTGGGCTCTAGAAAGATGGGATAATACTTTAATCAGTAAATCGGACTGTTTGTTTTAAGCTTAGGAAAAATTTTATAGGATCCAATCTGTTGTGTAAAATGAGGCTTCCATTTTTTTCTGAATTTCAGATTTTATGTTATATGGATAATTGAGAATAGCCCATTTATGAATCGTTAATTTTAATAAGCAGCACTATTCTCACCCATGTCACTATGGTACAATTCTTGGATATATATTCATTAAATTGAGTATGGTTATAGGAAATGATTTTTAAAATTAGTGCCAAATGAAACAAAGCTGTACAGGGAAAAAAAAGTTTGCTTCCTTAGTAATTTTTTCAAAATATTTAGCTAATATTTCCAGAATAAACACAAAATTTCAAAATTTAGTATGTTGGCCTCTTTAAAATCACATCATATTAAATTTGATTTGATCCATTTGGTCATTTGAGACTTTACCTCCAAAAGCTACAATTATGACATAATTTCAGAGGTTTTTGGCCAAGTGCAATAGAAAAAGAAAATCTAAAAGAAAAGTGAAAGGTAAAAAAAGCTACATAATTTTAGAGGCTAATATTTTTAAGTGAACAAAAAGGACAGATATACATTAGCTGAACATTACAGTTCGATTTACTTAATATAAATTTTAAAAATTGATTTTCAACAGATTTCTTTTATTAGGTTTATAGAGATTTGACTATAATACATTTTTCTAAATCCTAACCCCTTATGATTGATAGACTTATTTCAATATTTTGTCAGAAATATTTAGACTATATAGTTATATAGGTTACTGCGTTGCTGCCTATAATCTTCTGTGCTTTTGGTTTATTAAATAAATGAGAATGAATATATGTATAGCAGAAATACAGATCCTACAAACTGGGACAAAATAATGGGAAGAAGTTTTCGTTTTCACTCTAAGACTCACATCACAATCATATGCTCTTTATTCCAATAAAATCTTCAATCATGGGTTTGGGTTTGGGTTTGGGTTTGGGTTTGGGTACATTAAAGTTTTTAAAAGAACATTAGCTTACTTCTTTTTCCTGAATATAAAAATAATACAAGTTATGGCAAGTTTACTATAATCAATTAGGAACATTTACAAAAGTATAAAGAGGAAATGAAAGTCACTTGCTATCTCGCTGCCTAGGGTTGATAAAAACTAACATTTGGTATATATTTTACTAATCGTTTTTTTCCCTTAAGAATGATACTACTCTTTCATAGTAGCTTATTTCTAAATATTCTCCATTAAAATCATGCTGCAGGGGATATACGTGCACACGTATTTCATAAACTTAAAGAATACTTTGAACATTTCTGTAGAAATTTCTAGACATGGAATTTCTTGTTTAATAGGTAAGAACATTTTATGCTTTGATAAGTACTTCCGTGTTTTGATAAATTTGTTTCTGGGGATTTCATTTAGACATCATGTGTGAGAACATTTGATCCCTTGCTAATGTTAGATATTGATCTTTTTTGTTTTTGCCGATAGCATATAAAATTTCATTTTTGTTTTAATTTTAGGGTCATTTTTATTATTTATTAGTGAATTTTACCATCTTTCATATGCTTCTTTAAAAATTGCATTTTTAAAATTCTTTTGGGAACTACTTGCTCATTTAACTCAATTTTCTCCCAGATTTTTTGTTTCTTACTGATTTATTCTTTATATGTTACTTATGTTGCAAATATTTCCTCTTGGTTTATATTTTCTGTTTTAAGGTTATTTATGGCATCATGAACAGATATGCATTTAATTATGTTGTAATATGTTAAGAATCTATTTTTATAAATAATAGTAATAGCTTATATCTATATAATACCATGTACTAGACAATATTCTGAATACTTTACAAGTATTGATGATTTTAGCACTTGTTATCACCAAATAAAGTTCTATTGGTATGATTTTATCATTGTAATTATAAGAAATGAGAAAAGTGATGCGCAGTGGAGTTAATGCCTTAACTGAATGCCTAAATATACATGACTAAGAAGTAGCAAAAGTAGACGTGAACCTGCTGTTGGTTGCAGAGCTTTGCCCTTAGTCTCATCTGTTACATCATTTCTCACACACACATACACACACACACAAAGCCTTAGTCCCTACTTATTCTATGAGTGGAGGGATTTCAGAGAATATATCATAAAAGCTACAGTTATGCTAAGGCTAGCTTTATGTGGAGATGGACCATTAACTGTACTGTAGGGATATTCATGGGGGGCTATCTCCCCAGCAATTCTCCTGGAGTCTCCTTCCCTTCACCTGTTGAATGAGATCTTAAAATCAACACTTTCTTCAGACATTCATGCTTCTTGAGATTATCAAAAAAGTTAGTTAATTGAACAGATATTAATAAGGATAAGGCTCTAAATATTTGTTCATGTTGGAGAAGTAGCATTAGCAAAATGGCAGAATAGACAGTCCCAGCCCTTGTTCCCCCATAGAAATGCTGGTTTTACAAAGTCATATGGACAAGGTAAGTAGTTGCAGTACCAGAGGTGAGCACGAAACTGGGAATGGCTGCATTAAAATAGATAAGAAAAGTGATTTTATTTTACCTACATCACCCCTCTCCTAAGCCTGCGCCATTTAGTGGTAGAAGAGAACACTCCAGACTACAACTACTCCCACGGGGGTGAAAGTGAAGAGTGCCAAATGTTTCCAATATTTCAGTTTCTCAGAAGACTGCCCAGGGAAATGTTGTTTGTTTGTTTGTTTGTTTTTGTCTGGACTCACTCAGAGTACTGACAGACCAGAATAGTTTGGATATCTGTGGACCACTGAGAACAAAGGAAAGTAGCAGTGAGTGGATACTTGAACAGATGAATGGATAAAGATGAACAGATTATCTTTCAACAGATGAATGAATGAAGAAAATGTGGTATATACATCCTATGCATATACATATAATAGAATATTATTCTGCCATAGAAAAGAAGATTCTGTCATATTGTACAACATGGATGAAACTTAAGAACATTATGCTGAATGAAATCAACCAGTCACAGAAGTACAAATGCTGCATGATTTCACTTATATGGAGTATCTAAAAGAGTCAAACTCATAGAAACAGAAAATAGAATGATGGTTACCAGAAGCTCGGGAGAGGGGAAAATGGGAGAATTGCTGATCAATGAGTTTAGATTTTCTGTCATGAAAGATGGAAAAATTCTAGAGATCTACTGTACAAATTGTTCTATTAGTTAACAATCTGTACTGTACACAAAAATTTGTGAAGAGGGTAGACCTCATTTCATACGTTTTTTCGCCACAATAAAAAAAGTATTAATTTTATGTTTACACTTTTGGTGACTACATTTCAGAGATAACTTCTGTGAAATAATCCATTTATGGACTACGTAGGGAGAACATGAGGGAACTGAGATCTTTAGGGACTTGGGAAGCTTGCTCTGCACAGAATGAAAGGTAAAACCTGGAGCATCCAATAGGAGGCGCTAGAGATTACAGCCACTTGTGCCACATTTTGCCTGGCAGGTCTTCTCTCCTAATTCTCACAAAATGGAATGAGGTTCATGGGCCTGCCACTTAAGCAGATCAATGAAGACACCCTGGGCAATTCAAGGTTATACATCAATTTATTCCCATCACTTTGCATGTCTTATTGATCAAATTAAATATCTAACCACCAAATTTCCTCTTCATTTTATAATATATATACAAGCCATCTATATATGTCTATTTCAGTTATGCTAATGGCTTGATAGACATTTTGAAGTAAGCTATTAATTTGGTTAAAATAATGACATTTATCAGCAATTTAAATAATAGTATAATTTATATACATATATAGATATAAAACCTTGCTTGTTTTTGACAGTAAATATGTAAAGTATAATCTTTCCTCTTTTTCTTCAGATAAAGCACCGCTCATTCTATTACAACTTTTGGTCTTTTGTTCCAAATATTTCTTTTGGTACAGAGTAGTGTATAGATCTGATATGTTTCTTCAAAGGAATCATTAAGTATTTTCATCATATTTTATGTAGTCCTAGAAATTTTTGTTTACAAAGTTAGTTTCTTGAAAGATTTGTGATATTTTTAAATGCCATCTAGCATAAGAAGTTGAAAAGGAAAAATAACAAGTGCCTTAAAAATAGTTTTTTCAACCTTATTCTATCATGTTTTCAGTGTGGGTAAAGCAGATTAAAACTGTAGTTACTCAGACTGCTAAAGGAATGTGTGTTTTACTAAGACACTTTAACATCTGATTCATTTTATAAAGTCACCAGATAGTTAACAATTAATTTTGAAATGGTGAGAAATCCACTTAGCAAATGTTATCTGACAATATCAGATTATAGTCTCTCATCTTTATTGTTGCAAAAAGAATCTTGAAAATGATACAAATGTAAAAAATATTACACAAAATGTACAAAAAATCACTATTAAGTTTAGACCTAATTTTGTATTAATTTTATAAATGTATTATGCTATTATATTGTTATGGTATACGTTATTTTGCTACTTATATTTAAAAAAGAAAACAAGAATAGCAATTTATAGCCATAACATTCCCTTAGAGTCTTGCAAAAAGGATGCATTTTATCCCTCTACATTTTTATAAACTTTTATGTCTTTCGCACATGGACAGTATATAGTTACAAATTTTTCTTCTCTCTGGTATTGATTTCATGCAGTTATTTTAGTCTGGTAGTATTTTGATAGTATTTAGGTTTTTCTTTTTTAATGCTGTTCTTAAAAACAGGCTCAGTTTTTAAAAAGTTGAAGAGGGTTGAGAGGGAGTAGACAGTTGGACCATGCCCATCTTCGGCTGCAATTAAAACTCATTTATGAGAACATTTTGCATAATAATTAGACATGAACACACACACATATAGAATTTAAGGCTGGAAAGGACTTTAAGTGGCCATTCGATCCAGTACGTGAATATATATTTATAAACATAAAATACATATGTGCTCTCTGCAGGCTTTAGCCTGGGTATTTCGGCTTTGGAATGCACACTCACTAGGATTAAAGTTGAGCTGGACCACCCACAAAAGCAAGGCCACCCAAGGGAAAATTCAAGACCCAGGCAAGCAGAGCTGCCAGGCTTGCCTCGTGAGAACAGCTGGCCATACTAGCACCTGCTGTTCAGTTCCAGACAGCTGGAGCTAAGGTTTGTGTGGGCCCAGCTGCTTTTAGGATAGGCACACACAAAGACCACTGCCACTTGGGCATCTGTCAACTCTTGCTATATTTGGTGGAGAAAGTTTGGCAGGGAGTTGTGTGGTCTACCAACTAAAATTTAGGCTGATTAGTCACAAACCAGAATTGTAAAATCATAGGTTTGGAAGGAATCTCCAGTGAAGGAGGTCTCAGACTTTGGTGTGAATTAGAATAACACAGGGAGCTTCCTGAAAAGGCTGATTCCAGACTCTGTCCTTCGAGTCTGACTCAGTGGGTCTGTGAAGCTATTTGCAATTTATATTTTTTAGTAAGCTCCTGAGGTAAATATAGATAATATATTTATTTAATATAGATGAACCAAGGCTTTTATTCTAAGAATTCAAAGAAATATCAGCTTATTGAGATTCTTGTTAGAAATAAATATTACCTGGCCTTACTATTGACTCAAAGGTTAGGATGTGTGTGAATCTACCTGAAATTGAGAATTCACTAATTGCTAAATAGATAAACATATGGGAATCATCAAAAATGTCTGGTTTTATATTTCTTGCTGGTTAAATGAAGGATATGTGTCTATCCATAAAGGAAAAATTTATTTACACATATAGAATCCTGTATTTTTTCCCTTTAAAATGTAAACTAATAGCCTGATGAAACTGTAGAAATAAAGATGTCAACTTGATGTACACCTCTTTATATTCCTTTTTCTCCCGGCACTAAGTAAAGCTTTAAGAATTTGAAATGAGAACATATTGTCATAATACAATTTAAAACGTGGCAAATTAGACTATTATGTTTAGAAAATGGATATTTCTCTGTAGCCCAAAGGGCAACATGTACATCTTGTATTAAGGTTCTCTAGTGAGGAAAGGAGAGAAGGAGAGCAGCTATGATGTCCAGTGTCATACTCAGAAAGTATTTTGTCTATGCATCAATAGTTCTGGGAAACTGTATGTTCTTCTCCCTTATGTCTGAGGATTTTACCCAGGCTTATAGGGTATCTGTGAACCACCTAAAATTATATTTACAGGAATTTTATTTCTGCAGAAAATGATCATGGCTTTCATTAGAATCTTAAAAAATGAAGAGATAAAACCTACTTTATCAAATGAGATTACAATAGCTTTGTAATCATCTACTACCATATTTTTTCAAGTAGATATAAGGAAAAGCTACATATAACTTTCATCTTAGTAAATTTAAATGAATCCAGAAAAGAGCAGAAGAAAATCTTCGAGCTTTAACAGGTTATTTTTTTTTTTCTGTCAGGTAAGTAAAATATCTCAGTCAACTTAAATATACTTCTTAGTTTATTAACTATTTTAAATGTAGCACGATGCTTTGGATTTGAATGCTTGTGCAGCTAGTTGGTAAATTCCTTCTCATAAATTTCACCATAATGATATCCTATGCATTAGCCTCTTGTACTATTTTGATGTAGTTGAAACTTATCTAGTCTTTCATTTAATAATATTTGCCCCCACACATACCTACACAAAACACACACGTATACAAATACACACACACACACACACACACACAGGCATGGGCATGCGTATACATTTTGAAGATTCTATTTCCTCTTACCCTCCTTTTCTTGTTGCTCTGATAGAATTTTTTTCTGGTTCTTGCTATGGGGAGAATGGCAGAATGGAAGCACTGGAATCAGCCAGATCTGAATTGGATTTTATTATGTTCCTTCCGTGTGGAGATGTGAAATAATTGACCTTCATGTTTCTGTAGCTCTTGAGTGATGTTTGTGCTGTTTCAGGACAGAGAAGTGGTGTTGGAGAGAGGGAAAGATGGAAGGAGGAAGGGAGGGAGGGATGAAGTGGGGGGAGAGAGAGAGAGAGAGAGAGAGAGAAAATTTCTCCAGAATTGAAGCCCATTTATAAATATTATACCTTTGCTAAATATTCCATAATATACATATGTAGGATTCACTAGTGAAAATTATTTTGAAATTCTTGACATTCTTTTTGATCTTGAAATCAGTACCTGAATATTTGCATGTTGCTTTCAAGGCATTTTTCAGTTTATAAAAAGAAAATTTAAACTACAGGTCATTTTCTTTTATTGAACTCACATTCTTGAATATTTGGCAAATTTGTAAGATAAGGTATTTCATTTTCATTTTCGTCAAAGTTCCTCAACATGAGGCATGAGCAGCAAAATTGGTATGGCTATGGCTTCCAATCAACTTTTCCTCCCTATTCTACCATATAGTATAGATACATATATTTGGTCTTTGTCCCTATTCTCAGCACAGAGCTCCTAAAATGGTAAGAATTTTCTGAGTGAAAGGAGTGCCTTTTGTTATTCATAATGAGCTAACCACACAATTAAAGGGCTGAAATTTTTAGTCCCAACTTCTGACAATCTTTGGGGAGGAGAGAGGGAGTAGAGATTGAATTCAATCTCATGGTCAATAATTTAATCAATCAGGCATATGTAATGAAAGCCCAAATAAAACCCCTGAAACAATAAGGCTCCAGGAGCTTTCAGGCTGGTAAACACAGTTGTGTCGGCAGAGTGTATGCCGGGAGAGGGCAAGGAAAGCCATGCACTTGCTTGCCCCACCCCTACAATTTTGCCCTAAGCATTTCTTCCATTTGGCTGTTCCTGAGTTCAAGAAAGTTCTCTATTTATGATTACAGTTTCATTCTTTATAATGAAACTGTAATCATAAATAGAGAACTTTCTTGTTCTGTTAGTTGATTAAGTGAATAAGCAGATATGAAGGGCAGTTATGAGAACCCCCAAATTTATAGCCAGTTGGTCAGAAGTAAGGGTGGTCCCTGGCATCTGAAGTAAGGGCAGTCTTGTGGGATTAAGTCCTTAAGTCTGTGGAGTCTGATGGTAACTCTGGGCTTCAGTGTCAGAATTGAATTGAATTATAGGACACTCAGGAGGTGTTGGAGAATTGATGTTGAAACACACAAACCACGACATATAAAATGCTGTTTGGAAATAGAAGCAAGTAACACCAACCCTCCCCACAGATAACTCTGCAGCTATTGGCTTTCTATTAACCTGAACTTAATAGAAAGCCAATAGCTGCAGAAGGGCTAGAGGGGCCAGAAAGGTAAATTAGACATAGGTATGATCCTCATTTACTAGTAAAAGAAATTCTGGTTTAAGAGCTATACCATAAAATAGAAATATTGTGGCAAAATGAAGTTATCATGAAAGTACATAGAAGTAAACAATTCCTTTATGGTGGATGAAAGCAATGAATAATAACAATAATTTCAAAAACTCCATGAAGAATGCTTATTTGGATTGGTCTTTGAAGGACAGAGGCAATTAAAGACATGAAAGGAGATTTGGAAAAGCTCTTCTACACCAATATGTTGAAAAATTCCTTATCTACATAAGACTGAGTCAAATAATTGGCAGAAGAAATACATCAAGAATGGCAGTTACTTTACGAAAAACCAGATCCATCCAAGATACTGTTTGTTTTCCATTCTATCATTTTAGTATGGTACATTGTACTACTCTACAGTGTTTGTTAAATAAAATAAAAAAACAATCTTTGTTTTAAAATGACTTTTGTGGCCAGCACTGTACTGGGAACTGGATAAGAAAAAAAGACGGCGGCTTCCATTTAAGTTGGACGAGTCCCATAACAGAAGCATTCTTCTGCATATTCTTAGTTATGAGACTTCTGTTAGCTAGACTTCAGGTGATTCTCAATAATGGTTGTTCTGTAGTTTTTGTTGTTACTCTGAGGTGGTCATGAAGGAGCAAGCCCAGTGTTTACCTACTCCTCCAGGTGATATGATAAGTTGTGTGTTTTGAAAAGAAACCTGGATTTATGATCTTGGGCTAGTCATCTAATCTTTCCCAGAATCACTTTTTTTAATGTTTATAATGGAAATACAAATATTATTTTGTTGTGCTGTTGGAGGCACTTAGGTATAATAGATGTACATGATGTCTGATATATAATAGGCTCAGAATAAACTGGTTTCTTATTATTGGTTAATATTGAGGTGTCATGAAGATTAAATGGAATAACAAATGTAATGTTCCTGAAAACTGTAAATTTTAAATATATACACATAGGTGTATATACATATATATTTATATGCGTATATATATTTATTTATATTTATATATCCCTCCTCCCTCCTCTTCCTGCATAGCATATTGGAAAGAGCATAAGACTTGAGTCAAACAAGCAAAACTTGAATGAGAGTTCTGATTATGACTCTTACCTTAGGAAACACCTTCCCTAAGGTTCAGTTTCTTCTCTGTAAAATTGGAATAATGATACCTGTCATACCTGCTTTAGAATCCATGAGAGTCTCAAGTAAGATAATATATCTGAAAATTCTCATAGCTTGGGAGAGTTTATAGAAATATACAGTGCTTTTATTATTTTGACTACTTCTTGATATTGGCAACTATTTAAGCCTAACTCTGATAAGGCCATCAGTTTTCATAAAAAATTTCCACTTTAATTACTTACAAATTCATCAATGAAGAGATTTCAAACACCTGGTCAAAGGTTCTCACACCTGGGTAAACCTATCAAAATGTCACCTTCCCATATCACCTCTGAACATTTCTAGCTGGTAGTAAAAATAAATCATTTCTTTGATGCTTAAATGTCCACCCGGAGAGACTGTAAGTTTTATTCTGTCAGTTCATGTGCTGAACTGAATCATACCTAAATCCTTATTTTTTTCTCTTTTCTTGGATTTCTGACCTCTTCTCTGAGCTGATTTAATCTCTTTCTTAGCTGAGTATAGATTAATCTTTTCACCTTGGAGCCTAACCCCTCTCTAGTTTGATCTTCTGCATTATTTTTCAGATGTTCTTTTTAATTCTTATTTTAGGTAAAAACTTTATATGGCTGTTTTATATCTCACTTACTTGAGGAATGATTTGTTTTAGGCTTATTAATCTCTTGGATTTTACTTTATCTTCATACTTAAAGTTTTTTTTAATGAAACAATTTTAAGAAAACATATAGATACATCAAAGTTTTATAATTATCTGTTCAAATGATCTTGCAGAAAAGATGTCCACATGTTGAAATTATGATGAAGCTATGTCATCTCAATATCCAGTAAAGTAGAAAGTGTCATGCTGTGTAGTTTCACAAATGTGAAAAACAAAGTACAGTACAGAAGAGTTGTGATTTACTTTGTATTGTCTTTCCTTGAAGTTCTACTACTCAAATCAAAAATTTTGATTGAGCATTATACAACCTTAAAAATATAAAAGTGTATAGAAACCTCCTATTATATTTGAGGTTACAATATGAATAGAAGAAACAGAGCCCTTGATACACTATTTTTTTTGCAGGAAAAGGTCAACATAGAAATTTATTGTCATTTGCATTGTTAGTAAACAGCAGGCTTCTGCAGACATTCATTAAACACTTTCAGTACAGAAGAGAATATGTCCTGAAACCATTATTTAGAGAGCCGGAAATTGTCTTCAGTAAAGACAATTAAAGAAGATGAATGAAATACATGAGTTACCTAAAAACTCATGACAACTATGGAAAGCTACTACCCATTGACACCCTTTCATGCTAAGTTTTTGTTACTTCAGGAATATGTAGCTCAGACAGTAGCATCTGTGTTTATAATATTTTAGAGTCAATGGGCATTAAACTCAGAGTGGTATTGACCTGTTTGATTGCCATGCATAATTTTTTTTCTCATATTGTATTGATGGGAGACAACTAACTAGGAATCTTGGAATCCCTCTTTTCACTAGAATAGAGAATAAGGTTTTCACTGGTCATAGAAGTCAGAATTGAGTTGGCCCCTTTCTCCCTTTTAGCTTCCTATTCTGCACTGTTACAATTGCTTCCAATTGTACAAACAATAAAAAAAAAAACCCCTAACATTTAAAAATTTTACTTTGTACCAGACACCATGCTATATGTTTTATATTAGCCCTAATAATAACTTGTTAAGACTGGTACTATTAGTTTCATTCATATTAATAGGAACCCTGGAATTATTCAGTTCAAATAAATACATTTCTGAGAATCACATAGCCTGGAAATGGTGGAGCTGGAAATCAAACCCAGGTCTTGGGTGCCAGGAAAATTAAATTGAGGCAAGAATGACATAATGGGTCAAAGGAAACCATCAATAACTAAAATAGCAAATAAGAAAGAGACTTAGAGGCTGACTATTCTGGAAAACAAAATAAAGTAAAACAAAATAATAAAACCTTGAGTCTTTAATGTGGTATAGGAATTTCATTTCTATAATAGGTCTACTTATTTTCTATAATAGTAGAGTCGATGAAGAGTAATGAAGGGATATTTGAGAAACACAGAATCATGTATTTAGAAATAGTATGCCACACAGCAATTCCTGATCACGGAAGGCCATAGAATTTCCTGTATTGAAGTTTATAAAGGAAATAGAAGACAATTCTCTGTGTTTGAAATCATGGAGGTTCATGTAGAGTTAAGGATCCTTACTGTGCTATGATTCTCTCATTGAAAGACAGTCATAGGAAGGGTCAAAAGCCTTGCAAAGTCAGCTGCATGGACTAGAATTGTTGGTCTTCAATATGAAGCTGTGAATATGGTAAAATGTGTCAAGAAGATTTATCTAAGGCCAAAAATAACGACATGTAGGGGCAAAAGAAAGGCACCAGTAACTAAAATAGGAGCTTAGAGGCTAACCACACTGGCCTGAATATCGGTGAGAACTTCAGAACCCTCCAAAATACAATAAAGAGCAGCCCCACCATAGTGCTGTGTAAGCTGTTCCATGGATGAAAGCCATGCTTCATGAACTCTGTTCCACAAATGGAAATTAGGCCTTGGACTGGCTCCCCTGCCTCCCATTAGACAGATGGAATATTGGAACTCTTGATCCAAGGTAGAGGTATACTTAAGAAACATCCTCCTTAAGAAATGGAAATGAATAAGACTAGTCAACAATTTTAAAGGAATGCATTCAATTAATAGAACTGTTTCTGGAGAAATTTGATGCAAGCTTTTGAGAAATTTAAATACTAGTCAGTTTATTTTAATAGCTAACTTAGATCGATCTAAGTTTCATCTACAGAAATCTAAGAGCTCTTAGAAATCAATTTACGTTTTCATCAAGGTTTTTAAATGGCCTTTAGGTTTACAGAAATGTTTGATTCCAGCAACTAATGACTTTTTACTTGTAGTATTTGGAAATCTCTGAGAGAAGGTGTTCAATTACAAAAGGGATGGTGGACTGAGAAATAGAAGGTGTTCATTCAGATGGGGCTTTGTCTCCTAATTTGAATGCGTAGTAACAGTTGAATTATGTCACCTGTTGGGAATAATATCCTCATCTATAAAAAAGTGAGAGTGTATTATTAGATGATCTCTGAGATGTGTTATATCTCAAAGATTTTATAAAATTCTCAAGTGTTATTCACTGGTTGAAAATTAATGACTTCCCTAGGTAACTATTCTGTTTGATAAAAAGAGTATTGTTATCACTAAGAATATTAAAATCATTTTGAAATCCTTTTATAGTAAATCTGAGAAGCTGAAGCCATTATTAATTGTTCTCCTTGGCTCACAGTGAGTTCCGAAGGGCTGAACTGGCAACCATCACAAATAGATAGCACTGACATATTTAACCAGCAGCTCTTTTAATATTTGTCTTTGCAAATTCACATTAATGAAAGCACCTGTTCAGAATATCAGATACCTCTGTGTAACCCTGTAGAAAGAAATAACAGAAAGAAAATCATTGCTAATGTTTAATTAGAATGAGTGTTACTAGCTACATAAACACTCTGTGGTCAATAATTTCAGTCCCAGCTGGAAGATAAATTGAGAGAGTGCATTGAGCAGGTGATTGTGCATACTGTACTCATGTAAACATGCATCAACTGATTTTTCCTATTCCTTCCACACCAGGAGTTATCAAACATGGCTGTACATTGTTATTACCTGGGAAACTTTTAAAAAATCCTCCAGGCTATGCTCCATACAAATTAAATCTGAATTTCTAGAAGTGCGGTTTAAGCAATACTGTTCTTAAAAATTCCACACATGACACTTGAAACTTACTGGATTTTGTTAACCAATATCATAATAAAAATAAATAAAATTTAAAAATAAATAAAAATTCCACATGATTCCAATGTGCAGAGTAGTTTGAAAACCGCTTTTCTTTGTAATTAAATTGCTTCATAGACCAATTTATCATTATTTCCAGGAAGATTTTACTTTTTAAATAATGCTTATTTCTCCAGCTGTTCATTATTTTTAAATTGAGAATTCACAAACATTCTTTTTGTCTACAAGTATGTGAAACAGAAAAAGAGAAAGAACAAATATTTGATCTTCAGAATAAGTTGTAGTTAGACTTGAGTACCCTTGAAACCAAAATATAAAAAAAAAGCTCCCAAAGAAGAAAAGATAACCTGAAGTAGCATGAATCAATCAACCAATCAATCAATCAATCAATCAATCTGAGTTAGGAGAGAGTACTCAATTCAGAGGTGTACTGAACTGGGAAAAAGAAGTATCTTAGAATCTTCAAAGGCTTTTATTAGAGAAACTATTCAGAAAGAATTAATGGAAGAATAAATCAAACAAAAGGCAAGAAAATGTAATAGAAATAGTTGGCAACTATAAAATTAAATTATTATTAAAATGAAAAAGACTATAAGATGACAACGATGACTTCAGAAAGTCATTAGTATTTTAAAACCATGTTGGTGAATGCAGCAGTCATATACTATTCCTTTTATCTATTAGTAATATACAATAACGACATAAAACATAACCGACATCCACTTGCTTTATTAACGATCATTTCCTTGGCCTCTGCACGGTCAGGGGGATTTGGCACATTGAATTGTACAGCCTTCAAGGGTGAGAATCATCTTTCCTATGTCTTACGTGTCTTTCATGGAATTTAGTACATCAGAGGCTTCAAAAACCACCGTCTCTATTTACCTCTTACTGGTTTACCCCATTAGAAGTTATTCTCTTCCTGTCCCAAGCAGTGGATCTTTTTCCTTCAAGATAGCATGTTTTCCATAGTCCATTAAATTTTTTTCCAGAAAGGAAGCTCAAAAGCATGAAGCAACTTCTATTGTGCACATGTACTGCATGTTTCCCTCCTGGCCGGTCAGTCGAGCTGTGCACCCGCAAGGAAGCAAGAACAGAGGAGGAAAATATTCTCCCTTTCTTACGTGCCTCCATCAAGTGTTTTCCTAGTATGCACGTAACAATCACCAGAGAGGAAGATTACATAATCATGTAAAATGCAAGAGGCCCAAGAGATGAGATTTTTCACAGTGGACTACCCAATCTGGGAAAGCCCCAGGAAGTATCAGGATCTACAAAAATAAAAACTGTTCACTTCTGTAACATTTGGCTCTTAACAAAGTGTTTTAAAATAAATTATCTTCTTAGATTAATATGCCAGCCTCTTGATATATAGGACAAGTTTTATTATGTTCATTTGGTAGATTTGAAACTGGAGCTTAGAAAGGTTGAGAAAACTCTTAAAGTAGCAGTTGTGGAGGGAGGCCTCACTTTCCAGTTTCGGATTCTTGTTGTCTACTTCCTTCACTGTGTCATGCTGTGCAGCAGTCCGTGCACACCACCAGAATAGTCAGTAGGAATTAAAGTAAACCTGTTAGACTCTATGTCTATTAATCTATAAGTGTGTTTATGAACTCGATTGTGACTAGATCCTATACAAATTTTACAAACAAGAATAACTAAATTTTTAGAGATTATAGAACTCTGTGAAGCCAGGATTAGAAAACATGATTTAAAATATATTCTGAGGAACAGATCTTCCGGTGGTAGCACTGCATTCCAAATGTGTGAAAAAGACAGGGAAAAACATGAAATGTAATAAATTATGGCTGAAGTGAGTTAGCTTATTAACTTCCTTTCTCCGTTTCCTGGCAACTGTCAACTAGCAGTCCTTAGAAGCCTCCAAAACCTGGGAATGATAGGCATCCTCAAGTTCAAAGATTCCCTTGAACCTTTTGGACCTACAACTGCAGCTAGAAGACCTGTTGAAACAGGCTTCCCTGGGTAATTGCCAACACAGTTGGATACACAGCACTGTTCGAACTAGCTCCATCAAGGTTATACATCACTCACATTTTGTTCTCAGCTAGATTTGGGAGAACAGAGGCTGCCTGGGAGACTGGCCTGGGGCATGTACATCTGGCATTTCTTATCCTGGTCACCACTGCAGGGCTAATGGGCCTTCCCCTACTGACACAGGTGTCAGATGCTGCTGGGTGTGTCTTACACATATTTAGAAAACACATCTTCTGGGCAAGCAGTTTGGAGGGGATTTTTCCTTACAAAAGGAAACCTTTGCTACCTTTTTAAAAAATCCAAATCTAAAAGAATTGCTTTTACATGAGTGAGTTCCCTAGGGATAGACTGTTATCATTGATGTTGTCATATATATTAAAAATCTGTATGCTCACCATAATTGGCTAAGTAGATATTCAGGAAGAGAGAAGAACTCTGCTTGGAAATAAAAGATATCAATATTTTCTTGATTGGTTCTAGTGGAAATTGTTAGAGTTAGCACTACTCAACTGAAAGATAAAATATTTCTAAAAAAATTCAACTCTTTGTCCTTGGTTCTTTGAAAAATAGCTAGTAATTCTGTAAGCAAGTCTTAGTGATGCTCTTAAAATTAGAAAATCAGTGATTTAGCAACTTGCTAAGAAAACTCATCTACACCCACCAGGATTCAAGTTTTAGAAGCCAGTTGTTCAGAATACTTCATTGGATTTCATGTACAGATCACTCCTTGCAAGAGGTGGTTACCTCAAGACTGGGATCTGACAGACGTGATGCCACAGAAACACTTGCTTTTGCTGAAAACAGGTTCAAGGAAAGGATATAAGAGAGAGCAGTCTTTGGTCCCATGAGGATGTTCATCCCAATGAATCTCAGGTCAAGGACCCTTCTGGGAAGAGATTGCTGAAAAAGGGGCTGATTGCTCCAGTGTTTGATTCCTCTTTAATTAGGTTCAGTATCCAGGTCATTGTCTTTCCCTTTATGTCCACATGTAATCCCAAATGATGATAGTCCTAATTTGTGCTCACAAGGGATACTTCTCCTCATTTGATAGTAGAAGTAAGCAAATGGTTTAGAGAGTATAATGGGTAGAGTGGCTTGAATGTAGATTTAGAAGGTTTACAAATTCCTCTATTGTGGAAATTGTAGAGGAATATGAGATATCTTACAGGAATTATAAAATGCCTTATCATCTTCCTAAAAACTAAATGACTTCACCACGATAAGCTGACATTTCTTCAAAGGCAGGCACATGAATTTCCAGTGTCTCACTGTGAGAAATGTCTTCTATTTTTTTTTTTTTTTTAGTAGATTTGGCATGATTACTATGATAGTTTTCCTTCAGTCAAAATTACTTATTAAAATTTTATTTAAAAATAATGCAAGGTACTTGTTGGAGCTACAAAAATGTGCAATATTATTTTACGATTCCTATATTAAGATACTTAGATTTCGTTTGCCAAATAGTATGAAAGATCACTTGTTCTTGTGTGTTTTATAATCCACTCTAACACACGTGAACTGAAGTTTGGAGCCAAAATATTTTTTATTCCTTACTGTTAATTCATTTGCAATTCTAGACCTCCAACTTAGGTGAAACAACTTACTTGTTTCTCAGAATTTCCCAGTTTTGTAAAAGATTATGGAGAAGACAGACCAAAGTAACCTACACATATCAATGCACATTGTAATAAATATTTATTTTCTGCATATTATACTACATTCAAATGTACTTCTTTAATGCCATGGTTCTTAAAACATTTTCATGATAATTCATTGATGGAAAATTCATCCATTTTGATTCTTCAATAAAATGGTGTATTTCTCTTAGGGCATAAACTGAATTAGCTCAATGCATTTTCCAAATTATTTGGAAACAGTTTTTCCCTGGGCATCTTATGTAAAATCAATCTCTTTTCCCACCCCACCTAACACACACACATTTCTATTCTTATGCTTTTGTTTCTTCTTAGGAATTTTATATCTAACATACTAAATATTCAATATTTTCTTTTGTTATATGTTTTATTTCCTATTAATGTAAAAACTCCATGAGGGCAGGGAGTTTTGCTTATCTTTAAAATTATACCCAGTACTTAGAATATATCTGATATACTATAAATGCTCAAAAACATTTGTTGAATAAATATATGACCATTCCCAGAACCTGAAGTCACTAGTCAATGGCACAAACTGTTTCTCAATTTTGGGTTATATATCTGGATGGAGTCATTGTAGCTCTGATTAAAAATGGCAGGAAAAAATTGGATTACTCTATTAAGAAATCAATAAAATGTAATGATCGGTGTTTCTCAGGACAGGACAAATGTAGACTGGAAGTTGAGCCTTCCTTTAAAGGAAAAGAATAAGTCATATCTACTATGTATCTAGATTTAAAATGAGGTGTATAGTATAGCAACTTTCTTCTTTTTAAATTTAGTCTTTTCGTGAATGTAAACTTCATGGTTAAAAGTCACAATACAAGAGATCTTTCTTCCACTTACATTTGATATCTGACTTTTTTTTCCCATTCAGACATACCCAAATTATGTTTAGGGAAATTAAAAAAAAATTAAATGTTTTGAGTACAATAACTGTTGAAAAACTGAAGGTAAACGTATATTTAAATATCAAAGGATAAAATCTTTGGGGATGCACCTATTCAAAGTTAACTTCAAAGACAAGTCTGTGAAACAGTTTGCTTAAAACAAAGGAAAAACCGTAAATGAAGGACGATTAAAACACTGAATTATACAGAATTGGGCAGTGCTCCATTAAAAACAAACAAACAAACAAACAAAAACAAACAACAACAACAACAACAAAAAAAACCCCTTGGTAATTGAATCAAAATCACAGCAGAGAGCAAATAAAGCTAGAATATGTGCTGAAATCAGAGTTAGAGTCAAAATGTTTCTCTGTTGCAGTTTGTTTTAGTAAGTAGAATTTAGAAAACTAAGAAAATAATAGCACTATTTACAATAAACTTGCTTGACATTTCTATGGTCTTCATGTACATTCGCAGTAATTTTATCATAATTTGGAATTTCTCAAATGAACACGTAGCCAATATTTTGGAAGACTTTCTATGCCGTAAGGGCATTTTTTTACTTAATGGTTGTAGTGGTAGCGAGTTTGCAACTGCTTTCTCTATAAAGATTCTGCGATTACTGAATTTGGGAAAAAACAAAAAAATTATCCAAAAATAAGGTAATGGCCTCAGTATGCATTCACCAATAAGCTGAGAGCAATTTTTATTTCTTTTGTGGATCTACTTACTATAAATGTGGGATGTATGGCTTGGTAATAATTCAAGGAGAAGGCTGAGTGTATACTAGATTCAAGTAGGAACTAGGTAAAGAAGTTCCTCCCAGAGGTGATAAATCTATACTTGCTTCAACAACCCAAATAGCATTCCTGTTACTTGGCAGTACAAAAAAACAAAACTATGACTAACCAATTTACAAACTGATTTTGGAAGCAGGAGAGTCTCTTTATCTTAGAATAAAGTTTTCTTGATAAAAAATTATACCAAAAAGTAAATATATGGGTCACATGTAGTTTTTTTTACATGTTAAGATGCTACTCCTTCAAGTGTGATACCATTAAATATATACAGAATAAATCATAAAATGACAATATTTACTTTTATCTTTTCAGTCCCAATTTAAACTGCTTTATTTTGATACCATTTAAAGTAATATTGTTAAATAGAGGAATTTGAATACAAACATAATTGCCTGATTACAATTAATATTAAAATATTGTACATATATATGAATGATTTTTAACTATTTTATCCTTATATGGCACATCACAGGACTACTGTTCTGAGAAGTAAACACTCAGTGCCCTAAGAGTAGAGGTTTTTTTTTCTGCTTCCATTTGCGTTATATAAAATAAAGTCATCACTTTTTCCAGGGTTCTTCCATGCTTTTAACTTTCTGGTTTTTTTTTCTAGTTATATTTCTTAGTATTACAAAGTTCAGAATGGAATAATTTCCGTGAAGATTGCTCTAAGAAGATTGCCCAGGCGTTAAGTTTTATATTCTCACAATTTTAGGCTAGGATATTATAATAATCAATGTGTGACAAATACTTCGGGGGAAACATTAATTTTTATAGCTAGCTTTGTCAGTTTTACATAATTCTTTATGACACATAATTATTATTCTCATCACTAGGACAATATTGTACTAAACCTTTTCTGCCTCTAGGCTTGGGAATCTTTCAGTCACACTGATTACATAGCCTGGTTTTAATGTGCTAATGGTGCATATCACATGTAAATTTTGTAAGATAATGGACAGGTTTTCAAATTTATTATTGTGCTTGTGTTGGCATTAAACATTTTCTAATTACATTTTCCTCTGATTGAAAAGAAAACAGTATTTGTTTTAATCCAAATAAATTATTTCTAAATTGACAGCTCAGAAAATATGAGACACATGGTTGTTCTCATTTACTATTTTTAAAGATTCACAAAAACCCTTGCTATTGAAGTACTCAAATTGTTGTCTAAAACACCTACATCTTCTCTACATGCCAAGTTGTCCCTTACAGAAATAATTATCTATATATAAGTTGTTAGCAAGGAATAAAAATATTTAGGAAGTTGTTTCCTAAGGCAAAAACAGTGTTTTCAAGAACTGTCTTTCTTACTTCCCCTCCCAGAACCCCAGTATCTAAGAAAAAAAATTATGTGCAAACTAAGTTCCCAAAATAAATCGCAATCGATTAATGAATTAAGAACTAATACTTTCTGACCTCAATTGATCAGTATTTTTCAGGCACGTGGTTTAAAAAAAATCTTTCTACTGTTAAGTTGCAATTCCACAGGAAGTCCTATAAAATAACAGCATGAACAAAGGAACGAACAAATATGCATTTGAGGTTAGAAAATCTACATATTTCTAATTTTCAAAATACTTTTGATTAAAAGCTTCGACAATGGAAATAATTTTTTTTCTTCAAGTGCTCTCATAAACTCATATTTTCTTTGTCTTTGATAAACTATTTGGGGATTATTATTTTGCAGCTGCAGAGGAAAGTGATTTCAGCAATATTCAACATTACATGCTGTCCAGGGACTTAGTCAATGGGGAATTCCACATGCTCTCATATCAAGGATCTGATCTGAGGACAAAGAGGAGAGACCTTAGAGAGGAAAGGGTCTAGTACTTGCTCATGCATTATTTAAAACCTTTGTTAGTGCTTTAGATGTCAGAAAACTGAGGGGGGGATGGCGGAAATACCTTCGTCTCTGGTACATAATGAATCTATCCTTCAATAGACTAGATATGCACAATGAAACACAATTGTGGTTTACTTACACAAGTCAGCTGACTTTTCCTCAGGCAGCTTTGTGTGCAAGAATGAGATGGGCTCTGGGGAATTACAGATGCACTCATAAGTTAGAGAGTTTGCAAACTGTCCCAACTGCAATGGAACTTTATATCAGTGTATATTGGGTTCTAATTAAAGTATTCCTACTGGGCCCAATTCTATACTGTTTCCTGCCGTAAAACTACATATGTCACAGGAAACTTCAAGAGAAGTCCCTAGAGAAGAAAGAGTCAATTTAATAATATATCTATATCTCAGTATTGAGAAGACACGCACCTGCACTTCCACAGCTGCTAAAACCACAGATGCAACACAATGTCACAGTTCTGTGCCCTGGACTCAGAGAGCAGAGCATGCATTGATGGATAATTTCCACTGCCCTACATTTTACCATTCTTGTCTTTAGTATTTTAGGCAAGATCAGAATTAGAGAAACAGAGCCAGCAAACATCTACGTGGTATGATTAGAAAGAGATAGAGAGATGGACACTTACCTTCAAATGTTCTTTAAAGTTGTTTGGAATTTCCAATATTAAATTCTTTCTAAAGTACCTTCGTAAAAGTCTGACCACATGAACTGAGATTGGTAAAATTTTAGGATATCATCACATTAGTTCACCCCCACCCATGGCAGCAACATTTAGTGTTTTGTAAAATGGAGATAGAGCATAATGAAGCAGTGGTTTTGGCAAGCAGTAAGTTCTCCTAGACAAGAGAGACCGCACGGTGGGCTGCTCCTGCCATGAAGGTTGTCCCCGATAACAGGTTCCTAGATTTTAGAGGAGGAACTAAATAGAAAGGTGTTAGGACCAAACCTCATCACCACTCCATCATTGTCCAGAATAAGACCTGGCTGTAAGTGTTTATCAATGGTAAATAACAGTCATTTTAATGATTTGGAGGAGAAAAATATCCAAAAAAATATAGTAGCAATCTTTGAAATGAATAGAGTCCATACTTAGCCTAGCCAACAATGTCATTTCTACAGATTCATAAAAATATTAAAGGCTTTTATTCCTATATAACTCTACTAAAACTATTTTTAGACGTTATTAATGGTCTGATAACTGACATTTAATCACTTGTTTTTTTTCATTCTTTATTTTCTTTGACCTATATTTTTTGATACTCTCTAATTCCTTAATTTTCCTTAAAAAGTGACGGAGAAGGTCTTGACTCCAAAGTACTGATTAAAGGGAATAAAAGCCAAAGGTCACTGCTGTGCTAGGAGTCCAAGGTGGTTGCCTTAGGGCTTACTGCTAAGAAAACAATTAATTAGGTAATCAAGAGAACAAAGAAATGATAAAAGAACTTTCTGCAACATTTCTCAGAGCATATTTCTGCCCATGACTTGATAAATCTCAGAAGAGTTTTCTTACTCTATGTACAATACAAAATTAAAAAAAAAACAAAAAACAAAAAAAAAGCACATAGAGTTCCTCGAGGTTCAAATTCTTAATTTGGTGAGTATTATTTCTTCTATGAAGAATCATATCATAGAAAATGCTAGGTAAATTATTTAAAATCTTCATTTTCTGACATTTATAAACAGTGTTCCTGATGTTTTCAATAAGGATTAGTCTTCTCCTTCATGAGGTTTGGTTTTGAATTCAAAATAGGGGGATTTATATGATTCTGGAATATCTCCAAATTCACAAATTCTTCATTGCAGAGTTAAGGGCGTGAAGGGAAGTGTAAATATTTGGGGAGTAGCCTGAGTCATTCCAATGGAAATATTCCCCTTCTGGTATTTTGGCATGAACTGAAAATGCCCCAGGCCTGGGCCTTGACTTTTGATTCAAATGTAAATGACTGAAAATAAAGGTAACATATAGAAATATCTTAATCATCCCCTTGAGCCCTATACTTTCCATAAATACCCATTATAAAATGGGAATTTCCTGATGCATATTGAATTAAGAGAGTGTAGTATCGGTGTAAAGTCTGAGAGTGTGCTGGGGTGGGGCAGAAAGCTAGGAAGAAACATCTCACTACCACCACTTCCTAACTTAAGCAGGTAGGGAGTGTTTCTTGGGTTAAGTGGGAATTCCCCAGTTACCTCCTATAGCTGAGTCTCTGAGCTAGTAGTATAAAATTCTAAAACTGAAGACAGAATCAGGTTCTGCCTTTACTAATTGGATTTTCCTTTTTTAATTCTGTTAATGGCTTCATGAAAACCGTACTTTACAAGTTATGTAATCTCCTTTTTAGTTTTTATTGTATTTTAGTGCAACTTAAAATTTTTTTGAAGGTATAACACAAAAACCAAAAAGTGACAAAATTTTACATATATATTTATCCACTTCACCACAACCCAGATCAGAGGACATTAAGCATACCAAAAGAGCTATTCTCATGCTGCCTCTAGTCAATACCATCCCACCAAAGGTAACCTTTATCATCATTAATTTTACTTGTTTCTTACTCATATAAGTAAAATTGTATAGTACTTATTTATTTATTTCGGAGTTTTTTTGCCCAACGTCATGTAAGATTCGGCTATGATGTTGCATGTAGTAGTAGTTCTTTATAATCACTACACAGTATTCTACTATGAACATGTCAAAATTCACTGAGCCATCCTATTATTGAAGAACATGTTGGCTGTTTCCAGGTTTTTTATATTATTAATAAAGCTGCAATGAACGTTCTTGTCCATTCTTTTTGCTGCAGATATGTCCTCGTTTTTCTTTGGTACATATCAATGAGTATAATTTCAGGGTCAGGATAAGTGACAAGAGTAGATAGTATAAAGTGTTTTTCAGTTGGAACATTTTACAATCTCATAGCAATGCATGAGAATCTGGTTGTTCTGCAGCCTCATCAAAATATATAATTCAACTGTCATGTTGCATGTGGCAGCAGTTTTTTCTTCTTTTTAGTTGCTATACAGTGTTCTACTGAATATTCCACAATTCATATATCCATTCTACTACCGAAAGGCACATGCATTCTTAGCCATTATATTAGGGTGTGATGGTATCTCTCTGTGGCTTTTAATTTCATTTCCCTGAGAATATATAATGTTGAATATCCTTCTCACATCTTTTTGCAAGTAGGAGTAATTTCTTTAAAATACACGGCATTATGGATTGCATTGTTCCCCCAAAGTTTATATGTTGAAGTTCTAGCCCCCAGTACTTCAGAATGTGATTTTACTTGGATATAAGAGTTATTGCAGATAAAATTAGTTAAGATGAAGTTATACTGGAGTAGGGTGAGCCCCTAATCCAATGTGACTGATATCCTTATAAAAAAGTGAACATTTTTATATAGTAACATATACAAAGAGAATGCCAGGCGAACAGATGCAGAGAGAAAATGGCTATCCATAAGCCAAAGAGTGAGGCCTAGTACAGATCATTTCCTCACATTTCTCAGAAGAAACCCACCCTGCTAACACCTCGATTTCAGACCTCTAGCATCCAGAACTATGAGACAATAAGTTTCTGTTGTTCTAAGGCACCCAATTTGTGGTACTTTAATACAGCAGCTCTAGGAAACTAATACAATCAGCATCTGGCTGCTTACCACTTGTCCTTGGTCAATAATCCTACTGATGTGCTGTTACTCGTTTCTAATGGGAGAACTGTCACTTATATTGCATCATAAATGGCAGCAATTCCTCCTCAGAATACATTTTGAAACCTGCTATTACAGAAGGGAGTTGGCATGTGGATAAAAGAGGATGAGGCCGAACATCAGAGGTGTTCATATTAAAGCATTCATGGAGCATTAAATAACGTTAGACTGCATTAGTTTTAAGTCTTGAGGTGATGTTCTAGCCTTGTTTTCTGTTTTGTCAATTCTGAAAATTTCAAATAAATTTTCCATTTGGCCCTCATTGAAAATGGCCTGTACTTCATTATGCACTAAGATCAAGAATCTTTCTTTGTGTGCCTCATTTTCCCCTTATTTATTTATTTATTTTTAATTAAATTTATTAGGGTGACATTGGTTATTTGTGTGCCTCATTAATCTCACTAATTCATTAGAAACATGATATAAGCAAAGAGAATTTATAATACTGATACTAAATAATATTTGAGGGTTTTTGTATAAAAAGACATAATTAACTTAATAGATTAAAGCCTGTAATAGGATAGAAAAAAATATTTGACTCTTTCAATTCTATACCATGTTTGCCTGAATCATCTATCTGCGTTATAATTGTCACTCTAATATTATCTGGCTCAGTGAATTAGAGATCGTAATAGAGCAAATGAAATATGGAAAAGAAAACAATTTCTCCCAGAGGAAAGTAAAATATATGAGAGATATGCTTAGTAAAACAGCACCTTAATAGCAAAATATAAATACTCTTTTATGTACTGCAGATGGGAAGACATGTCTCAATAGCACTTGTTTCTGAGAGACTTTCTGCCTTCCTAGAATATAGCAGCTGGAGTAAATGAGAACAGCGCAAATAACACCTAGTGCGACACTGTGACAATATGTAGTACTGGGTTAGTCTCTAGGTAGGGGGTGTGAAAACACACAACTGGTGGGAACAGATGACGTCTTTCTTTGTTCTTTTTTTCTCTTTTGAAATAAATGGCTATGTTAATGAGATTCAAATAATCTTAATGAACAGTTTGGTATGAACCAACCCTCACAAAAGATTGAGAACTCTGAACTGAAGATTGGTAATTATCCTCATTTATTCTTAAATCAGAGTATATGAAAGAAAGGCAGCAGGTTGGTATGTCTGTATTTATGAAACATGGACAAGGAAATGGTTCTATGTAAAAAGGTCAACTCCCTTTTCCATCAACCCCTTCTGACTTTTCTCTAGAAAACTGCCCTCAGTGCATCCTGACATTCCTTACTGTCCATAAAGGGCTCAGTGAAAGGTCACAAGTGGGAAAGCTCTCAAGATGTCCTAGCGTCTAGCCTGCAAACATTTCTGTGAATAGTCCATTAACGCCGTTTTTACAGAGCAACAAACAATACAACATGACATTTACCTTTTCCAGCTGCGTGGTAGTCAGCCAATTCTTTGACCGAAGTTTATATAAAGGTTAGGGAAATGGTTTATCTTATTGCTCAGTGCTTTCCATTTAAGTCATCTCCACTGTAATTGGGTCACTATTCAGAAATATCTAGCCCCACAAATTGTAATATCAATGGAGAGACATGGTTTTGCTTTAATAAGTCCTTTGATGCAGGACAAGGTGAATCCTCCCACGGGGGGGACTCAAGTCCTATATCAAAGATAGAAGGCAGGTTCTTGACTGGGTGCAGAAAAGAATTCAAGTGTACTCTAGAGTTAAAGACAAAAGGAAAGTTTATTAGAGAAAGAATGACCCTCCATAGACAAAGTGTGGTCTAAGAGACAGAGAATGAGATTCTGAGTGTCTGAGGAATTAAGTTTATATGTCATTCTTAGTTTCTGTGAATTACAGTTCAAAGACTTTGTTTACTTGTTTTCCTTTGATGTGCAGTATAGATGTGCAGCATGAAAGGTGTGGGTATATAACACGAAAGGCATGCTAGCAATCTCAGCCTTTGTTCTATAGGTTCTCCATGGTTTGGCTTTAGGGAATGAATGATTAGGTTTATTTTGTGTAGGGTACAAATGAAAGACTGTTTTTCTTTCATGGTGCGAGTAGTTTTCTTGTTCTCCCAGCAGCTGTCTCCTTTAGGAATATTCCTTTGTTCTGTAGGCTTCCAGAGGTCTGGCAGTAGCACATTGTAGGCTATGAATATAACTTATCAGTTTGTGCAGTTCTCATGCCTCGTCCCCATATCATTTTTGGCATGGGTTTTGCATTTGTCACCTTTGAATCCAGGCAAATGATGAAACAACTCACCAGGTAGGAATACACATTTACCAATTGAATGAACTTTGCATGTTAGATTTAATAACTAGAGAGCAGGGACAGGACAGGGTCCACCTGTGTTTGGGAACTGTTCCTCAGGCTCCAGGTTCAGTTTACACATAATGAGATAAATAGTTTTTGCCCCAATCATTAAATTACAAAGTATTATTTCATTATAGAGTTCCAGGTGCTATACAGTTCTAGTAATATTGGAATATCTCTTTCAAATAATAAATAATTGTTACCTTGGAGACATAACATCATCTTTGTATATATGAGTCTGAAATTATTTAATATATTGCATGTAAACAAAACCTGAATTTCAAAACATATACTCTTATAAATCTTCCTTATATCCCAGCTGTATCTTTAGAGACAAGTTGTAAGACAAAGCTTTCAAAATATTGGGCCACCACCACTTCCAACCTGTCTATTTTTGTTAATCTGTTCTCTCTTGGAATACAGCATCTTGACATTCCCTTAAGATAAGGAGAGCAGGTGCACACATTGGAAACTTGCTCTGTTTAATTGTTTCCTCCTAATAGAATTTCAGGATGGCAAAGGGCTTTAGAGGTCATTTGCTGCAGCCCTAACTTGACCGGTTATACATTGTCTACCCAGGAGAGCAATGGACATTTACTAATCACGTTTTCTTGTGGCTTGAGGTGTCTTTATTAATCTAAACCTCAACAACACCTGGGACCCACAGACAGTGGATTCAGAGAAACAGGTGAAGTGGTCCTTTTAAAGTGAGAAAACCCAGTAAACGTTTCAGATCCATTTATTTTCCTGTTGCCTTTTTTCACCTTTGGTGATACAAAATGAAGCTAGATAAGAATTATAATAGATTTAAAAAAATTTTTTTCAATCTCATTCAGTAATTTACTTCAGAGGAGAGATGTTTAGAAGAAGGAAAAATCCTGTTTTGAAATCTTTGCATTAATGCGCAAATCATGTGTGATTGTCCAAAAACCTGAATGTACTTACATTTTCACCTTTCCACATGCTATTTCTAATTATTCCCACTGTCATTTTGCTAAGAGGAAACAAGCTGATATGTGCAGTGAAAATAGACTCAGAGTTCCTCTTTTAAAGTTGTTAGCAATAACCTACAAGATAGGAGAAGTAAAGCGTTCTCATCTACTGCAAAAAATTTGATTATACATTTATATGCCGGAAATATGATTTAACTAGAGAAAAAGCAATATAAAGAAAATACCTTGTATGTCAAAGGACTGACAGCAGTCAGAAACATCATGTGCCCATTTTGGCACACACATAGACCATAAGATCCTGTGCTGCTGGGAGCTTATTGAGAATTGACAGATTTGCTTGGTGGGTTTAATTGTATTTGAGGTAAATGTAGTGCCTACTTTTTTTAGAGTGAGATTTTTTTCAAGAAGAAATATTATTTAAACATATATACTGAGGCTAAAGAGGAAAAGATACAAAGGGACAGATTGGAAGGTGAAAGTAAAAGTGAAAAAATTGGATCTCAACTGAAATTGGAAAAAAGAAAGAGTAAGGCATCATTTATATTATTTACATAATGAGACAATAAAGGAAATAATTTCAAGAATACATATTATTTTTCAGATACATGACAAATCATGAACTTACAGTACTGAGGTAAACTCAAAGAAAGGAGACATTTAGTAATTTTCCCAGACAATATGTATATGTTTATTTGAAAAATATATAGAGATGTATACATGTGGACGTATGTCTCCACAAATACCTATAGTTTGATTTTTCCAACTCTGTATATTTGTGGGTAAAATAACTACATCCCTAGACGTACATTCAAAAGCTACATGCCAATATATTTTTTTCTTCACCTAAGTCACAGAAGAGAGAAAGTTTACTATGAACTAAGAGGGAGAAAAAGTTACTTTACAGTTGATGCAAAGATAAAACCATTACTACTCTTACAAAAAGAAGCAGTTTGGGCTGATATGATAATAAATTAGACCCTGAAATATAGTGTCGGCACAGAATAGAGAAGGGTCAGTTGGTGCAGTGTGGGGATACAGCTATGATCTCGGGGTTTATATTAAGTTTTCTGGCCCCAGGTTAGCAATTCGCCAGAATCAGGACCTCAAAGTGAATTGTTTGCCCTCTACAGAAATGGATGAGGCAGAGAATTCATCATGTATATAGAACTACCTCTTAACATACAAATCAATCATCAGTGAAGAAATAGGTATAGTTTTATAAAAGTGTAACACAAAAATAGAAGAGACTAATTCTTCAAAGTATTTAGAGATAATAGGTAAAAACTGAAAACTGAGAACCGTTGGAAACATACAAGTGTGTGCATATACACACACATACACACATATGCACACACATACATCTATACATACCAGATAATACTGAAATTATAAAAAACTCAGAATATGAAAGAGAATCATGTAGAATAAAATTTATAAATTTGTATAAGATAATTTTTCATTGATTTTGATTCATAAATGGGGATAAAAGAAAAAAAGGAAATGGAACAATATTCTTAGCTAGAAAAAAAACTTGAATGTTAATCCTCATGGGTTAAAATCCACAGAGAATAGTACCTTGTTTTTCTCTTGAATGAAACATACAATCTGATTATAAGATATTTAAAGCTGAAGGAGGGAAAGGAAATATTTGGAAATAATATTTGGCTACTGATGGTGATTGTAAGAGTGACAAAATAGTTGCCATTAATTGAGTGTTTTTTTCTGTGTTGAACACTGCATATTCCAGGCACTGTTCATATGGACAAACTCATTTAATTCTCACAAGAATCCTTATTTTAAAAATGAGGAATTATTAAACTAGTCAGAGAGGCTATGCGACTCATACAAAGTAACATAGAAAAATGGCAATCTGAATACAGAATATCTTATTTCAAATAACTCTACCATAACAACAGAGCCCACTAAGAAATGACTGATGATTTTAATTGTCATATGTTACAATTTATCATAAATTGTAAGACCTATAAATTGATATTAGGATGAAACTGAGTCACCTATATTAAAGAAATAATTGAGATATTTGAGTCTCACTCTCAAAAGAATAACCACAGAATATTAGAATCTCAGAGCTCTAAACTCGTATAAACAAAATTTAATGATTTTGCTGGTAACGAAGTTGAGTCCTACAGAAGTTGAGAAAAATAATACAGATATCACATAGTTAGAATTAGGATAGAGGTCTGCTTATCACTCCATTGTTCTTTTCTCCATATCCCATTATCTCATTTAAGTGAAAATATCCAAGACATACTTGTTTGGCACCCAGTTTTGTGGGCAGCTCTGAACATTCCATTTTCCAAAGCTAAAAGTCAGTTTTATGCATAAATTCAGAAGTTTGAAAATAGTAGGATGCTTTTTTTGAGTTTTAATTTTTGAATTGATATGTGTATATGTAATGGAGATGCAAACACAACACAAGTGAAGAATCCATTTACACTTAATTATTTTAGTGGTTATTAATAGCAATTGCTCTCTTTGGATTGGAATATTTAACATGCAATCCAAAGAAATATAATGAATTGTTTGGGGATATTGTTTTTACTTTTATAGATGTTGAAACTGAAGAAAAGAACTGCTAAGTCACATCCCTAGACTTATTACAATCACACCCACTACATTTTGATAAATTTTGTACAATGAGAGAAACTCCTATTTTAATAGTGCCAGATGGGTACTAGAGTAATCAAGGGTATCGCTTTATGGATTGTATAAATGTCTAACTTTTTAAATTAAAAAAAATTACTGAGTAGCAAAAAGGATGTTATATAAAGACAAATGAGGGACTAATTCACTCATGAAGCTTGAGAAAAGGATTGTGAGTAAAATTTATCAGAAGGTAGCCCCTGATTTTGGGAATTGTGGAATTAGTTTAGGGAGTCGAGCGGGATAGAGTCACACAGACCAGAAGTCAAACCCTGCTTAAGGGACTTTGGTCAAGAACTTCATACTTTCTAGGCTTTGGTGTCCTCACCTGTGATATGCAGATATTAGTGCCTCCCCAACAAAATTATGATTACAGCTAATGGATGTAAAGTGCCTGGCTTTTGGGCAGCACTCAATAAATGATCATGACGTATATATTTTTTAAATTTTATTTTATTAGTTTCAAGTATACTGCGCATTGGTTAGAAATTTATATAGTTTATGAAATGATTTTCCTGATTACTCTTCCTCCCCCTTGCTCTACACTTAGCCATTCATTACATTACTGCTGACTGCGTTCCCTGTATTGTGCTCCCCAACCCTGTGACCATCTATCAACAACTAATTTGTACTTCTTTAACCCTTTACCACTTTCTCCCAGCCCTTTACACTCCTCCCCTCTTGCTAAGCCAAGGCAGAAAGCAGATTCAAGTTCTAAGGAAGAGTTTATATAAAATCATAAATATATAAAAATGAAAGCCTTAGTGTTCTCATCCTTGAAAACTGCATGCATTTTATGTTCTGATATCCTTTTTTGCAATTTCCTTCTTAATTTCACATGTTTAGCCAGATCTCATCCTGTATATAGACTGAATTGCATTCCCTATTTATATATTGAAGCTGTAATTCCCAATGTGATGGTATTTGGAAATGGAGCCTTTGGGAGGTAATTAGGGTTAGATGAGATCATGAGGGTGGGACTCTGGTTCTATAGAATTAGTATCCTTATAAGAAGATATCAAAGAGAGAGTGAGAGAGAGAAAAGAAACATCAGAGAGCTTTCTTTCTCTGCACAAAGAGATGACAAGAACATAGCAAGAAGGCAGCTACGCATAAGCCAAGAGAAGAGGCCTCAGAAGGAAATCTACATAATTGACACATTAATCTTGGACTTCCCAGCCTCCAAAACTGTGATAAAATAAAATTCTGTTGTTGTAGCTGCCCAGACTATGGTATTTTGTTAAGGTAGCCCAAGCAGACTAACATACCCTGAAACCAAAGATATGGTTATCCAGCTGCCTGTTTGACACCCCCACCTGTAAATAATCTTATAGGTATCTCGCAGTGGTCTCTCTGCTTTTGCTCTTGTCTCTTTACAATCCATTTTCATACAGAAGTTAGAATAATATTGTTTACATATCTGACAAATAATTTCCTCTTGGGAATCCTTTTGAGACTCTTCACAGTACTAAGAATAAAATGCACAATCCTTACTGACACTTTTGCGGTTTCCCTTACCCCGCCTCCATCTTTGTTTCCAAATGCATTTCCTTCCCCTTGTCCCTGACCCATTGTGCTCCAACAACAGAAACTTTCTCAGAGTTTTGAACAGAATAAACTCTTTCTCAACTAATTCCCTTTGGGTATTCTGCTTCCCCTGTCCTAAAGTTTTGCTTATTAGTTCATCACATGACTGCTCCTTCTCCATATCAGGTCTCGGATCAAACTCTTCCTCAGAGAGTCCTTCTCTAACCACCCTATCTAATTAGGCCTCTTTCTATTTTTCTCATAGTTATTCTATGTAATTATATATGTATTCATTTGCTTGTTATTTCTATCATTCCTACTAAATAGTGAGCTTCATAATGAAAGATACATGCCTGTCTTTTTCACAATTGCTTCCTTGTTCTATGAAGCCCTTGATCATATTTATCTTTAGGCTTGACTCATCTACACCCCCATCCACCCCCAACACACACACATAAAATTACTATTTTTCCTCTTTCCTAGGAAACAGAATTAGAAAAGTATTACTTTTTATTGTTTCTAGATCATTAAATGAAGATCTATATGATTTTCAAAACTAAAATATACACATTTCGACAAATGGAACATTTAATGTTTTGTTGCTACGCTGATACTATTGGAGTATACAAAGTGAAATAATTATTAGAAACTGCTATAGCAATTCAAGCAAGAGTATATCATATCTTATACTGAGGCAATGAAAGTTGAGGGGTGAATGATGACCAGATTCTAAATGTTTTCAAGGTTTAGCCACCAGGCTTTGTTGAGATAAGAGAGAAAGAGAGGAGTTATGATTGACTGCAATAATTGGAAGATCGAGTTGCCATCAACTGAGATGGGGATGTCTAGCCTAAGAGTTCAGTTTGGGCTATATTGGGTTTTCAATGTTGATTAGACATTCACATGGAGATGTCCAATAGGCGGTTGGATAATGAGACTAGATTTTGGGCAGGGGATATATCCCTTGACTGGATGAGAAACCAAAGAAATGAGTACAGATATAAAAGACAAGAAGATCCAAGAGCTGAGTCATATGGCATTACAACATTTAGAGATTAGGAAGAAGAGGCAGAGTCAGTGAAGAACTCTGAGAAGAAATGACTGGTATGTTAGAAGAAAACCAATAGTTTATGATGTCCTAAAGCCCAAGGGAAGAAGGTATGTCAAGGAGGAAGAAATAACCAGTTTAGGAAAATACTGATGATAGGTAAATAAAATGAGATATGGCTACTTACCATTGAATTTTACAACATGGAGGGACTGGTGAATTTGACAGGAGCACCTTTTTGGTCAATGTAAGGGAAAATTCCCTCTGGAGTGAGGCTAGGAGAGAATAAAGAACATAAATGGAAAAATATAAACTACTCTTCTGAAGAGTTTCACTGAAAAAAAAATTCACAAAAATGGGGTGGTAAATAGTTGGAAAGAAGCACCAAAAGAAGGAAGTTTTCTTTTATGATGTGAGGGAGAACATATTTGTAGAATGAGAGGAATGAGCCAGTAGAGAGCAAAATATTGATGACATAGAAAAGTGGAAATGCTAGTATGATTTTCTAGCATGATGTCCTTGATGAGGCAATGGGGGTGGGTTCTAGTGTAAAACTGGTGTGACTGGCTCGAGAGGATGATATTCTTCTGTGTAACATCAGGTAAAGCAGACATAATGGGCTCACATGCTGAACGGTGAGTCTACAGAAGCTCTCTTCTGAATGCCTCAGTTTTCTTGGTAAAGTTAGAAACCTAATCATTGGGGAACGTGAAGCTGGGAAAAGATATATTGGAGATTTGAAGGGAAAAGAGGAATAAAACTGCCAACTAAGAAATAAAACTGCCAACTAAGAAAGCAGGAAAGTATATGAACTCCTGAATTGTAGTATGATCATTCATTATTTTCAGTGTTTAAGGCACCATTAAGAGCCAGCATTGATCATTATGTGGTCATAACGTTAAGAAGAGAACAGTTAATACTGTTCTAGGTTTTTCTACACAAAATTCAGCTGCACATGTATGAATAGATGAAAACACTAATTTAACCAGGATTTTAATTTGGCCAAGAGAGTGCCATGAAAGAAGAGAGGGGCAAGAGAGATAGTGTATGTGAGGGAATAAATATAATGATGAACAATGGAATTTCAGCTACTGAAAGAGGATGAAAAGAGTACTAGAGTGAGTGACCTCGACAGATAGGAGGGATGGTCAAAGAGTAGAATGTGTGAAGGTGAATTTCCGAAATGTATGGGTAGTGGTAATAAGTTTGGAGTATGACTATAGGGGTGAGTGGATGAATTAGTGAGGCAGACAATACCATTAGAGAAGTTAAAGTAATTGAAAGGACTAACCTACTTATATATTAAATTTACGAAGAATGGTGACAATGGTGTTACCCAGAAATGAGGGGTATGACTGGAATTCAGAAGAGCACAGGTGATATACTTTTGAGATCTAAGGGTTTCTGGTGAAAGGGGTAAGAGAACATAGTAGATGTGGAAAAGAGAAAATACCTCGCCCCCAGGATCAATGGTTAGAGGAAAAATACCTAGCCCCCAGGCTCAGTGGTTGGAGGAAAAATAAATATATCTTGGGTGATACACAAGGAAAGTAGTGTCCTTAGAGTAGAGGCAATTCTCCTGCAGAGCAAGAAGTTGAGCTGAACATTCAAAGAGGTTGAGGATTTTTTCAAATGATGTACTGTGGATAACAGAAAGCAACAATGAAGGATAGCCTCTTCACAGGCTATCTGTGAAGACTAAGCTACTTGGTCCTTAAAAGGAGACTTAAGGGGCTATAATTCTTTAGAATAGCTGCTATAAATTTGTCACTCTACAGGGAAAAGTTCTAGCTTTCCTCCTAATAGCTGCTTTAGGCTACCCTGTATTCTCTCTAATGTTCAACTTAAACCAGAGGGAAAACAGAGGGCTTCTATCTTTCCATATTGCAGTTGAAAGAAAGCAAGGCTAAGGAAATCCACAGGCTTAGTCCCTTGATATTTCCAAAGGGTTCCAAAGAGCGAGCCCAGCCTTACTCTCTACCCTGCATTTTAGTCATGGCCTAAGCAACAAGTGGTGATCTTATGCATGCATGGGATTAATGACTGGATTTATATTCTTTGACAAAAAGTAGAGATACATGTTTCAAATTAAATTTGGCTGATGTCTAATATTTTCATTGTTTTTGTAAGCTGATAAATTTGAGTCATGGGATAAACACCCTTATTTTTTAAAATGCTTAATTTATATATAGGCGTTTATCCACTGTTTATTATTTAATTAAAAGTGAGAGAATTTAACAAATTTATTTAAATATAATCAGCTTGGGTTTGATTATTGTGCATTTATCCAGTCCTTTTATAGTTATGCTTTTCTCAAATAACAATGCTTCTGAGGAAATTATTGATGCTCATGTATTTGTTTAGTCAAGTGTAATGAAGTGAATAAAAATCAAAAGGATGACATTATGTTTCTGATACAGATAAAATTAGGGCTGGTTTGTATAAATGTTTTCCTTTATTTTGAAGCACATTTTCCTGAACATTTTCCAGCTGTTAATCAAACTCTTGTGCTTTACATGATCTCTATTAATTAACGCTTCTCATTTTTGTAGGGTTGGAAACCCGTTACAATACCCTAGGGTTCCCAAAAGCTCTGTAACTTGTGGCAGAGTTCAGACTGAGGAGAAACTGCAATATAAATGTCATAGATGAACTCTCAATCATTTCCAGCTTCTACTTAAGTCAGAACTGGTAAGAAAGCAGAAAAAAATCATCTTGAAATAGTTAGATGATACTGTTAATAAAAGTAAGGTGACTCCTAAAACTATTTCCAAATCATATTAACTTACTTTAAACCTTAGTAAACATTTGATTTATACTTATTAAAATGCGTTAATATTTAATGTGTGGAGATGGAGGGGAGAACAAACCTAGCTTTTAAATCTCATCAGGAATGGGATTTCATGAATTAGTTTCCAGAATTTTGATATTAATTGAACTGAAATAGCATCTGTAATTTGCTATCTAATCTATATGTCACAGAAAAGACTTTTCACTTCTTCAACTCCGTGTTGCAATCTCAAACATGACTTCATGAAATCCTCCATCTTAGTGCTGAGATAGCACGCATATCTGTGATCTTTATTGAGAAAAGTGTTTGACTTGATTCTGCTCAGTGGTCTCTTGGAGGTCAGTTTGTCTTCTGACTCCAAAGATTCAAATGAGACCCACTAATTAGGCTCTGCTTTTCTCTCAGCTAAGATGGAATTAACAAAGAAGGAAGCAAAGTGGTTTAGAGGGACCTGCTTTTTTTTTTAGTAAACTTACATTTACTTCTAGTGATTAGTGAGTGGGTTCTTAACTAAGTCTTGTGGTGATCTGTCAGAGTCTATTATAATATTTTTTGAGGAAGGTCACTGTCAAGTATCCATTTTTTTACATCACCTAGAAAATCATATCTTATTGGTCTTTCTTCCATTTTTGGATACCTTTCCCATCATTTGTGACATCCTTCAAGACTGATTTAGTTTTAGTAAGATCCTGCTGTAAATTTTTCAGATAACCAAGAATACAATTTCAACAGAAATAGAAGCTTCCTTTGCTGGATTAATCACCTACTTTAACCCCATTTCCTCTACTCTGTCAGTGCTGTTTGCACAAGACTCTTGACTGCATGATCCTCACCTTCTATATAGAGTAACTCACTATTACAATGACTTTAAAACACTATCATTAGGGATTTGATGCTTCAAATAACAATTTGCTATCAGAAATAAGCTACTGATTTGTAGGTACAGACACTTTAAGAAGTGATTGATGAAAATTCACTGAGTATATTAAAGGTCATTTTATTACCCTCATTATTCATTTAGACAGCTTGAAGTAAAATCTATGTCTTAAGTCCTATTTAAAATTGTTTTTCTTTCCTTTAAGGTTTTCTGTAATGTTTTCCTCTTAGTAGAATTAATGTGGCTATTATCATTTGTATAGTTTATACATTTCAGGTGGTATTTTAATATATGAGTTTATTATGATATATAATTAAAATACAATAACATTTTGAAAAAAGAAAAGTAATCTGACTTTCATTATTACTGATGTATGTATATTAAAATGGAAAAACATTTATTTATAAGTGTTTACACTTTGGAGTCTTATGAGCAACTGTAAAACCACAAACAAGAAATAGAACAATCATTTCCTGATACATTGGGATGAATTACCACTTGGCTCTTAATTAGTGAATTTGGAGAACTGCAGACAATTGTGTGACTTAATTCATATGGTTTTTATAGAGCTTTTGAGATGTCATAAAAAAGAAAACAAATAGTTTTGGCCATAAAATACAAAGAGTGAAATCAATTTTTCAAATACATAAACTCTGTATGTGCATGTAACTTATGTGTAGAACTTATGTGAAAAGTCCAAAAGAAAGAGAAGAAAACATTTGAATTCCTGAACCATATGTTTGTTTATTCATGTGTTCAGTTACTAAAAAATAACCATCTCCATGATCTAATGAGTTCAGGTTTAGAAAGTAGCAATTTTCTTTGTCTTTGAATTAAGGGCTCAGCAGTTTGTCTTGTTATTCAAGATTTCTAGGAAGCTTATTAAGTGCTCCCTGTGTTCAATATGGATAATATTCATAATTAAGATGAAATTATTACAGAAAACTTTTCGTATTTTATTAAATGACTTTTATAATAACTGCACATGTATAAATACTGAATATTCAGGTGATGTTTCAAATTAACATAATATAAAATGGTTGCTAGGATTACATTAATTTACAGAAATAAAACCGTAGTTTCATCTTCCATTCTTCAACATTTTCTTACATTAAAAAAAATTAAGATTCAGAGTAATCCTTTGCTTAGGGATTCCCATTTTCTCCCCTGTATCACTGTAAAATTTGCCACTTTTACTGAAGTAGGCATCCAGAAGCAGAATGACATCCTCTTTTCTCCTCTTTTCCTTTTTTTTTTTTTTTTTGGTAACATAATGCCAGAAAAAAGTTACTAAATACTGTCTTTTTACCTGAGTTAAGTTTTTTCAGAGATATAGCTATTTTATTTTGTACTGAATTTTTTTAGCATATAGTTACTTGTTCATTATATTATTTCATCATTCTATTCATATCTGTATTTATATATTCATATATCATTTCATCATTCTATTTATATCTATATTAATATATATCTTTATATAGATATGAATATAATATATGTTAAATATCAGGCTAATTTTCATTTTACTTTGCTTTATAAAAATAAACAAATTAAAAAACCTAATAGGCTTTTAATGAGTTTTCATTTTTCATTGGAAAATTAATAAAATGGTAGGACAGGTTGTGCCATTTGGAGGAAAATACAGAAAATATATGGGTACTGTCCAGAGAAAACACTGACTGTCCTATACTCTGAGATTAGAAAGCACTGGAGTAGAGAAATCAGGGGGACTACATCCCTGAGGGGACAGTTCTGTGGCACGCATACAGAGGAATGACTAGATTGTATTAAAAAAAACACTAGCTGAGCGGTCTAAGAGGAGGAAAAGAACAACGTTTCTGTTGTGTAAAATTCCATGCTTCAATAATTTTATTTGTGCCAAATACAGCAGACATTCTCCTAGTCTTAGGAAGGTATGGAAAGCTAAAAAATGAATTTTGAAATTCAATAGAGCATGATGATATAGAGGAAGCATAAACATTAAAAATACATTTTTTAAATTATTGGATGAATGATCCTCATTTACTAATATATTTTGCTTCCAAATAAGTAACTTAATTAATATTTTAAGAATCATGTGGCTTTGAAATACTAATAATATTTAAAAAGCAAATGTTTTCTAGTGCTAATGAAGGTATATTATGTTTAAGGCACCGTGCTAGATACTGCATTGGGAAATTCAAAAGAAATAATGGACATGGTTCTTAGACTCAAAAATCTTTGAACTTATGGGAATAGTATGAAAAACAATTCTAGGAACTTAGATTGAATATCTTTTCTTTGCTCTTCTGACTATGCACTTAATCCTGTAGGCAGTAGTCACATATATATAGAACAAGGTGGGTAGAGGGGTACATTACTGAATAGATTTGAATAAAGGGTGCATGAACAAGACACAGTTTTAGGAATATTAATCTGGAGGCTATTACAGGGGGATTAAACTTTTAAAACATGGGACGAATGGAACTGGATTTGGGGAGTATCAGATCATTTCACATATGACACTGGAAGGGTAGGGAGTACAAATTTAAATTTGTTTACAATTGTTAGCTAGGAACCAAATAGACATTAAGGTATAGATCTTTACTTATCTTGGGGGGTTTAGATAGCCAATTCTTCTCTTGAAGAAAGAACAGTTCTCCTGTTTTCCCTGTAAGAGCCTATCGGAGTGAGAGGAAATGAAAGGCCTATGTGGTAAGATGGATGTGCACAGCCATGCAAGTGAGTGAGTGAGCTGTTCTTAAACCAAAGTCCACAATGCATGTGAAATAACAGCCCTAGTTTTTAAAGTATTTAAATACATAGGAGTGACTAGCCCTCACTACTGCGGCCAACATCAGCCAGGCTCTGTGGTCTTCATAGGTGTCAAGTGACAGCTCAGTTCTAGTACTAGACTGTGTTTCCCCAGGCAGAGCCTAATCTATCCTTCCACTGACTTTTTCCCTTAGAAACAGCAATGAAGGTCATAGCTTATGAAGATAATTTCCAACTTTATTTCCCTTGAACATCACTGAAAAAGCTATAGGTTTTGTTTCAGAGTTGCATGACTACCTCAAGCTGAAAATTGGGCTTAGAGAGAGCTAATGTGTTACCATGTGACCTCACAGTAACTAAGATAATGGAAAATATACATAATCCTTCTTTCCTGCTTTGCTGTCTCAAAGAAGGTTGAGGAAGCAGAGACTTAAAATCTTCATCAAACTTCAACTTGTCTTCCTCCCCTCTCCTGGACATGCATAGAGAGTTGACAGAGGCAGCTATAAATGTTCCTTCTCCCAGTGCACGCCACCACTCATCCAGGGTTACATTTTCTCAAGGTTATACTTTTATAGCCATTGTTTCTGGTGTAGCCAATTAGTAGGTCTCGTTAATTCTTACATTAAGCCCAGAGCTAAGAGTTTAAAAAGACTTTTTCCCTAAAGTCTGTTTTATTGTGTTCATGTGTGTGTACATAAACATGTAATTTTTAATTATTTAATAGAAGGCATTAAAACATATTAATAATACATTTTTAGTGTTATTCAATCTATTTTAGGATATTGTTTATATATCCTAAAAATAAGTTCCAAGGGTTTAGGTACACATTTTCATTTTTTAGAACTAATTTCTCTTTATTCAGTGTTTGACTAAAAGTTGTGTTTTCCTTGAAAAGCATCTCACTATATAACACAGATTTCCTGTACAGTTGTATAGTAGATAAGAAGAGCAAATACTATGAAATCGCGCAGACTTTCATTCAAAAGCCACTTCACTATTAGGACAAATTATTTAATTTGTCTTTGTTTCAATTTCTTTATCTATAAAATATGATATATATAATAATAGTACAATTTTTAGAGTTGTTTGAGTTAATGCATGTGAAATAATTTGTACTGTGGCCTGGCACATAATAAGCAGTTAATTGATCCTATGTGGACTGAGCACATAGTCCCTGATACATATTATCAACATACTAATTAGTAGAATAATAATGAAATAGAAGGATGGGAAGAGAAAGGAAAAGAAGAGAAGGGAAGGAGTTTGCTGATTCAGATAGAATCCTAGCTTCATAGAATACATCACTAATTATTGTAAACATTTCTGTACATGTCTTTTTCTCTCGCAAGACTGTGAGCATCATGCAGTCCAAGAGAATTGTATTTTTTCATGAAGGCAGAGAATGTACTTGTATTTTTCCCCCTACTATATCTCTATTACCTAGTGGAGCAGTTGATGCAATAAATGATTATATTGAACATCAGGGAAGACTCAAAGGTACCTACATCCCTAGGTAGTCTGACCCACTTGTAGTACCTCCTAAATGAGAATGAGAGAAATAAACTCAGAAAGCATTATCATGAATAAGATCATCAATTTTTCGGTAATGTTATAGGTGTCTGTTGTTTTACCTTG
>NW_006436298.1:26606862-26622690 GCF_000325575.1 Pteropus alecto | reverse complement strand
ATTGTGAACATAATGACTACTTTAAAATTACAATAGTAAAGACCATTTTATGCCAGGTGTTTAGGCAGTTAAAATGTTCTTAAGAATATTTTGAGTATTTCCAATAACAATGTGTTACTGATTATCCTCAACATATGTTGTGATAGTCTTTTTCCTACTTAGGGCTCAGAAGAATTTAGACAGTCTGGTTCTGCCTCTAAGAGGACAGAGAGCCATCCAAGGTGGATTAACTGTACGAATCAGAACTGAGTATGCAGGATGTTGTCTGGCCACAGAACTCCCAGAGTTGTTTGTGAGGTTACCGAAATAAGCACTTTTCACCCTCAATGAGAAATTATAAGATGTGGCCATCCCATATTGAGAGAGCTTCTTGTTGTTTCTGCTGTCACCTTGATTTTCCCTTTTTGGGTGTGTAATAAAGAAAATAGATCCCGTGGGGCAACTCTCACACTTGTTACTTTCCATTTCTTCAATCTAACTGAGTGTAAGTAATGGAACCACATTTTAATGGCCTACTATCCCCAGTGCCCTCCTAACCCTTTAGGAAGGCTGTTTTGTAGCTGACAAATATGACAGGCAAGGCTAACCAACCCTTAGGCCAGCAATATTCTCATGTTTAATCCATCATAGACATCAAAAAATAATGAGATTTCTTGAAACTGTGCCAGCAGTGAGCTCATAAGACACTGAGATGATAAATTTACTCGATCACTTACAAAGAAATAGCCAGTACACCAAAAGACCCAGGTTAATTTCATATGTGGAGTGGCGCTGCATGAAAAACATGGATGCTTTACCACATTTTCTAGATGATAACTAGTCACAGAATCTAGTCAATTTCTATTTTTAATCTTGCTTTTAAGTCATTTTTTTTTATTTCTTAGGATCTTGCTTGGAAATTTAATTTTTCCATCCTTCTCCTAGAGATGCTGATAAAAGAGGTACCCAAGCCTATGTACATCATGCTATTGCTGCTGTAAAACTATGATAAAATGAGACATTAAAAAAAGATAGTTTTATTTTAGGGAAAAAAAAAAGAGAAAAGCAGAATTTATGGTCTTTTAAGATCTAAGTTGAACCGGTCTAACCTAGAGGACCCAAATAGGTTTTGAAATGGCCCCAAGCACTGGTCCTTTGATGGAGATGTTTTAGTGGAGACACTGCTAAAGCACAGACCTTGACTCCTTAGGCGATGTGGGTAAATGTGTTTCTTTTATCAAAGTTTACAATCCTGAGTTGAGAAACAACCGAATATTAAATTGTACATATTTTTGTACTTCTCACAGCCTCAACAGCAATTAATTTTCTACTTTGCATCAATAGGCAAAGAATGTTAAAAAAAATTAATGTTTCCAACATCATGGAAATGTCAAATCCTAAACTTAGTGACTATCTCCTAATGATCAAGTGCAAGTAAGCCATTCCCAAATGATCCAAACACTGTAGTGGCTATTATTATTAGAATATCTTAATTCTATATTTTTTCAATTCTACTCTCTAGTTTACAAAAGTGTCTTTATCAGCATGATATCAGAATAACACCACACAACTGGCCCACCAGACTATCTGTCACCTCTGCCACAATCTAAAAAGAAAGTGAGATGGCTGCCCCAGATCTGCCACTGCAATTGACTCTAGACTTCCATGAGGCAAGAGCTGCTGTCTGAAATGCGATAAGGAGAAACCTGTTATTTGGCTTCTACTATACTGCCTAAAAAAATACCAACATTTGAGAGAAGAGAGAGAATCCTCATGCCTTAATAGAAAATATGGATAAGTTTATTAGATACTTGCTACTCAAAGTATCATCTGTGACTAGCAGCATCAGCATCACCTAAGAGCTTAACAGAAATTCAGAATCTTAAGGCCCATCCCAAGATTTATGATTGAGAATCTATATTTTAGCAAGATACTCAGGTGATTTATACCTACATTAGAAATTTAGAAACACTGGATTAGATAGTTTGGACTTAAGGTGACAGATTCAAAGAATACAAAGATACTGATGTTTAAGAAAAAGATACAGGGAAAGCAGGTCTAAAATGAAACTTGGCAAACACATCAAATTTACAACTAAACTACAGAATAACCATCTTTGAGCATCACCTGAAGTCTAACTGAGCAGAAGTTGTATAACTAAGGGCATATAGGAGAAGCCATATCGAGCCTGGTAGGAGGAGTGGTGACTCAAATGGTTTGGTCCCATGCCCGGGTGTGGAAGCTAAAAATCAGAAAGAGTATCTCAGCTGCGGAAGTCCCTCCTGAAGAGTGAAAGGTCTCAGTCCCATACCAGGCTCCTCAGCCCAGTGTTCCATTGCCAAGGAGAGAAGTCCTCACAATTTCTGGCTATGAAAACCAGTGGAGATTGTGGCTGAGTAAAATAGAGGGCTACTAGAGCCCCAGGCTTTTTTCTTAAAGGGCTTGCACACAGACTTACCCACTGATGGACTCATTCACTCTGAGCTCTAGCTCTGGGGCAGCAGCTTGAAAGACACCAGGAACATACTGGGAGGAAATAAATTATCTGGCTTCAGGGCAAGGGCTGGAGGGACAGCTTTCTCCCAGACAGAAGTGCTGGCAGAAGCCATCGTTCCTTTGTTGAGCCCTTCCCCAATCCAGCGTAAACACACAGGTGAATGCCCTATCTGAGTCTCCATCAACCTGGTTAACACCATTGTTAACACCTGGTTAACATGTGGTGATTCCCTGAGACCTCACTCCACCCAACTCGCTGGTCCGGCCAAGCTGCTTCCAGTGGCTTTTACAAACTAACAGCCTGTCTTGGCTCATGCTGTAAACTTTCATAAAATCTCTCAAAAATTCACAAACCCCAAATAAGCAGCATCTAGCCTTGGCGTATCCTGTACCTCTTGCTGAGCTGTCCCAAGCCTGACAGTAGCAGCAGCTGGCCTCAGTTTACTCCCAATCACCTCCAAGCCTAGCACAAGTGATGACCACCTGTAGATTACTGTGTAATTCATACTAAGTGGCCCCAGGTACGGCATAGGCAACAGCTGAACTTGGCTCATATCAGAGCCTTTCCCAAGAGGCCTTAGAAACAAAAAACTATGTGGCCAGCTTCAGACTACATCAGAGCACTGCCCAGCCACCTCCATGAATTACACACCAAAAGGGCAGACTTGGTAGGCACCAGGGCCCCACTAAAGTGAATCCTGTTCCCTTGAGTCAGCCCCTGCACAATAGCTCCTCCACTGTAGTCATGGCGAGTCCTCACAACCAGTCAGCCTGAGGGTCAACCCTTCCCACTGACGTGCCAACAGTAGTCAAGGCTCAACTACAAGAAAAGGGCACACATGACCCACACAAGGGACACACCTGGAGCACCTGGCTCAGTTGACCAGGGAGACTGCATCATTGGGCCCCACAGGATACCTACTACATAAGGCCACTCTACTAAGACATAGCAGCTCTATCTAACACATAGAAACAAACACATAGAGGCAGCCAAAATGGGAAGACAAACATGTCCTAAATAAAGATTAGATGGCTGAATAAAAAAAAGTAGTAAAACCCTTATATATGCTGTCTACAAGAGATTCACTTCAAATCGAAAGATACAGACTGAAAGTAAGGGAATGGTAAAACATATTTCATGAAAACGGAGATTAAAAAAAAAGTTGGGGTAGCAATACTTAACCCAGACAAAATAGACTAAAACAAAGGCTATCACAAGAGACAAATAAGGACCCAGTAATTCCACTTTTGGGCATTTATCCTAAGAAACCCAAAACACTAATTCAAACAGACGTACGCATCCCTATGTCACTGTAGCATTATTTACAATAGCCAAGATACGGAAGCAACCTAAGTGTTCATCAGTGGGTGAATGGATAAAGAAGAAATGGTATACACACACAGACACACACACACAAATAGAACATTACTCAGCCATAAAAAAGAATGAAATCTTGCCATCTGTAACAACATGGATGGACCTAGAGGGTGTTATGCTGAGTAGAGTAAATCAGACAGAAAAAAATAAATACCATATGCTTTCACTTACATGTGGGATCTAAAAAAACCCCCAAAAAACCCCCAAAAACAAATTAAACAAACAAAACAGAAACAAACTCATAGATACAGAGAACATTTTGATGGTTGCAAGATGGAAGGAGGGATGGGTAAAAAAGGAATTAAGAAGCACAAATTGGTAGTTACAGAATAGTTTCGAGGATATATAATATACCATAGAGAACACAGATAAATATGTATGGTGTCAGATGGGTACTGGATATATTGAGGTGATCACTTTCTAAGTTATATAAATGTCTAATCACTACGTTGTATTACCTGAAACTAATGTAATATTGTATGTCAACTGTAATTGAAAACTAAAACAAAATTTAAAAATAATAAAATGAAACTTGGCATATTTTATACTTTTCTGGGGTTTTAGTTTATTACATCATGATGATGAAGTATATTTATGGCAGTTCAACTCTAATTATATTAAGAAAGTGTTTAATTCACAAGAAAATGTTTTCTTTTTGATTTTAAGCTGTAGTTCAAGGGAGGGTAGAATTTATAGAAAATTAACCCTTTAGATGCGGAAAAAGAAAATTATTTATATTTATGAAGGAGAATTAGTTTTTTAAAAATACTATGTGACCCATAGAAAATTAAAACTCTATTTGAAGGTTTTCTCAGTGCACCTTAAGGAAGATCAAGTCCAATATCTATTTAACATTCTAGGTTGTTAGGTTAAAGGAAAGTACTGGAGAAGCGCTCTGTGTGTGTGTGTATATGTGAGTGTGTGTGCTTTTGGGTGTGTTTATATTTGAGATGTGAACATTTAGAAACTGAAAATGAGAAAATAATTTGTTTTAACTCTGATCAAGAGTTTGACTCAAATAGCCAGTATTATATTCATAATGCAAACCATTTTTACATATAAGCCAAATATAGTCCTCTCTTACTTAAGCCTTAACCTAACTCCTACACAAGCAGGTCCCAGAGGCCTGGCCCTTGGCCAAACAGTTTCTGATAGTCTGGGCTAGGCACAGGGTTAGATCAAAGGTGGCCCATGAGTTTCATAGCCAGATGCCAAGAATAAAATCCACAAGTAAACTCCAAACAGATATTCAATTAAAATATAAGAACACACTTCACAGTGAATGTCTGAGTAGAGAAAGGAGAAAAACAGAGTAAGAAGGCAGAAATGAGAGCCATCTGAACAAAGCAAGTGCATTCAGAATGAGAATGAAGACAGAATATAAGTCGAGTCCCTGAAGTGCTAAGGTACAGGAAGAAGGCCTTTTTCCTACCTGCTTTCTTGCTTGGGAAGAGAGTAGTATATTAAAGAAACTGAGATCATTCAGACAGCCTGAGAGCACTGGTTCACTAAGTAGTCATGGACTGTGGGGTGAAGGAATTGGTGATCATTGTACCAAATGGAAGCCAGATGCGTTCCTCCACCTTCAGCAGAGGCTCCAGTGCATCTGTCATGGGAAGCCTGATGAAAAGGGTCTTCTGTTAGAGATTTTTACTTAGGTCCCTGTTCAAGGTATTGTGCCAGATTTTAATCCACCAGAGAATGTCCTAATGATCTCAATAGGCCAGCAGTTCACAACCTTTTTGGCACCAGAGACTAGTGCTCCTATGAGGATCTAATGCCTGACGACCTGAGGTGGGGCTTAGACGGTGATGCTAGCGCTAGGGAGCAGCTGCAAATACAGATGAAGCTTCGCTCACTAGCCTGCCGCTCACCTCCTGCTTGTGGCCCAGTTCCTAACAGTCCACGAACCAGTACTGGTTGGAGAAGAGAAAGGGGTTGGAGACTCCTGCTCTAGGCAGTTGTTACTTTGTTAAGATGATCAGTTGGAAAACTATTATTCAAGGAGAAATGTAGACAAGAACCAGGTAGGAAGCAGAGCTGTTATCCATGTGGGTGCCTTCAGTAGAGAGTCAGCAACAAATTTTATGTCAATTCTGTGGTGGAGAGTTAAATGGATTAGTGATCTTATGAGTAGAAATTATGTAAACTCAAGTCTCTTTGAATTCCCGAATGATATGTTCTAATTTTCTTAATAGCAGTGTGTTGAGGTTAGAGGATGGTGGATTGTGGATAATTATAATCTTTGAGGACTGTGACAACTCCAAAACTAGTTCTAAAGAAGAAATTAGTTGGCTTGGTTATTCTGGGAGGTGAAAACCATATCTGTGTGAGGAAGATAATATTAAAGAAAGTAGTGTCCTAGAGCACAGTCAGAATTTGAAAGAGGATGCAGAATGAAATTCTGCAGTCTTTATCTTGTGGTTTAGAGGATAGTTTCATTTTATGGTTTAAAATTTAGTGTACGGTAAAATTTATCAGGTTTCTCAGTTGGGTGTGTGCCACCACCATGGATTCTACACACACAGGAAAATTGGCCACCTTGCCAAATTGGAAACACAGCTTCCCCACCGAGCATATTATTCTCTCCATAGGCATCAGCAGGTGGTCAGCCTGGGCAAGCAGCAACAGAACTTTATTCTGTTTCCATATTAGTGATGGGAGGTCTAATGGCAGAGCATCAAGAAGAATAGAAACGTTATTACTAGAGTGCTTCTGATGCTCCCAGGGAGGTCTCCCAATTCAGTAGGTCTGGAAGGTTCAGGCAATTCAGCCAGCTGTGCACGCAGAACTTCCCTGAAGCATTCCTGGACATGGGCCTACACAATTGAGTCATTTCCTCTTTATGTCCTGGAATCAGGGCCAAAATTCCACTGGGTAACAGGTCACTGATTCTGCTCCTGCCAAAATCCACCCATCACATTGATGGGCATCATCCATGGGTGAGGCTGTGAAAGATGTTGCTTAATACCGCTTGGCAATAAGGTATCTCTAATAAGCAGACTACCTGGCAAGAAGAGGGCATGGTCAGATATCTGGCCTCTATGCAAAGCACAAAACCAGCAAGATGCCATGTACATTTATCTGGAAATTTCTTTTGTGTGAAGACCAGCAGCAGTACTACCCTTTGTGATGAACTAAGTTTAGAAAACCATCTGTACTATCAGCATTGGTACCTAGACTGTCTATAACTATAGGCAATCATAAAATAGTGTTGAAAGAGTCTTGTACTCAAAATCTTGGGCACATCCTTATCAGCTGGGACAGGATGCTTATAACTATGAGTGAATATACAATGGGCAGATAGTGTCTTTAATAGCCATAGACCTGAAAATTGAGTCAAATGATAAACACATAAACTGGCCCCTCAGGAATAAGTCTATGTATGTAATTTTTCTGTTTACTTTCAGATTCTTTCCTTCTCTTCCTACTCTGTTATGAATCGTAGAGCACTGATCCTGCTAATTACATTTCTTAGCTTCTTTCCCCATTGTCTTCTAGTTAGGGTTGGTTAATGGGAAGTGCTGTTGGGAGGCTGTTTTTAACAGTGGCTGTATCTCCTCCATAGTCCAAACTCCTGCAAATGAGCTCTGATGTCTCACCACATGGCCTTGGATTCTGAGTTTTAAGAACATCTTCTTCCTGTGTCTATATAGTCTTAGTAATGCTAGCAGCTTCTTCTTTGTCTTTTCAGCCCTCTGAAACCTTTTGTAACTAATTCTCCATAAAAAATTATCTCTATTTTGTTCATTTAATCACGTGGCATGTGTTTCCTAATACAATTGAATGTCCAAGAGTCTTTCTTGGGCAACAGGGAGTGCAGAATATGAGATGTGGTTTGGGGATGCATGAACATGGCTTGCTTCAGCAGGCAGGTTGGACTGGATTCAAGAAAGAGATGAGACAGAGATTCTAGGGGCAAAGTTGAAACCAAGCCTCACAATCAGCCTGATTAGAATGTTAATATGCAAGATGTTGGGCAGAAAGAAGGAAAGCAGTACACCTAAGCGATCTACCTGAGTAAGGCCACGATAACAATAAAACAACATTCCAATGTTGGGGGAAAATCCTTCAAAAGCAATGTAAATATTTATAAAACACCTTTAAATTGGCAGCACAAAGAGGTTATATTTCTTAATACATAGCAAAGTTACTTTATGCTCTCTACTCGAAGTTCTACTCATCAAGACTATCCTTTACTAATTTTCTCTCTCTCTCTCTCGTTTTGCATTTTCCTTCTCTTGTGTTGTCCCTATCTCTTCTCCTCTTTCAGGAGAAGCCATTTTTTATGTAAATCAATCCAGGATGGTACATAATGACTTATAATTTATTATATTTTCTTGTATCCCACTCACACCAGGTAACATAAACCAAAGTGAAAATTGGAGATATTAGATCAGAATAGGTTGGCCTGAAAAGAAAGTGGAAAGATAAACTCAGAGATATTACTCTCATCAGGGCTGAAAATGACCTTTTCCCTAATGATTGTGCCTTGTTCATGCAAGGGGAGAACACTACTCATGACGCTAAGCTGGTTCAGATACTTGAGATCAAAAACTGGATGAGAAATACAGCTGTTCAGAACTCAGAGCATGCCCATGCATAGGGATAATTTATGTATGGGGAGATTTCCAATGCTTCTCACAGAGAACGCACTCAATGGATGTTAAATGAATGCATAATACCTGAAATACAATACAGTATCCTACCAAGAGTTCTAGAAAAAAATAACTACTAGATATAAATATGTCACTATGGTAGAATTTATTCAGAATTCCAACTGTGAATATGAGAAACACATCTTTCAGGCAATGAGAGTTGAAATCCCCTTCCCTCATTTTCCCATTTTCTGTGTAATAAACGAACTCTCTCAATTCCTACCAACTCAACTACTAATTACTGACAATATCTCCCTGAGATAGAATTACAATAAGGTATTCTGAAGAATGAACTATGGCTCCAAGGGGATCAGGTGAATAGGTTGCCTGGGAGACAATCCCACCGTAGAAACAAAACTTAAAATTCTCCCTTTTCTTCTTAATATGGTCCCAGAGAATGGCTTATCAGCTTCAGCTTATTGCTTCTAATCAGATGTTATTTATTTTTTAGTGTTCTACGAAAAAGTCTTACAACTTTTTCTAGCATTGAAACAAATTCATAGCTCTTTGGAAATTACTAAGTGGTTTATTGGAGCAACAAGAGGAACAAGGTATTGAAAGCAAAAATAATAACAATCTTAGATGTTTTCAGGTGATTTTTCTATAATTTAGTTATAATTTTGATGTAATTGTGAGAAGAGGTGAGCACAGCATTTACCTATTCTGTTCTCAAATATTTTTTAAAGTATCAGTTAAAAATAATGTGGGGCCTACAGATAGCATAATATTTAATGGTGAGAAACTGGATGTTTTTTACCTGAGACTGGAACAAAGCAAAAGTGTCCTCTCTTATCACACCTATTCAACCTTTTACTGGAAATATTACCAAATGCAACAAGACAAGAAAAGGAAAAGAATAAATATAACTATCTTTATTCACAAAGGGTATTATAGTCTATGTAAAATTCTCAAAGAATTAAGAAAAAATTCCTGATAAGCAAGTATAGTAAGGTCACAGGATACAAGGTTAATAAACAAAAAATTGTTTTTCCATTTACCAGCAATGAGCATAATGATGCCATTTACAGCAGCATCAAAAATGAAATATTTAGACATATATCTAACAAAATATGTACAGGACCTACAAGCTAAAAACCACAGAACTCTGTGAAAATTAAAGCACATCTAAAATGAATAGCATGGTATTCCATGTTCACCAATTGAAAGACTCAGTATTGCAGAGATATTCATTCTTTCCAATTTGAGCTAGAGATACAACATGATCACAATTAAAATCTTAGCAAGCAACTTTGTAGATATTGACAAAGCAATTCTAAAATATACATAGGGAAGGCAAGAGACCTAGAAAAGCCAACATAATATTGATGAAGAAAAAAATCTGAAGAACTTATGCTTCAAAACTTACTATAAATCTGCAGTAATGAAGACAATGTGGTATTGGTGAAAGACAAGACACAAAGATAAATAAAACAGAATAGAAAATCTGAAATAAACCTACAAAAATACAGTAAACTGATTCTTCATAAAGGAACAAAGGCAATTCAGTGGAGATAAAATGGTCTTTTCAATAAAAGATGATAGAATAAATGGGTATCTAGATGCAAAAAATTAAAATAAAATAAATCTGGATGCAAATGTTTTTCTTTCACACAAAAAAATTAACTCGAAATGAATCATAGACCTAAATGTAAATGTAAAACTATTAAACATCTACAAGAAAATATAGGAAAAAATCCATATGACTTTGGGTTTGACAGTGACTTTTTAGATACAACACTAAAAGTATGCTATATAAAAGAAAATATTTAGAAGTTAGACTTAATCAAATAAAAAATCTGTTTGTGAAAGGCATTGTTAAGAAAATAAAAGATAACACACAGAAAATATTTTGAATAAAATATTTGGAAAATATCTAATAAAGGATATATTTTCAAAATATACAAACAAAATAAAACAAAACAAAACACTTCTTGGAACTCAACAATAAGAAAACAAATAACCCAATAAAAAACAGGCAATATACATGAAGAGACAACTCGCTAAAGAAGATACAGAGATGATAACTAAGTATATGAAAAGGTGCTCAACATTATATACCATTAAGGAATTGCAAATTAAAGCAATGAGATGTCACTACATACTTCTTAGAATGTCTCAATTCTCCACATGCTACAAAAACAAAATCAAAAACAAAAACAAAAAAACCCAACAACCCTATAAAAAGCAATTGCTGATGAGAATGAGTGACGGACTCACTTATTGCTGTTCAGGGTGCAAAATGGTACAGTTACTTTGAAAGAGTTTGGCAGTTTCTTACAAATACATGTAGTCTAACCATACCATACAGCATTGTGCTTCTAGCTGTTACCTCAATTAACTTAAAAACTTATGTCTATACCAAAACTGCATGCGAGTTTTCTGCAGCTTTATTCATAATTGCCAAAACTTGGAAGAAACCACAATGACCTTTAATAGGTAATTAGGTAAATAACCTTTGTGCATCCATACAATAGAATATTATTCAATTACAAAAATAAATGAGCTATGAAACTATGAAAAAATACGGATGCACTACTAGTGCATATTTCTAAGTGAAAGAAGCTGTTCTGCAAAGAGTACATGGGTACATATTATATAATTCTATGTAATTCTGTAAAAGACAAAACTATAGAGAGTAAAATGATCTGTGGTTACTAGGGGTTCAGGTATAGGTTGAGAGAGTTAAGTAGATGGAACAGGTGATTTTTTAGGGTGGTGAAACTATTTTATACAATACTTTAATGATGGATACATGGCTTTACAAATTTTTGAAACAGAGAACTTCACAGCACAAGGAGGAAACCTTTTTGTTTGAAAATTTAAAAAAAAAATTTATTTTGGAGGTCAGTGGATCCCAGGATGGAATGGAGAATGATGAAATAATCTAACTGTATTATAAATGCCTGAAACGACAGGATTACTTTTCTTGACTGACTTCTTAGATTGTGAGCAGTTTGAAGTCAGAAGTATCTTACTAATCTGAAAATGACTTGTACCTAACACACAGAAGGCACATAACTAATGTCAGCTCAATAAATCCATGGTCATTATGATCTAATCATTCAGAGAATTAGAAGTTTTTCTTCCCTATCACAGAAATCTGTTCACCTTATGTGAACATCATTTTATTTTCATTGTTATATTTAGGTTTTGCTGAAACATACTCCCAGCCGTAAGCAGTTATTCCTCTGCCACTTCAGAGGTAGCAGCTGTTATGATTTCAGTCTTGGAAAAAGAAGCTCTAAATTTGGATTTGTTTGAAGGAATTAAAGTCTGTGCCTTTGGAAAAAATGAGCATGTCATTCATTACCCATCATTCCAGAGGTCTCCCCTGGGTGTTTTCACTTCTATCACCCTGGTCAGGTGGACATTTATTGTATTGTCTCTCAAGATTTTTCTTGGAACTGTGTTAAATTGGATTAAAATATTCCGATACTTTTCTGTATGTAAATTGCTTCCACTCCGATGTTTTAATTTTGGAGTGAAATCAATGAAATTGTTCTATCTTGACCTGAGTTCTGTGCTAATTATTATGTGTCTTAATTATCCTTATTATGGCATTTTTCAAGAGGATATAGTAAAATGGTTGGAATTATAAGTGAGGCAGTCATGGGGTCTAAACTTAGGGAACTCTCTTTTATCATTACTTATTCTCTCTGAGACCTTCAATATCATTAAACATTCACCCCCTCTGGTAGCATGTGTTTCATAATAGGGATATAAACCGTGTTAAGGGTTGAACTGTGTCCTCTCAAAATTCATGTTTAAGTCTTAACTCTCAGTAACTCAGAATGTGGCTTTATTTGGAGTTGATAGAGGTAAGACAAGAACACATGCAGATATTAAGGGGGAAAGTATGCCAGGCAGAAATAACATCAAAGGCAGGAGATCTGAAGTAGCATACTTGACGTATTTAAAGAACAGAAAAGAGGACAGTGTAGCTGGAACAGAGTGAGCGAGAAGGAGAGCACTAAGATATGAGGTCAGAGGGGAAAGTCTTGTCAGGCACTGTAGTGGCTTTGACTTTTTGTTTTAATTTTTTCTTTTTCTTTTTCTTTTTTTGGTGACATTGGTTAATGAAATCTAGTAAGCTTCAGGTATAATGGATTTGACTTTTATCCAATGGCAGAGTGAAGCCATTTCATGTTTTAAGCACAACAGTGACAATCTGACTTACAGGATCACTCTGGCTGCTATGGTGATAATAGAATGAGGACAGCAGACTATGTGAAGGCAAGAGACTAGGTAGGAGATAGAACATGGTGGCTTTAACCAAAGTGGTGATGATGAAGATGGGAGACATAGCCAATTTCTGGATATAAATTTAAGATAAGACCAATATGATTTGCTGACAGAGTAGAATGGAATTGAAAATGGCTCCAAGGTTTCTTTTTGGCCAAGGCAACTGGGAAGTTTGTATTATCATTTTCTAGTATGAGAAAGACTATGGGAGTTGCATGTTTTAGATAAATATCAGGAGTTGAGTTTGGACGTAGAATTGTTCTTCCCTATTTGAATCCATTTAGTTCTCAAGTTTGAGTAAAAAAGTTTAGGTAGTAAAACTTGGGATATAGAGGAAAATCTGTGATAAGTTTGATCTGTCTTAAGACATTTAAGTAGAGATGCTGAATTGTCAGTTTAATATATGATTCTGGAGTTCAGGGGAGATACCTTGACTGGTAATAGAAATTTGAAGACTATTAGAGATATAGAAAGTCAAACAGCAGACTGTTGATGTTGATGTCTTAAAGTAGACCATTTTCTCATTAACTACCTTAATCAGTCCAAACTGGAACTGTGTATATGGTAAAGAAAGCTACATTCCTTCTACAGTTCTCTCTCAGAGAATATCCCATCAAAACTATTAAAGTCACACTGCAAATTTTGTTCTTTTTCTTTTGAGAACACTAGCAAAATTTCAAGGCAGTCCAAGAGAAAAATGTACCAAATGTGTAAATCCTCTGAAGCACCTTAGGCTTTGCAGTGTTTTCATATTATTAATGTTTGGGGATAAATTTATAAATTTCTGACTACCTTTTAATGATGACAAGTCTCTGCATCATACCAAAGCATCATTTATCAGTTCATAAGCTACCTAGTCAAACAGCATGCCTCCAGCTGACAGTGTAACTCTAGGTTAAAGTCAAATCATTGCAATTCGCAGAGTATCTGCATATACCCCAAGCTGGACAAAACAGGGTTTCCAAAGTTTAGAAAAAGACAACCCCTCCACTTTATCTTGGGGAAAAAAAACTAGATTGAAGTTTTTTATAATGAAAATTTAAGAGTCTGGGAACTCCCAAACTCCTCTCATTTTAAAATAACTTACATTTTTCTTCGGAACGTTTTTTTCTGGTTCTCTGTTCTAGGTGATTGCTCTTCCTAGGCCTGCTTATGCTGTTCCTCAAGAATGGCTAGGCCTTCCTTCTATTCAACAGAGAAGACTGAGTGATTTAACAACTAAGCTCTCATATGCTTCCCTGCATATCTTTTATTTCAAAAGTCCTGAGATCTGGGATATTAGGGGTGAATTCTGGTGCCCTTTTTGCCCTCAAATAATGGTAACTGCCATGCTGAACCAGCCCGGTGTCCAAGATATTCCAATTACTAATTGCGTACTTGTGGTTAATTTACATAATTTCTGTATGAGTTAGTTTTCAAATCTATAATATGGAGAGAACTTTGCTTAACCTCATGGGCTCTCTGCAATGCTAAAATTAGTTCATATGTACAGAGAATCCATCTTCGACCCGGCATGTTATGTAGATGCAAAATATGTGCCTGTTCTTAGAGTAAATATCCCAAGAGCACCTGCTGGTTAATATTACTTTTGCCACCTGAAATAATGTTGTGATTCCCTCCCCGCTGGGTTTGACTTTATAGTATTTGAAGACTAACTTAATCACACTTGAGATTATTATAAGTTTAGAGTAGCATCCCCTCAATCTTTAATCTTCATACAAATCTGGGAATTTTGTTAAAAAGCAAGTTCTGATTCAGTAAAATTGAGGATGGTGCCTAAGATTCTGCATTTCTTACAAGTTCCAGATGATCATGATGCTGCTGGCCCACGGATCTCATTTTGAATAGCAAGGTTTTAGGTAACTGTTTCTCACCCTTGGCTGAATATTGACATCACCTGGAGAGCTTTTAAAATTCAGTGCCTAGGCTGAATCCCAGACCAGTTAAATCAGAATCCCACCCTTCCTGCCTTCCACTCTGCCTTTCTTTATTCTTTCAACAAATATATTTTTAGTGTCTACTCTCTACTAAATGATGCCTAATAAAAGTGGCATCCATTTTGCATAGAATGCTTTCACAAGAATAGAAAAATGGTTCCAAAAAGAAAGTCATCTAAGTATATTTTCAGAGATGGGAGAATGTTCTAGAAGTTACAATTGGTTGTTTCATAGTAAAAATAAAAGGAAAATATCTTTACATAGACTGCTTATTATATTTCAGGCACATTGCACAGACCATTTCATTCTATTTTGAGGCAGATAATATTTCTCTTTTTTGAGATAAGGTTCAAAGTATGTTGCTTGACACCAAACATCTGGAAAGAGACAGATGTGGAAGTGAGATTTCTGTCTCTTTCACTGTAAAGGCCCTCTCTTTCCACCACATCCCATTCCTAGATGTTCCTATGATTCCTGTATAAGAATTAGATATCTATAGCAGAGGTTCAGGTCATTGGATATACATAAATACAATTTAGTAAAGCACGTAATTTTCATTTCTAACATACTTTTCCAAGATCTATAAGCTACTTACCACTTACTAAATTTCAAAGGGGTTTGGTTTAATCTAAAATTGATTATATTAGTGGGAGTAGGTTAAAGGCTATTAAAGTAATGTCAAAATACCATTAGTTTAACAAAATGTAATTCATATGACAGTCTAACATGATGTTCCTGGTCTTAGCCGTTATTCTTGTAGCAATGATTCAAGTTTGTAAGATCTTGTGGTTCTGCTTGCCTCTAAGTCATCTAAGATCTCTCTGAGGCAGATGGGTAAATATCATGGAAAATCTCACATAGGAAGTTTTTATGGGGAATAACTGTGTGTCCTGTATCACTTTCACCTCCATTCTCATAGCTAAAACTAATTTCTATGGATATATACAATTGCAAGCAAGAGAACCTGAGAAATGTAGTCTACCTAGATGCCCCCCCGCCACCCCCTACCCCCCAAAAAAAGAGAAACTTTTTTTTCCAAAAAAATCATAGAACATGAAAATCAATGTTACGTTCACATATGTGGAACAACTCTTGCCATTACTTTTTCTTCATCTCGATATTTCTGTCCCTTTTAAAA
>NW_006436298.1:26604542-26606769 GCF_000325575.1 Pteropus alecto | reverse complement strand
CCACATCTGCTTTAATTGCCTTATTTCTGGAACTATACAGTTCAGTAAAACCATAGCTTTCCTTCACTATTTAGGAGAATTCCTTGTATCCTGTCCCTTTCTAGTATCAGTTATATTCTTATATAACTTCATTCCACTCTCATCATTTCATGCTAGGACCAAGAACACTAAAATCTCAAGGTAGCAGCAAAAATGTATCATATTAACTTTGATTCAGGTTCTTTTAAAGAGCAATATATGCTATGACGAGCTTTTTGATTTTTTATACATTTATGTATTTTTGGACTCCTTTTTAATTGAATATTCTGTGGGCAATATATTTTTTTTTTACAGTAGAAAAGTTAAGTTTTTATTAGACGTGGAAGCGGGCCTGAGCAAGAGAAGCGCGGCTCAAAAGGCCTCAATATATATTTTTTTGGTTAATATACAAACTGTCCATTTCCTTGTAACTTTTCAAATTCTATCTTTCTTACACCAGGAAGAAACCTTGTAAGCTTATGTACCTTTAATACATCTTTTCAATTACCATTTAAGAGGCAGGAGGGACTAGATCACTGGCTGCCTACAGATAGCAACAGCTGGAATAATCACCAGACAAAAGCAGGCAAAGGCAGAAATGAAAGTGGGCCAGAGGCAAATGAATGCAATAGAGACCTGATGATTAATATTTTAAACTATATCCACAAATCCTTAAATTTGGAAGGTCTACTCTATTTACAGGGGCCAATTACAGACTATGTATTTTTCGGTATCACTATATCTTGTGTCAAGTTTGCTAGAGTTTTGAGGTTGTTCCTCCAAGTCAGGTAGCCTTCAGAATTTGATAAAAGCCCCACTATAGTCATCCTGAAAAGTGGTACTACTTTGGAATATAGGCCAGGTGTAGTGGTTTTCCCCAGGCCTCTGAATAAGGCAGCCAATGTATATGACAATTTAGTCAATACTCTGTCAGCAATAAATAACTGTATCCATGTGGGGTTTTATGACCAGTTTACATTGTACTTGAGCCAGACTCTGAATCTCTTCCAATACCAACCACATGAGAGAAAAAACATTAACACAAACATGAAAGAGATCTGTTTTCACTTTGTCCACTTTCATTAAGGTTGGAAACCCATAATCTTTCTATTTGAGAGCTTAATTGGTAAATTGATGATGACTGACGAGTACATTGGTTGGATGCGAGGATAATTCTCCACCCTCTTTGCTTGATCCAATATGAATCTCTGCACTTTCTAGAATCTCTGCACTCACTCAGTCCACTATTATTTTTGAGATAAAATAGAACAGTAAATAATGACTCATTTTTTTATGACTATCCCAAGAGTGGGTGCTTTATGATGGTTAAGATCCTAGATTTGGGGGTTGAACAAATCTGGGTTCTGAGTCAGTTCATCTGTTTAGAAGCTCTGTGACTTAACCTCTCTGCAAAGTAAAGAGAAATAAGAGTAAGGCTTACTTACTCTTGTGTGTGAAAAGGATTAAGTATGATAATGTATATAAAGCACTCAGCCCACTGGATGGCATTTGGCAGATGTTTATCATCTGTATCATTAATATCACTAGGTACCAGCACTGAATAAGAGGCTTTACACACATTCTCTACTGTTATCTACCATAGGAAATGATATTTTCACACGTTTTTAGGGGAAGAAACTGAGACTTTGAGAATTCAGCTACAAAAGTATGATGCTCATTTCTGAGGAAGAGCCACTTACTCCAGAAAGAGTCATTCCATTCCATGCTGCTGCCCCTAACCCGAGTACACCATATGGTAATCCTAACAGTGTGAAGTGTGATTTTCTAAAATGACCACTGACATATATGAGTTAAAAGTAGCACAGAAAAAAAAATGCACTGTCACCCTTTTCTTTGGCTGCTATTTGAAGATGGCTTTCTCTCAGTGCTACAACACCTGCAGCCCAAGCTGTCATGCTAGAGAATTAGAAAAGTACTAACTATTGTCCAGTTCATGACATAACTATCATTTATTCTTCTAGGCTTTTTTTTTCCCCCTCCATGAGAAGAATTGCTTGATCCAATATGAAAAATAAAGAGGAATTTAGTTTCTTCAGTAACTAGCTCCCTGAAATGCATTGCAATAAATGAGAATAGGTTTATATACTTGGCAAAATATTTTGAAAAGAAAAAACTATTATTAAAACAGCCGATCTTTAAAAATTATAATTTAGGCTTATGGTATATTTAGAAATTATTTATTTATAAT
>NW_006436298.1:26582349-26604509 GCF_000325575.1 Pteropus alecto | reverse complement strand
ATATATATATATATTGCATAGATATAATTTGATCTCAAATATTTGAAGAAAGGGAGACCAGACCTAAATGTATTCTTATTTTCCCTTTTTCTACTTTAGGTACTTCATTTCACTACAAGCCCAGAGAGCTAGAATTCACTACCCAGAGAATTTGTCATGACCTCACTCTTTCAGATTAAGCTAAAAATAATAAAAATGTGAGCAAATCCAATACAGATACTGATCATCTTTTTAATTCTGAAAACATCTTAGGATTTTCTTTTTCATTTGGGGTCAATGAGCTGATAAGGCTTGTAGGCTCAATAAATTGTTTTTAAAAACCCACATAAGTATTTTCGTTTGTTAAATTTACCTATAAAATGTACTCATATCAGCCTCTTAGCTGATTCTTAAGTAAAAAAATCTTGGTCACACCATACAATTAGATTAAGATCAACATTTCTGAACCCATATTTCTTCATTTTAATTTGGATAACAGGAGATTATAGCTTTTCCCAGTATTTCCTATGTTTTATGTTTACACGTTTGTTAAGAAAATATAATATGTAGCATATCCTCCTAATGACTCCTGCTTCCTGTGAGAGACTCAGCTCAAAACTTATAAATATTTGGAGGATGAAGCAGAACAGCAATCTTATCAGCTTTAATTTGTCACTCTGCAGCTTGCCTCCATATTAAGCCCTCACATCCAGAGACGGTCCATAACTTTGAGATTAGCTAAGCCTATGAGATAATGCATTTTATTTCTTTAACTAACTTTGGTGTGCTGCCAGGGATTTATAAATGCCGGTCAGTGCTTATGTTAGCTTCAGGTTACTTTTGCAAAAAATCTGTAGAGATTGAAATAAAAACCATACAGCTTTGAGAAAAAGAAAAATACATCTTTGCTCAGATATATAAAGATATAGTAAAAACGTAATAGCTAAATAAAATATGAGAGAGCTGAGTAAAAATAAAGAAGGCAGATTTCTTAAAAGGAGCCATACGACTGGAAAATGATAAGAATTTTAAAGACTATCTGATTCCACTTGCTTATTTTAATGATTAAAACAAACGAACAAACAAACAAACAAAAAAACTTCCTAAGAGACTTTTGGAACAAACAAACAAACAAACAAACAAACAAAACCTCCTAAGAGACTTTTACAAGATTACTGGGATATGTTGAATTGAAGTCAACTCTGGATCCAGTGGTCATTTCACTTCACTGGGAAGCCTTCCTCAGTAGGATACCACAAATAGAGGTTGCTGCAAGCTCACTACACGCCAGGAGTATTGGAGTCTGTATTCCTTTATAACAGAATTTAACAAAGGACTCAGACATACAAACCCACAAAATTAGTGAACAGACAACTGAATCACTGGGTCTTTTTCACTTATAATTTGAGAGGTTTATGATTTAGACTGGCCAACGTGAGAGGCCACCCTCAGCATAAAAAAGTCTGAGGAACCAAGAAAAAAATGAAAAAGGACAAAAAGCTGATGGTCAAAACCACAGAATCATATGTGACACAGTTAGCCACAGCATCTTTGGTCAAGACCCACAGATGCGAGGCAGAGGTAGAAACTGGTTGTGCCTCTCACCTCTCTAGGCTGGGAAAGTGGTGTTCCAGCAGGGTCAGTGGTGTTCCAGCACTCTACCTATAATATTTTTTAAAAATTCCAAGGCTTTCATGATGCAGAGATGAGGTATCTCTTTGTAAAAAAATAATTTTTACAATTATTCAGTTGTAAAAACTGAATAATTTCAGTGGGAGGTTTAAGTTAATATTTAGTCCACATATATATCCATTTGGAGGCTTTAGTGTTTCATTGGGTCTGGCAAAAAAAAAAAATCTGTTAGAACTAAGCCTTTTCAGTTTTCTGTGGATATATTCCTGGAACCTTATGACTAAATACACATTGCATACATTTATATAGCATATGATCAGGCTGATTCTATAAAATTGTGTAATCAGATTGTGTACGTTTATGCAGTAAAAAATTTAGTCCATCTTAATGTGTCTCTCAGAAATACCTATGAGAATATACTGGCAAAGGAAATCCCTCCACTATGTTAGGCATGATGAGAATTTGTGACTATGCACAGGACCAGGAGGAACAAAAACAGATGATGTGAAAGTATATCCACATTTGGACAATAATTCTCCATTCCAGGGTTTTAAAATATGTTATACACAAATCTAAACTAGATTAAAATACATATATAGATTCAGTAGGACTCACCTGGTTTTACCTGATTCCAAGCTGACTGATGAGAACCTCACTTAGGGTGCAGTTTCGCATCTGTATAAGGATCCCCTCTACCTCATGTATGGAGAATCTAATGCAATAGGGCCAACTAGGTCTAAAACTGTATGTTTTTAAAAAGACCTAAAAAGCCAAATAATCTGTCATATATTTAACTGTAAGAACCTTTGACTCATAGCATTATCACTTGCTCCTAGCACAAATCCTAAACAGAAAACCCTCTCAAGTTAAATATAAAAACTGTTCTCAAGAACCAAAAATCTGAAGTCGTGCTACAGAATAGACACTCTGAAGGACCAGTGTCAGCCCAAATATTTGGGTGATGAGAATTGAGAGTCATTTCCTCAAGGCAGCATATCAAACTCCTCAAGGGCAGCAATGATGTCTCATTTGCATCCCCATCTTCAAGCTCAAAGCTTGATCCTGAAAAATTGTTTGATGAATAAGAGCAACATTCTTGTGGGGGACAGTAGACCATTGACATTTTGTAATATCTGTGTAACTGGGAAGAGAAGAGCAGAAAGTAAAAAAAAAAGTCATTTCCTCAAGGCAGCATATCAAACTCCTCAAGGGCAGCAATGATGTCTCATTTGCATCCCCATCTTCAAGCTCAAAGCTTGATCCTGAAAAATTGTTTGATGAATAAGAGCAACATTCTTGTGGGGGACAGTAGACCATTGACATTTTGTAATATCTGTGTAACTGGGAAGAGAAGAGCAGAAAGTAAAAAAAACTAGGGGAAATATGTTAGATCTAGATGTTTTTTATCCTCGTTTATACTCATGGGGTTTGGACAAAAATTTAGATGGTCAAAGACATGGAGGCTGAGGAGCTGTCCTTTGCTATACTTTAACAAAAGAATGAGTGGCTCTACCATTTATTTTTCATCTTTCCTCACATTATCAAGCTTCTGTTTCAAGACTAAGGAATTGTATTTATATATATGTTTATTGACCTCTTTCTGTGACAATAACAAGAGATAGATGTAGCTACTTACAAAGGATTCAATGATGAGGATGTTGAAAGTGGAACATAGCAATAAGTAGGACCACCAAAACAAGTGATCATTTTTGTGAAGAGTGGAAAGGTAGATTCTTGCTGTATCAAAGTTTTTGTTTGTTTGTTTTGTTTTTAAATATATATATATAGAAACCACTGTCATTTCATGCTTTTTATGTTTTTTATGTTTAAGGAAGGAAAAAGGAAGTATGAGAAAGATACCACCTGAGACAACATGAACTAAGTCATTATTAAGCACAACTGACATTAGCTTGCACTTCATTTCCTCTCAAAGCCAGATTACAAATGTTTTACTGTGCATACACCCCATGTCTGTAGGGTAAAGTAATGGGGGTTTTATGTGGTTTACGGAAAGCAGTTCTCATCATTTTACAGCCACTTTCCACCCTTTTCCCTATTTTCAGCAGTAAATTCTTTCTTTTAATGTTCTATTTCCCTACCTCGATTCCTAATCTCTTTTAGGTCAACCATTTTCTAAATGTCTAATAAGTTTGACTTCAAATTTCTCCCACTGTTTTTCACCTGTGATTCATCTGAACTAAACATTCATTAGGAGTGAGAAAAAGAATAAATTATTTTTGTTGAGATTTATATTTGGCTGTTTACAATTTGTGGTGCAAAGACAGGAAAGTTAAATCATAAAGAAACTAAGATGATTATTCTAGGTCACTAAGTGGTTCATCAACAGAGAAAGCAGAAAAAAAAGAAAATCGATGTTTAAAACATTTTTTAAAAAATTTAAGGTTTTTTTAAATCTAATTTTTACCAACAAATTGTTCATTTGAGTAGATATGAGAAGAAATTGCAGAGTTCTCAGATCATCAGGAATAGAATAACCTACAACCAGCAAGGTTAGTTTGTGGGTAAAATTGCAACTATGTTATCAATCAGCATAGCCTTTTTCTGCTGGAAAGGAAGATTACTTTTGGATTGTAATGTGTAGTTTCATAGGATTTTCCCCCCTTAGATTTGCAATTTGACTAATATTAAAAGAAAAGCTGTCTGGCTTCCCACAATCCATGGGAGGTTGGTGTTTCTACTCTCTTGCTCATACTCCCCAAATTCTGTTATATTAGTCTGCATCCCTCCCTGGGGAGCAGATGATGCCTCTTCATCCCCTGCAGAGCTGGCCTCCAAATGGTAGTGAAAGTCATTGAGAAATGCAAGAAAAATCAAGAAAAAGAAAGAGCCAGGTTAAACAATACTCCAATTGCTAAATCTAAATGATGTTAGCTCCTTGAGAAACATGTGCATATGTATTTCTCACCACCACCCCCCCAAAAAAAATCATACTTACAGGTACTATCCTCCTAATCTCTCAAATATTTTTACATTTCCTCAATCAAAAGCTTATTGTTAAGGCATACTGTATGTATCCACCAAAATCATCCTGTGTGTACCACATGACATTCAGAGAAAGGACTAAACCTCTGTTTGAACATAAAAAAGGAAATAATCATTGTGAGATTTCTCAGTTAAATCAGTTTAGTGAGAGTGACTTAGAAGGTCAGAAAAAATTTTTTTTCTGTTTCAGTTGCTCAAACATTGGCTAGAAATTATGTCTTTGGAACAGCTTCTTTGCTTTATGGCCATGATGCAACTCAATGGTTTCAAAATTTTTACCAAGGACAAGCTAATCCCGAAAATAGGTCTGTTTTCCACTAGCTCTTTCGAAAAGAAAATGTTTAGCTTTCCCCAGTCTGTCAATCTTGTGGTAAGAAAATGCCACCGGGGCACCTTTTATAACAACCTTGGCTCAGAAACAGCTGTACAAATCATAAAATGAGTTTTTCCCCCTTTTAATCCCATTGGCATTCAAGTCAATGGGTATTTTCAGAGACAAAGTATAGAGTATAAAGACTCACTTTGAAACCTAAGCTGGAGGAGAGGCATACACTACTACGACAACTTGTTTAGAAGTGGATATTGTGACTCATCGACACTGGAAACTACAAGGAAGATATCATTTATGATACTATAAGCAAAGCTCTCCTAGAGCTGTCTAGTTGCAAATCGATGTGAAAGCTCAGGTTCTCTGAGAAAGGGAGAGAAACGTCCTTGAGAGATGATATGGAAGATATTATTCTTTCGTGAACTAATATTCTCTTCTTGTCAGTTTTAAATGAAAAAGAGACTAAAATCCCCAAATGGGAAGCTAAACAAAGGCTTCGTGGTGCACAGCAATAACAAGGGAATTGCTAAAATCAACTTCAAACCCAGTGACAGAGAATAGTAAATCACTTCCTTCCCCCTTACATCTTCCCCTCCCTGCCAAAAAAAGAATTGCTATTAGACTTCACCCCATTAAAATGTAATTTTATCTCACTTTGCATCTGCTGTTGTTGCTTCTAAGGGTCTAGCTTCCTTTCTTCACACACCAATCTAGTGAAGGCACTATTGACAGAAGGCAGAACTACAGCTTCCCTGGTATCAACACTGAATGGGGCTGGTGATTTAATTGTGTAGTGCAGTGTGTCCCCAAAATGAGTTCTGAAAGCTCTGTTTTAACGGCATCTGATATGATATGGTTAGGGAGATTTCCTTTCCTGGCTCTTTTCCCTCCTCTGTGAGAAAGAATATAGGTCAGGGGAGGAGATAAACACTCAGGTCAAAAATAAGCTTTTCCATCTAAATTGGTTCAATATGTACTGAGCATCTCACCTTGTGCCTCACGCAAAAGTTCTGTAAAGAAAACTGAACCTTGCTTCCTTAGTGACCTGATTTTGGAGAAGCAAGCAACAGAATTCTGTTACAAATATATTGTTATGAAACCATTTCTCCTAAGGCTTCAGTTTCCAAAGAGCTCTGTATGGCTTTGTAGAACAGAAGATCTGGAGGAGAGGGGTGCTGTGATTACACCTGGGACATAATCCAGGGGTTGGAGAAATAACTCAGACTTTGGCCAGTTATAGACAAAGAAAAAAGGTTCAGATTGCTATGCTTGTAGACGTTGGGAAACTAAGTATTGGTGGGGGAATACTTAAGTCATTAGGATGAAAATAATAAAAAAAACTCAGATAGAAAGGTAAATAAGTGGATATGACCCACCTTCCATGTTCTCCTCTACCCGCCTTCCTCCATATTCGCTTTGGACAGCAGAGAATCACTCAATAGCAATCAGAATTTAATGAACACTAATTATGAGAGAGCCACAGAGCGAGATCCTAATCACACAAAGTCAACTAAGATATGGTTCCTAACTATAACACACATAAAAATCCTTTAATATGGTGCTGCCCTTTGGCTTTTAATCTATCTTCTGTTAGATAATAGGAAATGTGACATTTCAAAGCCTAAATTATCTGAGCTCTCCATATGTGTCAATGACTCTGCTAGACACTGTCAGTCTGTTTCCTAATTATAATCCTCCCTATTAGCACAGTAAGTTAAATATTATCTACTAATGATGAACCTAACTCTGAGCAATGAAATAACTTGCCCAAGTCACTAATAAATGTCAGAACTGAGATTTGGATGAGTTTATGACTTAAAGCCTACTGCCTATTAACATGTCAGGGTTGGTGTTCTTCATTTAAGGAGTTTATGTAATTAATATGTTTCAACCTATGGTTAACAATCTCCTCCTACCCCTGTTGCTCCAGAACACTTTATGCAGAAATAGAAGCATGGGAAAAATGATCGTAAAGTATTTGTCTTTCTTGTTGATGAAATGTTTAAATTGGACACACACTCACTTGGAATATATAAGTATACTCTTTCTCCTTCGTCCCACAGGAAATGTGGTTCTGTATGTCTGGTTGCCAGAGACTGCAGTTGGCTGGAAATATTACACAGCACTGTGGGACCATGCAATACATTATCTGTGTTATACTTTCTGATTATCACAAAGATTAAGCTCACAGCTTCCTCATGTGTTAGATAGTATTAGCAAAATTCAGCATGAATAGAGATAATAAATCAAAACTAATTTAACCTGCTTCTCAGGGGTTCACCAAATTCCAGTAATTATGAAAAAAGAAAGCCTTATTTGTACCACAGATTTCAACTTTGAATGTTGTAAATGTCTCCATTTATTGTTGCATATATTATTTAACCCACTCTCCACATAGATAAATTTATATTTTAAAAACTAATAAACACAGAAGTTAACAAGCTTTCACAAAACTAATAGCAAAATTTATTTTTCACAGATTCTTAATATACCAACTCAATAGATTCTTTATGTGATTTGTGTAACTGGAAAATAGATTAACTACAAAATAAAATGAATATTTTGAGTTGTTCAACTGTATTCAAAATACTACACAATATGTTATCATAAACTAATCTGTTAGGTTTATGCACATATTCATTTGATGCATAGTTATGCATTTATTCATGGATAGAGGTTTGATGGATAACTATAACTGAGTAACTGGGAATAGACACAGCATTTAGGTGAGATGGCAGTGTAAGTCACATAATAGAGAACTGGCCCTAAGCCTTTGCCCTCAAAAATATCTATAGAGGTAAGAGAAGAGCATGGACGTGGAAGAACTATATTCGCTTCACACATATTCGTTAAGCATTCACTATGAAAGAAGTGTATCCCAAGCAGAAAGAAAAGCAACTTGGGAAGGTCTATTTTGGCTTACTCAAAAACGAATAACAAGATCAGTGTGGTTGAAGTGAAATGTGCTGGGATTGAATGGTGGGAGATGAAGTCAGATGACATAGATAAGTCAAATCAAGTCTGGATTTGATTGGCACTGAATGCTATTGCAAGGACACTGAGTTTTATTATGAATGGAATAAGAAGCCAGTGGAGGATATTAATTAGAGGTATCGCATGATCTGAAAATCCAATACTATCCAGACTTGATTCTTCTGTTTTAATGAATATTCATCTATAAGCTGGATCTTTACAGGCAATATATAATTTTGAGTCCCTTATACAGGATCATAAGCCTAAGGGTTTTGACTAGGTTTATAAATTGTATACTTAAGGAAAAAGATATGTTAACCAGAGTAGGGTAGAGGGAAGGTGAGAGGGTGCTGGACCAAAAATCAGAAATAGGTAAGTCTTGTATTGACCAAGGGTAGATGGAAGAAGTCTAAGAAAGAGGAAAATCAAATAAAAAACTGAAAATGGGGAGTGATAGCATGGTAGATGAGTTGAGGAATGGAGGCAGATATTAAGCCAGAAATCTAGGATCAACGATGAGTCTAAAACCAACAATACCAGTAGGTTCATGGGCTCAAATGATATTCTCTATGTCATTGCCTACTACTATAAGTAATGTCTTCTACATGGGGAGAGTCAAGATGATGTTAAAATTCTGGCAAATAATAAAATAATCTCTTCTGTTTGATATTCTTAGAATTGCATTAACTTTCATTTCATTTTATCTCTAAAATATTCTGACATTTCTCAGTTGAGGAACTATTTAGAGAATTTAAACAAAAAGACATGTGATGAATAACGGGCAAATCAGTTTTTAAACTCAAATATTTTGACTCAACCTAGTGACCTTTTCGCGCATGTAAACTTTTAAAAAATTTTACTTGCATGATTTCAGACCATTTGAATTTACTTGCATGAATTCAGACCATTTAGCATAATATTCGATATTATTTTAGGAATCATTGAGAGAAAATTTCTCTTCATACTTTAAGGTATGAAGAGAAAAAGTGTCTGTGGATTGTTCTAGATTCTTTTGGTAATGAATATGCCACTTAGTTGAGGACCTTTTGGCTAGGCTTTACTTTTAATATAGACAGAAGCAGCTTAAATCCAAATCTGTGAAATAATTGGATAATTCACATTATAATTAAAATCAAGGTATGACTATAAAAATCACAGGCTTGTTTTCTTATGCTATTTAAAAATTTGAAATAAAGTAATTAAAGATAAGTACTAACATTTCTGTTTAATCTCAGGCCTGGTTTATGTATATTAAAAAAAGAACATTACTACATATGAAAAACATAATAACCTAGTCACTGAAAAGTAAGTTTCTAGAGAAGCCAAGATTTTCTTCCCTGATGGTTATATAAAATTTTTATAAATCAAGCAGATAGAAGGAATGGAATGCTTATCAAGAAATGAGTAACCATATGTAATTGACATCTTGGAACAACAATGAAGGAGTGGGCAAAAGGCCAGGATGTAATGCTACCTAGTTACAGGATATAATGGACAACTAAGAATAGACAAGGTTTAACAAAAAGTAGCATCTAAATATTTTAGAAGCCTATATCAGTTGTTCTCAACAGAGGATGATTTTGTTACCCCTCCACCCCCAGAAAACTTTGGCCAACATCTGAAGACTTTTTTATTTGTTATAATAGAGGATGCTACTGATATCTTATGGGTAGAGTCAGGGATGCTGCTAATATCCTATAGTGCACAGGACATTCCACAACAGATTCATCTAGTCCAAATTGTTAATAATGTTGAGTTTGAGAAACACTTATGTAAATGAAGATTTCATTGTGAAACAACTAGGAGAATTAGTCTTTTCTAAATCAATTGTAATCAAGAAATCAGTGGTGCACGATTTTGGAGAGCTGGAGGTAGTTTGAGTCACTGGAAGAGGAAATATGAAGAAAGTGATGTATGTCCATCATGGAGTACTATATAGCAGTTAGAAGCAACAGGTTAGATATATGCACGGCACTATCCAAAAACAGAGCATTGATTAAAAAGTAAGGAGCAAAGTGAAATATCTATCAAAATACTCTTTAAAAATATAACAAGTACAATAAACAACAAAGTACACATAAAACAAAATACATTTTACAAAAACATCAATAAACAAAGAGATATTTATTAAACTTAGCATCATTGCCCATGCAGTGGGGGAAGATAAAGGGTTACGGAAGGAAGAGGAATGATCAACTAATCAGTCAATCAAGAGAGACACCAATGAAGATAATGTGCCATCAACTGAGGTTTATGATTGCTTCAACCCTGTCTATCTGATATTGAAATTAATGTAGTGCTAAAAATGTTAACTCTAAGTGTGCATACTCAAAATCAGGACAGATGGCAATCACATAGAATTTTAATTATTCACATCTGGATTCATGGATTTTCTCACTGAGGAGAGATATGAAGGAAATATTTTAGAAGGAATAAATAACTGCTTCTTAGATCAAGTAATTTTAGAATCCATATGGAAAGGAAATACACTGACTGAGTTCTGCATAAAAGACAGGAAGTGAATCAGAAATTATAAAAACCACTATATATTAGTGATCAGTATGTGATTAAGTTTCACATTCTGCTGAGAGTGGGAAAGCCAAGAAACATCGAACACATGCTAACTCAATTTTATAAAACGGACCTACATCAAAATGTGGATATTAGAAAAAAATGCAAGGAGTTGGGCGGGGAGGGGCGGGGGGAAAGCAAATAATCTAGCAGAAACCTGGAGACTGTTTAAAACACCTTATTAGAAGCCCAGGCAAAATGTGTGCCAAGGACCAAGAAACCCAGGTGCTCAAACAAAATCCTTGTATGGCTAACTGGCAAAGCAAAAGAGGTCATTGTGTGTGTTGGGGGGGTAGGAGAGGATGGCATTTTTAATGGTACAATTGGCCAAGGGAGCAAAACAAGAAAATCCACAAAGTAAGGCAAATCAGGTGCAAAAAACATAAGACCAACTTAAAAAGACTTGAAGGGATACCATGCTTGATATTCCAAAGAAAATAATAAAAGCTTTTTAAAAAAATAAATCAACAGTAACATGCCAGCTCAAGAATCACTAGGACTATATAATGATGGTGGTGGAAAAGCTGACCTTTGAAATTAAAAAGATCTGACAAAAGGCATCAATGGGTTCTTTATTTCAATTTTTATTATGGAAAACGATGTTAGCTTATCATCTAATTCCAAATAATCCTGAAAATAAAAAAATATTAAGAAATTTAAAAAACTTTGCAATTTTATATATTCTCCATATCAACAGTTTATCATCATAATTAGGTGAGCAACATTTTAAAAGTGTGGATTTGAGGGCCTCAGTCTTGGAGATTCTAATACAGACACCCACAGGAAGAGCCTGTGGCTATTTTTAACAGGTTCCCCATAATTCGATAATTAGTTTGTTTAGGAATCACTGCTCTAGACCTAATTAACAATCAATTTAAATATAAGCAAATATCATGGCTAAACTAACTCATTATTCAAATCACTTATCACATCACCCAAATTCATACTCAGATATAGAGCAGATACAAGCTAATAGCTATTGTGATTCTCACCCAGAGAAGATCCTGAAAAGTACAAAATGTTGATAAAATGTGATTTTGTCTGCATATCCAATCACCTGTAACTATAATAAAAGCCATAATTCTACACTTAAATATGCATAGCATTTTAGTGGAAAGACAACATGATATTCTTTTTTAAAAAATTGTTCCTATTTATGTGGATTATTTGACAGAAATTTATAAGAAAGAGCAGATGATATACTCTACTCAGAACTTAAATAATATAAAGTTATGTAGTTAAGGGTATTTAAAATGGTTGATTAACATGGAATAAGAAGATCAATTTTTTAGAAGAGAGAGTGACTTGCAGGCAAAAAACAAAGGCTATGGGAGATAGGCTCTTTGTAATGCTGAGGAAAAGGTACCAAGGCCCAAAGTAAAATAGCTAGTTTTATATGTCAGCTTGGCAGGGCCACAGGGTACCCAGATAGTTGCTTAAACATTATTCTGGATGTTTCTGTGAGACTGTTTTTGAATGAGAGTCACACTTAAGTAAATAGACTTTGGAAAACAGATTGCCCTCCATTATGTGGGTGGGCCTCATCCAATCGGTTGAAGATTTGAATAGAACAAAAGGCTGACTTTCTCATAAGTAAAAGAATTCACCTGCCTGACAACCTTCTCACTAGACTATTGGTCCTTCCTGGTTATACAGCAGCCTTCCAGCCTTCAGACTCAAAGTAGGAGACAGCATTCATAACTTCATAATCATGAGCTAAATACTTATAATCAGTCTCTCTCTCTCTCTCCTCTCTCTCTCTCTCTCAAAAAGCACTAAAGATTTAAAGAAAATGACATATCTAGTGGAGGAGTATAATCTAAAAGCCAGTGTTATGTATGAGTTGGCAGAAGAATGGAAACTAAGTCTGTGCGAACCAGTACAATGTAATACATTTAGCAAATAGACACTAGATACCGAGCCACACACACATAGAGACAAACAGAGCTATGAGAATTATTGGAAAGGTAGTTAAAAGAAAATTAATCAGTAAACATATTTCTATCCTTGAATAAAATATAATTCATCTAAGTTAAGATATTGAATGCTGTTCTGTGTGCTATACTTTATGAAAGAAATAACAGTATAGAAATAGATTCAGATAAGGAAAACAACTAGAAAATGATGTGTGGGTTTTTAAAAAAGATATGAAATTTAAAGAGATAAAATTTGGGAGTAAGAGTAGATGCGGAGTTGGAGGAGGAATCACATTTATAAAATGATAAAAGATGTGAATATGATCAAAGTAAATTTAATGCAAAATAACATAGAGCTACTTTATTCCTCACTTAATTTGAAAATAACGAGTTTGACGGGATCAAAAACGATGGTCACATGTGCTTGCATTCAGTGTCTCTGCTTTTATGCTCTAAAGGACCTGAAGGTCAAATCCTACACTTCCCGGACTGCTGCACAGCAGACTTGATCTTACCTTTATGTAAAGTGGCATGTATGAATTTATTTATTTACTTTTTCAGTTCTAAAATATTATAATTAGAAAGCATTCTCTTGAAGTATAGAAGAGATAATCCAGAAACAATAAATAGAAGCAAGTTGTATAATTTAAGAAATAGCAAATTTTAATAGCTTGGTCTCATATATTTAGCTACAATGTTCGTCATTTATGAATTTTATCAAGTAGAAAAAATGCTATTTATGGATTATCAAGTGAGCAAATGCTATTTACATAATGTAACTTATAGACCTGGAAAAATAAATCAAGATATTACCTCTTCAATATCTGTGCTTCAAAGTAGGTAAACAATTGTTATTTCCATTCTAATACTGGGGCAATTTAGACACAATACGGTTGACTAATATTTCTGAGAAAATTTTCCAAGTGATGAAACAGGATGAGAACCCAGGTATCTTCATTTTAGAAAGTGTTCTTTCTATTGAATGATATGTATATTAACACATTTATGCAAAGCGATCAGCTATATGATGATATATTCCTTGTAATCACCACTGCTGTCACTCTCCCTTTTTAAAAATTGCATAAAGCGAACAATTCTATCACTCTATCATAAAGTTAACCTGCCTTAAAATGGCATTTTTCTATTGCAGTTGTTCTCAAAGTATGATCCCTGGATCAACAGCAGAAGCAATATCTAGAAACTCATGAGAAACGCAAATTTTGGTGTTCCACTCCACATATACTGACTTAGAAGCTCTGGAGTTAAGATTGAGCAATTTGTGTTTTATGAAGTATGGCTGGTGCACACTACTGTTTTAGAATTATTGCTTTAAAAATGGCAAGTTTTGGAAATGAGTGGAAGAAAGAACAATTTCTCTATTATATCATTTTTTCTTCTTCAAGTGTTTGTATATCTTGAAAGAAACAAACTATTTAAAAAGAGGCTGACTGTGTTAGATGTATTATTAAAAATCATCTTTGAGACTAAAGATGTGAGCTTCTATGTTTGGCATCTTAAACGTAAATAGAATTCTGTTGTGGAATAGGAGACTAGGATGAGTAAATAAAATAAAAGAACTCAGATCAAGGCTTTCTTATGGGATATTTGTTCCTCACCTTACTTTATTCAAGGCACTTGTTTAATTTCGATGATTCTGGGCCACAGAGGCTTCATTTGGAAATGTTGGTAGAGTATAAACTGTTATAACTCAGTGCAACTGAATAAGGTTGTATATTTAAGAATGATACAACTACCTGTTTCTTTTCTTGATTCCTAGCTGAAGTTATATAGCTTTAGAACTAGATCTTCAAAAAGACAAATAGGTTACTTCATCATACCCCAAGAAAGCATATAAATGTTCATGAATCATCACATAATTTAAGTTTCATGGTAGAGATAAATTGATAGGTAAACATTTATTTCTCTTATGTACTACACACTCAATTCTATTCAGAAAGAACATGCTACATGTCTAAAGTGACTCCAAACTTAAAATTAAAACAATGACTTTGCAAGTACTGACATTCAGTCTCATTCTAGATTACATACACAATCACTTGTCCAAGTTTCAACTTTAGCTGTAGCATCAGGCTGTTCACAATTTGAACAGTTCTACTCGTGATCCTGTGACTCCAACCCACCTCACATACTAGTTTGAGATCTATTTAAAATGTAACTTGCTCTTTAAAATTGGAATAATCAATATTCAAAGTTCGTATGTTCCACTCTCTTATCTGTGGGTAATATTGTCAAAATGAAAATGCACAGCCATAAAATTATAAACATTGAACTGGTATGAATTTTAGGATGCGAAAACTAATATAATAGAATAACACAGAATTAGATTATTTAACTGGTAATCGTTGATTGCCTTAGAGATGGGTTGGTGGGAATGGATTTCTTCTACCTGAATATACCTGGGATTCATTCAAATGTCTTTTCTAAGATTTAAAAGAGAAAAAAACAACTTAGTCCATATCAAACTACATTATTCATTGTCCCTTACGTTTGCTAAAGTGATAATCCTACATTAACTGCTCCGTTAAATTTTATTTGAATTAGGTACAGAAGAAAAATTCACTCTGATGATATTAAAGATTCTCAGAAAAAAGTTTAAATGTAACCACTATTTTATTAATTTTCTAAAACAGCATGTTTTTCTTGGCTGAGATGGAAGATACCAAAAAATGCCCTTTTCTTCCCCCTGCCCTTCTGGTCTAGGAGCTATATTTATGGGTCTTCTCGAAGAGAAAGAGTTTTTCAAGTTAAAAAAATTAATCAATAATGCTCTGAATTGTATGGGGCATGATCTACAATTCATTTTAAACTTCTACTCTTTTTATCTTTTTTTTTGTTTGTTTTGGCTCTTTGAATTTAGTTCCGCTGCTCCTGTTCTTGATATTTATGCATAAACAAAAACTATGGAATTCAATAAGTGAGGCAATCCTGGGATAATAAGTAAATAAAATTTATAAATCTCTGAACAGTTCTTTCTGCTCAACGCACGTTCATCTATGTGTTTAAGTAGAGATGAAGCTTAAATGAAGCTGATTCGCAGTGGTTTCACCTAAAAATGTTGGTACAGTGCAAACCATCATCATTTATACCAACATGCCTATCTTTTCCAGAATGATGGTACTATCATTTTCTTTCCATCTTAACCTAGCTGAAACCATTTAGTGTTAGGACTCTGTCTCCAGTAGGACAAATTGATTATATCATATCCCCAGAGATACATATCCACATATACAAATCACTTGACACCTTAAAATAGTTTTCACTGCAGAGAAACATCAATGAGTATGCATTTATTCCTCTTATCTATTGCGGCACACTCAATTCTGTTCAGCAAATATTGATCAGCATTCTTGGATTTGGCCAATTATGGGAATTGTTAATCAATCTATAAGCTGGAAATACCATGAAAGAGAATCTAAGCAAAAGAGAAATCTACTGGATAAATGACCACATTTATCATAAAGTAGGAATGTGGTAGAGAAGACACAGAAAGATAAGCAGATGAACTAAAACTGATGTTTCTTGCAAATATGTATATGACATAGTTAGGTCAGTATCATTAATCAAAGTTGTCCTTCATAAAATATATATGTGATAAAGAATGCCTGTGAACAACTTTCAAATTGCTAAACAATAGTTTTCAAATAAAATTGAAAAACTGACTACATGCATAACACTTGAAGCCATAGGTTAAAGATAAATCTTGTTTTTCTTGGTGTCATGTTTATAAACTCTAGCAACAGCTTCTTTGAATGTAAATAGGTTTGTATATATACAAAAATCTTTGACTATGTTAACGTAAAACATTTTATGATCAATGAAGCTTGGTTCAAAATACCTTCTCCATATTTATTTATCTCTCCATGTTTTTATCTCTATATCCCTTCTTTATTAATATATGTGGCTTCTACCTGTACTAATTATTTTCACAATATTTTTTACTCATATGTATTATTCCTGGTATGACACATGATGTGACATTACTTCAACTGGTTTTTTTCTATTTACAGGAACTCTTAGCCTCTGCAGTTGGTTCTATAGGGAGAATGAACCATTCATCAATGTGAACAGTTTTTCAATGAAGACTCTGAAGGAATTACAACTTGTTTGACTACATATCCAAAGATGTGTACACCCTATGGCTGAGATAACCACATGTTCAATTATCTCACTTGAACTTAGCCATCTAGCCATCTTCCAAATATAAATATTTAACTTCTATGACCATAATATTTGTTGTCAAACTATGTGATGAGTATTATTTGGTCTAAAGAAGCAGCAAGGTTATGTCAAAATTACCTGGAGAGAGAAAACAGATGAAAATGGAGAAGAGTTTATGTTTTAAATTATTACGAGAATCCAAGAGGCCCTCCCACCCAAAATAATCTCTCTCAGAAACCACTTTTCATGTCTAGAATTTTCAATTCCACTTCCGTTAGTAAAGAACCTCAAATAAGTTCCCTCTCCTCAAGCACATGGTGCTCTCTCTTGCCTCTTGTCTCTTCCCACATGCAACTCTATGATTGAAATACCCTTCATGTTTTGCTCCCTATAAACACCTTCTGCTAATCAAGATTTAGTTGTTCTAGAATGCACTCCCTGTGTACATTCTAGGTTGGTGAGTGTCCCGTTCTCTTACTACTGGGCTCCCTGGATCCTTTGCATCTACAATTTTCATCACACATTTTAAAGCTATAATTATTTTTAAGTGTTAGTCTCTCTCACTAAACTGATTATATCTGAAGAGAAAAATTAAGTAAATATTAATCATTATATCTTTATTTGAAAATCATATATCACAGAGTGGCAAGCTAGTAACATATTGTCCAAATTCTGCTTTCAGGTGTATTTCGTTTTATACTTGCACAATGTTTCAAAAGGATTGAAATTTTCACATGAAAACCCACATTTCTGCCTTCTCTTTAAAAATCTAAATATCTTCCAACACTAAGCCTTCATTTCCACATGATATCATCAGGCTATAGATAAATAACAGGTTTCCATTTTAGACATAGCCAAAGTCTTCAGTTTGCCTCGGTCAGTTCTCACCATTCAAAGTTATCTTATGCTTTTCCTGCTTTACTCTACAATATTAGACACTAGTTCATGGTATTTATTTGTGTTGGAAATTCCTAGTTTATTCAGATTAATCATTAAGGCTACTAGAAGGTGAATGAAAGAGTTAAACACACTAATATAAGTTAAATTTCATAGCATACAGAGCACTGTGGAAGACCAAGCCTGGTTAAGGTACAAAAGGCAAAATTCTAAGCGGTGATAGATATGAGCAGAAAGTGGCAAAAGGTGGTTAGACCCTCAAAAAAAAAGGTGAGGATCACAGAATACAGAATAGGAAATGCTAAAGATTATTTTCACCTTCTTCACACCTTTGCTTAAGGGCAGTACTAACCATAATAATTGTAATTAAATCTGTAAAGCACACATTAAAACATTCAATGTTGTAAAAAGCAAATATTGTACCATAGTGCCATATATATCTTTCTAGTAGGTCCCTATTAAAAAGTTATCCACTGCTTACAATATTTTGACTTCCCTTCACATCAATTCATTTGTTTCTACACCTGATAATTTTGAAATTATTAATTCTAATGATCTCTGCTGCTGTATTTTATTAGGCACTGTTTCTGCAAAGATCCCCAGACATGATGATTTTTGTGGATAGCGCGTGTGTGTGTGTGTGTGTGTGTGTGTGTGTGTGTGTGTACATGCATATGTGTGTATGCATTATATAGGAAGAAAAACAGAATTAAGGGAAGATTGGGAATGGAGAGAAAAAGATAGAGATATAGAGATTGGAAGGTGGTTTTATACTGTAAAATGAGAAAGGTATAAGATAACTTGGAACGGTGAGGACTGAGGCAAACTGGAGACTCTGCCTATGTCTAAAATGGAAATGCATTGTTCGTCTATAGTCTAATGATATCTATAGCCTAATGGAAATAGAAAAAGATAGCGATATAAAGATGGGAAGGTGGTTCATAAAAAGCTAGGGCTTACACCAATTATTAACCTAAAAAAATATTTTAAATGTTAGTCAAGTAATATGGTCGCTTTCTATTATAGTTACTTTATTCTCAAGTAAATCGGGTAAACAGAACTTACTACCACTCCTCTTTTAAAGCATTACATGGAGAAACTTGAACAGTATGACACTCATAATTCAAGATTTTAAAGCAATCAATTCTGTTTACCTGATTTACTTGATAAGAGACAATAGTCACATATTCTAAGTAACCTAAAAAGATGACAATGATTGCAATAATAGAAAATGAAGGCAAGGGGAAATTGTAATAGCAAGGAGAGGATAGAGTCCTTTCCTATGCTGTCACAAAAGTTTTACAAAATTTTTAGGCAATCAGTTATTTCATACTTGTTTTTCTTATCATGGTGCTAGGCATTTTGGGAGACATGAAGACAATCTCTGTTCTTGCCTAGCTTATTTGTAGAAGTGAAATTATTAGTGTTAAGAATGTGTAACTGATTAGCTTATAATTGTTAACTAAACTTAGACCTACGGAAATTTGAAACAGTATTATATATAGGACATAGTGCCATGTACTTTGCTTCATGCATTGATGATTGTTGCCATCACATGCCATTTGGAGAGATACTTTCTAATAGAACATTAGATGAAATTTCTAAATTCTGACTGAAATTCATAGAAATGGTAATCTAATCACACACCGAGATCATATTTCTGAATAATCCCTAGTATTGGGGCTAGATATTTAATCAGGGATCCATATATTCATTAAAATTCCTTACATATGAGACATATAAATAGACATAGATATACAGAAAAGCATTCTCTCTTGCTTTCTCTTTCTCCAAATATAATACTTCATTCATAGATGCCAGCTCCAGCAAATAGGCAAATAAATTTTCTTTACAAAGATATTCCAAATGAAAGTTATGAGTAATTATAAAAATCAATTAGTTTGTGCTTAGATAATAAGCATAATCATTGCATTTTGTGGTCGATCTTCTCTTAGTGTGGTCCTCATTCAATAACTAGACCTAGATGTCTCAGCTCCTCTGTCCAAACTGCCTGTTAAATCTTATTGAGTATTCATGTAACGCTTCATTCCTCGGTACTCTCAAGAACTGAATAAATACTAAAGCAAAGCAATAAGGTTATAATGCAAATGATTTATATTAACAAACTGCATAGATGTTTGGACAATCAGATGAACAATGATGAATTATAATGATTTCATAACAATGTACCAAATTAATAACTCGTTTTAAGTACCCAAAGGATAAAATATTGGAAAGAGAAAAACAACAGAAATGGATGAATGGCTTTTAGTTTTGCTGATTCCCAGTACTTATTAAGATCAGTCTGATTTCTAGCCCTTGCTTTTCTCATCTCCTTCACCTACCCATTCCTAAAATAGGTCAATAAATAAAATATAAAGGCTCAACTTTACCTACAATTCCTAAGATTAACCCTAGTTTGAGCCAACAGTGGAGTAAGAATGTCTAGCACTTATACAGTAGCTCATCATCAGCTTTATCTATTCAACAACCAGGTATTGGAACAACAAAAATGTTAAAAAAAAAAAAAAAAGTCATTTTCAGTCACATAAAGAGCTCACCCTCTGGAGGAAGGAGGGGTAGTAACACAAAATCTCAATTCAGTGTGAATCATGTTATAATAGCTGTTCGTATAAAGAATCATGTTATAATAGCTGTTCGTATAAAGATGTGGTCAGGAAAGAGTTGGGGAGTCGCCCTGCTCATGACATAGAAACTAATGAGGACTTCTTGAATGATTTTAAAAGTTCTCCAGTGGAAGAAAGAATTCTAGTTAAGTAGAGATCTTATGCAAAATGCATAGGCAAAGAAGGATACAATAATCTACTTGTTTTAGAGAGATGGAACTAGAGAGATAGTTTAGAAGATAAATTAAAATGTGGGATTAAAGTAGGGAGACAGATAAGGGAGTATTTCAAAAGTCTAGGCAAAGAATTTTGATGGGTAGAATTTCATCAATGGGTTGGAGATGGGGAAGGAAGAGGGGCTTGAACTGAAATTTGTTCAGGAGGTAAAAGAAGTATTTGGATTGAATGTCAGGAATATGGAAAAAGAGTCAGATTGATTTGAGACTGCTATCATGTTACACTGGATAGATTATAATGTTCTTATTTTTGATAAAGAATATAGAAAAATAAAATGCTTTATAGAGAAGAATTTCATTTTAAATATGCTAGGTTAAGGTGCCCACAAATTCAGAGACTAACAGGTGAAAATTAAAAATATAAGTCTTAAGAGAAACGAGGGTTGAAGACAGTGAGAGCCATTGGTGTAATCATTCACATCAAAATGCTAGATTTTATTGTTTACAAGCAAAAAATAGCTTTTTTTCTCACTGTCTCTTGAAACTCCCACAGTGAGTTAGTTTCCCAACTGTTGGATGCAATCTCTAACAGATTCATCATCAGAGCTCCTTTTCTCCCTAGGTCAGTATGGATTTCTTAAATTTACTCATTTTGCATTTCTCTTCCTCCTTGCTCGCAACCAGGATTTGGTGAAGAGAAGGGAGAAGAAGAGGCCGTAAATGTTTTACTTGCTGATAGTGACCCGGCATCTGTAGTTTCAGGGCTTAGAGTATGTTCCAAGTTGAGTCTCATGGGTACTTCCATGGATTCCTTGCAAACTGTCCTTCCAAGGGCATCTGACTACAGCTTCCCTGATGCAGACAATGCTTTCTTCTGACTGGTTACTTACTATATCCTCTTCAGATTCTGCAAATGATTGTACACCTCTGGTCTTTGGTATACTAAAGGCTTTCCTAGTGAGGTTGCTTTACCCTCTGGGCCTTGGGAAATATACGGCTATCTCTTATCATCTGAAAAATCACAGCTGGCTCCCAATGTAGCCACTTCGTTTTGCTCTGACACTGGGTGTCCAATTCTAGTCTTTAAATATCCCATTCAACATGCACTTGTTCCTGCAAATTTTAGAAGACAAATAAAAAGCTGACTCTTCCCAAGGAAAAAGCTGACCCCATCCTTCACAAAGTAGAGAACATCCAATAGCATTCCAATGGCTCTCTCCAAAGAAACTCTCTCTCTCTTCCTCTTTTAATTTCAACATTTTTATATCTTCCAGGCAGTTGCATTTAAATTGTACATTATAAATTTCAGTTTAAATTGTACATTTAAATCTATTACTTTACAACAAAATTGTACATTTTAAATACGTGGTATAGAACTTCATTTTGGAATACGGAGTACTTAATGACTATTAGTTAATTCTTGTGTTTTTGAGTGTCAAATTAATTAAGACAGGAAGAGTCTCAAATAAAACACTGCTACTCTGTAAAATAAGAATAAAATTACCCAGCGAAATCCTATAGGAATAGAAGAGAAGTGACAAAGTCAAACCCTGAGGAGAACTTTAGAAATCTAGGGAATGCTCCAGTGAAGGAAATTAAGGAAGGATAATGAGAATGAAAATAAAGAAAGAAAGAAGAAGAAGGAAGAGGAGGAGGAGGAGGAGGAGGAAGTAAAAAATATGAATAATAAAATGGCAATAACTACATATCTGGCAATAATTATTTTAAATATAAATGGGTTAAATGCTCCAATCAAAATATATAAGGTGGCTGAATGGATAAAAAAAAAAAAAAAAAAAAAAAAAAAAAAAAAAAAAAAAAAAAAAAAAAAAAAAAAAAAAAAAAAAAAAAAAAAAAAAAAAAAAAAAAAAAAAAAAAC
>NW_006436298.1:26551713-26582311 GCF_000325575.1 Pteropus alecto | reverse complement strand
AGCAGCAGCAGCAGCAGCAGCAGCAGCAGAAAAAATTGTATAAGAATGCTAACAGAAGATTTGATTTCAATAAAGTGAGAATATTCTACAATGACATATGCTTCGGGGTAAACGCTGCAGCCATTAACTATGAGATTTATCAAGGCGTTGGTGATACTGATGAGTACAAATTAGAGTCAAAGTTAGATTTCAGTGAATTGAGATGTTTGGAGAGGCGAGGTATTAGAAGGATGATGGTAGTTCAAGAGGGAATGATGGCCAAGTAAAAAGCATTATTTGCATTTTTGATTTGGCATGGGGAAGTACAGAGTATGTTTGACGGTTCTATCACCTTTGCATAGTCAGCTCAGTTGTATTTCTTCCTGGTTCCAGATAGTTTATACCTGGTGCTTCAGATCACACAACTGCCTGATCTATGGTTCCTTTCTTAAATTTTCACTTCAGTAACTTTCCTCATCTTATAACCATGGAGAGGCCTGAGGTGAACTTGCTAATGAATGGCATCATGGTCTAGTGATTAGGACCTTGTTCCTGACACGATTGTCTAAGTATCTCCTGACCCATTTTCCATCCTCACCAGTCCCTGCTACCTGTTAAGATACTCTCCTACTTTATCATGGGACATCAAGTCTTTTGTGACTTTGCATGATTCTATATATTGCCACATATTTTGACACTGAGAATTGGCTAGTAGGTTAGGTCATTTCCTTCACTGTAACCTACTTCTATCTGAGTCTCTTCCCGTCTTTCCTGCCCTGTGAAAAGTAGAGGCTAGATCTAAAGACAGTGGGTCATGTCATGCACAGCACACATTCCCAGACCACATCAAAATGAATATTAAAGATTTCATTACTAGGTGCCTGTTACCCTTCAGGGGCTAACTAGAAAATGTTTTTGGCTTCTATTTTCTTAGTTGTTTATATCCTAGGGACTTGGAAAAAATGTTGTATTTTTAAAATCCTCAACTAACCAAGTTCTAATAAAAATATTATTTAACCAAAGTAAATTTTTAAAAAATACTTTTCAAGCATAACTACTTTTGGGTAAAATCAATACTTTTTTTTTCTTTTTCTATCATTAACTACTGCATCACGAGAAAAAAAGAGACACATACAAATTTAATACTGCTACTTTGTGCCTTAATTAATCATTTTAAAACTGGTAATTAGTAAGAAAATAGATCTCTGGATGTAGTAAAATAACTTTTTTTTCCCTTTATAAGATATTAATGGAAACGAAATTGTTGCTAATTCTGTTGTTTACTAAATATCAGGCAACTAATAAAATTCAGCATCATTTATAATCTGTCACCAGTGAGTGCTGGGCGGGGCTATTGCTCCTTGTAGCTCTCCTTCATTTTTATGATTTTCTCAGAAACATGTCATGTTGAAAATAAAAGACTTTTCTTATTAATTGTAGGCATAATCAGAGGCAATGGCAGGCTGTGAATCAACCTGAGGTTTGAATTTCTAGATATTTGTTTTAATATACTGCCATTTTCTTTTGGTTTTCTATCTTTACGCAGACCAGAATTCTAGATAAGTGGTTTCTCTATAAATACATAATTTGAAACGTAAACTCATCTGTGTTTATTGTGCGATATACCCAAAATCTGCTCTTCTAGAAAATAGATTTGTACAGATATTCTTATTTCTAAATATTGCTTGTTCTCTCCTTTTTGGTGTTCCTAGTCTTGTTCATTCTTTCCTTGGCACGTTGAAATGCTTCAGCTACTCTTCTGTTTTATTGCTATAGCTGGTTACCTTCTTGAGATAATTAAAAATGGTGATTTATATTAAATTCTATTCTAACATTTATGAATGAGTTGGCTGAATTTTAGTCCTGTGAAGCTAAATAATATATACCAAGCAAGGTAGAATAAATCGATAAATATTTTCCAAACAAGCACAGAGTTTTTTGTTTTCTCTGGATTTTCTTTTATAGTCTGTTACTTACAAAGTTAGTTTTGTAAGTATGTCAGAGGGAAAAAAGCATAGAAAATATTTAGAATTTACATTTTAAATTTCTACCAACATTTCTTGAACACTTACTATGTTCTAAATATTATTCTAGGCACTAAGTCATGGCTTCTGATTTAAGAGAGAGACAAGTAAAAATAATTGCAAAATAGTGAATATATGTGCAGCACACTCAGTATTTTGTTCAACATCCAGTCTCTTCTTTCTTGTCAAAAGAATTTTGATTTTGTTGGTTGGAGTGACTAAATATTCATTTTTGTGCAACTAGCTGTGGTCATGTGACATAATTCTAAAGAGAGAGAAAGAGAAAGTAAAAAGAAGGAGGGAAAAAATTGTAACTATATGCAGTGATGTATGTTAAGTAGACTTATTATGGTGATCATTTTGTAATATATACAAATGTCAAATCATTATGCTGTGCACTGAAAACTAATATAATATTATATGTCTATTATACACCCCCCCCCAAAAAAAAATAAGGAGGAGCAAGAGAAGGAGGAAGAAGAGGAGGAGGAATAACAATCGGACCACAATGGTGGAGTCCACGTTTAAATTCTTGGTTGGAATTTTATTATTTATGTTGGGAAATAAAAGTAATTCAAGCAATAGAAACATTAACTTTATTTCATAGAATCTGTCTTCCCATTAAACTTTTGGAAAACCAGAAAAGCCAGAATAAAATATTTAGCCTCAAAGGAGCAAGTAACAGCTATATTTGTGGTCAGAAATTATGCCAGCCCACCCCAAACTATTTGGCAAGGATATAAAAGCATGACAGAGCTATACCCAAAGCCAGACAGAAGATAGATGCCAGGAGAATGGAAGAAAACTGTGACCCAATCCCAATACTATTCCTTATCCTAATTCCATTTAGCAGGTTTCTTTACCCTCAAACATTTGATTGAAAAACAACAAGAAGAGCAGAACAGCATAAAAAATCATGGGTGGCCTGAGAAGTCAGAGTGAATAGGGCTGTGAAAAAAAAAAATAATGCCAATCCAATATGAACTGTGAGTGTAAAGGAGAGTACTATTTTTAAAAACATATTAGAATTTCTTCATCAACATGAACATCATCTCTTTCGAGGTTATCATTTTTTGAAGATTCATTTCTCTAGCATTTCCATTATTCAAAATCTTCCTGAGTTCATTTTTAGAAATGTTTTTCAGAACATATTGTACACTTTTAAATAGGCTCAGAATTGGTACCTACTAATTTTTTTAAGTAGATTTGGTTTATGGAGATGGCCAAATGTGTGGCTAAGCCTCATGATTACGTTTGGTGATCAACTTACAGAATATGTTTCTTAGTTTGTTGACTGGTTTATTCAAATGAAGATATGAGTATAAGAAAATGCAACTGAAATTTTTTAGTGTCCTGGCTCTGAAGGAAAATATCATATATAAAGCAATAATTTACTCATATAGAGTAGAACATGATTATTAGCAAACCTTAAAGGTACAACATTTTGAATAAATCAGTACCTTCCTGAATAAGTAATATGCGGTGCCATCTGGCAAAAAGAAGATCTAACATAAAGTTTACTTATTTCTACTCTACATATTTAAAATACGATGGCTAAAAATAGTTTTAAAATTCTGTGTTTTTCAATTAATTACTTTTAAGCTCTTCAGGAGGAAACCAATTAACTTAAGTGCTGAGTAAACTGAATTTTGCCTATGCAAATATTATCTGTGATATTCAGGAAAGGCTAAAAGTTAATTTTATATCCTTAGTAATTTTTAAAAGACTTCAACTCTTGAGTAAACAAGGTGTCTTGGATTATCTAGAGTCTGAAGTACAGGCAATTCCATACCTGAACACAATAAATGCTTCCTTTTTAATGTATGAATGTTATGAATTCTTCATACAATTTTTCCTTAGAAAGGATGAAATTTTTCCTCTTCAACACTAACTTCTGTTGATTCCCCTGCAGAACAAGGATCTGCCACCTACCATTCTTCATTCCTTTCCTTTTCTCAAGTTTTGAAAACGTGAAAGGAATAAAATGCTTTCTAGTTGTCAATACAAATGGCTACAATGAGTCATATATCTACTAAATGCCATGTTGCAGCTATTAACCTCACAGCCAAACTGGAAAATTAAAAAAAAAGGTATTAATCATTCCCATTTCTCAGATGGGGAGGTAGCCATAAATCATAGAGTTATGAGACAGAGCACACACTGAACTCAGATCCTTTTAGGTATGAAGTTAGGTGATAGGAAAGGGAATTTAAAGAGTTTTACTTTGGCAGCAATAACATGAGTGTCTTGTCCCTGCTCTCATGTCAAAATAATGATCAGATGGCATTCTTCCAAATCTTACATGAACTTGCAATTAAAAATGCAAACAAGGTAAAGACTGAAAGAGTGAAGTACAAAAATAATGCTAAGCAATATCCTAGCACTCTTGCCTGACAGATAGTACTTTTGCTTGTTAAGAGATGTTGGCCCAGTGAGTATTTTGATTGTTATGTCTAATATACTCATATTCTGTCTCTTCTCCTTTGTATTCCTGTCCTCATCATCACTCCTCAGACTTCCTGCAGTCTTTTCCCTGAGCACTCCACCAAATGTTTCTCATTTGCTTTACATATTCTGGTCAAAGCTCCTGGAGCCAATACCACAAAATCATGGGGCCTTCCTAGGACTGGATCCCCTTGGAGCTTCTGACTCCCAGACTTGTCCACACTGAGCCTCCAGCAATTCATCAGGTTCTCTTGCCTGGCACTGGATGCTGCTGGGGTTTCTGCTCTGAGCCTTTGCTCTGGTAAGCTGTGACTCTCAGTATTTGCCTGTCAGTCTCTTCAATCCTATGGGCAGTAGTTTGCTCTGTGTCTTCCCCTCTTTATGATTCAAGAAGAGTTGTTGATTCTTCAGTCTTTTAAGCTTTTTACTTGTTAGGATGGCAACTTCCAAGCTCCTTATATATGGAATTGAATACTGAAGTTGGCTTTACATATTCTTATAAAACTACATTTTTATATATTAGCAAAGTTCAGTTTTCTATTTCTTTCAGTTTTCTGTCCAGAAAACCTGTCCCGCTATCCTCTTGTGGTACACATACATGAAGATGTGCCATCCAGATCTCATTTCAAGGACGAACATACTGCTCAGCTGTGAACAGTAGAATCAGAAGATATACCTTGGTTGTCAGCTCCTTTGAGGTGTGCATCCTTTGAAGAAAATGGTCCATTCAAGGTTATGCCTTTTTTTCTGCGACGGTCCACATTCATCGGCTGAGTAAGGCAGAGATAAAAAGGCCTGTGATTTTCTATCTACAGGACAATCTACTGAGCAGTACTCATTCAAGAGTTCCCCAACGGGTTGGCTGAGACTTTATCTGGAGTGCTTCACAATTCGACTCCTTCTGCCCATTTCTACTTCCTTCTCCTTCACTTCATAGGTGTTAATAACTAATAAACATCTTGAACCCTAAACTCTGTCTCAGTATCTGATTAGTGTCTCACAGAACCTATCTTAAACCTATCTAAACTGTAACTACTGTCACTTTGAATCTTCCTTGTCTGATAGTTCTTTTTTCATAGCACTTACAATGAGGTTATGGACTTATTTGTTTACTTACTGCTCTCTGTGCCAGGACTCATCCCTGTTGCTCACTGCTATATTTCAAGCACATGGAATACTGCTTGGCACAAAAAGGGTCTCAGTAATATATGAGAACTAAAGGAATGAAGGCTTATATGGGCTTATCTAGGCCCCTGATTTCATTTTGACATTCTCTTGCCGGAAAACTGATATATGTTGAATTGATATATGTTGCTGAAATTCAATCTATTTTTAAATTAGAGATGGCCAGTGTATACTGATTAAAATTGAACTATTTGAAGAATGGAAAACATTACTACCTACTAGAGACTTATTTTATTCTGTGGAAAAGTGAGATGTTCTTTTCTTTCATTTTGTAAAAGCTAAGTGCATCAGACCTTTGGCCATCCGGTTCATCTTTGCATCATTAGTCATGATGGATTGTCTACTTACAAAGGCAATTATATTATGTGTGATTTGGATCTTGATGGAAAAAGATAAATTAACTGTAGGTTTATGCAACATAACAGATAGAATTACATTTGAAAAAGAGCTCCACCTTGAATAGCATCCAAACTAGTCAAATCACCATCAGCCTGGTCTCTTTTATAAAACACTCTTAGTAGTTAATGCTGCTTTTATGTTTCTTAATTGCCTTCCCTAGGTGGATATGATAGCACTGAGTAATCCAGAGACTCTTGCCTTTTAGTCTCAATGGATTCATTTACATCTTATTTGCATAACAAATCATCTTATATACATTTAAATGAATACTAAGGCATGGCAACAACAGCACTCTCATCAATTATTCTTGCACTGATGTTTCAGTCTGGGGTGCCCAAATGTTGTTATTAAAATCCTTCTTAACATCAAAATCTGGTACATAAAATAGCCACATAAGCACCTATTTTTAAAAGCCTTAACGCTGTGTTTATTTTCTTATTCTCAAGATTTTAATTTATTAAGGGCATACAGTTTTTCATAACTCATTATTCCTCTTGTCACTCCATTTATTTTCATTTTCTCTTATTCATTTTTTTCTTGCCATTTTTTCAGTTTCTCTTTCCTTTTTTCATTTGCCTTTTTTTCTCTCTTAGTTTTCTTCCTATAGTTAGCTTCATTTTTCTCTGCAGTACCTTTCTCTACCTTCTTCTTCATTTCTCCTTCCCAAATATGCATCACAAAGAGTAAAGAAAAATGACAAATATCAATGAACATAAAGAGATTGGTATTGGAGTAGCCATGAAGGTTTTTATTCCATAATCCATATTTCATGGGGGTATTCGTTTCTTTAATTTTATTTTACTCTGTTCTTTGAAAAAGTTTCTTCACATTTAGAATAACCACACAACTCATTGTTTATGTTTTTGTGGTAAAAAAACAAAAACAAAAAACAAAAAAAACTTTAAAAAAGATTACTAACTCATTTTTTGTTGTTGTTGTGAAAATTGTTTCAAGTAGTGGCAGGATATTATAAGAGGTCAGAAAAAGAAGGGGAAGAACAGAGATAGGAAGAAAAGCTTAACTCCACCTTTGACTGTATATGTGCTGTCATAACTACTGTTAACAAAGTAAATCAAAAGCAACAATACAAAAACCCTTACACCTCACTCCTAATATAAAAATAATCATTAGATTTAGAATCTTATCTTCCCAATTATATTTTGCTGCTAACTATCTATATATCACTGGGTTATCTATTTGCCATTATTAATTTAATAAATTAATTTTGTTAATTAATTAACTAACTAAATTAATTTAAATTGGAGTTAAAAGAATCTTATAAATGAAAGGCAATCATTATCTACTCGGATAACCTCAATTTACAGATGAGAAAACTGACACTAATATTTTAAATCTTTTGGTGCAAAAATCCAGAACATTGTCTCACCCACTCTACATATTCCATACCATTTTCATAAGTAAACAATATGTAGAGTGGGTAAAGCATTGTTCATGGAATTTTTCTCTTGTGTTTGAATCCCAGCCCTGCCATCTACTGGCCAGATGACCTTAAGAGAGTCAATAGATCTCTCCATGGCTCAGTTTCCTTATTTGTAAACGGAAATAGCACTTTCCCACATGCTGATTGTGAAGACTGAATGATAATTACACTTTTACAGGAATTACTAGAGAACTCGCGCAAGTGTTATATAAGTTACATAAGCACTACTACTATTATTACCCCGAATCTACTTCTACTAAAGCAACCCTTCTTAAGAGAATCAATAAAGCAAGAAAACTTGGAATTAATTTGCTATCCTTCCTCTACTTTACTCCCTACATTTACTCAGTCACCATATCCTATCACACCCAACACTGTTCTACTTCAAAACCATAAAATTCCTCACTTTGATTATCAAAAGCATCTCCACTGATCTTCTTTCTCTGGTTTTATACAGTTGAATATGCAATTGTATAAAGGAAAAACTGCCACTCTTCTACTTCAAAAAGAATAGCTAATATTATAAACTGTTAATTTATATTATATGTTATATATAATAAATATAAAATGCTAATATTCATTGAGTAGGTAGAATATGCCCCATACTACATACCTCATGGTTCTCATAGTAACCCTGAAAGTTAAGTATTTTTACCTCCATTTTACTTCTGAAGGAACTAAGAGCTGGAGAGTTTAAGTAGTTACACAAGGTTACATAACCAGTGAGTATCAGTTAGATTTGGAGATTTATCAGGTAGTATTCAAAGCTCATGAGGTATACAACAAACATGCTACTTCCTCACTGCGAACAAGATAAAAATCTAAGCAATTTGTCCTGGCTCCTTACCTCTTCAGACTTATTTTTCCTGAGAGCATCCAATGTCCCCATTATACTGATTTAGCTCTGTACTTTCAGCCTTGAATGAGGCATTATCTTTGTAAGACTGTGCCATACTTATCAGACTCTACTGTCCCTGCCTTAGACTCTCCTCTACTTTGTCTATTCAGCTTCAGAAACCTGCTTTGACCTCCTCATGGTCAATATTCAGGTTATAACTTGCAATTCCACGGTCTATATCAATAGATAAGAAAAGATAGATAAACGCATAGGTGAACAGATAGAGACATTAAAGTTAATTATGATGTTCAAAGCATCTCGTTTTTTAACTTTATCTTATTACGTCAAATTCTAAGAATTATTAACATCTTTCATGCTGATTACAATTTATAAAATCTTCTAGGTTTTCTCAGAGTGTTTGTGACATAAATGATTATGACTTAATTTATCAGTTGTGTCTAATTTATTTATTAACTGTATCTCTTTAGTTTACTTTTATTCCATTATTTTTCTAATCTCTTAATTTTTGATCTTTGCTTGTTAGATTATTAACATTTTATGATTTCTTTTACTGAGCAGAAGCTTTTTTATTTAATGTAGTCTCATTCATTTATTTTTGCTTTTACTTCCCATGACTTTGAGGTCAAATCATAAAATCCTCTTTAAGTCCAAAGTCCTTGAGTTTAGTTCCTATGTTTTCTTCTATGCATTTTATTGATTCCGGTCCTTAATCCATTTTGAGCTAATTTTGGTATGTGGTGATAGACAACAGCCTAGTTTCATTCTTTTGCAGGCAGCCTTCCAGTTTTCCCAGCACCATTTATTGAAGAGGCTTTCCTTTCTCCATTGTACGTTTTTGTTTTTTTTTGTCAAAAATTATTTGCCCATATAAATATGGGTTTACTTCTGGATTCTTGATTCTGTTCCACTGGTCCATTTGTCTGTTTTTCTGCCAATACCATGCTGTTTTGATTACTGTCACTTTGTAGTATGATTTGAAGTCGGGCAGAGTGATGCCTCCAGTCTCATTCTTTTTTCACTGGATGGCTTTGGCAATTCGAGGTCTTTTGTGCTTCCATACAAATCTGATGATTTTTTGTTCTATTTCTTTAAAAAATGCCGATGGAATTTTGCATTAAATCTGTATAATGCTTTAGGTAATATGGTCATTTTAACTATGTTGATTCTTCCAAGAACACAGAATATCTTTCCATTTCTTTGTATCTTCTTCAATTTATTTTAATAGGGTCTTGTAGTTTTCATTATATAGGTCCTTCACATATTTCGTTAAATTTATTCCTAGGTATTTTATTCCTTTTGTTGCAACTGCAAAAGGAATTATTTTCAGATTATTAATATTTTAAAATCCAATCTAGAAGATTGTTTCTGGAGAAAATGAGTTCACTATATGAACCATGAAAACTTCAAAAATGAGATTTCGCCTTATTTTGATTTTATTATTTATTATATTTTTTTGTTTCCTCTTTACTATTTTATTTTTATGATATTAATTCTTTCTAAAAATTCCTTTACCTATGCCTGTTAATTTAAAAGTACTGCATAATTTCAATTTGCTCAATATTAGATTTTTATCATAAGGTTATATTTAAATAAATATTTTCAATTAATATTGAAAAATTAACTAAAACTATGAAATCCCAATGAATCACGTTATTATCCACTCCATTCAACTTAGTATCTCACGTAAACTTTGCTTAATGGTGAATGTTTCTTTCTTATATACAAAGCGGAAAACTGAGAAATTTGCTTCCACTGATTTTGTTCAACATAAGAAAAGGAGATAAGACTTATACTTCTGGCCAAGATGGAAGTAGATTTAACCTCTCACCTGAAACAACAACAACAACAAAACCCTGTTGGGAGCCAAAACTAAGAACAAAGAATCTTGTGACTAGGCGAGGCCTTATCTGCATCCTGCATCTTGTTAGGCCCCTAGCAGTCAGCCCAGCCCAGAGTTACAGTTCCCTCCTTCACTCCCACTCCCTCTAACTCTTACCACTCCTCACCCCACCAGCTAAGAACCAATGCGCCTGTGACAGATACTCTCCCGCCCAGCTAGCCCTGCCCCCCTTTGTTAGCCCTGTATAAATACTCTTGCTGCTGAATAAAATTTTGAGGCTTGATCAGAATACTGTCTTGCCTCCGTTCTTTTCTCCCGCCCATGTTTTCTTTCAGGTAAGGTCCTCCTCGGGTTCCGCGCAATAACTAGGTCCTGCGGGTCGGGACAAAACCCCACAAAAACATATTTTAAACATGGCTTTAAGATATTAGATTTTTGGAAATTAAGGGCAGTGACCTCTGAGAGACAATAAAAACTGATGTAAGCCCCACTTGCTCCAATTGCTCCAGTTTACTGTCTGAAGATAATTTTCAGGTCACTCGGGAAAGACTAAAAAGTATCCCTAAATTGAAGAGGCAGAATGGGAGTTTGAGGAGGGCAGGGTAGTTAGAATATGCAGAGCAGAGTACTTGGGGAAAAAAAAAGAAGTTTTGAGAGAGAATTCCAGAGATCTACAGAAGGTCTCCCGTAAGCTGAGTGCTGGTAAATTCATTTATTTGGGAAATTAACCAAGTCTGGGAAAATAATCACTGGAAGGATTAGATGCAATAATCATCAGAACACAAGTATGCAGATCTTTGCTTTTTTTTCTTTTTACCATCAGCATGAGTGATAAACTTCATAATTTATGGAGCACTAGATAGGCTTTTAAGAAGGGTTTTGTCTCAGTAATAGGGCAAAATTAACCCTTGTCAAAATGCTGATCCTGATTTGTATAACAAAAGTCAAAAGCAAGGTCAAAGAGAATAAAACTTTTCCTAATTTATTTAACTGAATCTAAGCACAAAGCTTAAGAATATTTGTAGGAATACAAATATTTCCAAACCCAACAAAATAAAATTTATAATGCCTGGCAATCAATAAAACGCCACCAGCCATGAAAACAAGCAGGAAAATGTATACCATCAGAAGGAGAAAAATCAACAAATTAAAAGGACCAAAAACTATCCAGATGATACAATTATTAGATAAGGAAATTAAAACAGTTATTATGACTATATTCTGTATGTCGAAGAAACTAGAAGGAAGACTGAACATTAAATAGAGATTTATAATATATAATAAGACCCAAATCAAACTTCTGGAAATAAAAACTATATTGTCTGAGATCTATCCATCTATTATCCATATATATATGCCAGATGAGCTTAAGGGCAAGACATTATAGAAGAAAAAGATTAATGAACCTACAGATATAGCAATTGAAACTATCCAAAATAAAACGCAAAAAAAATAAAGACTGAAGTTGAACAGAGCATCAGAGAGCTGTGGAACAAGTTTATGTAGCCTAATATATATGTATAATTGGTATAACCAAAGAAGAAAAAGGAGAGAGGAAAGGACCAAAAAAAAAAAAACAAAAACAAAAACAAAAAAAAAACTTTGTAGAAATAGTAGAAAATTTTCCAAATAGACCCCCACACAAAATAAACCCAAATGAAACAATTATAATTCACATCTCAATCAATTATAATGAATTCACTGATAAAAAAAAAAAAAAATTAAAGCAGCCAGAGATAAATATACTTTACTCAGAAAAGAATGGAAGATTTGTTGTCAGAAAAAATAGGAACTGAAAGACAGTGGAATGATACTTTTAAAACACTTAAAAAAAAGAATCACCCTAGAATTATTGAGCCAGTAAAACTATGTTTCAAAAATGAAGGCAAAATAATAAATTTTTCTGATTTAACCAAAAGCTGTGAGAATTTATAACCAGCAATCCCTCACTGAAAGGTTAAAGAAAGTTCTCAAGACAAAAGGAAAATGCTACCTGATAGTAATTTGGAATTATTAAAAAAATAAATCTCTCTGGAAATTATAAACAATGAGTAATTGTAAAACTTTTTTTATTGTGTAATACCTCTAAAAGATAAGTATCTGTTTAGATCAAAGATAATAAGAACATATTAAAAGTCTTCTACCATATTTAGGTGTCAAATGTATGAAACTCGGTAAAGGCCAAGATGAGTAAAATGGATATATACTGATATGAAGTTCATATGCCATACATGAAATTGTATATTTGAAGCTAGACTGTGATAGTTAAATATGTACATTGTAAGCCCTAAAGCAGTCATTAAAAATAAAAACAAAGATCTAATAAACTAATGATGGAGATAAAATGGAATCTTAAAATTAAGTACTCAGTAAGTACGAAAGAAGTCATAAAATGAGAAATAAAGATTTGATAGGACTAATAGACAGCAAATAACAAGATGGTAGAGTTAAATTCAACTATATCAGTCATTGCAGAAATGTTAATGGTACACCACCCACTTAAAATTAAGAGATTGTCAGTGTATAGTAAAGAATTTGCCTTGCACAAAGTAAGGTCTTGCATTTGCTCTCGGCCTCTGGCAGGTAATCTGTGTCATATCTAATAGGAGGTTTTTTGTTCAGAGTGGGGCTGACCACACTTAGCAGTCTTAGTTTTGGGGTTGGTCATGTAAGCAAGGTCAACAATATGACTTGGAATGAGACTTTGGGTCACCTAGGATGAATCAACTCAGAGACTGAGTTAAACCACGTGGGCAATTGATCAATCAACCACACCTGCATAATGAATTCCCAGTAAAATCTCTGGATATCAGAACTCTAGTGAGCTTCCTTGGTTAGTTGTTGTGATGAATACACTATCATACTAGTGGAATTAAACACCCTCTTGAGCTCTATATTTCTTCAAATAATGTTTGGAGTATTATATCTAACTCTTGATGTCACCTACTCGGAGAAAAATTTTTGAACTGATGTACAATAATTGTGGGCTGAAAAAAATAGAAGTAGATAACCTGGTGGTATCAAAATCACAGGTAGAAATGTGTAGTTTAAAAGGAATGGTCAATATAATAATATTTATTTTGTATTTGAAAATCAAAAGCAATATTTTTAGTATTTTTATAATATCAAGTTCTGAAAATAAAGCAGGGAAAAAATGGTCAGCCCACTAAAAGTATATGAGGATTATATGCTTATAAAAGAAAAAGTGGAATTTGAAAAAGCAGAGAAATAATGTTATAATATGTCCAGGTGAAAAGATCAGAATAGAGAAGGAATCTCAAGTCAACGTTACATAAGATGAATTGGTAGAAGGAAGGATAAGATTTTTATTCTATAGGAGAAAATAATGGTGATTGGAGAGTGATTTCCAAATATTTGAACAAATGTCATGTGAAAGTTGAAATATATTTGTTTGGAATCTTCAGAGCTATAGGTCCCTATGAGTGGAATTTATAGAAACGACTGGCTTTCTTGACCCTCAAAATATTAAGACTTCTACCTATTCAAGACTCTATACTTTGAAGGTCAGTTAAAGAGCACTTCTGGACTAGGGTTGGGTGGGATAGCGGTGAGCAGTGGACCTAGCCATTATTTGAAAGCCCTGAGCTGTGAATCAATAAATGTGAAGGATTTACACATTCATGGAAGCACATGAAACTTGTTTTCATGTCTCTTAAGAGATCTTCACAGAGCTTAGCAACCAACTGTCTTCCATCTGTTCAACACAGAGAATACAACAATTTGAGCTTGAAGTGAAACTAAAGAGATTTATGTTAGATATGAGAATATTCTGACGGTGATGTTTATTACACATGGAATGTGTAACCAATGAAATTATAATCTCGTCATTGGAGGTCTTCATATAAGGGTCATTTTCTCCTCTTTCTGGTATGGTTTAAATTTTCTTGCAAGCATGAGATGGACATAATGACTTATTCCAGACACAGAATTCTTTTAAAATGTACTAACACTTCATTTATTTAGCTTCATTCAGGAATGAATCGCTGTCTAAAGCAAATGTTCCAAGTAAATAGTTACTTTTCAATGCCGACGTAAACACTTTTGTCATAAATTTTTCCTAAATTTATTTACAAACTATTTAAAATATATTATGTTGGATTTATTTTAAATATTTTAAACTTTCATTTATTAGACAAGATTATAATTAAGATCTTAATGTGTTAAACATATTAATTCTCACAGAATTTTAAACTTTGTTTTCAATACATTAAATCATCCTTCATTAAAATTTAGCCTCAAAAGTTTTTCTTTTCCTTCTTTCTTTTTAGACTCCCCAGAGTCACATCTAACCGCTGGTGATTTGGCTGCACTTTGAAGTTTCCACCTCCATTTTTTTAAAAAGTTTGCACTTGCTGTTTGCTGGGAAATCTGAAAAGTTTTATATTTGAATTGTCTCTGAAGAAAAAGAAAATAAGAATTGAATGAGGACTGGAGACTAGATTATTGTTAAAGAATAAAGTGCAGGATCATTATCTGCTTAAGAAACTTTATTTTGCTTACTTCTGTGTTTTTTACTAGATATTTGGATATTCCTGCATAATTTATATTTTGATGAATGTTGATGTATTAGTAATCTATTGCTTTTTGACAAATTACCTCAAAATTTAACAGCTTAAACAACCCGTGTTTATTATCTCACAGTTTCTGTGGGTTAGGAATATGGGCGCACTTTAGCTGGGCCTTATTTCAGTCTTTTAGAAGGCTGTCATCAAGGTCTGGGGTCTCATCTGAAAGCTCTAGTGAGGAAGAAACCACTTCTAAGCTCACTCATGTGGCTTTTAACAGAGCTCAGTTCCTCATGGCTGTTGGAAGGAGGACCTCTGCTTCTTACTGGTATTGGTCAGAGGCCACCCTTGCCACGTGGGCCTCTCCGGTATAGCATCTGCTTCACTAAGGACAGAAAGAGAGAGCGTACTAATAAAATAAAGGTCATGATCTTTCATTACCTAATTGCAGGAGTGATATCTATTATGTTTGCCATGTTCTAGTCATTGAAAAAAAATCACTAGATTCAGCCCATAATTAAAAGAAGGACATTACACAAAGGCATGAATGCTAGTAGGAGGGACTCACTGGAAGCTATGTGAGAAGCTGCATATGATAGTTGCAATACTTGATAGCTCAGTCAAGCAAGTATAAAAACACATTTATATACACCTGAAGGGATTTTTTTCCCATTGGGTAAATATATTATCAGGCTTATTTATGTGATGTAATAAAATATGTGAGATCCAACTTACCATAAATGACTAAGTCAAATAAAAATTTTAAGCTGAAAAACACGAAACAGCTATTTAAATTTATTGTTCAGTAAAAACCAATATTTTGGAGTTTAGGAGAATTAGAGTATGTGTGGTTTGGATGAAGATTCGGTTTTTTGCTAAGCCAACGATGCCAGTAGGCTTGTCCTGAGGACTGAGCTGCTTACGAAGGACGAATAGAAAAAACTGAGAATATAACAGTAAGATAGTGAATTGTGGTGAGCATTATCCGAGATTAACAAGCAGCAAATTTACTCTTAACTTCGGTCCCCATTTCTTAGATAAAATATAACATGCTACTTAAAGTACTGAGCCTCAGAAATAACAGAAAGTAAAAGTGAATTCAATCCTGGAAGTAAGTGTCAACTTATGGGATAAGATCCACTTTAGCTCTCAGAGCTAGGATTATACTACCAGTGCGAGACATGCTAAAAAGTCCTTGCCCCGACTAGACTTAAGATCAGGACTTCATTGACTTGCACTGGAAAGCGGCTGAGTAAATAGGCTAAACCAGACCAATAACGTCAGTGTGAGCATTTATCCACATTAAAACGTGCATAAATAGCATAAACTTTTAGAATCTGACCAAGTCCAATACAGATTCAGAATTTTAAAAGATGTAAGTACAAGTTCAAGTGGAAAGAAACTATTTCATTTTTAAGGTGACAGATGTATCTGGAATAGAAAGACACACCACAAACTTTGATCCTACATCTGAGCCTTCTCTATAACATTTTAGTTTCAATTTTAATTTCAAGAGAAAACATAATTGACTCTCAGAGGAGCTGGGAGGCAGTTATGGCATAGCTCACACACATTATTTTTGTTGTATCCTAAGTAATTAAATGATGAAGCCAGCTAGTGGAAGAAAAGGAACAGTAAAGTGAGGTCTCTTCAGAATAAAAACATACCCCATTTATTTCATATTATGACTGTGACAATGATGCCAATGATTATTGGTAAGGATTGTTGCTAGACTACTTCCCAATACCATTGTCAAATATATAAAGTGTTGTCATAGTGCATATTCAAAAGAGTATAATGCTAAAATATTAAGCGCTAATTTATCTGCTAGTATTTATTCTTTTGACCTATTTTATTTCCAGTTAGCCGATGGATGTGAAGGAGAGGCTAATACAACTGGTGAAATTAGAAACTATAACAATGCTAAAAGTGCTATTCTGGCTTAGGTTTGGCAATTCAGTACTTATTATTAGGTATACCTCCTTTACTCATAATGATTTTCAGGAAATTTCCATGATGGTTCCTACCTACCCTTGTCCTCTCCCTTTGCCTATATTGTCAGCTTTCCTAGAATAGTAATCAACAATCTAACTCATTGTGTTCTAGTTTCTGTCTCTATCACCTAACAGAAAAAGTATCACAAAAGTCACCAGAGGACTCCCTTTACCTATATCCAAGGGGCATATACATATAATCACACTATTTTCTTGATAACATCTGGCCCTGCAGATTCTCTCTACTCTTAGTTTTGAAAAACAAACAAAACACTCATTCCAACTATCCTCTCAGAGACTCTAAAACTGCGCTTTCTTTGTTTATTATTTAATAACTTAATGGGTGAACTCCATAAGTTTAGTTTGCACTCCAGGTCTTCCCTTTTGATTTTACACACTCTCTAGAAAATGTCATCCACTGTCAGAGAATAAACACTCATTTTTACAGCTATCAATCTAATTTCTATATCTCTGGCTCTAACCATCTTTCTGAGCTCCAGATCAGTATTTTCATCTGCCCACTAAGCAACTCCATCTGGAAGACCCAGAGATATGGCAGATTCAGCATGTCTAAAGTTAAACCTTCTCTTTATACGTACATTTTCCCCTTGTATTTCCTTTCTATCATGATATCTTAACCACTCAAACAGCTGCCTTAACCATCCTTGACTCCTTTCTTATGAATGCCACCCCAACAATCAACAAAGACTGCTTACCTCCTAAATGTGCTATGTCTATATCACCTTTTATATTTCCTCTGGCATAACCTTTACTCAAATGCTTCTCATTTTCCATGATGGTATCTTCCTAATGGCTCATATTTTTTATCCAATCTCTTACTGCTTCATATCTCTTTCTTCCTTTTCGCCACAATAATCTTTTAAAATCTACATTTTATGTGAGTCATATGCTGCATAGAAGCCTACTATTATCTATAGGATTATCTATAGGATAAATTCAATAGATTATATAAGTCTTTTCACATTCTTGTCTCAAGTATCTTTTCAGGGTCATCCTCTGGTAATTTTCTTCCAGTATATCTTTCTCTGTCTGCATAGTTTCCTTTATTTCCTAAATATATCATGCAGTGTGTCTTCATGCTTTTTAAAATCTTCCTTAAGAGACTTCTTTCTTCCACCTTATCCTGCCAAACTCATGCAACAATCAAGTCTCATGCTAAAGTACCCCCTTTCCTGGCTAGAAAGTCAAGATTAGTCATTGCAATCCATTCCTGAGATGCGCACTTGGTATACACTTCTATCTAACAACGCGGATTATATCATATAATTGATATTTTCTAATGGCTATTCCCTCTACCAGACTATGGCCTGCTTATGCACAGAGATCTTTCTATGTCTGGAACATTGTAGTTGGGTAACAAATAAATGAGTGCTTTGTAAATAAAATCACAATTTTATAAGTGATGGCTACATTTTCCAATTCTTCCCTTTTGCTATTAAAGGCAAAGCTCCCTTATATAATCTCATTCAAACCAATATTTGTATCTCTTTATATACTCTTTTAGGGGGTTCTCAATAATCTATATTTTAATCATTATGTATACAAGGATGAAATTGTACTTTGCAATTTATAATTGTTGGCAAAAGTTTTTTTTTTCTTAGAGCTTGTTTTTACATATGTATTAAGCACCAGGTCATGTGTGTGTATCTCATAAATTAAGATGCCTATAAATTTGTAGCGTAGCTCCTCTATGGGCTTACAGAGGAGAAAGAACAAATTTGTTACATCAGCACCTTTTCTGAACTCTATAGACAAATATAAGCCTTCTTGGTTATGTTTCTAGATTCTCTGCTATTGTCTGCACTGTGCCTCCAACATATCTTCTATGGGAATAAAGAGCTAAAAGAGATATTAAGATTGCAATTATACATACATAAGAAGATGGAAAATAATACTACTCTTACATTTAAGAAATAAATTTTCCTCTCCACAGAGAAAGAGCTTTAAGAGTTGTAATTTTCTTCTGCTGTAAATATTGGACTGTGTGCATCCCAGCAGATCTGCATAGTGACAATGAAGCACAGCTTATTTTGTTGTATTGTGTCTTAACTCCTTAAAGCTTTTAATTGATGATGCAGAGAGACTAAGGATTGGGGTTTTGTAGTCAGTACAAAGCAAACCATGATTAAAAAAAAAAAAAAAACCACATGCCTATATTAGCTAAAACAGAGTGTCACTCTAGAACTTTTATATTTAGTTATTCAAAGTCTGTTTCAATGGTGTATCTACTGCTCAAAGGATTTCCAGCCTTTCACATGAGATAAACTATCTAGAAAGAAATATTCCTGTTGCATTACATACAGATATTGAAAATAAAATATTTTAGATTCCTAAGAGATCAAAGTCCAATAAAGCTTCGAAACCAAGAGAGTCTTGTCAATGTTGGTAAACCAAAATCTGGAATTAAGCTAGCAAGCCATCTTTAATTTACAAAAGAATATACTTTCATAATTTGGTGATTATTAGAACATAATTTGAAGCTTTCTATATGAGTATATGTGCGTATGTATGAATTTTTAGGACTAGAAAGATGTGTATTATATAATCTTATATGATGAGTATAGGGCTACCCACTCTCTTCATTTATTAAGCAATTCATTTATTCAGCATGTATCATTTGTTAATTCAAAATAGTTATTGATAGCCTGTTACATGCCTGTGATATTAAGGATAGACATTAGGGATATTCAAGTGAACAAGATCAACTTTCTGCCCATGTAGACCTTACAGTCAAGTAGAAAATAAATGGAGGAAACAGTAAAGTAAATGGAGGAAACAGTAAAGTATAAAAAGGGCTAAGATTTGAAAAGAATGGAATGTTGTAGGAGCACAAAACAAGGCACCTAACTCCAACTTCGATGGATAAAGAGAATTCCTGGAAGAAGAGATGTCTAAGTTGAGATCTGGAGAATGGCAAGAATGCATGCAGAGAGAATCCCATGAACTTAAAATAATTGAGCTGAAAGACAGCAAAGTGGACAACTGCAAGAAGCTAAGTGTGGCTACATCAAAACAAAACAGCAGGAGCTTTCTGAGATTGTGATGAAAGTTTAGTGATTTTTGCGAATTCACTCCGAGATATTTTCTTTTTCACTATTAGAGAACAAAATTGGACTATAGAAAGATAGAAGAGGGGCACCTTGCTGTCACTATGAGCAACCTTACCAACCATGTGGGCAGAAAGCTTTTAAGGACAATTTTCTCAGCAACTTTTGGCAGAGCAAAAGAATAAGGAAGATAGACATGATGCAGTGGCAGAAACCAGAACATAGACATCTTAGCATCCAATTCCTTTTTCCTTCTGCTATGCAAATACCAATATTGTTCAGGTGTCATCCATCACCACCCAGTCTATGGACACCACAGGAAGCCAACTCTATTCCTGTAATACGAATGAATTCAAGAGAACTAATGATTATATCCTCTTTCTGCCAGTGATCAATTCAGGAATGGTCTTGTGATCTAATTTTAGCCAATGTAATATGGAAAAAAAGATATTTATTTTTCTGGGTGAACTCTCATTAATATTCCTTGTTTTGCTATAAATGTTTTCACACCTGATTAGCTATAGCCAACACATTGCAAACCTGTAGATAATGTGGTCACATGGTACGTAAGGAAGCCTAGTGTAGATTTGCACTACCCAATACAATGGCCACTAGCTATATGTGGTTATTTAAATTTAAATTTAACTTACTGAAAATTAAATAAAATTTAAAATTTAGTTCCTAAATTATGGTAGCACTTTTCAAGTGCTCAGTAGCCACATGGGCTAGTGGCTATCATTGTATTGTGCTGATATTGAACATTTCTATTACTTCAGAAAGTTCCATTTGATAGTGCTGGTCTAGAGAATCACAAAGAGAGCACTGAAATCATTTAATTAAATCAACCCTGATGCTTGCTCTACCTCTGGACTTCCAGACATGTGAACCAATAAGTGCCATTGTTGTTTAAGCCAGTTTGAGCTCAGCTTTCAATTCCTTCCAGCTGGAAGCAACCTAGCTGATTAAAGAGTTAAGCTAATTTGTGCACCAAATAAGAACTGTGATTCTACTAAATGACAGCATCAATCATTTTTGTCTGACCCTTTAAAAATCACTAAATTTTTGGTACATTAATAAAGGCATAATTAAATAAATCACAAAGCTTCTTCCACTTAATATTGCATGTTTTTCTCACAGAAAACAGCTTTTTGGCTTATTGCTTTTCTGAAATTAAATGATTTGGGTCATTTGAAATAAAATGCAACATTCTTCAAGTTTTGTTAATCAAAAGTCCTACTGAGGCAACCAAAAAAGGATTCTTTGACAAAGGATAGCTTCTCTTCGAAGCTGTGTAGCCTTATATGGCTCAACATCAAATGTAACTGTCACTCCTCTTGCACACCATCCCATTCTATTTGCCATATTTAGGTACTGGATGGGATTCATTAAAGGGCAATGTAACAATAGGGGGCAATTATATTTTTATCATGAAGCAATCACTTTTCTCAGAAAAGCTCAGGCACCCATCTGGGGCTTTTGCCCTAGGGGAATAGTTTTCTTTTGATAATCTCACCTATTGAACTGTCATGTTCCATTGCTCAATTAATTAAGCCCAGTAGAAGGTTCAATAAAAATGTTCCCTCTATTCAGGCAATTTTATGACTCTTTCCGCTCTTTTAGACCAAACACAGCGAAGCCATGGGCATGAGTTCCTGCTGCTGCACACAAAAGTACTCAGAGCCCTGGCTGCCTAGTGAGGCCTTCTTGTGGCTCTGTGCTCTAGTGCATATGGAGAGGAAGTGTCACTGATCTTTCTTCATCCCACTGAGAAACAACCAGGCAGATTTTCCTGCAGTCAGGGCATTCAGGTTAAACAAATAGCTAAAATTCCAGATGGAGATCTGAGCCTCCTATCTGACCCCAACAACTCAAAAATAAACCCTTGTACTTGAGACAAAGAGAGCGATCTTATTTGCTTTACACAATGTTCAAAATATTCTTGCTTACTTTTCTATTAAAAAATGTATTTGAATATCAACAATTATAAACAGCTACTGCATTAAACTATCACTTTTCAAATTGTCCTTTAAAAATCACATTAAATTAATGAATGAAATTCAAAAGGATACATAGAATGGAAAGTAAAAGCCCTCCTCCCATCACACACAACCTCCCTCACCACCACCTTAATTTCACTCTTCCTTCTTAGATAATTCTTATCAAATAGGGTGTATTTAATTCTAGAAATGTCTCTGTATGTTCAAACACACATGCTCACGTACACACAGAACATGTTGTGTGTCCACTTTATATAAATGGAATCCTACTATATACATTGTTCTGCAACTAGCTTTATTATATTTTTCAAAATATCTCAAAGTAAATTCAATACTAGACTTGGGATGCTATTTCACTAAAGGAAGAAAAGCTTCATAGTAGTATATATAATAGAATTGCTTAGAACACTATTACATAGTAGCTCATACCATAGAATTCTATTACATAAAATACTATAGAAATGCATAATTTCAATTATTAAAACATATCTTAAAAGTTTATTTATTTACAAAGTTTCTTAACTTTTTTTCTTAACTTTTGTATGAGTGATGATAATATAGATTATTTCCAGTTTTTCCCAACATTATGAACAATACTTTGAAGGACATCCATGTGCATGTGTACACATGCGCATGGATGTCTATTTCTAGCTCCTAAAAGTCAGTGAAGTTTCTACAGTCAAGGGTTTCTACAGTCAAGTGCACATAATACATTTTAACAAAGACAATTTGCAGTCCAAAATGGATCTAGATGCTCATTTTCCCACACTTTAATAACTCTTATATTATCAAATGTTAATATTTTTCTTTGCAAATCTGATGGTCAACAAATAAGTTTATATTTTATTGTTTATTAGTGAGGTTAAGTATGTATACGTCTATATTTTTTGTCATTTTAAAATTCTTCTAAGGATTGTTTATTTACATATTTGCCCATGTTTCTATTAGGCTGTTTATTTTTCTTACTGATTTATGAGATCTATGATGAATTTATAAGATTTATGATGTATACCAAGCCTTTTTTTCATTTGTGACAGATATTTATTCATATCTGTTTCTCTCTCAACCTCTCTCTCTCTCTCACTATCCTGCATATGCTATCTTTTGCCCTTATAATTGTTAAAAATTTTTTGTGGGCATCTATTTCCAATTTTTATATTATATCTTCTTCTGGAGTCTTCATTTTGATTAGGCAAACATTTACCATCTCATTATAGTTAACTACTAGTCTGTAGGTTCTTCTAGTAAATTCATGCATACACACACACATATGTACACACATATATGTATATACTTAACCTTATATATTTTAAAGATATGGATATATGTGTGTATATAGGTATATATATGTGTGTGTGTGTGTGTGTGCGTGCGCGCGCACGCGTGTGTGTGTATTTAGGGGTGTGTGTGTATGTATGTATATACATACATACACATACACGCACACACACACCCCTAAATACACACATATATCTTTATCTGGAATTATCTTTGCATAAATGAGACAGGCATTACATAAAAGATTTTAGACATTTTTGTCTAAATAGATATTAAGTTTTCCTAGGTTTTTCTCTCCTCATTTATTTTAAATTAAACACCATCTATGTCTACATCATACTAAATTCTCACATATACACTTGAATGTTTCTAGAATCTCTATTTTCATACATAGATTTATGTATTTCCCCACCAATGTGTTGTCATTTTAATTATCTAACTTTACAACTGCAGTTGTCATTTGAATTCTGGTAGCATAAATAAGTCATCTTTCATTATTTTTTCCCCATAAGTTTTTGACCATTATTAGATATTTCCCTTTAAGGTAAATTTTACAATTAATAAGTTCCACAAAATATTTTGCTGGTATTTTATATTTATTTCTGTTGATTTACATTATAATTTGGAGGATATTAATGTCATCAAAACACTGACTCTTCTCATTCGGAACCATGTTATGACTCTCCATTTATTCTGATTATCTTTTATGTTCTTTAATAAACTTTCATAGATTTCTGCATATTGGTCTTATGTGTTTTTTCTTAAAATTTATTCTTGGATATTTATTGCAAGACTCTTTATGGGTTCTGACACCAGTAGAAATCATACATTTTCTCCTTAACAAAGGAACCAGATGGAATTAACAGACTGTTAATCTTTTATATTGCTTTAAGCATGTATCCTACTGCTTGTATGTCCTTTACTGAGATAGACCTTATATTTTAAAAGTATTTTTCTCTTTATTTATAAATTTTTAAAAAATGTTTCGTTTATCCCAGATTAATTTTCAGATAGGTCCACAGGAGATCAAGAACAAAAATGTTCATTACATCTTATTTTGTGATGGTGTACAGTTAGACATAGGTATATATTCTTGAGAGGATGGATAAGCAACTACAAGGTACACATGCAGTGATACAAAGCCATTACAATCATAGTGATGAGTGAAGGAAATAAGAAATAAACAAGCAGGAGTAACATTAGCAAGATGTTGTAATAGAAAGTTCCTCAGTCAAAGTCCCCTTAGCAACAATAATTTGGAAGCCATCTACAGATAAAAATGCCTTTGTGGGAAATTTGGGATCCAAGTAGGAGATTGTGAAACCCTGGTGGAACCACAAACTAAGGATATCCATTTGAGAAGGCAGGCCCATGCCCAGGTAATAGACTCGATAATGGTGGTCCTAACTACTTGGAAAAGGCCGTTGACATTGGTCTTGGCAATGATTTTTTGGATGACATCAAAAGCAAAGGCAAGAAAAGAAAAAAATAAAGCGAGACTACATAGAACTAATGAAAGTCTCTGCACAGTAAAGGAAACAACAAAATTAAAAAGCAACCTATAAAATGGGAGAAAATAACTGCAAACCACATATCTGATAAAGAGTTAATGTCCAAAATATAAAAGTAACACATACAACTTAATAGCCAAAAAACAAATAAACTAATGAAAAAAATGAACAAAGGACCACATTTTCCCAAAAAAGATATACGAATGGCCAACAGGTATATGAAAAGGTATTCAGTATCACTAATCATCAGGGAAATGCAAATCAAATCAAAACCACAATGAGCTATCACCGCACATATATAAGAATGGCTATAATCAAAAAGACAGGAGATAACAAGAATGGCAAGAATGTGGGAAAAACGGAACTCTTGTACATTGTTGGTTGGATTATAAATTGGTGCAGCCGTTACAGAAAACAATATGGAGGTTCCTCAAAAAATTAAAAGTAGAACTACTGTATGATCCAGTGATCTCACTTCTGGGTATAGGTCCAAAGGAAATGAAATCAGAGATATCTGCACTCTCATGACTACTGGCAGCATTATTCACAATAACAAAGATATAAAAACAACCTAAGTGCTCACTGATGGATGAACGGAGCAAAAATGTTCTTTACATATATGTAAATATATATGTGTATATACATGTGTGTGTGTGTGTATATATATATATATACACACATGTGTGTATACACATATATATACACGTGTGTGTGTGTATATACACACACACATATTTACATATTACATATATATATACACACACACACACATATTTACATATTACCATATATATGTATATACACACACACATATTTACATATTACATATATATATGGTATTATTCAGCCATTAAAACAAAAGTAAATCCTGTCATTTGTAAACATGAATGAACCTGAAGGAAATTATGCTAAATGAAATAAGCCAGACAGAAAAAGCCAAATACTGTATGATGTTACCTGCAGGTAGACTATAAAAAAGTTGAACTCATAGAACCTGAGAAAAAAATAGTGGTTACTAGAGACAAGGTGGTGGGAGAAATGCAGAGATGTTGATCAAAGGGCACAAACTTTCAGTTATAAAAGGAATAAGTTCTGGGGATCTAATGTATAACATGGTAACTATAGCTAATAATACAATATTGTATACTTGAAATTTGCAAAGTGAATAGATCTTAAGTGTTCTCACCGCCCCCCCCCCCTCCACACACACACGCAAATTGTAGCTATGTTATGTGATGGACGTGTTTATTAACTTAATTTTGGTAATCATTTCAAAATGTGTACTATATTAATCACCACACTGTATAACCTATAAAACATCAGGTACAATCTAAAAACTATAAATAATTAAAAAGAAACCTAAGGAACAAATTGCAAAATACATAGATATATACATACATATATGAAACTAAATAATAAAATACAATATTATTTATGCAAATTTAAGATAGTTCTCTGCACACAAATAATAAATATTTTACATAGACATAAAGAAAGGAATGTGCATGCATAAACATATAAGAATGGTGGCCTTTGGAGAGGAAAGTGGAGAATGATAGGAGTAGGAAATAGTTTGATCAATAAAGGAGCTTTTCTTAGACCAGTAGTGATAGTGAGCCAACAACGTAGAAATGTGTTAACTCAGCATGCTCTTTGCACCTGAAATCAAGTATGGAAAGAAAAAAAATGGTATAAAAGTTTTATGAACAGCTTTTAAAAAACAGCCTATAATACTCTTTCTACATTTCAGATAATCTTCTTTGTATTTTGTTTAGTGTTATATGTAATAACATGTAATTGTCACCGTAGTTTAATTACACTGAAAATCAGGAAAGCTTTTGTGCTTTTTAAATGTTTTGTGATTGAAGAGCTTAATATTGGCAATTGTGAAGTTAATTTCCTATATTCATAGTTAATAACTAAAGTACCAAATGATATTTATTTTTAGGTTATAATCAATTACTGCCATGCACAATTGAGTCATATTGCTTCTTAAATCAGAGCAATTCTTATGTGCATTATTATATACATGAGAACCTAAGAATTTATAGAAACCAGTGCAACTTAATCCTTGAGCTTGATATATATAACATACAATATTAGTTCTTTAGAAAGGATACTAGATTAAGAAAAAAATATTGTGATACCAAATATATTTATGTAATAAAGTCACTGAATAATAAGGTTAGTTTATATATAATATGTTTGGGCATAAATGATGTTTTCAATGATTGTGGGTATATTTGCAAAATAACTTTCTTTTATTTATCCTTTGAAAGGAAATTATTTCCATTATTATAGAAGGCTGAACTCTAAGATGATAAATAGATAGTAATTTTAGTAAGTTGAGGGAAAAAAAGAGGGTTATAAATGAGAAGTAGGGTAGGTATGAAAATATGAACTTATACTGAGGGGCAGATGCAGATGGAAATGATGAGAAATTATTTTATGACCCGTCAGGAAACTGCATTTTCAAGTGGCGTGTGGGTTATAGTCAAGTGGCTTTGTTTCCTAGGGTGTGAGAAATTTCCAAAGCTATGGAAAAAGTCATACTAATAGTAAAATCAATCTGTCTTATACAGTAAAATTTTAAAATATATATGTCTCTTAGTAAAAATCCAAAATGACCTTTAGGTTAAAGTCCAATTACTTTCTCAAATAAATGTAGATTCAAGGTTCTTGATGGATAAATCACAGGTTTATAGAACTTTAGATCTGAAATAGACTTAGAGATTATTTTACTAGATTTCTTGTTTTTCTAAAATAATAATAATAAAACAGCTAAAGTCAAATTCTGAAACTGAGTGTAAATATGGCACAATCTTCAAAGGAGAACAATAGTGTCACATATGCTTTGAGCTGAGAGACATGGACATAAGAAGCAGTGAAGTATATACATGTTTAACTACCAAAGAAGTGAATTTTGTGTGCTCCAGTTGGGATTACACTTGGCATAGGGTATCAAAAAAAAAAAAAAAAGAGATGAAATATCTTAAAGAGGGAATTAGGAAGAGCAATTGCCTAAAAGCCATATGAATGCTTTGGGAGGAATTATGATGCTTAACTACCATATGTGGCTTCAACAATTAAAATTTACAATGAAAGTGATATCAGCAGTAATTGAGTATTAAATGTGAATCTAAATCAGTTTAAATGGTGACAAATAATACCTTAGATTCTTGGAAACCGAATCCAAAAATGTCAAACAACATTATCATTGACCTTTTTATTTCTTTTGGCAAGCGTGTAACCAGACTATGATTGCATGTGTGTCTACTTCAAATCTTAAAGAACACATTTTAATTAATCATCATTATTTATAGGTTATTTTCTGAATTTCCCAAGCTGAGGTTTCACAGGTCCCTTCTGTCCTATGCATATTTTGAATCTTAACTTACACATTCTAAAATAACTCTCAGGTGATTGACATTAAAGCACATCCTGAACCATTAATACAACATTTGTTATTCTTAGATAAAATATTTTTTAAATTGATTAGCGTAGAGAGGAAAGTTATGTAGTAGAAAGCATAGTATATTTAAAGCAAATATATCTGTGTTGACTTATTACCTATAGTATTTTGCGTCATTAATTTTCAAATATTCGTTTCATCCTGTAACAAAATAAGGATAAAAATATTTGCCCAATATGGGAATCAAATTAGTATATATGATAGAAACATGTAAAGTGCTTTAAAATTTTAACTATTATTTTCCTGTATCTAAAGTATTTGAAATAAAATATTTAGAATGCCCGGATACAAAAACTATTTAAACAAAATAACAAAAATCAAAAGTTACTTTGGAAAAACCAAGCCTAAGAATAGTTGCTAAAATGAGAGTAACTCTTACCTTTGTTCTTCCTAGTAGACAAGGCAAATAGAAATACATAAAGAGGGGTCCAGGATGGGTTATCGAAGGAAAAAAAGAATTTAGCAATTTTGTTCTCAATGATAAATTTATCTTGAGCACAAAACTTTAAAATAATTCTTTCTCAAGAAAAGTCTGTTACGAGCTTTTTAATTAATTCTAAAATTTCTTGGAATGAGTTAATGTAACTATATCACAATGCCCAGATTTCGTACACACACAAAGAGATTAATTAGTTTATACAAAATTAAAAAAATATTGTATGGTAAATATTCCTTACAAAAAGCCAAATTACAGTTGGGAAACAATATTTGCAAAAGAAATGATTAGAGAAGTCATAAAAAATGTACAAAAAGATATCCTTTCACTTAAGGCAAGGTGCTCAATGGCAGTCAGGATTAAATAAATACGTATATACAATGAAACGTTACTCAGCCATAAGAAAAGATAAAATACTGCCATTTGTGACAACATGAATAGATCTTGAAATTTTCTCATTAAGTGAAAAAGATCAGACAGAAAAAGTTGAGAATCACATGATTTTACTTATATGTGGGATATAAAACTGAAAGCAACAAACAACATGACAAACGGAGACTCATGGACATGAACAAAAGATTAGTGGTTACCAGAGGGAAGAAGGGGAAGGGTGAGGTAGATGGAGTAAAAGGGGTCAAATATTTGGCAGTGGAAGGAAATTTAACTTTGGGTGGTGAACACACTATGCAATATACATATGACATATTATTGAATTGTATACTTGAAATCTATATATTTTTATTAACCAATGTCACCCTATCGATTTTAATTAAAAGTAAATTAAATAAATAGATAAAGTATTCAAAGCCTGTAGTCTTTTTAACATTTTGATGCAATTCCTTAGAGAGCAACTAAATAAAGTTATTCGAGTCTGAAAAACAAGATTATAGAAATGCAAATTAAAAATGAGACCTTTTTTCATCTGCTGATTTACAAAGATCAAACAGTTTGACAATACCTTTTGTTGGTCTCTGAATGAGAAAATAAACACCCATACATAAATCATAAGGATGCAAACTGTTACACCTTCTCAGGAGAAAAAGCTGACAATAGCTATGAATAATAGAACTACATATACCTTGACTTTGCAATGCTACTTCTAAGATATGTGAACAAACATTGTCATGGAGATCATGGAAGTATAGTTTATAATGTCAAAAAACAAGAATCAAATAACTGGCAAGACATAGTTTGGATGAATTATGTTAGATTCATGCAATAGAATATTATGTAGCCATTCAAAAGAATGACTACATATTCTAGTTGGAAAAATCTTCAAAAGGTAATATGCATAGTATTCTGCTATTTTCAATAATTTACATTTCTCATTTAAAATTTTTGTAAAATGAATGGTCATAAATTCTTTAAGTACAGAATAAAATGATAGAGAAACAAGTAAAAATCATATTTGGCATTGGGAGACAGATGGCTGAAGTTGGCAAAGAGTCATAAGTTTATAACTTTTGTACTGTTTGAATTTTTTAAACTATACTTACCTTTACTATTATGAAAACAGTCGATTTGTATTCATTGTATTGTATCTAGACTCATATTAGTTCACAGTGATAACAGTCTTAGGTAAATGGCATTCACCTAGGGTCCCTCTACATTTTATATAAGTATCATCTGACTGAGGTCTCTAGCCCTTTTTAATTTTTAGTGGCTTTGGAAATTCTAGAGTCATTTTTTATTACTCCTTGAATTTCTTATAACTCTTGATCCCAGGGATCCTAGGAGGCTTGATGTTTACTTGGAGTTATACAATAAAGCCAGATTTTATTCCTACCACAAGATAGTCACTTCTACTTTTCTGGTTTTAATTCTGGCTTCTTTAAAAAGTAGAAATCCTGGAATATTCTACAATCTTAAACATGACTTTAAAATGAGAAAGGATATATGAATTTAGTTCTATCCCAGAAAATATAGGATCTATGGTCATTATTTATTGTTATACCCTTTAACAGCCCAAGAAACAATTACAACGATCCTAAAATTTAGATGCACAGTCAATTAATTCATGAGATGCTTTATGATTTGTATACTACCTCCCTATAGCTTATGTAGCGAACAATTGGCCAATATTTAACAAAATGATGCAAATAAAATTCTTGGAACATTGTCTAGTACATGATAAGTACTTGATT
>NW_006436298.1:26522170-26551462 GCF_000325575.1 Pteropus alecto | reverse complement strand
TTGAAAGAAGAGTGTTATATATATATATATATATATATATAGAGAGAGAGAGAGAGAGAGAGAGAGAGAGAGAGAGAGAGAGAGAGAGAGACTTGAAGAGTGTCTAATACTATACCATTATAAAGACAAATTTTAAAAATTTAAGAAATTTCCAAAGTCTCAAAATAAAAGTTAGTCATATAAGGAAAGTAACAGCTCGTTTAAAAACATAAAAATGTTTTTAAACCTTTCAATGTTTCTTTTTTTTCACATTCTAACAAAATTTCTTACCATGTAGGGAAGCTTAGAGGATTACGAATCTTTAAGAACCCATGTGAGTAAGGCGCACTTATGTTTACAATTTCAGTCTGCGAACCTCAAGAGCTATAATTTTAAAATTATACCAATGTTTACTTCTCTGGAATACAAGGAACAGCCCTTCTACAGGACTGCTTTTATAAACAGTGCTGTTGTAGGTAGTGGGATAAATTACAGCCTAAAATTCTAAGGCGCAGTCTCTATGTATCTGAATATGAACTGTTTGTGCATGCAGACAGAATTTGGCTCAATTCCCAACACAATTGATGACAGAAGTTCACAGAGGCTAATCCTTTACTATTTTTAAACATATGTATATATTAGAGTTTTAATTTTGGCAAACATTCTTCATAGGTATGTTATTTTGATAATAAATACTTTGATTCTTACTAAATTTTTTTGTAGACACATAGTTTTAGACATCACAGTGATAGTTACTAACGAAAAAAGTGATGAAAATATATGTAAAATAATTTAATAGTTTTTGTAGATCTTACGTTATTTTATTTAGTTATAAATCAATACTAGAGCTTGCTATGAATGAAATACATTTTTGATTTATTGAAATAAATATACATATAAAATTATCTCTAATTTTTAATAGATTGTGTAGTAACTGAAAATTTTATATAGAATATTTCTTTTAAAAACTTAAAAATAATTTCAGCAAATCAGATTCTAATAGAGAAAGAACATTGCTATCAACAATATTTGCAAGGATTTTACATTTCATTTAAAAATAAAAAGACTTGAAACTAAAAAGAGATCGGGCAGCTTTAAAAAAATAGGCTAACGTTATCTAAGTTTGACTGCTGAGAGAAAATAACTTGGCCTCTAATGGTTTTGATTTCTCTAACAGGATTTTCTGTGAGAGGCTGACAACCAACTTCCTGCAAAGGCCTCAATATTAAAGCACACAGGAGCAGGATGAAGAAGCCAGTCTTTCATTGAGACTTTTTGCAAGATGCCAAAGTAAATAGCTGTAGATAATGTGTGCAAACACACCTTAAGACTGCATTGAAAAAGCGCTAAAGGAAATTTTGAGACCAAAGCCCGAAGTTAGCAAAATCATTTTGAAATATTTAGCCACTCCCTGGAGATTAAGTTTAGAGCAAAACACTCTGGTGTTAGAGTCCAAGACTAAAATGTACAGGTGGATTTTTTTTAGTGTTTTGTTGTTGTTGTTGTTCTTCAATGTGCTCTCAGGAGAAGGTCACAAATAATTCACTTGGTTGTTGGCCATTTTTAATGACATTTCTAAGTTTGCCACATAAGCTCATCTCCAGGATCACTTTGGATTATCCTCTGAGAGTAAGAGTGCAAATTCCACAAACAGTTCCCAAGGGATTCATTTTATTGATCAACTTTTGACATCCACGAAAATATTTCAAATGCCCAAGAATGTGATTACAACTTAATTCTTTGCAATTCTTTACCAGAAATTTCAAGTTTTATAAGGAAAAGACTATATCAAGCAATTTTCCTTATAACTTTATTTTAGAGGTATTGTTTTATAAAGTCAAAAAAAATTACCCACAATTTACCACCACATGTAATCAATTATTTTCATTTTTCAGCACACTTGTCTATTTTGTGTATAACAGTGATGTTTAATGGCTGCACTCTTTACCCATTCAGCTTCTTTTACATTTTCAAGAAAATATATTCCCCAACTTAACATTTAAAAGTGTTTACTCAGACCATCTTCATTGCTTTATATTCCTTTTCAAATCATTTGCTTATAAAGACAGTTGGATTAAAAAAAAGATGGATTTTTTTTCTGTTTTGAAAAAAAAATGAAATCATTATTGCAAGTTATTTGAGTCCTACACTACTTAGATTCAAAACAGAAAAGAAAAATGTTCCATTGATTAACGAAAAGGCTGAAGATAATTTGCAAGTTCCTTTGTTCTTCACAGGCAGTGACTTTTAATGTGGAACAATTAATGTGGAACTATCAGTAAATCTAAACAATTGTATTTTATAAGTTCGATTTTTCATTCTTATTATGTATGCAATGATTCATACTTTTGCGATGTTTCCACAGTTTTAAGAAACAGACTTTAGTCTAGGAGAAAATATGAAACACATCAGATTCAATACCAAATAAAACAATATTATAAGAAACAACCCAATGGGATGGGTAAAACCCATAATGTACTCTTACGTGACACAGGTAATGCACATTTGAGTTACACATAAGGAATTTCTTGTAGGGATTTCTACATACTTGGGATTTTTGAGTACATTGTTTTTGTTTCATCCTCCCATCATCACTATGATAAAGATCAAAAGCATTTAGCAAGTATCCTTCTTCTGTTTATTACCCTCCCATTGCCTCTTTCTCCTTGATTTTTAACCACCCCCATGGATCTGTGAGTGAGAAGGCAATAGAACAAGTCTATTTCCCTGTATCTCTCAAGTAAGCGGTAATATCTGAACATGATTCAGATCAGGCTTAAAGATAAAGTTCATACTGGCACACAGGCTCATGCTATCTTCCCAGCTCTGCTACTCTGCCATAATAGACAGACTTAAAAAGAAGTTCCCTAAGTCTGGACACCATAGCTAATCATGAATGGAAAAGAAGACCTATGAATCTGTTCAAAAATGGTTTCCTCAGAAATCATAACTTGAGCTAAGTTCTGAGAAATACTGTTTTACTATGAAGTGCTGAGATATAATTTAACTTTTTTGTGGATGGGGTAAAATCAGTACACATGCTTTCTTTTGTGTAGAACCTAGCATTACTGACCTCTTTCTAACTGGTCAATGAAGTCACTACTGGCCAGGACTTACAAGAAGGTGCGCAACCACCTGCCCTCACTTACCGTAGTATTACTAATGACCTGTAAACTTACCAAGCAGAAAGAAGTCACATTGCTCATGGGATCTCTCCTACCATTCACTTGTGCAAGGAAATTTAGGCAGAAGTGCAGAAAGGATATTCATAATAGTAAAAAAAAAATCAATTGAAAAAGCATCTCTTTCATAAATTTGCAAAGAGATCAGGACAGGATTCTCAAGAGAGCCCAGTGAAGTTTAGCAGGCATAGTTTTATTTGTCTTTAATGATTAAACCATGTTTATTTAATTAAATAAGGCAAAAGGAAGAAGATTTGTCCACATTTCATTTTAGGTTACTGATCATAAATAGTTATTTTCAAAAGAAAATGTAGATTATAACACAATTCAAGAAACAGTCATTGAACATTTCATATGTGTCTGAAAGGAATATATCATTTTTGGGGACTGGCTGACTACAGTACACTAATAGAACCTACACACATAAGCAGATGTGACAAGAGATGATGCTGGAAAGAAGAGTCTGGGCTCTGACTGTGGTCTAATTGACTTTATAGAGTAGGTTTTAAAAAGAGAATTTTGTTAGTCATGTGGGAGAGGAGTGGCAAATAAATAAGACATTTAAAAGCCTTTCCGACATGATGAGACAATGAAGAAGTCATCTAGAGTAAAAGCAGTGGGAGTAGAAAAAAAGGACAAGTGTCAGATATGTTAGAGGTACAATACATAGTGACTATATGGAGAAAGGAGAAGAGAGAGACAAGATCGACCTGAGTTTCTATGTTGAATAACTGGGTAGATGATTAAGTCATTAACAAGAAATATGGGAGAAAGAGCATATTTGGGGTCAGGATGGAGAATGGAAAAGATAATACACCAGTTTCTGACAGGTCGAACTTGAGAGGTCGATGAGGAATCTGTTTCCATCAAAAAGTAACCTGGAACTCAGATTGATGCGGCAGATCAAAGGCCGACTGATAGATGAGTGAGAACTGAAGCCATGACAGTGGCTGAGACTGGGTAGAAGGGAAAGGGAGAGGCTGCTTAGTCTCCCATGTCTCATGCACTAGTGGGTAGATTTTAAATCAGTGTCCTTTTGGATACCTAATACTGCTTTCTTTAAACCACTGATCCATAATCAGTATTTACACATCCATCTACATTAAGCATCCAACAAATTCATCTTTTCAGTTTTATTCTCTCATCTCCATCCATCATTCTCAACTACCAATTCCTTCAGCAACTCTTTTGACTATCTTCTAGGTATTTTCTACATCTAGCTACTTCTTATTACAATTACTCATGCCCAAGCCATATTCATTTCTCACCTGGATTTTTGCAACAGCTTTAAAAAATATTATGAATATTTTCAAATATACCCCAAAGTAATGGGAATAGTATAACACACCCATAGACCAATCAATTATATCAACATTTGTTGTATCTGCATCAGTTAAGTTTTTAAAATTTTTTTAAATTTTCTTTGTTGAAGAATTTTAAAAGAAAATGTAGATTGCATATTACATTTATCTAGCTGTATGCATCTCTAAAAAACATAGACATTTTCTTACATAACCATTATATTACCACACTTGTAAATGAACAACACTTATCTATTATCATTTTATATCCATTTGTTAATTAATTAAATTTCTTCAGTTGTGCTAATTTTTTTTTGTAGTTTGTTCAAGTAAAGTTCCAAGCAAGGTTCATACGTTATATTTAGTTTAGTTTTTTTTTTTTTCCTCCCTAGAACAGTCTTGTCTCTTTCTATTCCCCACACCTTTGGCTTAAAACAGAAACCTAGTTAGTATCCTAACGAATGAAGATGAATGATCCTCATTCTAGATTAGTATGGTTACTTTCTTTGGGCGTTATGTAATGTTCCTCTATTCTTTTTATTTCCAGTAGGTAGAAATGAGCTCTAGAAACTTGAATAGATTCAGATAAAATTTTAGCAATAGAACTTCACAATTCTCGAGTGTTTTTTAATATATATTACATTAGGAAATAGTGTCTAGTTGTCCTGTTTTTTAGTGATGCTACATTCTGCCTACCACATAGAAGATAAGGAGATAGGCCTCTGCCTAACTTTTAGCCTAATTTTTAATGATGCTATTATCACAGGGACTCAGCTGGTGACACAGTTGCTTTATGCAAAGATCTCATTTAAGCATTTATGTGGTATTTTAATGAATTGATGATTAATGCCTGAATCAGTTGTTTCATTAGGGGTAGTAAAATGGTTGTTTTCTAATTCTATAATTTCTTCCACATTTATATTAAATCCCATAAAAAAAAATTGTCCATCAACAAAGGAAACTAGAATCAGTTGGTTGGGCTATGTTCTGAATGTTCGGATCTCCCCCAAATCACGTCCCCAGTGTGACGGTATTTGGAAATGGTTTCTTTGTGAAGTTATTAGATCATGAGGGTGAAACCCTCATGAATAGGATTATTGCTCATATATGAAGAGGTCAGAGAACTAGTTCTCTGCTCTCCACCATGTGAGGCTACAAGAAGATGACCATCTGCAAACCAGGAAATGGACCTTCCTAGGTCTGCCAGCACTTTGATCTTAGGCTTCACAGAGTCCAGATTTGTAAGAAATAAATGTCTGTTGTTCAAGCCATCTAGTCTATGGTAATTTATTATAGCAGCCTGAATAAACAGACTATAATAAAATAGTAAAGGAAAGCAGAATAAATGTCTAATCATTTTATTTCAATTGTTAATTGCCAAGAAAAAAAATTTGTGTCTACTTATTTCCACTGCTGTAGAATAAACTGTTATTGTCTTTGAGAGAGCAAAGGGGGCCTTCCTATTTTTTGATGAGTATCAGGACCAATTACTTTCTTAATATTCAATTATTTCTAATCTGCATTTATTTATTTATTTATCTTTGATGCTTAAATTTTCTCACCTTTAGCCAATGGGAGCCACTTTCTGTTGGCTCCTTTGTCCTTTACACAATACTCATTAGTCTTTAAGACTTTATTTGCTTTCTGGCATGGTAAGATATCTCTGGCTGATCTCTGACCTAGAACAGTGCTTAGCACACAATAAAAGCAAATTAATAATTACAGAATGAATAAACCAAGTTTGGCTACCCTTTTCACATTTATGTTTATTATTACCTGTGGCCTTTGAGGTCATTTCCTATCCCTTCCAGTGTTTTTGGCAAGTTTCTTTGTTGTTTAATTTTTTACTTTATTAGTACACTGTTGTTATAGACATGGTGAGGAAAACTGGTTCCAGTAACCAAGGTTAATGGTCAGAAGGAGATAGTAAATGAGAACTATTAGAAGCCGGGAATGAGAACACAAGACCAGCGAAGAGAGATGGTATTAAATTTGGGCTGAGCACATTATGACATCAGTTTGAGTTTCAGCTATTTTCATCCCTGTCATTGGTGTAGATAAAATTATGTGAGGCATAAATTCTCCTTGTTATGATGTAAACAAATAAATTCCTCATTTTTGGATTGATTTATGTGAATTAGACTTATTTTTTTTCTTTTAGATATTTTCTTTCCTGCCTGTATTTTTGTCACTCCTACTAAATCTTTTTGACATCTTTATGGATAGTCACATATATGTCATGGCTCTATTTTTCTTCTTGTATAACCAAGTCCTCCAAGTGTGTTCATTTCAGCCATTCTTTAGTAGAAGCTTATGTTCCTTCCCCCAGACTTTCTGGACCACCTGATCCAACTCCAATATCTATTTCCTCAGTTTTTAAGTCTTCCTTCTCTTGATAGAAAAAATGGTACTAACTGGCTCTTTCACATCTTCACATGAAGATAGACTGTTAATACTAATAGGGATTAAATTGGAGCACCTACTATGATCTTTTGTTACCCTTTGATATTCCACAATTTGTGAAGATGAAGACAGTCTGAATTAATTTATGTAAATTCTTTTTCTATCAGCTAATATTTTATTAGTAACATTTGTAAACAGAGTATGACACATAAGTAGTCCGAAATTATTTCTTATTTTATCTCTCTTCAGTTCAAATATTGTATTAGCTGCTAGAATTGTTTCTCCCCTTGCTACCAAATCTGAAAAGCCATAATATTCACCAAAGACGATACCAGTCTTGTATAATGGGTCTCTGACTCCTACTGAACTTTAGTACAGTGGTTAATTTGTTGAGATGAGTTGTATTTATATAGTGTCCTTCAATATCATGAGAAATAAACTTCCTCAAATTCCTTTTACTCTTCTAAATTTATCGCTATTCTCACCATCCTTGTTTTCCTTAATGGAAGCCTCCACTCCATAGCTAACTATCTGTGCTCTTAATCCTTGCCTTTATTCTTTGACACTTCATTTCGGATTGTAATCCACTCACTTTATCAAGTCTTCTTTTATCTTCTACCTCTCCTGGTTCTTCCCCATGAAACCACAAACATAACTAATCTCTGCAATCGACTAAAAAGCAAAACCTTCTTATAACCTGTCTTTATTCAAGTTAGTGATCGATAACTTTTTACCTCCAGAACCAAATCTTTCAAAAGAGTAGCATATATTTTTCTTGTTTACTAGCTCTCACCTCTGATCTGATAGCTAGTCTAATCTTTGTTCAACTTCTGGGTTCTTATTGGGTTCCCTACTTTAATTTTTATTATTACATTTGACAAATGTTTTCCTTCTATCATTCTCAAAGTTCCTGTCTAGCTGCTGTGCTGCTCAGCACAGCATGTCCACCCTTTTGGCCTTCTTGATTTTAGGGAGAAAGACCAGGCATGGCCATGCCCTGTAGGAAAAATAATAAAAACTGCGAGCAAGTAATAGAAACTGCTAAATGAGAAGCATGTTTTGCCTTCATGGCACACTCTTGATGGCCATTTGTGTTAATATAATCACTCTATTTATGAAACTGATTAGTTATTTTCAGTGATATGACTAGTCCCTTCACAAGAATAATCAGTCATTTGTATAGATATGATCGCCCCCATTTACTTGATTATCTGTGCTATTTTAGCTGGCCATTTCCATCAGTTAAAGAATAGGTTTGAATGATTTTCTGGCATTGAATTGACCAAACTAAAAAACTGTATTGAATCCTAGGCATACTTATCATAGGCCACAGTTGCAGTAACTGAAGCTTACCTCTCTACTATCAAATATCTCACCTTCACGCTCACTATCCTGGTCTGTATTATCACCATGTCCTGCTTGGATTAATTCGACAATATTCTAACTGGTTTTAAGGCCTCTATTCTTGTCTCACTCTACCCCGATAATACTTTATTTCCTTGTAACAACTAGAGATTTTATTAAACTCAATTCTGAACATGTCACTGCTATGCTTACACATTTGAAAGGCTTCCTGCTATCCTTGTAATAAAGTCAAACCCTTAAGATCATCTTCTTACAAGAGCTTTCATGATTAATGTCCGCATTCTTCTTCAGTCTCTTTTTTCATTGCTGCCTCCCTCATTTTCTGTATTTTAGCCACTAAGAATGTCTTCTATTTCATCAAATGTATCACGTTTCTATTCTCTTTGCTTACAATAATCTTCGATATTTCATCACTTCAAAATTAACTCAGTTAATTTAGACATTGCCTTTTTGAGGAAGCATTTCTAGACCATCCTAGGTGAGATGTTAGAGGAGCACTATATTAGGCTATATTTTAATATATTATTTCCCCTTCTCTGTACTCCCCTCTCTTCAATTAAGGTGCGGATTATGTCCATTTTGCTCAAAATGATGCTAACACCTAGCTCACTGTTAATACATAGTATATGATTAATAAATCATTGATGAATAAATAAAAGATATTGCATACTTAATATAAATTCTAGAGTTTAAGTTATGCACATTCACCACTAAGGGAAAAGGAATTAAAAATTACTGCAGTCATCGCAAGTCCTTTTAAGAACAAGGCAGGGTATAAACATGCAAATATAATTTTGCAACAGAATATTACTAAGTAATTTTAAAAGAACTCATTAATACAAATAGGCAAAGAAAGTGAAGCAAACTAAGAAAAAAACTTTATCTTATTGTTATTTCAGCTCATCTATGGAGAAAATAATACCAATTTATTCTTATAAGTCAATACAAACTGCTTTTACTTTAAAGGAAAAACAAAAAGGAAAATTTATACAGGGTTCCTTTGAAATTAGGCAATAGTATTTTTTTTTAGGAATATAATAAAAATTAATAATATTAACTAAATCAAACATTTGGTCATATCTTTTGTAAGTTATTTTATTAAAATTTATCTAAGATAGGAATACATCGTTTAGTTCAGTAGGCTAGGGACAGATAAAGATTGTAAAACAATAATCAGGAAAGCATGAAGAAGAATTACACAGAATAGATTTAGAAACTATATTAAGCTGTAATACTTAAAACTCTAAATTATATAATGAAGTTAAATAAAATTGAATGCAACCATTAATACATTAAAATATGTAAATAACATGGTAATGAAATTTAAAACAGAAACAAAAAAAGTCCCAGAAAGGCAGGTTAATAAAAAGAAATTCATAATAGTATTTAAATATGTACAATTTAGGTAAAAAAGAGAAAGAATTTAATTATTTCAATAAATATAATTGGATGCAGCATAAATAGGCAATTTATAAAAATATAAAAATAATTAATGGATATTCCATGTGATTAATGTAAAAGTCTTAAATTCACAAATACTTATAATTTTAACCAAATCATCTTTAGGTAATTAATTTTTATGGAGAGTGTACATTTTTGTGGGTAGAATGCATTTTGTAATTATTACTAATTTCAGTATCTTTCTACATATTCATTATGCTCTTCCCCATATTTCAAGGAATATTAATAATAATTCTTTCTACTCAAATGACTTTAAATAAGTAAAACTAATTTTACAGTAAGAAATTGAGAATCTATAGCAAGGGATGATGCATCATCATTTATGAGCAGGCAATGCTGTGTTCTGAGAATCACAATAGAATGGAACTCAACACCCATGGGTTCCAGTCCTGGGCCTGCTGCACGCTCAGTATGTGATGCTGGGCAACAACTGTCTTTGGCTGTAGTTTCCTCATCTGAAAATTGAGGGGATAAATCAGGAGTTCCTATGTTCCCCTTTGGTTTTTACAAAAATCAATTGTGATAGCATCCCAAAATGTGGATGTACCTTCACAGTTTTATCCCTAAAATGGATTTGAAAATGATAGAATTGTAGAGGGAGTAATGATGCTTCAGTGTGTCTTCCAAGATATCAAAGCATCATCATCGCAAACTTTAAAAAGAAAAGTATATGTAGAAGTTTTAGAACTAGAAGGGACTTAGGAGTGCTATCTAGTTCAGCTGTTTGATTTCGTTGTGAGAGATTTTATACAGAGGTGAATTGTTTTTGCCTAAAGTCTCATAGTCATGGAAGGTGAGGTTCACACTAGAGCTCAGTTCTCTTGACAGAGGCCCAAGGCTTCTTCCTCGCCTCATCCCTATTATTCCTTCTTGGCTAACTGTGCGGACAATATTGCTCTAAATGTCTCTAGTTGCCTGTGCTGAGGAGCTACTGCCTAGAGACATAATGAAATAATTATTATAATTAACTGATCTATAGTGTCAGTTTCCAGAAATATATTTCAGACCTTGTTTTATTAGAAGACATGATCTTTACAAGTATAATGTCTTAGAGGCTAAATTTCAAGACTGTTATAAAAACTAATTTAAGTTTTAAAGTTAATACTAATTTCATAAAAGCAAAGATAGAATGGCTAACAACAGATATTGAAACACCTCTTATAGCAACCTAGAAATAACCACATTTTATTTTCAAACAATACAGAAAAGATAAAATATCTTCTATTCAATTTGTATGCATGGATATCACCATTTTGGTAGAATCTTTGGAGGAATCATTTCAAAAGCAATAAATAATGTACATGCATAAATCATGTAACTAAGAACAATTCTGAAATTCATGAGTATTTGTCAGCCATTTCTTGGAGTTACTAAACTTATTTGACATTATAATAATTATTTCATTATATAAATTATCCATATGTTTCATAAACATTTATTCCATGCAAACATCTGTGTTTACATTAAGGCCAAAATTTTACTTTTTTTTTTCTGTACTCAAATGCAAATATATAACATACAGTGACATACAGAGAATCCCATCCTCCCTCCCATCCTTCCATAAGTATGCACTTAACATCTTCCATGTGAAAAGAATTATGACAGATACTGAGGATGTAGGATTAAACAAAATAGACATGGTTCCTGCTTTTATGGATTTTATAGGATAGTGCAGATACATACAGGTCAAAAATATTATATAATTGTAATTTGCCAATATTTTGTAAATACATATAAGATACTATAAAAATATAAAGGAACTAATTTAGGGGTTGAGACAATGGGAAGGATTAGTATTGCCTTTCTGAAGGAAACAGCATTTAAGATGAAACTTGCAGAATGACTATTCATGAGGTAAGGAGTGAGAAAAATCCTTTATTGCCAGGGTGTACAAGATACGGAAAGACCTCGGATTGGGGAAGAGCAGGCTAGTTTGAATAACTCAATGGATTGCAGGAGCTAAGAAATATTGAAGAAGGAATACACCTAAGATGAGGCTGAAAAGGCAGGTGCTATACTGAAAAGGCAGGTGCTATATATTTACTCAGAAATTTCATTGTATTGTAAAGCTAATTCTGATTCTGCTGATTTTCCTGCAGAATCTAATCTCTGCTGTACATTGTCAGTAGATCTCAAAGTCTGTCATACTATGTTCCCAAGAAATGTTTCATCATCCATAGCAGTTCAACAAATCTGTTCTTCTTCTTATATTTATTTCTTTGTTTTTATTTTATTTTTTTATTTTTTCTTGTATCTATTTCTTTGTTGATACCTCTTAAATGTTCATCTTACCTAGGAGAACAATTTATTCTCCTAGCAACTTCAGGCAGATTTGCAAATCTCTGCCACAATCCCAGTTTTTGAGATGGAAGGATTTTAAGAAAGATTTTGGAAAGGAAAGGAAAGAAAACAAAAAAAAGGAAAGGGAAAAAAAGAACATTGCCCTTGGAAATAAATGGCGATTTGTAGTTTTCTGATGTACACATTAAACTAGAGCTGAAAGTACCTCCATCACTCATTGTTATGAAGGATTCCAAGTACTAATTGATTCAGGTAATGCACATGTTCTTTTATTGAACAGATATTGAACTTTTATGCACGAAGATCTCTCTCTCTCTTTTTATGGATGGGAAACAAGCTTATAGGTGGTTACAAAGCTAGTAACTAGGATTTTTGTCACCGTTTCATAAGCAGACCAAGTCGCCTCAAAGACTGAAACTATTGAGTTCAAGATGAGTTATCCATAGGATTCATTTTTGATATTTCACTGATAGTTTGTCATCTCCCATCTCCCCAAGTACTCTCTAAGATGATCCAATATCTTCAATTGATGGTATTAGAAGAATAAATACTTTTTTTAAAACTGATTTTTTTCATGAATATAAGGGCTGTAAGAAATTTATGGTTTGACATATTGCTTCTACTAATTCTTTTTACATAAGTTACTTGCCCTTTGTATTTTACTATATGTCCAAGAACCTGACATATTTTAGAGGTGCTTAATTCTCAGGACATCCTAGGGATCAAGTTATTATTTTCTTGTTAAGAGGGCATTAAACATGAGAATATCTGCACATTGACAGATAAGATCTTGCAGCAAACTGACAGAAGAATAAATAGTCTCTTGATTCCTATTTTTTATTTTTTAGAGAATACAACATGTCAAATAAGATAATCTGCAGGAAAGATCCTGATGATTAAACGGATATTGTTTTTGGCCTGACAGCCACCTCATTATCACAACTGTTCATTATATTTACATTCCAATTAACCTCACCTTCCTTCAATTAAGTCCTGCCTTTAAGAAATAAAATGCAGAATTATATTACTATGGATATAGAAAAGTAGCAATTTGTGTTTAAAAATAACAAAGGTCTGCAAGGTGCTGTTTTCTCTTTCACTTTTTATTGGAATCCTTTTGCATAATGTGAAAGATAACCAAGATGAATGTATCACTCTTAAGAAAGAGTATTTTCAAATAACGAAATAACCATAGAAAAAGTGAATTCACTGACCTAAGTATGTAGTATATATTTAGTAAAATAATGGGAGGAAATGGGGTCAATTTATGAGGGTTCCCACTGAAGCTCTGTCAGCCTGACCTGAGAGAAAAGTAATTCTTTTCACTTTTTTCAACTAGAATATAAAAATTAGGTGCAGGAAATCTGAGACATGCCGGTAAAGTAAGCAGAAAGATTATTCTTTTATCTGAACTATGATAAATGTATTTTTTCATCATATTACATTTAATATAACAAAATGACCTAAAATATCACACAGAATTATCTGACACTGACAGCTGGCCATTCCCTAAAATTGCAAGTGTTATTCTTTTTATGCAGGTTTTTGGGGGTTACTGCAAATTAAGTGTATATTTAATATCCTTCAGGGAAGAATTTTCTTAAGTCTATTATACATCTTGTGTTTTCAAACAGTGATGTCAAAGTGGTAAGGAATTGGGTATTGTTTTTATGTGTAGTTATTAATAAAAAAATAGTTTCTATTTATTGAGTACATACTGTATGGTACTTGGAATGAAAATTGTCTTAATTGAAATATATTTTAAAGTCTTACAACCCTCTAAAGGATTATTATTATAGTTAATTTATAGACTTGAAAACTGAGCCTTAGAAATGTTAAATAGCTTGCCTAAAGTCCCATTGTTTGTAAATGGTAGAGCTGGAATAAATTCACTCATTCTTTTAATATTCATTGAACTTATACTCCAAGTTTGCCAAAGCGGTACATTCAGGAAATATAGTGCTTAAATATATGATGAGCTTCCTGCTGTCATGGCACTTATATTGTAATGGTAGAGACTGACAATAAATATGTTAAAAAGTAATTCAAGTAAAAGAAAGAAGCATTGAATATTATAAGTAGCAATAAAGGAAATGAAACATGGAAATGAGATAAGAGTGACTGGGTGTGAGGGCAGGTTATTAAGGAAGGCCTGTTTGAGGAGCAGACACAGACTGAAACGAAGGGTGAGAAGGCTGTGAGCAGGTGAAAATTTGGGGAAGAATTATTCAGGTTGAGAAAAAGCCTGACGGAAAGTTTCTGAGACAGAAATGAGCTTTACGTGTTTGAGATACAGGAAGTAGGTACATTTGGAACTTAATGAACAAGGCAGAGAGATGAGGCAAGGGCTCTAAAGAGAGTCAGTGTGTTTCTACATAACTGACCACATTTGTGGTACAACATAGTTGTACCTGCTATTAAAATAAACTGGTCGAGAGGAAAGTCCATGTTCTACTCAACAAACCGTATGACAATGAATATTTTCATTAAAAAAGAATGACAAACTGTTCAAATACATCACTTTTAAGAATAAAAGGATGGTATTAATAATTATATTGGGACAAGAGGTACATATCTTGGATGATCCCAGGCAAAACAGGATGGATGTAAAATCACCTTAAGAGAACATATCTTAAATGTTGAGAATAGAAAGAAAATACATTTCTTAGAACATAAAATATGGCATGCACTTAATTATAATAATTTCTTTCTCATCTTTTAAACTAACTCTATTTATAATAAAAATTCAGGAAAAAAATCCTTAGTTGTATCCCGAGGACTTGTGTAAGAAAGATCACAATGAAAACCGTTATAGGGTTTAATCATGCTAAAACATTTATCCTACCACTCTTTAGCCCTGGCCATTATCTCTCACGCGAATTATTGTAAATGCCCCCTCAATTACTTTCATCTTCTTCACTGGTCCCTCCTCTCTCCATTCTCCCGCACTGTAGCCCAAGTGGTATTTCGAAAACAAAAATTTGTTTATGGCATTCCTTGGCTTGAAACACATCACAATTCTCTCATTGTCTTTAAGATCAAGTCCAGAGCTACCTCACGGATTCCCTGAAGAATTTACCTTGCAAATTTTCCATCTTCCATCTCTTAACACCTTCGACACCCAATCTTATCTCCCCTTCCACTACCTGCAGACACACACACATCCCTGCATTCTAGATTTCTGAGGTAAACTAGTAGTTTTTACATCACCTGAAATCTTGTTAGAAATGCAAAATCTAGGGTTCCATCTCAATAAACCTGTTGGGGATAGGACTTAGGAAACTGATGCTTTTATGGTAGTTAAAATTTTCATTCAAAGTCATAGAATATATCTCTGTTTACTTAGGTCACTTTTGCATCTTTTATATATTTTATATAATTTTGTTACTAAAGTTCTTCAATATATATTGTTAAATTCAGTCCAAGGTATTTTGAGATATTTACTGTTCTGAATACAGAACCTTTTATCGCAGTTTATATTTAGTTGCAGCTATATAGGACTATTATTAATATTTTTGAGTTTATAGGACTATTATTAATAATATTGAGTTTAAAGCAGAATTCTGATCTTCCAAATTAGAATCTGCATTTTAAAAAGATCTTCATACACTTTAGAGTCACATTTAAATTTGAAAAAGCCCGGTAGTGTTTTTAAAGCTCTCCAGGTAACTCCAATGCTCAGATAGGTTTGAGAAGTGCTACTCTAACTATACTCGATTCTTATTTAATTGAATCCTTCTCGATATTTCTCACATTAGGTTTTTCAGAATGTTTCGTTTATCTGAAACCTGCCCCCACTGGGCTCCCTGCTGCCTCCTTCACCTTGTTGACTCAATTTATTCTTTGGATAGGAGCTTCTACTGGAGTACTGTTCTTGATTGTATAGATTACTTCAGGCTTTCCTATTGTTTGTTTCCTCATTAATGTGAATTTTCTTTACTTTAACTGGCATCACAATTAATTTTAAATATTGCTTTTTAATTTTTACTATATATTTTTATTTTTTATTCTGAATTGAACAGAAAAGTAAATAAAATAATACATGAGAAACCCAAGATTCAATAAATGTCTACAGGTTGCTATATTTCCTTCAATTCTTTTTTAGTTTGTTTTTAAAGCAATATAAGGCAGAATCATCTTTATACTCAATATATTTTTTCCCTCCACCTTTTCACAAAGATAATCGCTATTCAGATATTGGTTTGTATCTTTCCTATCTATATTCATAAATTTGTAATATTTACATTAAATTATATAAAGTATTGCTTTACAAGTTTATATAATTTTTACTGCTTGTTTCATTTACTGCCTGCTTTTTTTTTTCAGTCAAGATATTATTAATTAAATTTATCCATGTTGATACATGTACATTTGTTCCATTAAAACTGCTGTATAGGAATCGATTTCATGAACATACCACAATTGATTTATTCATTTTTCCACTGATGGACATTTTTAAATATTTTTTCTTACATGCAATGCTATAATGAGGCTCTTTGAACAGGTTTATATATGTAGGCATGTTCAAACACACAATATAATTTTTCTAGAGTAAATACACGAAAGAAGAATTTCTACTATATAGGATTCTTGCATCTTCCTTTCTAAAACTTATAAGAAATTGTTCTTCAAAAAGCTTATGGGTCCCCTGAAATAAAATAATTAGAACCTTTTCTTCAAAAAGCTTATGGGTCCCCTGAAATAAAATAATTAAAGAGAACTCTGATAAAAAAAGAAGTAAATAAATAGATATTCCAAGTTCACAGATAAGAAGACTCGATATTTCAAGATGTCACTTCTTCCCAACTTGATCTACTTATCAGCATAACCCAATCAAAACCCCAGCAAGTTATTTTATGGATACTCTAGTTCTAAAGTCTACATAGAGAGGCAAAAGACCCAGAATAACTAACTCAATATTGAGGGAGAGGAATGAAGTCTCAAGACTGATACCACCCAATGTCAGGATTTACTATAAATCTTCAGCAATCAAGACAGTGTGGTATGGGGAAATAAAAGACAAATATATTAATGGAACAGAATATAGAGCCACATAAATATAGTCAACTGACCTTTGAAAAAGAAGCAATGGCAAAAAAATGGAGCAACAATTGTCTCTTCAAAAAATGGTGCTAGAACAATTGAACATCTAAACACAGCCCGTACACACTGCACAAAAATTAATTCAAAATGTATCATATAACTAAATGTAAAACACAAAACTATGAAATTCCTGGAAGATAACATAGAAGAAACCCTAGATGACCTTGTTATGACAATGGCTTTTTAGACATAACATCAAAGCCATAATCCATAAGAGAAATAATTGATAAGCTGAACTTCATTAAAATAAAAAAAACTTCTGCTTTGTAACAGGTAACAACATCAAGAGAATAAGAAAATAAGCCACAGATGAAAATATTTGCAAAAGATACATATAATAAAGGACTACTATCCAAAATATACGAGAAACTAAAAACTTAACAATAAGAAAAACTAGATTAAAAAATGGGCCAAAGACTTTAGGAGACACATCACCGAAGAAGATATACAGATGGCAGATAAGCACATTAAAAGATGTTCAATGTCATATGTTATTAGGGAATTGCAAATTAAAACAACATTAAGATACCACTACACACCTATTAGAATAGCCAAAATCGAAAACCCTAAAACATCAAATGCCGGCAAGAATGTGGAGCAGCAATAATTCATTTACTTTTTACAGTAAACACTGTTAGGGACTTGTCTTTTAGGAAATTGACAACTTTATAATATTTATACTTTTCATATAAGATCACAGAATGACTATTTAGGTCATTTTCATAACTTTCAGTTATATTTTATAATATTGTAATTACATTTCTTAAACATATTTTGTTAGATTTATTCTTCAGTATTATAAAATAGTTGTTAGTTTTGAAAATAGGATCTCTTCTTATTTCATTTTTGAATAAATTGTTGCTGCTATATAGGAATACTATTGATATTTGTATGCTGTTTCTATAACTATCAACCTGACCAGACTCTTTATAATTATAAGAATTGTCATTAAGTTCAACTGATTATATGAAAATAATAAAAAAAAATAGTTTTTCCTTTTCATTTCTTACAACTTTAATTTATTCTTTGTGCTGACAATGACCTTCAACAAATTTGGAATAGATGAGAGGGCAGCATATACCTCATTTTATTACTGACTTCAGAGAGTGATTCTAAATTTTGTGGTAAAATCTGAAATTTGTTGTAGTGTTTTAGCAGATCCCTTTTACACTGCAAAAAAGAAAAAAAAATCATCTATATTTAATTTGCTGGGATATTTAAAATTACATGTAGAAATCAAATCTTACCCAGTGTTTTTATTACACATATCAGAATCATAGTATTTTTTCTCCCTCAAAGAGTTAATATGATGAGTTCCAGTTACTGATTTTCCTTTCCACATTTTACATGCAATAATAAGATAGTTCAAATATTCACATGATATTAAATGATAATATTTAGTCATATTCAAATTATATATTTTTTATTTTATAGAGAAACACTGCCCTGTAAATACATCTTAATCTTCCTTTTTTATCCTCTTCCTCTCCCTCTTTCCCCAGAACTGAATTTGTTGTCTATCAATCACCAATGGATTTTATGCTTTTACTTTATATATGTTTATAAACAACATATTCATTTACATAAAAGATGCACATCTGTGTGTCCGTTTTTGGGTTGTGTTTTCTCAATGTTCTGTTTTTAATTTATTCTATTTTAAGGTTTATTTATTTACTTGTGAGATTTATAGGGATAAACATATGTGTGTGTGTATATATAAATCTTATTTGTTTACTTTTCTTGTTCTATATGATTCCATTGTGTTTCAGGCTGTGTTTATTTATTCCCTTACTAATAAATAGTTGGATTATTTTGTTTCTCTTCTATTACAAACAGTATTACAATAAATATCCTAGTGTTAGTTTCCTTATTCACAGTATAGGGTTTGCCAAATATATAATCCTTGATACAGAATTGCTACGTCATAGCATATGGGCATCTTGAAATTTACTAGTACTGACTTTCTCTCTCTAAAGAGGCTATACCTATTTTAATTGTACTACCATTTTATAACAGTTCCATTTATAATGTTGATATTAGTACTTCCTAACAGATTTTTGTCTATGTAATGGCTGCAATATATTATCTCTTTTTAATTTGTATTTCTCTGGTTCCTGTGTGACACCTATCATAAGCCGTTGTGTTGCAAACTCATGGAAGAATTAACTTTTGGTTTAAATAATAAGGAAAAAATTTTGCTTTCTCTCTACTAAATTAGTGAAAGACTGAAAAAGTTTTCTCTTGGATCTTATTTATAATGTATCTTTATTCTGAGGGTGTAGCCTTCTGGGGAAACAGTTTGAAGTTGGGTCTCCTATAAGGCTCACTATCTTGACTTTCTTCAGCTTATGGTCATCAAATAAGTTCATCACATAAGTTCATCACATAAGTTCATCAAAATATAATCTCAAAGTCACCTGAGTCCAGCAGAAGTCCCAAAATAGGAGCCAGTTTAAGGGGACAGTTACCTTTAAGAGGACAGTTACCATTTTCACTTGATTTGGAGCCTCTGAGTATGTCTTAATTTATGGTCATTTCTATTCAATATGGAATTTAAATTATTCAGCATATTTAGCCTTTTTCAGTGGGCACATTGCCCATACTACCAGAAGAAGATTAATCATTATTTGCCTTCCTTGCTAAACTATCATCTCTGCCAGGAAAGGCTCCATTTGTTTGCATTGTTCATCATTCTAGCTAGCACCCAAAACTGTTACTGGTATATAGTAACTACCAATAAACAAATGATAAAAAAAATAATGAATGAGTGAAGAAATATAACATGGGAAGAATTGAAATATGAAATTATTGGACAAGAATTATTGAACAAAGAAGTTTATCTGAAACAAAAACACTTTCTAATAGAAAATCAATAAGCTTTATGTCAATAATTCCTATTACTTTCTGATGAATTAATTTGGCTTGCATGAAAAGCCCCATAGCAACATGGAATAAGCATACATTCTTTAAGTAGAAGATCAGGGTTTAAGTCTTACTTGTGATAGTCTTTATTTCTGTAATCTTGGCTAATTATTTAATATCTCTAAGCTCCATTTTCTTAATTTCTAAAATATAAACTTCAATGTGGTATGAGTAGCACATTAACTAAGAAACATTAAATTAACAGGTAAATTTTACCAAAAAATGTAAATAGCACTGTTGCAGTATTTCAAAAAAAGCAGTGTCTGATCAGAATTTCATGACCTGTATTCATCTTATTTCTATTATAAATATCAGGAGAAAATGAGATTTCTAAATGTTGTTTTCTCCTTTAAAAATCATGAGTGATTACTATCATTTCTCTTCTGTGAAAACACCATATTATTTTCATTGATTTTGCATTTAAAGTTGTTTCAAAGTAATTTTACAAGTAGAGATATGAGAGTTCGCCATTTTGTAGTACTAATAGAATTTCTGTATAAGCAAGATCTACTCAGTGGAGAATGGTAGGTTCCGAATATAAGTGATTTATATTTTTCTCTGAATAAAATAGGATATACATTGGTAAATGTTCTCTCAAGGAAAAATAGATGGTACAAGCACCTCGACTGAATAGAACAAAAATTTATTTATATCCTACAACATGTAAAATGACTGTATGCTACAAATAGATTCTGATGAAGTATTTGCTTTCTGCTCAGGAGAGAGACAGAGAGTCTAGGGGTAAGCAAATTCAAAGTGAAATAAAATATAACAAAGAATAAGATAAGTGCCAAAGGAAAGTATAATTACATGTGTCAGAGGTTAAAAGGCCTATAAACAGCTTGAGCTTGAGTATGAGTGGTATCTGAAATTCTAGATTATGTGGCATTTTAGTTTATCCTTAATAAATTGAAAAACTTTTTGTGGTTTAAGGTTAGGCTGGGAAGGAGAGATACTTAAAAGGAGAAATGATATTTTAGGTAGACATGAAGCAAGAGTAAAATGAAAGATTCTGATCATATTTTGATAATCAGTCATTTAAATGTCTTGAAGTATAGGAAACTAGTAAGACTGTAGTAAAGATGAGGTAAAAAGGAAGGTTGGGTTTATATTATGAAAATTTAAGAAAGGGAGACCTTTAAGCTTTTTGAATTGAGAAGTAATAAAAAAAAAATGAGCTGCATTTTAGGGAATTTAATTTGACTATTGTCAAGAGGATAAATTAAATAGGCCAGAGTATGCCAGGCAAGACATAATAAAGTTTTCCTCTGGGGTACTAGCACTGAAAACCAACAGAGTAGATGCAAGAGACATGACAGAGAGAGAAACTACAACTATTGGCCATGGACTGATTTGGAGGGTGAGGGAGGAGAAGGTGTCAAAGTAATTATAAGGTTCCCAGAGAGAAGGATGATAATAGGTAAGTGGAAATGAAACTTGTCAAGAAGATGATTTGCCTTTGGGCTGTTTTGATTAGAGCTTAGATGAACTGAAATGCCACAAAGTATAGAAATCATGATTTGGACCTGTGTTATAAGTGTCAAAAGTTACCTGAGTCTTCTCTAGATTAGTAGTTCCGTTTTTTTTTTTTTTTTTTTTAATGTGTAGGTAGAAATTAACACTCTCAGAAAACAATTCTGAGCAATTTAACAGCCATAAGATTCTCTGCTAATCCTAAACCACCAAGAATCCTCCTGACTGACCAAGTTCAGATCAAAATCAGTTTAGACTGGAAGCAGGAAGACTGTACACTGGAATGCATTGCAAGACAGACAGAAATACCCATTCTATTCAAATCTTCTTAATCCTTTGTTTCTTAAACTATCCCACCAAGTTTCAAATAAATTTTAGAATGTAACCACTGCCTGTGGTTGTATTCAGATGTAATCATAGGAAATTATTGTTTGACAGAAGAAATCTAAAACATTTTAATCTAATAGTTTTAGACTTGCCCATCAACTGAACACCCTGTTTTAAATGGTGGTGATGGTCATGGTGTTATTGCCTTTTATAATAAAAGGTGTGTTATTACATATAAATTGTTATAAAACCAACAAAAAATGTGAAAAATTCTGGACTATTTAAGGTAGTCTCTTCATTGTAGAGATAAATATACACAAATAAACATATGTAGTTTCCTCACAGCAAATACAAGTTAGTTAAAAATATTGAGTCTATTAGGAAGCTATTCTTGTGCAAGCAACATGGAAAGATTTGAAATCTCAATATATTAACTAAAGGAAGCAAAAAAAAAAGTCTGCAGGTGGATTGCTGTTTTCATCTAAGATAATTGAAAACTCAGAAACATATATTAAATATTTATTCATCTAAAATATATTCTGAGTTGGTTGACTTAGAGAAATCCAGGAGATGAAGAAAAAGATTCTTCTTCCCAAGCAGCAATGCTCTCAGCATTCACCAAGACATTCTTCTGACTACATGCATTTTATCTTCCCCTAAGCTAAAGGATATTTTATCCTGTGGGTTTAATTAAAATTTAAATTTTCCCTTTCTGTTGCCCATTTTTTCTACCATCATCCTTTCCAGATCATCTGTATATTTCAGTTTTCATTTGTGCCCTTTATTCCCACTCCCCTAGAATTCTGTATTATTTAAAAGCTTATAACATATACAGTCTATCTTCTTCATAAAGGTTCTGTGCCTCTCTCCATATGTCATATCCTGGCACTTTCATCAGTCAACAGTGATTAAAATTACAGAAGGAATCAATATTTTTAACCATCCTTCCAACGGCTTGGGCAGCTGTCATTCAGGTGATTGGTGATACTTGTTAAGGTTGTTAGGCAAATATATCCTACACAACAGAGGGCATGAAATAATTAAATAGCAAGTTTAACATAGAACATGTCAGGGCAATTACATTCTGTCCAATAGCAATTTTGCATTAATATTAAGGAAACATTCAGGAATTTATCGTGACCATTGTTTAAGATAATAAATAAAACATAGTTTCTTTTCCACCTTTAACACTTTAGCACAGCAGTTTAGGACACTCAGATTAGATGTGAACACACACTAGTTAATTTAGAAACAGAAAGTAAATAGCAGTAGACATCCTATAGAACACACTGGAGGAAGCAACTCCATTGACAATAAAATCGATAAAAATCGTACTTAAAATAAACTTCGATAATAAAGTGCATAAGGAAAACAGGGGAGTAAGAACGTTGATATATGAGTACATGGTTCCATGTAAACTGTCAGTGGCCAGGGACAGCACAGGACAAGAACAATATCCAGAATACAAAATAATCCAAGAAATCCATATAAAAATGAAGAAAAAGAATGTTAGTCACAGCAGGGCTCTTCTGAGAAGGCCTCCACACTGATATCATCAGAACAGTACTGTACGATGGTTCTGTGAGGATGAGCTCATGAGAGCTGAACAATAAAATGTGGAAAGATCTCATCATGACATGAAAAAAGGAAAATACCTTTATGCTTTGTCATAACTATCTGGACTGAATGGCCCCTGTCAGTCCAATGCAGTCAAGATTTTTTGAGTTAAATAAGTTAAATTACACTCAACACAGCACAAAATTGTTTGAAAATAGACTTAATTCAAGTGTGAATTACAGGAAAACCTAGGTCCATGACACTCAAAATGTTAATTTTTTAAAAATAAGAGCATTAAAAATTGTATAAACTATACTTATAAACCTAAAATAACAGATAGCTTAAAGATCAGAAACAAAGGCTAAATATAAACTTATTTTCTTTAACCAATTGTAATTATTTTGTTACATTTTAAGCTTCATGTTTTCAAATACTTGATTATTTATAATTTTTTTTTTTTAACACCTACAGCACCTGGTATTCCTAGGTGGTCTCCCATCCAAGTACTAACCAGGCCCAACCCTGCTTATCTTCCAAGAGAGATCAGGCGCGTTCAGGGTGGCATGGCCGTAGACTGATTATCATTTAGTTTTTTTTAGTTCTCTCCATTAGATATTTCTCACAGTTTCTTTAATCATCATTTTAAGCATGTGTTCACTTTCTATTTGGATGCTGTAGTATCTCCCAAACACATCTTTGTTACTGGGCCTGAATGCCATATCCATTTGCAAGTTTTTCCCAGCTAGCTCTACTCATCAACGGCATCTCAAATATTTTGTTAAACACTGTTGGAGAAAATAAATAATCAAATCTATGTAGACCTTTTTGGGTATGGATTCACTATTTATACCCTCTTCCTCAGCTAAATAATTGCCCTTTTAATTAAATTCTTAAAAGATAATCACATTTCCCCCCAACTATTCCCAAGTTACTACTTATCAACTATTCATTCCTTCCTTCTTTTAATAAATGTTTGAGCATTTGCTATACTTTTAAAATTTTCTAAATGTGATACAAAGATGACTGCAATACAATGCCTTCCCTCAGAGTTCGTAACTAAATATAAAACATCCAGATTTTGCACAATGCAAATATTGAACCACACCCTTTGTGAAACTAGTAGTTATGAAACATGTAAATTTAATCCAGATGACATTAGCCAAATTGAGTAAGATGAATGGGGAGGTAGAAATGGAAATCGAAACTTGGCCAGATCATTGAAGATATGAATATGTGTTTTGTTAAATGAGAAAAGTGAACCGTCAGCTGTACTTTGAAGGATGAGGTAATTCAAACTACAATGAGAGATTTCATCGGAGAGCCTATTGGGGGAATCAGAGAGAACACTTTCCACAATAAGGTAGGAAAGGGGCAAAGATGGTGGTTCTGAAAATATCAGTGGTCCATTAGCCCAACACAGAGCTAAAGCTTAAGTAGGGAGCTCTTGGGTTTATTGTTTTCAAACTTAACCCAGTAATTCTATCAGAAGCAAAAAACTTTTTAAAAAATGTTATCATTTCTGTGAGCTGCATTACAGGTACAGATCTCGGAAGTTAAAAGATTATTCACCTTATCCCTGCACTATGCAACCTCCCGTCTTCTTAAGAGCATTTCAAAAAATAAATAAAATAAATAAAATGAAATGAGCTTTCCTGACAGCTCACTTTCTTAAGTTCACCTCATTTTAATTCATAGATGGGAAGTCTGTGAAACACTGTACAGAGCTATGTGGAGAAAAAAAGAAATCAGAAAAACACACATTTCCCTAGACAGCTGCCAGTCGAACATTTCTCTTTGGAATAGCTGTAGATAATTCTCTGTAGTGAAAACAATCTTTTCTTGGGCTAATAAACCCAGGAAATAACAAAATGGAAGTGGGAAAATTACTTATTAACTACTATTGGAAAAACGAAGCTTTTGGTTTTACCATTGACAAAAGTACCAATAAAACAGATTAGTATCTGAAAATTTCCCGCTTCAGTGCTACTTTTAATTCATAAAATAAAACTCTAACTAAAAAATAAATTACTGGAATAGAAAAAAGAAAATAAGTTATAATTACTAATTCCAATAAAATTGACTGAAAAAATATACAGAATTAAAAATAGCCTTATCATTATTAAATATTTTAAAATCTCAACCTATACAGCACTATATGTGTCAATGTAAGAAACGTCCCAACCTGTAGAGAATCTTAACAAGTATATTTGAGCCAAACTGACAACAATTGCCAGGAAGCAAATTCTCAATAGTTTAAGAAAATGCTCAGAGAATGGCAGTTCTGTAGTTTATTTTACACATTAGAATCAAAGGAGAAGAGGTAGAGAGGGTTACATGAAATCCACTGGTGGCAAATTAGGAGGTGGGAGAGGGCAAAGCCAGGGAAATCTCTGGGATTGGATAAAAAGTAAAATGAAGGACACATACTTCTTTTCCATTGTGAGTACAGGATAGTTAATAATGAACATTTACAGCACATGGGGATGGTATTTGGAAAACAATAAAACATTGAGGGGTTCTGTAGTCTCCTGCTCTGGTGGGTTGTGCCCTGAGGGGTCTGGAAAAGGGGATTACTCTGACACTCCAAGGGCATATTATTTTAGGTGCAAAAAGACAATAGACAGGCTTACTTACAGTGAAGATTGACCTTGGTCAGGAAAACTAGAGGCTCAAGTGTGACTACCAGCCATGACCAGCTTATAGTTAGGAATCTTTATGTTCATACCATCCTTTGTGGTTACTTTCAGTCTCTGGGTTTGTAGGACCTTCCATGCTGGCCTCCCTGAGCTGTCGAATTTAGTGTGTGGCCCCTTTTATGTCCACATACAGAATACCTGTTCATTTTAGATCACATAAACCTTATTTATCTCTTTATTTTATAAATATAGATATATGCAAAAATATGCTTTAATGGAAGCACTTTGGTACTTTATGGACAGATAATTTGTTTTTATACTTTTCAGCACATATATATAAATAAATGGCCTATTTCTTGAGATTAAACAACTTCTTGCTTTTGGAAGAATACTTTTCCTCTGAAGAGATCTCAGTGTATACCCAAATATTTCAACTTATTACCAGAGCTATGACATTGTTATAATAATAAAATGAGAGAAAATGCAAAGGAACAACTTTATACAAGTGTTCATTCAACTACTGTGCTTTCTTAAATTGGAACTTGATTTATCAAGCCTCATCAGCAATGTGCACTAAACTGTTGAAAAATGAAACTAAAAACAAAACAAAAATATATATGATATTGGCCATGGTCTCAGTTGACCTCTTTATTTAGGACTGAACAAACAATTATAAAAGACATTGCAAAATAGAGTTTCTAACAATTTGGTAAATCTATTTAAGTAAACAGAAGAAGGCAAAGTCAAATAAAGCATATACATACAGATGTATATGTATGCGTTTACCAGTATATGAATGAATATGTCTGTAGGTGTGGTGAGTGTAAAGAGTGAAGATTTTTTTTTTGAGAGCTTAAAGAAAATGTGTTCGTACATGAAAATATTACTAGTCAACTATTATTCTCTTTTTGAACAAAGTTTTGTTTCTGACTATAAATTACATGTTTTAAATGCAATTTCATAGCGAAGTTAAATTATCTTGGGTTCTACAAATAAAGTTATTCACTTGACAAACATTTATTGAGCACCTATGACAGGCAGATACAGTGGAGGATTGCACATATAGTTTTTATAATGTAAAAACTCTTACATTATTACTATGATTCTTTTTATCATCACTGGTGCAAACACGATTCCCATTTATACAATGATGTTTGTATTTCTATACACAAACAGTATATAAAACATATCCCATCTTTTTGATTTGGAAGACCAAGATAGAAACTAGTTTCTTTATGAAAACATGCTCTCCTCACTCTCTCAATTCGCTACTAACCCTTACTACTCAAATATTTGGTTTAGTGATTTGTCTTTTGACTAGAATCAGGGTATCTCTGCACTGAAAAATGGCAATAGGGATGGAGATTTTTAAAAAGGGAGTGCCACAGGAATGAAGGGATAAAGAGGCAGAGAACAGGGGAATTTTAGGGCAGGGTAACTTCTGTATAATACTGTAATGACAGATACATGTCATTATACATTTGTCTAAACCTACAGAATGTACAACACAATTAGTGAGCCTTAATGTAAATTACAGATTCGAAACCATAGGGATAACTGTGCAAAAAAAAAAAAAAATGCCCAGGGCAGTTATAAAACTGATAACATAATCTCTGGGGATGGTGCCCGATTTGGTGGATTTACTTCAAAGTCCTCGAAATGATTTGAATGTTAAGCTGAGGTTAGGAATCACTGATAATAAGAAAATAATGCCATGTTTAAAGACATTTGAAGCACTGCAGTGGGTAAACCTTATGGCAATGTAAAATAACATTATGTACTTATTTATGTATCAGTGGGGAAAAGTATGAGGGACCATTTCTTCTTCCTTCGCACCTGAGAGGGTCCTAATATTTAAACATAATAAAATGGTAATACTTTCCTTCTAAATTTAAATGATAAACTGAAATTTAAGTTTCTCAATTAGATTGCTCAATTGCATTTTAAAAAGCATCTCTGATAGCTCAAATGAGAATACTCATACACTGCTGGTGGGACTGCAAATTGGTATAGCCACTGTGGAAAACAGTATGGAGATTCCTCAAAAAGCTAGGAATTGATCTACAATGATCCAGCAATCCCTCTACTGAGTATTTACCCCAAAGACTTGAAAACCCATATCCGAAAAGATATTTGCACACTAATGTTCATAGCAGCATTATTCATAGAGGCCAGGATATGGAAGCAACCAAAGTGTCCTACGATAGATGATTGGCTAAAAAAGCTGTGGTACACATATACAGTGGAATATTACTCAGTTGTGACAACATGGATAGACCTTGAGATAATCATGCTAAGCGAAATAAGCCACACAGAAAAAGTTGAAAATCTCAAGATACCACTTATATGTGGGATATAAACCTAAAAGCAACAACTGAACAGGACAACATACAGAGACCCATGGACATGGACTATAGACTAGTGGTTACCATAGGGTAGGAGGTGTGGGGGGGGAGAGAAGAGGTAAATGGGGTAAAGGGGGTCAAATATGTGGTGACAGAAAGAAATCTAACTATGGGAGGTGAACACACAGTGTGTGTGTGTGTGTGTGTGTGTGTGTGTATGTATATATATACATATATATATATATGTCTTATTGTTAAAGTGTACAGCTGAAACTTACTGGATTTTGTTAACCAATGTCATCATAAAAAAATAAGTTAATAAATTTTTAAAAATTAATAGCACTAAGGAAAAAAAAACAAAAAATGACAACAATGAAATTCAGGAAGCTGCCCCAGTAAAATTCAGGAAAATGATGTGTGAGCAAATTAAATTGCTACCTTAAACTGGTCAAGACTTGACCTAGCACGTGGTTCTTTGTAATTCAAAAAAGTAGTAAGCTAATTACTTTATGTATTTGTAGAGTTCTCCCTTATATCATTTTTTCTTCACTCAGGAAAGTCTCTTTCAGAAAAGCATTCTTAAGATCGTATATATTCTCAACACCAAGTTTTCTGAATATTCTTTAAAAGGAAAAATTATACTATTCTCAAGTACACTATAATTCAAGCTTTTTACTTTTCATTCTGTTCTTCCCTCTTTTTGATACAAGATTTTATTCAGTTATCTCCTACTGAATGTGCATTTTTGTTTTTTGCAATACTAGAACATTCGTTTCGAATAAAAGAAGAGAAACATTTTTTGGTATGGTAGTTGGACTTTATTTTTAACTTATATTTTCTCACTTGTTGTGAGGCAGTACTAACAGCATAGCTATCCCTCCAGCACATTTCATAAAACTACTAGTCTCATATTTGTAAACTTTCTGCAAAAAATTTA
>NW_006436298.1:26487735-26522135 GCF_000325575.1 Pteropus alecto | reverse complement strand
GAAAGAGGACATTATTTTGTTTGATAAATTCTTTATCAGTAAGTGAAAAAAAACTATTTAGGATTTAATCTGTAAAAGGACAAGTAATACTATTACAAAAAAAACCTGTTCTTATAATTATTGTTATCATTATTAATATTAACATAGTTAGGATTTAAAACTCAAAACAGAATAAGAACACACATTTTCAAAATGATGAATTACTGGCACTCACACAGAATATGTGAAGTTGCAGTGAATGCCTAAGTGCCACAGAGAGCTCTGATTTACAGTGCCCATTTCCATAACTGAAGAAACACATTTCCAGTTGGTGGGATCTTACTGGTTCCTTCTACATTAGAGGAGATTAGAACTAGATGTCCCTCTAGGCAAGCTGAAGACATTGACTCGCTGAGTAAGAATATGTTTATTAAGAAAACATACTTAGAGAGCCATGCTCTTGGGAATGGAGAAAGGAAATAGGGGGAAGAGGTAGCGACAGGATAGAAGTGATATGGTAAAGAGAAATAGGAATGGGTAAGGAGAGGAGAGGAGAAAAAGTAAATAGTTGGGGCAGAGGAAAAGGAGACAGAGGAGGAGATGCAGAAGTGAGACTGTGGGGGAAGAAGATGGTTGAGAAAGGAGAAAGGGGTGAAAGAGAGAGGTAAGAGGATGGGAGGACAAGGTAACTATAAGACCATATGCTATATGGAAATATTAGCATCAAAAATGCAAGACATGATGGTAAGACATGACTTTGCAAATTCTTTGGCCCAGTTCCAATCCTTTGCCTCCATTAAGATGTTTCTATAGTTTGTAGCTTGTATTGGATTCAGGAAAATAAAGAAAACTTATTTTGTTTTAAACTCAAGAAGATCCTATAACCACTAGTATGAGCGTTGTTATACATGAGCCAATACAAAGAAAGGTATTAAGCTAAGCTTTCATGCATGACTCTATAAGAAAATTTAACATCAAGAAATGACATCTTTTGGTTCGCTAAAGTCACTTATTGATTATATAATATTGATTACATATATATACATTAATATATATTAAAGAAAGATTACGATTTATTCAAATGTCATCTAACTCAAAAAGTATTCTTTTTAGAATTTGGAAGTCTCTGAAGAATACTAAATATACTATTTATAACATTAAATATGAGTTCTAAAATACTGGTAAAGGAGTTCTCTCTTTGAGCCAATATATTTCTTCCTACTGTTATTTATAAATGTTTAAACACTTTGAACATTCCTCAGAAAGCTTGGCACATCAAATGGAAACTCAAGTTCCATTGGTGGGTATGACTGCAGATGTTGAATTGCTGCTGCTTAGGATCACTTTTACGTCTTGGGCCACCTATTCCTTATATTCCATATACTGAAGCAAATAATGCATTTGGAGAAATATGTGCTTTATTTTTGTCACTGCCTGATGGAAAAGAATTGCGTCAGGTGTGGGTGAGGGGGATTTGTTGACTCAGGAGAGGCCTCCTGTGAATGAAAACTGTTGGTACTGACAAAGGCTGAGATTCAGGCCCACTGGAGAACTGGGGAGGCTCATGGGCTCAGGGAGGAGCCATTGGAGAGCTGAAACTGAGCAGTCCCGTATGGCAAATGTGGGCACTAAGGGTATGTCTAAGAAGCAGCAGCTAACCACATAGAAAGGGTAAAAAATCTATAAGCAATAAATCTAGACACAGAAGGTAATTCATGGAATATGAATTAGGTATCTGAACACAGGAAGAAAAAAGGAATGCATTTGTGAGGAAAGCAAGATATGTGCACAGTAGAGTCTCAGTCCTTACTCTATTTTACTAGCTGGATCACCTTTGGCATTCTCTCTCTAAATTTCATCATCCATTAAATGAAGATAAAAGCTAATGGGATCATTGGAAGGATTAAATTAGGTAACATTTGTGAAGTTGCTTTACAAACTGATAAGTTCTATATGGATGGCATTTATTTTTAGGTAAATGCAAATTTTTTCATGGAGATGAAAGAATTTATGCTAAAAAGCTCTTTATTTGATATTTTTCTGAAGAGTAGCTAATTTTTTAATTAAGCTTTTATTTTGAGATAACTACGGAATCATATGCAGTAGTGAAAAGTGATGCCGAAAAATCTCACATACTCCTAAACTAATTTCTCCCTAGTGTAACATGTTTCAAAATTATAGTATGATATAACAACCAATATATTGGCAATGATACATCCAAGATGCCAAACATGTCCATCACCACAAGAGTTCTTTGTGTTGCCCTTTTAAAGTCACATCTATCTTCTTCCTCCTATACACCACACCCCTATTCCTGACCCCTGGCAATTATTAATCTGCTCTCTGTTTCTATAATTTGTCATCTAAGGAATATTATATAAATGGAATGATGGTGTTGCCTTTTACCATTCAGCATTTTGTACAAGAAAAACTCTCATTCATTGCCAGTGGGAATGCAAGATGGTCCAGCTGATTTGTAATACAGCTGCTGACAGGCAAAAGTGGGGCTCTGACTCTCAGCACCTCATTGCCTCTAAGGGAGTACAGGATCAGTTCCCTGATGGGCTCTGTGGACAGGAGGGGGTAGCTATACGGAGGCCTGACTCACACTACTTTGTTATTGTTGTATGCTTAGCATCCACTTGCCCTTCTGAAACCAGAGGGGAGGGGGCAGTGGTGTGTCCATTAGCTCTGTCTTCTACTACTTCATGTGGCCTCTTGATTCTAGTGGGGATTGAGGTCCCTATTGACACAAGGGGTGGGGGAGCAAAGTGTCAACGATCCTTCCTCAGTCACCTCATTCTGCCTCACTGATGTAGAACAGGAATAGAGGCTTGGCTCCCCATTGGGCTCTGCTGACCAGAGCGGATGAGGAATAGGAGAGCCGATGAGCTCTGTTTCAGACCACTTTGTTAATTCTGTCACAGCTGGGTTAGTACAGGAGTTCACACAATGGGCCACTCTGGCAATACAGGTGGGGATTGTGGAGTGCTTACTAACTCTGACTTATACTGCTTCATTCATTCTTAGTGATGTCAGATCTGGTGGAGGCCCTGCTCCCCACTGGCCCCCCACAGAGGCGGGATGTGTGAAGCCTCCTGGTGAGTAACCTCACCTCTCACCCCCTCATTAGGTCTCATTGCTGCTGGGTGGGTGTGGAGGCTCTGAACCCACTGAAACTATTCTAATGGGGGAATTAGAGAACTGCTTTGCTCTAACTAGGTGGAGAATGATAGCTCCCAGCTGTGTCCAGTTAATCAGCTGGTGTATTAGAGGAACACCAACTGCTTCCATAGGGTACAGTAAGAATGGGAGATTGACTCTGCACCCATCCCCATTGAAACCATGGTGTGTGTGTGTGTGTGTGTGTGTGTGTACGCACATTTTACGTTTGTGTTTAGCTGGAGTAGGGCAGGTAATGCAAAAGATTTTCTCTTGTTAGGCTATTCTTTTCCTGGTTCTTTAGCTAAGGAGGACTGGCTTTTCTTTGAACTTTTTTCTGTTTGTGCCTATTGGCAGTTTCAGATTGTAGGCTTTGGTGGTGCCCTGTTCCAGATATAGGCAATAAAGACACTCAGAACACATCAGCTGTCATTCAGCAAGTCTCGAGGTTCCAAGGCTTTCTGCTTTTTAGTGTCTTGCTGGGTTTTTGTGTTATGTCAAAAAATTTTTAGTTGTAAGAGTCAGTATCTGGGAGTATTGGGACTACTGTATCTTGATAGAAATGGAGATTTACTTTTAAGAACAAATGTTTTAACTCCTTTTCCTGTATAAAGCAGTTTATAATCTATACACAATATTCTCAATCCCAGGTGAAATCTGTATTAAGAGCTTATAGGAGCATTTTTTGATTCTCTAATCCTCTTGCTTATTTCTCATTGCCATTGTCTTTGGCTGTTGCTTAAAATTTACTCTGAGAGTTATGTTCATTCTCTTTTGATCTTTTGATGTTAAGTAGCTTTTGGAATATCTTCTTCATATGACACCAAAGCTTTCCTAATAGTTGAAACCTGGGCTTTTTTTTTTTTCGTTTTCTTTTATTTTCAACTATAGATTTATAGCACTGATTTGTCATCATCTCATCTGTGCTTATTGCTCTCTTATATGGATTCATCTTAAATTAGTACATTTGAATGTTAAAATGGGAATATAAAGATAAAACGTGCTGCATATTCTTTATTTAAAAAATCCTACCAATATATTTATCATTCTCCTATTTCTAACAAGTAAATTTATTTTAAAATAGATGACAAAATATAACATCTAGTATAGAAATTTCACAAGATTTTTTTCTAAATAAATGAGTAACTGATTCATGACGTGGTTGGCTACAGTTTTTTGTGCCTAGTCTTAATTTCTGCAAAGGAGATTGTTGAACTCAGATTTTACCACAGCTGTCAAAGCCAAGAGTACACAAAAGGAATATAACTAGATAACTTCTAAAAATATTTGTCTCCAGTGCACAATGAAGGCCAATATTTCTCCAGTATTATAGAACAGAATTAAAATTACGAATGTGTTGTGTTCGCTAATGATTGATATTTCATATTGGGCCTCAACAAAATATCATTTTTTTCTTCCAAGATACCCAAAACTATTCTCTTTAAGTGTACACCATATAATTGTGAACCATATCACCTTTTATTTTTCCAGCTCTACAGAAAAACGGTTATCTTTAAATTTCAGCAACTGCTGAACTTTTTTTTTTTTTTTTGTACTACACTGAGGGAAAGGGAGATTAAACTGTATAAAGGAATATATCTTCTATCTCCTATGCCAGTGTTTCTTGAAACTGTATATACATTAGAACCAACTGGGAACTATTAACGGATACTCAAGCATGGCTTCACTTCCACGGATTCTGCTCCCACAGTGGAGTCTGAGCATGAGTGTCAGCAATGGCTTACCAGGAGATTCTAGGAGCACCAGCTGATCTCTTGCACCTTGTAGGTGCTAGTTTACATCTGTAATTGTCTTCATAAAATGGAGATGAATTAGATAGAAAATTGGAATTTTAGGAAGTACAGATGTGGATGCTATCAATAAGTATGACTGAATTAATTATGTTATTGAAAGAACATAATTTTATCATAAATAAGAAAAAATAATTTCAAGTTTAATTTAAAAATCCAGTTTTAGCACTGTATGTGCCTACTGGCCATTGTAATTCATTTTTAACTGTAAATAAAATGAACAGATTTTTTTCCCTCTCATTTACTTTTCTTCTTTTTTCTCCTTGAGATGTTGATTTAGAGGTTCTCCCATACTCTTTAGAGATTTTCTACATAGCATTGCTAAACGGGATGTAGTATAGCTTATAAGGGGTCTATTAAGGATCATAAGAGCTTACGTGTAAATTAAATCTATGTAGTTGGGCCCAGTACTGAGGCGCTCATTTAATCTTGTTGTAGGCTTGTGTTCTGGAAATCAGGATAGTTCAGGAACTTGGAATCAGACAAACATGACAACTATAAACTTGAATTCTTCCTCTGCATAACTACTTAATCACACACAAATCTATTTGCTTCACGAGGGCTTAGCTCCTAATTTAGGAAATTAATGTAGTAACCCCTCAGAGATGCTGTTTATATTAACCAATTAAGATGGCAAATTTCCTTGACCAGGGTAACTGATAAATGAAAACTGTGTAGTGGGACTGTCACTGTACCTTTTCTCTCTGAGAAATGGCCTCTATGATGAATATTTACCAGAACTATTTAAAAAAATTTTCCCAACTTAATCAAATTATCAGTAAAGACCAGCGAGAATCTGCCATAGCCAAGGTTATACAGTGTACATGAATATACTCTTAAATGATAGTGTATTAGCACTCTGTTCTCACTAGTTATTAATATAATATAATCAAAGAGAAAAGAACATAAGTAACAAGTACCTAAAGTTGGAATGTGCTCTATGTAATTAGTAATGAATTCATTATTTTTCTATTGCTACTATAACAAATTCCACAAATCTAGTAGCTTAAAGAAACACAAATTTATTAGAGTTCTGGAAGTCAGAAGTCCAAAATACACCTCACTGTGCCAAAATCAAGGTGTCAGTAGGGTTGTGTTCCTTTCTGGAGGTTCTAGGGGAGAATGTTTCTTTCCTTTCCTGCTTCTAGAAGCTACCGCTTTCCTTCACTTATAAGGACCCTTGTGATTACATTGGGCCTACCTGGACAATTCACAATAATTACCTCTACACCCCTTAAGGTCAACTAATTAGCAACCTTAATTCCATCTGTGACCTTGATTCCCCTTTGTCACATAACCTAATATATTCACAGTTTCCAGGAATTAGGATCTTCGGCATCTTTGCCAGGGGTGGGGGTTGTGAAGGAAGGAGGAGGAGATATTATTCTGCTTATCATAGAAGGTATGTGAGCAGAAGCACTGGGCTGGAAAGGAAGGTCCATGTAGAGGAGGGGAAGATACATCGGAGGAAGTATTTTAGTTATCAAATTGTAAAGGTCTCTAAAAGACAAATGGAGGATTTTAGATTTTATTTAGAAGACCATTAGAAATGTTTAGCTGAAGAGGGAAATGATCAAAGAAAGCAGAGTAAGAAGATGAAGGAAAAAGCACTGTGCAAGTGAAATAAGCAAAGTAGACAAGATGCAAGAGACTAGTTATAGGCTCTGGCTGTGGTTCAGTTGTCAGATAGTTATGACTTGGGCCAGAGTGATAGAAGCAAGAATCACTGATAGAGTCTGGCAGATGAGATGTGGAAATATACATGGCTCTGATCTTGCAAACCTGGGAAGAAAGTGATAAAATTGTTGGCACCATTTATGGAAGTGGGAAAAATATTTGTAATGAGGAAAGTCATTAGAAGCAAAAATTCTTAACAGAAAACATGAAGGATAAGTAAAAATGTCTCAAAACCTGTTATAAAATATTCCATGATAGCTAAGTATTTTTTTAAATTGACTTCATTAAAAAAAGTTTGATATCCACAGCAAAACTGAGGGAAAGGTACAGAGATTTCCCATCTACTCCCTGTCCCACACATGCATAGCCTCTTCCATTATCAACATCTCCCATCAGAATGGTACACTGGTTACAATTGAGGAACATCATAATCACCCAAAGTTCATAGTTTACATTATTGTTCACCATTGGTGTTGTACATTCTATGAATCTGGACAAATGTATGACATGTACTCATCATTATGATATCATAGATAGTATTTTTACTGCCCTAAATATTCTCTGTGCTCTGCCTATTCACTCCTTCACCCCGACCCTGCAGCTCCTGGTAACTACTGATCTTTTTACCATCTTCATAGTTTTGCTTTTTTGCAGAATATCATGTAGTTGGAATCATACAGTAATAGGCATTTAAGTTTCCTCCCTGTCTTCTCGTGGCTTGATAGTCCATTTCTTTTTAGTTCTGAGTAATATTCAGTGTCTGGATGAACTACAGTTTATCCATTCATGTATTGAAGGATAACTTGGTTGCTTCCAAGTTTTGGCAATTAAATAAAGCTTTAATTCAATTTGGCATTTTTAAAAGCTGCCATAAACATCTGTGTACAGCTTTTGTGTAGGCGTCAGTTTTCAACTCTTTCAATAAATACCAAGGAGCACCGTAGCTGGATCATATGGTAAGACTATGTTTAGATTTGTAAGAAGCCTCTAAACTATCTTCCAAAGTGGCTGTACTATTTTGCTTTCTCACCAGCAACATATGAGAATTCCTGTTGCACCACATTCTTACAGCATTTTGTGTTGTCAGTGTTTATATTTTGGCTGTTCTGATAGGTATGTAATGATATCTTATCCTTGTTTTACTTTGCATTTCCCTAAAGACATATGATGTGGAACATCTTTTCATATGTTTAGTTGCTATCTATGTATCTTCTTTGGTAAGATGTCTGTTAAGGTGTTTGGCCCATTTTTTAATTGGGTAGTCTGTCTTCTTATTGTTGAGTTTTAAGAATTCTTTGTATATTTTGGGTAAGAGTCTTTTATCAGATGTATGTTTGAAAATATTTCTATCCAGTCTGTGGTTTGTCTTTTCATTTTCTTGATTTGTATTTCACAGTGCAGAAGTTTTTCATTTTAACAAAGTCTAGTTTATCAATTATCACTTTCATTGATCTTGTCTATGGTAGTTTATCTAAAAAGTCAACAACAGACCCAAGGTCATTTAGGTTTTCTTCTATGTTATCTTCCAGGAGTTTTATAGTTTTATGTTTTACATTTAGGTTTATGATCCATTTTGAGTTAATTTTTATGAAGGGTGTAAGGTCTGAATCTAGATTCATTTGTTTGCATATGGCCATCCAGTTATCAGCCCCATTTGTTGAAAAGACTATCTTTGCTCCATTGTATGGCCCTTGCTTCTTTGCCAAAGATCAGTTCATTATATTTACGTGGGTCTATTTCTGGACTCTGTTTTATTCCATTGATTTATTTATCTATTTTTTCTACCAATATTACCTTGTAGATTAAAAGTAAGTCCTATCATCTGTGAACAAAAACAATTTTATTTAGTTCTTCCTACTCAAGCTAAATACCTTAATTCTCTTTTCTTGTCTTATTGTATTAGCTGGAACTTGCAGTATAATATTGAAAAAGAGTGATCTTAATTGAGAAAGCTTCATGTTTCTCACCATTAAGTATGACATTAGCTGTAAATATTTTATATTCTTTATCCTATTGAGGAAGTTTCCCTCTATTTCTAGTTTACTGAGAGTTATGATTTTTTTAAATCATATATGGGTGATATATTCTGTTGAATGCTTTTTCTGCATCTATTGATGTGAACATGTGATTTTTTTATTTTTTAGCCTATTGATGTGATAGATTACATTAATTGATGTTGAACCAGCCTTGTATACCTGTGATAAATCCCACCTGGTTTTGTGTATATATTTTGGACTTGATTTGCTAATAATCTGCATGGGATTTTTGCATCTATGTTCATGAGATATATTGGTCTATAGTTTTCTTTTCTTGTAATGTCTTTGTCTGGTTTCAGTATTAGGATAATGCTGGCATCATAGAATAATGCTTCTATCTTCTGAAAGAGATCATAGAGAATTGTCATAATGTCTTCCTTAAATGTTTGGTAGAATTCACCAGTGAGCCCATCTGGGCCTGGTCCTTTCTATTTTGGAAAGTTATTAATTATTGATTCAATTTCTAATTGATATAAGTCTATTCAGATTGTTAATTTCTCTTGTGTCTCTTTTAATCTAGGTTATGAAATTTGTGAGTACAGAGTTGCTCATAGTATGCATTTATTATCCTTTTAAGATGAATAAAAATCTGCACTGATGCCCCCTCTTTCATTTTTGATATTAAAAATGTGTGTCTTCTCTCTTTTTTTCTTAGATAGCCTGGCTAGAAGTTTATCAGTTTTATTCATCTTTTCAAAGGATGAGTTTTATTTTCCTTGATTTCTCTATTGATTTCCTATTTTCAATTTCATTGATTTCTGCTCTTGTTATTTATTTTCTTTTGCTTACTTTGGATTTAATTTGCTCTTTTTCTAGTTTCCTATAGTAGAAACTTAGATTATTGATTTAGATCTTTCTTCTTTTCTAATATATACATTCAATGCTATAAATTTCCCTTTAATTACTGCTTTGTTGCATCCCACAAAGTTTGATAGATTTTATTTTCATTGAGTTTAAATTTTTTTTTTTAATTTCCCTTGAGATTTATTGTTTGACCTATGAATTATTACTCTAATAATAACCCATGTGTTATTTATAATCCACATATTTTAGCACAGTTTCTTTAAAAATAAAAAGGATGTTTTGGCATGTGTTTCTATGGTGTTTGCACATATTTCTATTTTGCTAATATCAAAATTATTTCTAAAGTACTTATAGTTCTCATCTGATACTGCCCAATCTTCATCCTTAGCCACCAGTTTCTCTCATTATCAGACAGTGGAACATAGCAGTCACAGACAACCTAGCAGATGTACATTATTCTGGAGGAGTACTCAGAAGGCCTAAATTATCTTTATTTTAGATAAAGTGACTTGCGAAAGCAGCATTAGGGAACACTCGAAGTTGGAGATAACTATAAAATAATACCAATGGCATCTTAAACTTTAGAGACAAAATCTCCTAGGATCTTATAACTCAAGGTGTAGTATATGGACCAACAACATCAGCATTAGATATGCACAGCTAGTTAAAAATGCACAATCTTGGGCCTCATCTTGGGTATTCTGAGTCAGTCTACATTTTAATGAGATCCCCAGGTAATTCATTTGCACATTAAAGTTTGAGAAGCACGGGTCTAGGACTAATAACTAAAACCAAAAATCCTTCTAGACCAAACAAACTTATATCTGAAATTGGCAAAGGTCATTGTGGGCTTTGGGATTTGTAAGGAAGGAAGCTGAGCAATAGTCACCCAGAACAATTTCCCCTTTAGAAGACACACTGATCGCTCGCCCTGAGCATTAGAAATTGTTTTAATGAGACAAGTAAGTAATTTCATATATTTAAAAAAGAGAAAACAAAATTTTTAAAATCTTACAAAATACCAAATTTTAATCAAATCAAAAGATTTCACTTTTAGCTTTAGATAATGCTATTAAGAGGATAAAATATATATATTTTTTATTTCCATACAAGATGCTTTTAACTATTATCGAATAGATCCCAATCATAGTTTTTCATTTGAATGAATGATCAGATAAACCAGTAAATGATAATAAAATCAATAAATTTAGGAAATATGAAAGTTAGTCATTAAAATTTTAAAGATCTTGACTTAGCTCATCTTGGGTTTCTCATTTGCTTCTCTGTTAGAGAGGTACTAGTAATTGGTTTGTGAAGTCTGAAGTATAAGTACTTTCTTTCTCAAACATTAAATTTCCATTGAGAAAATATCTTACTGGTAAGACTCATATTTGTCACTCATTTACTAGATATTCTTGAGAATGATCTATTTTCAATAAATTAATTATATAATGCTTTTACATTTAGAAAATACAGTAGTTACCAATTTAGTACACATATAAAAAATTATTATTTAAAATACTTTTTATTCCTCACTGCAACACATGATACTCAAAACATAGTTCCACAGGAAATCACACTCTTTAAGGATTTAATGTGTACTGACATAAGAAAGAGTGGTAAACAAAAATATTCTTTATGATATGATAAGCCTGCATGATTTCAATAATCTTGAGCATTCTTCAATTTTGTAAAAGATATTAAGGATACTTTCTTGAATGGAAGATTTTGCTGGGATTTTATTGTCCCCACTCAAAAAAGACTGAAGTGGAGAAATGCTTTGGACTAATGAGAAAGTGATGTAACTAAACAACAAGGCATAAGATTTCTTCTGTGTGCACCATTAAAGATAAAGATACTGGTGATAAAGGGTATGTAAATAATAGAGGATAAAGAGGAGATTAGAGTTAGATAAGAATTCTTCCACTACAATATTGAGTCTCTTCCCCCACCCCATGCTCATACTCATTGAGTATCTTACTTATATTTATATTTAACATTAACTTAACAACTGACCTTTTGCAGTTCATCGGTGGTTTTGTAACAACAGATCAGACTTGTTAAAAACTTGTTGGAGCATCTTAAAATAAATGTGCTGTTAAAAATACACTGTTAAGAATATGTCCAGATATGACAAAAGAGATAGAGGTATCTGCATGTTCAACACACAGAGTCAAAGTCACTGAACATTTCAAAGCCACCCTTCAGCATTTAAAAGAAGCCGCAGAGTCCCTACACAGGCACATCCTGAGCTCTTTATCCTTTAGGAAGTGCTGACTCCAAGGCTCTTAGAGAATTCTGTTCTGATATAATCGGTTCTGGTTGACGTGTCCTTAGATACCATGCCATGATCCAACTGCACACAATGCTTTACATTCCAGCTGATTAGTCTTTGCCAACCTTTGTCACAACCCTGAATGCTTGATTTTGACCAAGAATAAGCTCAGTGCACTGAATGTTATTAGATCTCAGCTTCATACAGCTGCTATTCTCAGCCCGGGGAAAGAAAATATTTAGCCAATGCAGCTAAACTCTGGAAACCTGTCTCAATGATTATGTTTTATATAGATGTGGTCAAATTGGGGACAGTGATCATAAAAATATTACTAGTAACTTAACAAAAGTAAAGATATTTTTCATTCATGTTACAATTAGAGTTTACAAAGGGCTTTACAAATATGCAATATAAGTCAAGAATGACAAGTTAATTATCCTCACAATATAAACTTAGCTTATTTTGTGCCCTTTATCGTCCCTAATTTTTTTCCCAGTTTCTGTTCTTAACTATTTCTCTATCATTTAAAGAAATGCTTTGCTCAAATTCTTGTTTAGAGAATTCTTCCTGTCATCATTGTTAAGAAATTTGCAAACCAGTATTAACTGTAAGCGATGCAAGTTGCTAAAATGTGGCCAGTTCAAATGATAAAAGTTAAATGACTAAAACAGTATATATTATAAAATCTTATAACTAAATTTCATCATGAAGCTTTTAGAATAGGTGCATGTATACAATATCTGCCTCAAAAATATCATGAAAATATAACCTTATCAACAAATTTAGTGTCTATGTACGAAAACCCATATTACAAAAAACGGGATATAAAACTAAGTGCAATTATTGCACCTTCCCTCCAGGATGTACACACTATTATAGTGATTTCTAATCTGAGACCTCTTAGACCCATGAAATCTTTTTATTTTACAAAAGATTTAATGGTTACACAAAATAAAATTTTATGGGAATCATACATTTACCTGTTGTAAGTCTTCATGGGCTAATTAAAATATTAAGAGCAGTACACACTTTCATAGTGATAATAAGTTCCAGGAACCATTATAAGTATTTTATATATAGGAACATATTACTAGTAAAATAACAAAAGTAAAGATGTTATGTGAGTACAATTGTTTTCCCTGTTATCACAGATGAGGAAGACAGGCATAGAAAGGTTAAATAAACTGTCCATTATCACACAGCTAGTAAGTTGCAGAGCAAAGACAGAAAACCAGTCTTCACTTGTAACATTTCTCCACATTTTTTTGGTTTTTGTTTGTTTGTTTGTTTTGCCTTGGCTGTATTTATGATTATCAGAATCTTCAAGTAACTCTTATCTGGGGTGGGGGATGCAGATAATGGGAACTTATCTGGGGGAGGGGGGCAGATAATGGGAACTAAGCTGTTATTTATTGTGAGTAAATTTTCTATATAGACATTTTTTTCCTCAAATTTTAAAGTTCATGGAATAAAGAGTAAATAATAGAAGAGATTATTGGTAGTTTTAAAAAAAAGATTTTAAATCACTGGTTAATGTGAAGATGATGGGCTCACTTATTTTGGAGAAGCTATTACATTATTTGATTACTGATATCCATTTTGATATAAAGACAATGTGTATCAGGGGGAAAATGGAGATTGTGGTTCTTTTCACCTCATAGAAACGGAATGGAGATGTCATTTCGGAGACCCTTAAAAATCACTGTGGGCATAGTCCCTCTAACCACACAATTCTCAAGAGCTTGTGAGGTTCCATACTATGGCACTAGGAGATGGAGACCGCAGTCTTATTCTAAGAACCAATCTTGTGCGGGATAAAAATGCAACTAGTTAATATTGAAGCTGGTAGGTAACAGTAGATTAGATTCTTATCTCTTCATTTTCTCAAGTTCCTTCTTAAACTGTTCCCTAAGGGACATTTAATTCAAGCTCAGAGACCCAGATCTCTGTCTTATCCTGTCTCAAAATTGACTATCACAAGTAAAGTATCAATTCTGAGTTTAAAACACTAAGATTCTAGGTCTAAATTATGAGAAAGGCTGACTTCATTTAAGTCTGTGATTTTCTTTGAAATAGTTCCTCTGGTAAGTTAACATTCAACTTCCTTGACTCTCCTCTCATACAGTCATGCAGGCATAATTTTATTAGCTGTACCTCATCTTATATCCCATAAAACTCTTGCACATTTCACTTGCCTTCTGTTATCCCATTCAAATATGAACAATGTTCTTTCCTTATATAGACTCAATTTCCACATGGAGTTTCATTACGACCTCCTGGAATGAGAAAATAGCCTTAACTGATTTATGTGCTCAGACTTTTTATATTGCCACGCATTATCCAGATGGTATCAGTGATAACAGTTTCATAAACTATAACTTATAACAGTCTCCACTTTGAAATATGTAAGCAGTGTCTTCAAATGTGCACAAATTGTGAAAGATCCTTGCTTAATAAATATTCAATTATATTTAAGATCGATAGACTTCTTCGCATATGAAGCAAAAGTATTTTGCTTGGAAAATTCAGGAATATATACAAAGAGGGAGTTATAAACAAACAAACAAATCTATTTATTTAAATAGAAGGAAAATAGGAAGGAGGAAGAGAAGGAAGAAGGGAGGAAGGGAGGGAGAAAGGAAGGTGGGAAAAAAGGAAGATTATATATCGAAAAAATTATTTGTAATGGGTAGCTAACAACTAGATGCATGCTTCATTAATAGAATGTTCCCATCATATGAGATACATATTATAAAGCTCTTGTACGTGGTACAAATGTAGTTATTTAATTTGTTTATGGGTGTTTGAATATATACTTAATTCAATTTTTACGTCTTCTGGCCTAAGATATCATGAAGAGAAATACTTATCTTTCCTGCTTCATCTGAATGTACTACAGGTTTACTATATATATTCACATCCCCTAAGGGAAGATATGAAACAACCTCCCCACACACACACTCACACAGACCATTAAAATATAATAATAATAATACAAGTTATTTGGACAAATTTGGTTCATGGCATGTTGGGACTATAGCTGAATCTATAAACACTGCCATGTCTTTATCTTTGATGAACATTTTTTTTAATCTTCATTCTATTCAGGTAGCTACAAAGCATTTGGGAAAATGGAAGGAATAAGTGACATGACCTAGTTTGAGAGATTCTTACTTAAGGTCCAATTTCATTGACAGTGCAGATTGTTTCCTATGATATAAGGCCAAGAACAGTTGATAAAAGTTCTTCATATATGCATATGTTCACATGCATACACGATTAATCATATTTGTAAATAATTATAGATAGACACATGCATATATGTATAATGTTCAAACTGTGATTAATGGGTATTAAATGCTTAAAATTAAGTATCTTAACACCCTATCAAGACACATTAAATAAAATAATATGAATTAAATCACATATTATGAGAATAAATGTTATTTTAATTTTTATTGAATGTATACCAAAACTTTACATAGACACTCATGCAAATAGATTCTTGTGATTACATTATTGAACTGAAGGGTACTTTACTTTTGGCAAACGCTTTCCATGCTAGCTGCAGAATAAGCTATGCCATTACCTCTTTTCTACTCAGATTTTCCTGTTGCACATGGTAAAAAGACCTCAGAAAGCTATTAGGAAGCTATTAGGTAGCTTCTACTCGCCCTCCCGAGTAGGATGCTCATTTGGTTGCTTGCTTTGCTAACAGTGTTAACCTTTTGGACATGAGTTGAATTCTAGTGATTAGTGCTTTGGCAGTTATTGAGAAGGATTTACAAAGCCCATCCAGTATCAACTGAATTGAATGTCCACACATTTTTAGCCATATCTGCACTTATGACAGAGAAAGCTGAGAAGTAACTGTCTTCTTGTGCATGTTTATACTTCTCTCATCTGAGTTCCTCTCTACAATTCCTTCCCATCATGGGTCTCTTACCTGAGCAGCATCTTCTAGTAGATTATCCTCTTTTGTCTTCACAATTTTATCACAGAAATCTGAAGCTGAAAATATCCTTGAAAATCAGAAGCTTTATCTTACTGTTCCTTTAAAACCTGAAGAAAACAAAACAAAACTATGGCATCAAGGAGAAAAAGAACCCTTTCTACATTGACACTTGAGGGCTTTATTGGAAGAAAGTGTTAACTTGTACTTCTCATGAGGTAAATCTATTTCATATTTTTAACTATTGCCATTTATAGTAGTGCTGAGAAACACAGGAAGCAGGCCCTGGTGATCACCCTTCTACTTTGTTTTTACAAGTTTGGTTTTTTCAGACTCCACATATAAGTGATACCATACAGTATTTGAGTGTCTTCTTCTGTCTGGCTTATTTCACTTAGCATAATCCTTCTAAGTTTATCTGTGCTGTCACAAATGACAAGATTTTATTCTTTATGGCTGAATAATATTCTATTACATGTATAATGGAATATTTGTGTGTATATATATATATTTATATATATAAATTCATTCATCATTTACTCGGGTTGTTTCCATGTCTTGGCTATTATGAATAATGCTGCAATGAGCATGAGGGTGCATATCTCTTTAAGATATTGATTTCATTTCCTTCAGATATATATCCAGAAATGGGATTGCTAAAACATGTGGTAGTTCTAGTTTTAATTTTTTGAGGAAACGCCGTACTGTTTTTCATAGTGGCTGTACCAATATACATTGTACACTGCACAAGTGTTCCCTTTTCTTCACGTTCTCATTGACACTTATTATCTTTGTTATTTTTGTATTACCCATCCCCACAACTATGAAATGATATCTCATTATGGTTTTGGTTTGTATTTCCTTGATGATTTATGATGTTGAGCACCTTTTTATGTATATCTTTGGAAAAATATATAAGGAACTCATACATCTCAATAAAAGAAAAATCATTTGGTTTAAAAAATGACAAAGGATATGAATTGACTGATATTATTTTAACCTAAAAAATCGTTGCCCTCTTGATGTCCAATACCTAAATATCAGCTCTCTCTTTCTCTCGAGTTCTTCTAGTATTTCCTACTTTCACACTCTTCACTAAAGTGCTATACCACCTCTTTAGTTTCTCTTCAGCTGCTCCTTTCTTGCTAATGTCCCACACAGCCTATTGGTTGTGGGATCATGACATCCTCACTCAATCTTGGCTATAATACTCAACATACTCTTAATGTAAGGAAAAACTCATATATTCTTGTCCACCAAACACTAGAAATAAGAGCCATCCTCCATGGAGTCCTCCCTTTTATTTCTGCTTCCCAGCTAATACCAGCCAGTCTTTAGTTATTTCTTTTCTAGTGAGAGTCAAGCATGAGTTTCTATACCTCCGAGCTCTTTGGATAGTTCTCTGAAGTCCTATTTACATGGCTTAAGTTGAAAAGAATGACCTTCTTCCCAGGAAATGGGAGAAGTAAATCATAGCACTCCAAAATTTTCCTCAAGGAAATCCTTGTTCATCAGTCCTCACCCATTAATTTACTAGCCTTCTCTTATATATAGGCTGGAAGTGGTGATGGGTTAAGTGGTATAGAACCAATTTGGGCCACTTTTCAACAAGTTCTGCATAGATGGTCTAGCACCTCTGTAGAATGTGTGGACACTTAACACCCATTGTGCTCTGCTTTCAAGCCTAAGCCAGACATCTAAAACAGCAGGAAAAGTCTCACTTACTGCCTTGCTACAGTTTTAAAAGGCAGCTGAAGTGGGTATATATTTTCTATTAGGGGCAATGACTTCCTTAGAAAAAACTAGTGGTGAACAGCAAGGTGACTAAATTTGAACTAGCTGCTTATGCATTACACTTACTCTTGATAACTTTCTTTTAATCAATCCATTAGCATTTATCTACATATATTTGGCAAGCAACAGAAGTTTTTCTGAATAACTTAATTAGTAGAAGAGACCATCTTTGCTTTTGAAGAGGGATTGTTTTAGAGACCTTTTACTCTGATATAATGCTTCTAAACTTATGTATGCCATCAAAAAGAGAACAAAAGCATAGTCTTCAGTGTTTTTGAGAATATATTCTGAAGTAGCTAACAGCTAAAGTCTTTAATTTGGGTGAGATATGGATATACCGTAAGGATACATAAAGAATTCGCAAGAAGTATGGAAAAAAGGAAATATTTAAAGTAATTAATTTTCTGAACTTCGACTTGCTTATGCCCATGTAAACAAAATTCATCTCTCCAAAAAGAAACATGTAGTTGAGTTTCACTCCACTGCCTAACTTCCATTCATAATTTTTCTTCTCCAACTTAGATCTTATATCTTTTTTTCCATATTTTATCATCTTTTATTTGTTTAGGAGGTTATAAACTATAGAATGGCAAAACATAGCAATGATTTTCAAAATATTGCTTTTGATTTTGAAAAAGAGAATGACTTTGATGAATAGACAACAAATAATAAATATTTTGTAGTTCAGTGGTTTCCAATTTTCATTCAACAAAAATTAAAAGAGCACATAACTGAGTTTCACCTGATAATGTCAATAAAACATTTTTTGATAATAGATCACTATGTGGTTTTAAGTATATAATTAAAAAGAAATTTAAAGAATTCAAAGATATTGCTGTAACTCTTTCAATTTATACTTATCTACTTGGGTGAACAAGGTTTCTCAAAGTTTACATTTATAAAGAGAAAAATAGAATAGAATTGATGCTAAATACTATCTCAGAAAAATAAGCTAATTATAAAAAGTCAATTCAACTGACTAGTATATGTATGTTTATAAAATTTTCCTTTTACTGTTTAGTAAGTATTAAAAATAATATTTTATATTTACACATCTTCAAATATTTATCATATTTATTTATATTTAAATAGATTACATATATTGCATATATATATGTGCTGGTCCAAAATGTTGTATTTATAAAGTTATTTATTACAAAAAAAAAATGTCCATCAGAAGGGAATTAGTTAAACAAACAATGGTATATCCAAACATGTGAATACTATGCAACTATAAAAATAAAGTGAGAGAGCTGTCTAATGACTGACAGATGTGATTTCCAGGACATATTGCTGTGTCAAGCTAAATAATGCACTCTCACCAAGGATATCCATATCCTAATCCTCAGAACCTGTGGGTGTTACTGTGTATGGCAAAAGATAATTTGCAAATATAATTAAATTATGAATTTTGCGGTAGGGAGATTATCTTGGATTATCTAGTGGGCCCTAAATCTAATCTCAAGTATCTTTATAAGAGGCAGCCAAAGGGAGATCTGATGACCTATTAGGCGATGTGAAGATGGAAGCTAATGGAGTGGTTTGGCTATGAGCCAAGGAATGCCAACACTTTCTCTAGAAGCTGGAAGAAATAGAGATTCTTCCTGGAAGCCTCCAAAAAGAATTAGCCCTGCAAACACCTTGATTTTAGAGCTTAAAGATTGATTTTAGACTTCTAACCTCAAGAACTCAAAGGTAATAAATTTATGTTTTTTTATGCTACTAAAGTTATGGTAATTTGTTAAAATAGCAATAGGAAACTTATACCATTGTTAAAGGAAAAAATATCAGTACATTTTATATAGCATGCTCTCTCTTATGAAAGAGATAAGGGCAGAAGAATGTATATATAATTTGTAAGTGTCTAAAAAACACTAGACTTATACAAAAATCTAATAAAAGTTGTTAACTATAAGGGATGGTGTAGAAATAAGACTTTTCAATGTTTACCTTATTATATTACTTTTATTTCGAATCAAGTGAAGGTATAACCTATTCAAAAGAAAAACAACAATAAATACATAAAATTTAAAGAGGAAAAAGGTGAGAAGTTGAAAATTCTGGTTCTTGAAAAAACTGTTTTTTCATTAAAATAAACACATAGACATATAAATAAAAAAATGAAAAAAATGATAGTTTTATTTTTAAAAATTAGTATGTGAAATACACTGGAGATCGAATCCTTTCCGATTTGGACTCATAGGAAATATTATTTTACATCAATTTTAAGAGGTTAGAGAGATATGTAGTTCTTATATTTGTGTTTTTAATTATGAGAACAGGAGAGGGAAATGGTTTGAAAATCAATGTTATATAGCAAGCACTAAATTACAATAAATTTGTATTTATTTTCTTAGTAATTCATTCACTTCTCTGCCTGTGATTTCCGGGACACATTGCTGTGTCACATAATATCACATACTTACATGAATAGAAATGGCAATGGCGGTTTTGTTAGTACTGTGCTTTGTTTTTCCTAATCGCTGTATATGGTCAGCTAAGATGATCACTGAGAATACCCAGAATACTGTCAAAGATTTGCTACAATACAGAGTTTTCCAACTATAGATGGAGATATTTGCCATGAACTCATCTTTTTATACCTTATGGCAGACCGAAAGGGCCTCTCTCCACTGTATGTCAGCACATCTCAACTTCAGTCTACTTTCCTCACATCTCCATTTCTTGCCTGTTGCTCAGACTTTTACTCTATTTGTCTGTTCAGCCAACTGCTTTTTTGATTTCAAATTGGATGCCCTCCTTATGTTGCCTTATAATAAAACCTTACACCCAGACTTCAAGCTTTAATTTCTGTATTAGTCAGCTATTGCTATAATAATGCTATATAACAAACCACTCACAAATTTAGTGTCATAAAGAATTAACTCACTTGTCTGTTGGGCAGGGTGTCACTGGGTGTTTCTGGTTCTGATAATAGGTCTGAAGATCAACTAGGGCAACTCTTTCTCATATGCCTTATTCTGGACCCCATTCTATACCAATAGAGTAAGATTTGTAGGCACATGGACCTAGATTTAATTTCATCTCATCAGTTAATAGTTATATAACCTTGCACAAAGCCCCCTGAATTAGAGTTTTACAATCTGTATAATGAGAATAACAACGACTCCTTCACAGGACTGATTTCAAGTAAAATAAGCTATTACAGCACCAGCAATTCTAATAGTGCATAGGAAAGGGGCTCAACAAATCACTGTTGAATTAATATATAAATGAAGCAAATTAAGCCCAGAGAGTTTATGCAATCTGCCTAATGACACATAACTAAATGTTTCCCTTGGGAATAAATTTCTTAAAAAAAATGCATTTTTTTGTCTTTAAAGGCTGCAGAAAATAATAGTTAATAGAATACAAAACAATAGAATATGTAAACATACTTATTAGATATAAATAATTATTAGATATAAATAACTATTAATACTTTTTCTCATTTAAATGTTTTGAAATATGATGAAAGAGAAAAGGTATTCACCCTTTAAGAGGCATCGGGCTTTTTAAAAAAGGCTAAACTATAAAAGAATGCTCATCCCATCTAGATAATTTATTGGTGGAAAAATTTCTGGGAATGTAATAGACATATAATTACCAAGTTTTCCTAATAGAAAAAATTCATGAGATGTGAAGAGAAATAAGTAACCTGACTTTCCTTTCTATTTACTTTTTAATGTTCTTGTTTGTCATGGAAAAGATGTAGGAAACCTAAGCTGAATAGTGCAGGAAAATAAATTAAGTGAACACTAGCATATTCGGAAGCCAGATGGAAAGAAAGCAGCTCTTTCCTGTGCAAAGAATGAGATTAGTAGGAAACATTACAGACACGATTCTCTAAGAGGGGATTAAAATCAGCAGCAAAGCAATTAAAACTCTGATCATTTTCAAGTAGCCTAAAGAAACCCTACCCTGTTGAAGCATGCACTTGATCAGTCATACTTTACTACCCCAAGTACAAAGACAAATGAATTAGAATGGCAAAATGAATAGGTTAAATTAAGTAGTGATTCATAATAGTTGAAATTTATCATCAGCATATACTTCTTGTACAGTGCACATTTATTATGTCCAAAGTGGGCTCCTAAGGAATCCAGCACTAAATTTTTAGTCACTGTAGTTTGGATTGACACCAAGAAAAATATTATGAAAGAAGTCACACTAGACTTGGACTTAAAATATGACACTCATCTCTCTCTACCAATTAGCAGACTTGTGATGTTATAGAGTGAAGGAAACACTCCTTACTTTCATCATCTTAGTAGGATAAAGCAACATGAAGGTCTCAGAGAGCTATAATAGTGCTTCTTAGAATTCAGAGCTGGTTTGTGATTATAAAATAAAAGCAAAACACACCATAAAATATTATGGTGGCGGTGGTGGTATTTTTTGTTTTGTTTTAGGGTTTTTTTGGGGGGGTGGGGAGACAAGATTTTATTTGTTTGTTTGTTTGCTATGATTTTAAATTATATCAGTCCTCAAATAAAATCAAAGAGAATACAGGCCCACCGGTCGGGTCAATTATAAAATGTAGATATGTGATGAAAGAAAACAGAATTCCTTGGGTCATATTTTTCTGCTATAGTTTCTGCTAAAAATAAATTTCAAACGAAAAAGAATGAAATGAAAACAACCAAGACAAAGATGCAGTCCAAGATGGATGAGGAAATTCAGAATCAATGAATACCCTCAGGCTGTCTCTTAAAGTTGATAAATTGTGTCCATATGATGATAATGATCCAAGGTACAAATGATAGCAGAATCACTTATCATTATGATTTTCATTTTGAGCATGATTACGGTTATTATTTGGAATCAAGAAAAAAGGAGAGCAGTGTCAAAAACTTGAATTAAAAAGAAAGCAGTTGTCAGTATGATTTAAACTAGAAACAAGAGGGTAATGAAAGGAACAGACAGCAGATCGGTTGTCTTCAGATGTTTTATGTAGGCAAGCCATAAGCTATATGCTATGTGGCCTCAAAATAAATAAAAACTGATACCAAGGTGTTAAAGTTTTAAGAAAAGGAGAACTTCTAAATAAGTTGAAGTTTTAAAAATTGAGATGGACTGATTCAGCAGATAGTATATTCTCTGCATTAATGGCTTTCTATTACAAATTTTATAATTGCCTGAGAGCAATGTCATAGAAGAAACTGAATTATTAGAAATTTGTCAGATTAAATTATTATTTCCTACCTCTAAGGTTAAACTTTTGATTTAGAGCAAATGGGTTAATGGGTTAATTGTGATACAACCATAGATACTACAAATTAATTTTATCTTTTAAAGGAAATAAACTTGGCTTGTATACTAATATGGGAAACCTTGCTGGTTGGTTCAAATAGCCATAAACCAGATACACCCATTTACCTGTAGTTAGCTTATTACTTGTATTAGTTTTCTATTGCTTCTATAACGAATTGCCATGAACTGAGTGGCTTAAAATAACAAAAATTATCATCTTTCAGTTCTAGAGATCAGAAATTGAAAATCAACCTTAGAAGGATAAAAAGTCAAAGTGTCAACAGGGCTGTTTCTTTCCAGAAGTTCTGGGGGATAATATTTGCTTCTCCTTTTCAGCTTCTAGAGGCTGCTGGTATTTCCTGGCTCATGGACCCATTTTCCATCTTCGAAGCCAGTGACTGTATAGCTCCAGCCTCTGCTTTCATCATCACATCTCCTCCTTTGACTCTGACTCTCCTGCCTCCTTCTTTTAATTAATAGGACCCTAGTGATTCTATCAGGCCCACAAGGATAATTCAAGATAATCTATTTCAAGATCCTTAACTTAATTATAGTCTCCTTTGCCATATAAAGTAAATATTCACAGAAGCTAGGGATAAGAATGTGGACATCTTTGGAGGACCATGATTCTCTCATCACAATATTCTATAGGCATTATGCTGCCTTGGATGTATCCTGAGAATAAGCATTTATAGACAGTAGCAATTAGAACCCTGCACTTGAGGTGTCCTGTGTGTTGCCAACGTACACAAAGGGAAGTTAAGACGTGGGAGCTTGTGCCTCAACTAGGGGAACTATGCTTTTATCTATTCATCTTCTGCATATGATTTCATTTTTTTAAGGGTTCCACTCCTTGAAATAAAAATTGTTTAAATAGGTATCAATTATACTATTTTTTGAAGTTTTGAATGCCAAACCACAGAATAGCTTCTTATTAAGACTCAAATTTGTATCTATCTCGGTGTGTCAAAATTCCAAAGCATAATCAATCAACTTTCTAATCCTACGACAGAAAAGACAATAAATTAACAGCAGACAAACAAAATAAATTGAATTTTTTAACCTTTACTGCTCAAGCCTTTTAAAAATACTTTTAGTTTGGAAATCCTTTGCTGAATCCACTTGTGTCCCATAAAAATGATCAGTATTTCCTTTACCTTTCTTTTTAATTACTTCTAGTAAAGTAAATTAAATATCAGACCACCATTGGAGACTATATCATAAATGCCCAGAGATATAAAATTAAACAATTACTTATTAGGCATTATATATAAGGCATTACACTTATTACTACACAGTGTACAATTATGAGTGAGGTAAAACCCTTGACCTGAAAAACTTTATTCAAGTAGGATAACTTAGAGGCTACATCTAAAATTAACTACGCATATTAAAAAGCAAGAGAGAACGTTAAAGCTCCCAAGGATAGCACAATTTAAAAAAAAAATCTTTTCTGAAATGATAGTGACTTTTAATTATGATGGTGGACAATTCACATGCAGATCTTCACCCTCATATCAACATATACATCCACATGTGGAAATGTTGGTTAGATATTTAAAAACAAATAAAAACACACAACCAAGCTTGAAAGCAAAAACAGAGAAATAACTAATGGAGGAACAAAGAAGAATCTGGCAGGGCTAAGTTTAAGGAATGTGACCTATAGGGAATAGATAGGACCTAGAGTGGGTTAGTTAGTTAATTAGTTAGTGAATGAGTTAGCTACTTTCAGTTTGACTGAAGCATGGATTATGAGAGGTGTCCATAGCAAATAAGTTTGAAAAGCTAAGTTTAGATTGCATTTTTTAATTATACTTGAAGTGGTTTGTTTCTATCCTTAGCATTCATTTAATAAGCTGTTAGAAGAGGAATGATAAATACCTCACAGGTATGCCATCATTCTTCCACTTGTAAGAGACAGAGATATGAATCTAGAGCTCTTTCCCAATGCATCAGAGTTTAGTCTTGAAATTTCTCCAACATAAAGATCCAGGCAGCCTATAGCATTGGATCATTCTGAGTATCTAAAATAACATCTATCCATCATCTAATTATGAATGATTTTGAGTATAAAATGGAAAGAATAATGCTCTGTTTTAGAACAGACAGAAAAGTATGTTTTAGGGATGAGATCAGAAAGAATAGATGAAAGAGATCAATTAAAATTAGGGAATAAAAAAGTAAATAAAATAATACTTCAGGTAAAAGAAGTTCTAAGTTCTAAGACCCTGAATTTTATTTTACTAAGAGAGGATGTTTGGATAAAATCCTCAAAGTGAATGGTCCAATGACTGCTTCAAAAAAAATTTTTTTCTGTTGAGGTATGGCTGGTTATAAACATTTCTCTTTTTTTCTTGCTACTTATTACTGAATGAATTATAGCTTAGATTATTGACATGTCCAAAATTATTTGTTTTCCAGATGATTTTAAAAACACATTATTTGTTATATCAAGACAAATGGTGGTATGTAATAAAGATTAATAAACTTCTTAATAAAACATTCTTTAAACCCTACTTGAAAAGGAGTCTACTTAATTTTAATATATAATTTCCAGGTAAAAGCATCATTATGTTTTCCATTTCCCCTACAGAATCAATGTCAATAGTATGTAAAAGTTCTCAACTTTCCTCTGTACAAATTCTATTTTATCTAATTTATCTGAACATACCTCATCTATCAGTATACTAATAACCACTTCACAACTAGATTATCATATTTGAATCCACTGTACATTACTTTAGGGAGCAGAATCTTTTTAAGGACACTGATAAATAAAAATGTTTATCGTATGGTGTCCAACACTGTAAAAGGTCTAGAGATTCTCGATGATTAGTCTATATGTAAAATGGGATAAATTTACATAGCTCTATAGTGAGAGAGCTCTGCATTTTGTGATTCTTGAGAATGCAGAATTAAGACCAACAGATGGAATATTAGCAGAGATAAATTTCAGATCACATAAGAAAGACCTTTCAAATATTAACAACAAAATATCTGAAATTAGGCAGACACAAATTTGAACCTTGGCTCTATCACTGCCTAGTTATGTAATCTTGGACACCTGACATGTACATTTCAGCTTCATTGTCTGTATAAACTGTAGAAGAAAATACTAAAGTCATGTTGCTGTGAAGATTAATTGTTATAAATATGTAAAATACATTTAGCATAGTATCTGATAATTCTCACAGTCATGCATTTTAATTAATGGATGTGCATGAACACACACACACACACTCTCTCTCTCTCTCTCTCTCTCTCTCTCTCTCAACCAAAAAATGAATTTAGTAAGGTTTCAAGATACAGACTCTACACAATCCCTATCTAAATCCCAACTTGACTTTTTGCAGAAATTGGAAAGCTAATCCTAAAACTCATATGGAATATCAAGGAAACCAGAATAGCCAAAATGACCTATAAAAAGAAGAATAAAGTGTAAGAACGCACATTTCCTGACTTCAAATTTATATAAAACTACAGTAATGAAAACAGTGTGGTACTGGCATGAAGATGGACCTGTAGATCAACGTATAGAAGGGAGAATTAAAAAATAAACTCATATATTTATAGTAAACTAATTTTTAAGAAGAGTGCCAAAAATAATTCAATGAGGAAAAAATACTCTTTCCAAAAAATGATACTGGGATAACTGAATAGTCATATGCAAAAGTATGAACATGGACCTATATCACATATCATGTACAAAATTAACTAAAAATAGATCATAAACAAATTTAAGAACTAAAATTACAAAGCATTAGAATAAAAAACGAACAAATTTCACTACCTGATGATCCTTAGGTGACACCTGAGGAGGTTAGTTCTCAGGAAATTGACGTCACCCATCCATGCCATTCATTTGGCTGGTAGACACAGCAGGGATGCTAACCATGAAATGTGGTCTAAAGACATGGCGTGCACACACGTTTGTGTGCATGAGTGTGTGTGTGTGTGTGTGTGTGACTTTACAATAATTTATGCTTATGTTTCAATAATTTTAGGACTTTTTAAATATTATTCTGTAACTACGTAGAGATATACAATCAAATAAGAAGGGAAAAGTGGAAGATTATTGTTCACTTCATTACAATTGCTTAAAATCCAAAATAGGCAAGAGAAAAAGGAAAATTAAAGGCGGAAAGCCCAAAGAATGGATAAATATGCAATTAAAACAGTGTCAATAAATTCACAGATGTTTGAAATTCTTGCTCGGGATGTAAAAAGAGACCTGAGTTTAATATGTAAACTAGAAGAATGGGAAATTATTATTCACACCCCATTCTATCAGAAAGTCATTGTTTTTATGTTTGTTTGTTTTTCTGGGAAAGATAGAACAAAGGTGTGGAGTGGGTACAGGAGAAAGGTGGTATGTATAACCTCTTGCGCAGGATTTGGCAAAAAATAGTGTGTTTGCAAAGAAGTAGGCAATTGTGTCTGAAATTTCCAGGAAAATTGTAACTATAAAAATGCTAGTTTTCATACCAAGAGATCTAAAACCAAAAATGCATATTTTATAAATATGAATTTGGGTCAGATGCTATTGTGAATGTAATCTGAATATTAAATTTGAAGGTAAATAAAAAATATTGCATTCAGTTAGAAAAGTCCAATTTTGTCAAAAGCTAACATGTGCATCCAGTTATTAATTCCTTAAATGTTCACCATATGCCTTCATGTTCTAGTATTCTGTATATACAGAAGTCCACATGTGGTGCTAAATGTATGACCAATGAAAAACTTAGTTCCTTATGTACACACAGTGTGCATTTTTAGACTTTTTTCCCCCTTTTAGTGGTAAGGAGAGTTCATAACTAAAACACATTATTTGAGCAATCCTAACAATATATGAACACATATGAGACAAGCATTAATACTTTCCACTTGAGGAAAAAAAAAAATAGTGGAAAAGAACTGAAAAGCACCAGTTATACAGAGTTAAGTTTGAAAATCTTTCCCTGAACTCACAAGTATATCTGCTCTTCACACAGGTTGCCTGAATCAAGAGCTCTGAGAGTAGCAAAGCCCCTCAGATGGGGAAACCTTAATTCATAGCCAAGGCTCTATTTAAAAGTGGCATCAGCTCAGTTCTTCGAAATGGAGTGGCAATTAACATCATTTTCTTCAATAGAGTTCGTCTTCTGCTAGTAATTAAAATGGTCTTATTTTGTTTTTCCCATTTTTAACTATATTTATTATTAGGAAAACGATCCTTGTGTGATATTTTCTTGGGCTTAATTAACTGAAATAGCTTGGATAGTCCAGATGATGCTACAGTTAACAGAACAATACGGAAATCTCAATGGCTGATTATAACAAATGGTTCTTCTTTCTAGCTCACAAGGCATAATGGACATGAATTGTTGGGGGAATTCCTGTTCTGCACAACCACTCAGTGGTGCAAATTGTAGGAACCGCCAGTATCTTGTAGCTTCTCATGACCTCAGTGGTTTCAATGACAAAGGTAAAGAGAAGTTGGGGAGTCACACACTGGCTCTTAATTGCTTCATTCTGGAAGTAACACTTGCTACTTTTACTCACAACTCATTGGCCAGAGTTAATTCCACAGCCCTGACTAAATTCAAGGCTGTAGGAAATACAAGATCACTTATAGTCAATAAGTAGTGATGGTCTCTGCAATAATCACCTAATTAATTTGATAACCAGGAAATATTCTGAGATTTCTTTTTAATCAATACTTTTTATAAGGCTTTCTTCTGGAAAAAAGAAGTAAATTTTGGAATTGAGGGTCATCATATGAATTCATTTTTAAGAGTCTGGTTCTAGGAGAACTATAAGAAATCTAGTCATCCTTGGAGATTTCTATCCCCCCAAAACAAATCCTATTCTTAGTTTAGTCCTTAGAGTGGTTGTACCACAATGAAGTCTAAGAATCTTGCTGATGTGAATGAATGGTAAGTATTAGCAAATTGAAACTCACCAATTTCCTGTTACAAAAAGTCTTCTCTATAACTATCCTAGTTTTCAATTGGCTTAAGTTTATTGGCTTTAGTCATACCAACAAAACAAGTGCTATACCCTTTCTATATGTATGTGTGTGTGTGTGTGTGTGTGTGTGTGTGCGTGTGTGTGTACAAAGGGAATGTATATGTAATTGCATATATATTCCCTTTAATGGCATCAATAGGGCATATTATCTTTTAGAATATAATTGCAGCTTATTTTGTTTTTACTACTGATTTAATCACAACAAAACTAAATCCAAATACAGCAGAATCAAAGTTATTTAATTTTCCTGTTTTCTTAGTAATACAAACAGACCTGAGGAACAAAACAACATGACTCAGGTTTGGAGTTTGTCATTTGATAGTTGATATTTTAGAAAAAGATGTTTCATTGCCTTCTGAACAATGTCATGTCACACCAGGGAAAAAATAATTTTTTTCAGATGACAAAAGAGAAATGATAATGGCTTGCTATCTTCAAAAATGTTGTAACACTGGCTACAGTCAAGAAAAATTTCCTAACTTATTTTGAACAAAGCTGTCCAACTAGTGCCCTTGATGAATTTTGACACCTTTATCTATGACCTTTGCCAACTATTACACTGTAATTTTTATTCCATCTGAAATAACTTTACCCAAAGGGAGGGAAATAAATAGAATAGTCAACTGGTATTATGTGACAATTAGGTAGTAAGTTAATGCCCCATGCCACCTTTTAATCATTCATCTCCCAGTCAGTATAATCAAAGTTATTTAGTATTGCTGATACCTCTCTAACGTAATTACTCAAATACCAGGTCCTAGAATGGATTAAGAATTGACTGTTCTCATCGACATTGAGCTCAGTGTTTGTAATAGGAAACTCTGAAAACATAACAAAAGCTCTTTTAGAAAACCCAAAGATTTTTGTTTTTCTGTAAACTAATTGTTTTAAAATACATGTTCACCTAATGCCCACAAGTGGATGATACAGTATTTGTCATAAAAATTGTTTAAAAACTCTGTTATATTGAGAAGTATTTTCATTTTACATTGAAACAACCTCAGTATTCAAAACTAATCAAAGAAATGCTTGGAATGCACAGCCAATATAAAGAATGGTTGTTTGGAAAGTTGTTCAGAATACATTGTAATGTAAAAAAATGTATTATATGACAGTGTCTGTCAATCTATATGTACATATGGAAAGTAAATAAGGATATACAATAAGGCCTTTAAAGAGGTACTTTTGGTGTTGGTCTAATTTGTTTCAAATTTATCTGTCCTTTGTGTATGACATAGAATTTAAGGTAGAAATTAGTATGCACTTTGTTTTAGGCACTGTGATATTTACTTTACAAAAAATATCACATTCGATCTTATATCAAGCTGAGAATATACAGTCTTCTAGTATATTCTCAGCTTGATATAAGATATCTATGAAACACCTACAGATAACATCATATTTACTTGTTAATGCTGTATTCTTTCTCTCTAAGAACAGGAAGAAGACACAAATTCACTCTCACTAATTAAATTCAATATTTCATGGGCTGTCTTAGTGCAATAAGGCTGGAAGGAGAAAAAATAATCATGCATATTTAAAGAAAGAAAAAATTATTCTCAGATATAATTATAAACACAGAAAATCCTAAGGATTATAAAGAATAAAAACTAGCAGAACTAATAATTGTGTTTACCAAAGTCATAAGATTCAAGGTAAATATCAAACATATTTCTATTTACTAGGATTGAATGATGTGAAATATAAATTTTAAATATCATTTATTATAGAACTCTAAAATATGTAATAGAGATGAATTTAATGAAATGTTTAAAATCTATACCCTGAAAACTAAAAATTATTAATAAGAGGAAGTGAAGGCCTAAATAAATAAAAAGATGTACCACGTTCATTAATCTAAAGACTCAGTTTTGTAAAGCCATCAATTTTCTGCAAAACCATCTCTAGATTTCAAGCAATGAAAATAAAAATCCATCAAGGTTTTTTGTAGAAATTGACAAGCAGGTTTAAAAATTTATGTGGAAATGCAAGAGATCTGAATAGCCAAAATCATTTTAAGAACAAAGTTTGAGGACTTATCCTACCTGATTTCAAGATATGTTAGAATATGACAAAATAAAGACAGCATAATATTGGTGTACAAATAGGCACATATATGAAACAAAACACTGTAACAGTGCAATCTGACTGACATGGTGAATTGAATTTCAATAAAGGTGCCAAGTATTTCAGTGGTAATTGTGTAGTCTTTACAACAAATTATGCTATAATAATAGTCATATGGAAAAAAACAAAATGAGCACAGACCCCTAACTTATATCATATGCAATGAGCACAGACCCATACCTTATACCATATGCAAAAATTTACTGAAATGGATCATTGATTAAATGTAAAAGCTAATATTATAAAACTTCTAGAAGTAAACAGGGGAAAATCTTTGTGACCTCGGAAAAGGCATATAGTTCTTATATAGAAAAACAAAAAATGAGAACCACAATAAATACGATTTAGTAAAAATTAATAACCTCTACTCTTGTAAAGACACTATTAAAAAATGAAAAGGTAAGCCACAGACTAGAAGAAAATATATATGTCTGACAAAAGACTTCTATTTAAAATATACAAAGAACAACTCAATATTAATAAGAAAATCTCAATTTAAAAAATCAACAAAATATTTAAAGAGTCTTCTTCACAAAGGAACCTAAATAAATGACCAAAAAATACATGAAAATATGCTCAATATCATTAGTTATGAGGAAAATGCAAATTCAAAACCTTAATGAGATACCAATACATACTCATTGGAATACATTTTAAATTGTAAGTATCAAGTAAGTATTGACAATCATAAGTATTGACTTTAACGTGGAGAGTGTGGATTGCTCTTATATTGATGGCAGGAATATAGATTGGTACAGGATTTTGTAAAGTCTGGCAGTAAAGAAACCAGTTTAAGTCTAAACCAGAGTTTCCAAATTCATTCGGCATCTAGGTCTAGATTAGTGTTACAACCAGCAACTAATTTATTGGTCCACATTACAAAATGTTGGAAGAGCTTGTTTGTAGTGTTAAAGTTTTATTCCAGTTTTTCTGACAGCAAATTGCATAATGTTGTATCTATTTGTCGAATATATTTTGTCTCCAAAACAAACGATATCAATTGATATCAAGGCAATGGCGAATATAATACATAAAGGTATAAACTATAAATTAAGCTACCTGATTCCTAACTCTGTCTTTGTGTCCCTGTAAAAGTAATGCAAACAATCAGAGCTTCTTGTCTTTTACAATGTAGAGTCATTTCAAATAAAATTGTTAAAAGCTCTATGGTAATATTTTTGGCATTATTTTTTTTATGTGGACATACAATGTCAACTTAATAAATACTTTTTCAATATTTCACTGAGGACAGAAAGATCTGAATTAAATGAGAGAGAACAAGATCGGCTGTATAAAAAAAAAATTATCTCTTCAGATTTGTTGGGTGGATTATAAGAATCCGTTAGTTTCCTATGGTACAGAATTACTACAAAATTCAATAAGTCCTGGAAAGCAGTAGAAACAGGAAGAAAGTGTAGGAAGTTAATTCCACATGTGTGTCTCCCCACTGGTAAGCTGAAGCAGGGTGTAAGGATCAGGGCAAGGGATCTTTACAGCTGATAATGAGCAAAGTCCTCATTAAATTGTGGTGGAAGGCCACCCACAGATCATCATTCTGCCTCAATTTACGCACAGATGTTTGTTTTAGAAATTTTTAAAAGTTTAGTTTTAAACAAAAAGAGACATGAAGCTATGGTTGGAAAAGACAGAAAATGTTTCTCTTATCTAGCCTGTAATCTTAATAATTCCCCATATTTTCAGAGCCAAGAATTCTTACCTCTCCCTACAGTCCATTTACAAAGCAGCATTCAATAAATAAATCACAAAAATCCTTAAATAAAATAGTTAAATATATCATTTAATAATGTAGCTATAGAAAAACACACAAATTTAGTCTTGTTTTGCTTGGTATAGGTTATAAAGTAAGTTACTTCTCCTTAGATGAAATAAAAATTCAATGTCATATAATATCTAACTATAGTGAATTTTATTCTGTGAAAAAAAATAGAAATTCATTATTTTATATTTTGTTCTAAAATGAAATTTAGCCTTAAAAATATTTTTGATACCTTAAAGTAGCATGCTATTATATATTAAGCATTGAACTCGTACAACTAAATGTACAAAAATGTTAAAATTAGCACAATCGAGCACCTCTTTAGGAAAAAAAGAAGTCATTGCTGAGATGACACATTTAACAATGACAAAATAAGCAAAACAAAGTTTCTGTGGCATATGTTTACAATTGCTCTGGCATATGCTTACAATTTCTTCTCTGGATAATTTGTAGTCTATTTCATACTATTGCCACAAAAAGGCAAGTTCAGTAGGAATCATTATGCATACCATATTAAAATTTTTATTTCCAAATAAAAATACCTTTTGACAGAAAATTAGGAAAATATTAAAATAAGTGGTCCTGTTGGAAAGATGAAGATCTACATTGATAATTAATCTTGGAGATGTCCAACTTCTACATAAGCTCTCTATCAGCTGACAACAGGTATTTTTTAAGCAGGCAATTTTTCTCCAAAATATCAACAGAATATATGCTTCTTTTCAGCATTTTCTTATAATCAATTTGCCATTAATTTAGTGCATACCTAGAGAGAGCAGGGAGGAAATTGATGAAAAAATGACTGACTGACAGTCGTGCACACCAGCTTATCTGTAATTCGTAATGTCCAGCAGAATCCAGGAGCCTGTATAGAAGGTGGAGATAGAATAAGAAATCTCTAGCCAATGAGAATGCGTCATTTATACAGCTAAATAGTCAGTATCCAATCACAAATTACTGTAAGTAGACTTCTGTCAAAACCATTGCAGCCTTAAATTTCCCTTAAAATCCAACTTGGTAGTTTCCCTTCAAATATAAGACTAAGTGTTCGGATAAGTGGAAAAGTGTCTTGAAGGTAAAAAAGTGATCTCCATTGATTTATGTGAAAATTTTTTGGGAAAGGATCTGCATTTTTAGTGGCTGAAACAACAAACTGGAAAACTGTGAGAATAAATTGGGGCTTATGTGACCTTTTATCATAACTAGCATTTTGTGATTATTTGCCATTCTTACAAACTGAGTTCAGTTTAAAGACTACGATATAAAAAACTAAATCTCTGGGAATGGGTATATTTTAAAGAAACTAATTTATGTTTCTCTACCAAAAATTTAAATTACATGTTCTTTGGTATTATGTATCTATGTTCCCTTTCCCCTCTCTGTCCCTTTATTTCCCTAACTACTTTGACCATGGCAACTTATTGCTCATTTGTGTCTCTTGATATTTCTTTCCACTGTATTTTCCCATTATATTGTCCCTCATGTGGCTTCATGCAAATACAAGAAAGTTTACATGTTAACATTTTTTATTGAGACAGTATATTTAGTCCACAAACGTTAACTTTAAAATTTAATATGAAAATAGTCTCTCTGTGTTGTGCATTTAACTCAGCAATCAATACTCTTCACATTAAAACAATCCATTAAGGAAAAAAATGCTTGAACAAGTTAATCCATACTTACATAATTATTTTTCAACAAAGTCACAAAAACAATTTTATTGAGAAAAATTTCTTTTTAA
>NW_006436298.1:26443597-26487707 GCF_000325575.1 Pteropus alecto | reverse complement strand
AATGAAAATTAACCCATAACAAACCTCACACCATACATAAATATTAATGATCCATATTGGGCCATTGACCTAAGCATAAAAACTAAATTTGTAAAGCTTTTAGAAGAAAACTTTCATCACCTAAAATGTTAATGAACATTTTAAAAGAAAATGTTCATTAAGCAGAAATATCTTACACAAAAAGCAATAATCATAATTTTTTTTAAAATTTAAAACTTCTGCTCATCAAAAGACACTATTGAGAACATAAATAGACTAGCTTCAGGTTGGAAGAAAATATTAATAAACATATTTCATAAAGGATTTATACCAAGAATATATAAAAAACTCTCACAATTCAGTAATGAGACAATTCAATAACAACGAGCAGAAGACTTAAACCATATGACATTGAGATACCACTGTACATTACAGTGTATAAAAATTAAAAGACTGACAACATCAAATGTGGAGGCTATAGAGCAACTGGAACTTGTATATTTTTGGTGGAAATGTAGATGGTACAACCACTTTGGAAAAAGTTTTAGCAATTACTTACTGAACAAATTTAATGATCTAGCACTTCTGCTTCCAGGTATTTTACTATAAACAAAAACATATATTTACAAATGACTCGTACAATAAAAAAAATTTAAGATACATCCCTGCCTGCAAGGATGATTAATTCTATAAATTTAGTTATTTATTAATTTGACAAATACTGAGAGCTTCCTATGGTAATATGACTGCTGGCAAAAATGAAAAAAAAACAGAAGTCAGGGTCTTATAGATCAGGGAACTTAAAATCTAATTATGAACAAGGGTTTTCACATGTGAAAATCTTAACAACATAATGCCGCATGTGATCCAGTATCAAATAAATGATTCAGTAAAAACAAAATTCAAAGAATCAGAACGATTTTCTAGGATATTTCTGAGGGTATAACTGACCTGCTGGATTTATTCCCCTTCTCCTCTCTTCACGCACAGAAACTTCAAGCAGTAATCTTTAAGAACACCTCATTTTTATTTAAAACCACAGATATTTTAAGGTTGGAAGGTCCTCAAAAAACATCTGGACTTGCCCCTACTCCCATGTTCTTTTTACAGATAGGAAAATGAAGCTTCAGAGGGATCACACATTTTGAACGACATTTTATATCCCTTTTGCAGTTTGACAATAACATTGATAGGAGAGTTTAGACAAAATGTAATAGATCGCTAATATTTTTTTTCCTAATATGCACATAGAAGGGAAGTCTGGAAGAAAAATAGGTTGTAAATGGGGAAGTTGATAACAAATTTGGTTTGGAATAGGTTAGCTTTGAGGTACCTTGATGCCATCCAGGAGAAGTCATCACACTAGCAGACAGATTCAGTTCGGAATGGCAGCATGCTTACCAGCATGCTTACCAAGTACTGTCTAAGCACTTTATAAGACACTGTCTCATTTCACCCTCTCAACAGCATTGTGTGGTAAATATTATTATTCTCATTGCCCATAAGGAAAATGAGGCTCAGAGAACTGAATTTGCTTTTATTCTCAGAGATGTTGAGTGATGGAGTCAGAATTTGAACTCATTTTTTTTCTTACTCCAGTTCACCACTATTCTTCCTATAAATTTTTTAACTTCCAGTTAGGGTTGGCATCCCCTAACGCAATATAATAAAATTTCTAATTAAAAAATATAGACATGGGAGAAGATTTTAAAAAGCATAATATCATAATAATACAATATTTCAAAAATATACATATAATTTCTATCATAAAGGGTAACACACTGAAATAAAAGTTATAATTGTCCATTCACCATTTTATTATGCCAACAGAGAGTAGCTAGAATGTACATTTGTCTGACTCCTGATTAAGAAATCAGAAAACAGGCTGGAGTGCTCTAATGACGTCAAGTGGCCACTTTCCAGCCCGTGGCAGAGTCGGACTGAAGCTGTAAAAGTCGGGGCTCCATGGGGGCCACTGGTGACGCTGAGCAGCTGTGGGGACCTGGTAAAGCAGAATGGGGTAGCCCCGAACTCGGAGACGCGGGCGCAGCGGGGCAGCTGGTTCTCACGAAACCTTGGAACATAACGGTAAAGCCCCAGCAGGTGCAGCGAAGGGGCCGCCGCTTGCAGATGACAAGTTTCACATATCCTTCCACCTCCATGGACTTCCTTCAAGCTGTCCTGCAGCCTAGCATCAATGAAGAGATCCAGACTGTCTTCAACAAGAAAATGAAGTTCTTCCAGAAGGCAGCACTGAATGTGCGAGACAACGTTGGGGAAGAGGCGGATGCAGAGCAGCTGATCCAGGAGGCCTGTGGGAGCTGCCTGGAGCAGGCTAAACTACTGTTTTCAGATGGAGAAACAATTATACCCAGATTGACCCATGAGCTTCCAGGCATAAAGTGTGGTGGACAGGCAGAGGAAGAATGTGCCCATCGAGGAAGCCCCATTCCCAAAAAGAGGAAGGGACGGCCTCCTGGACACATCCTATTAAATGACCGGGCAGCCACTGGCATGGTATGGAAACCAAAATCCTGTGAATCAATTCGTGGAGAAGGCCCCAAATGGGCCTCGTGTTGTAAATATTATTCATTCATCTCAGCTGAATGAATCTACCACCTTTGTGTTGGGATCTCGAGCCAACAAGGCCCTGGGGATGGGGGGGCACCAGAGGGGAATCTACGTCCAGCACCCACACCTCTTTAAGTATGCAGCTGACCCCCTGGACAAACACGGGCTGGCTGAGCAGCATCAGACGCAGCCAACGGGGGAAGATGACCTACCTCCTCATCGAGGAGGACATCTGGGACCTCGCTGCCAGTGATGACTACAGAGGATGCCCGAACCTGAAGTAGAAGAACTGAAATCCTTTGTCCTACCCTCCTGTATGGTTGAGAAGATGAGAAAGTACATAGAGATACAACAGACAGAGACTGTGCATCACACCTTCACAGACCTGAAGCACCTTCACAGACCTGAGCCAGGTTTCTTGGCTACACTTGACAGCCGTCCTCCAAGGCTCTCTTACCCAGATGGGTGAGACCACTGCTAGGACTGCTTCTAGATGAATCTCAGCAGCATTAAGCTGTGCCTAGGCTAGTTTGTACTGATTTACTGCAGATCACCCCCAGACTGGCATGTGGTTCTATATTTGTAAAGTTATTGGGATAAGAAGCAATTAAACAGTTTGTAATAAACACAGGGAAAAAAAAAGAAATCTGAAAACTCGGCAGAAAATACTACCTCTGTATGGCTGCCACTGGGTACATCAAAGAGCCTATATGTTAACCTGTACCTGTACTGATTTAGAAATTGCAACTTTCAGGGGATAAAAAGAAAGAAATGTGGGGGAAAAAAAACTATGTAGAAAAAGGATGCCTAAAGAGGCACATTTTATACTGAAATGTGTGATACTAAAGTACTATAAATAGGACTGACACAGAGAGAGATTTGCTAGAGTGCATAATCAGGATAGAGTTGTCATAAATCACTTCTTGAATAAGACAGGAAATATATATATGTACATGCATATACATACACATGAGAATTATGTTCATGTACTCCATATAATTTGAATATCAAAGAGCCAAACAACATAGTCCTACGTTTTTACCTCAGGCCAGGTAGGCCATAGCAGATAAAAGCCCACATCTGAAAATAAAACTAAGAGCTGTGCCTACATTTAAGCTATTCAACTGTAGAAATTAAAAGGGATTTCACCAGTATTAAGACAGAAAGAGAGGGAAAATGTCAATTCACAAACCATCATGTGCTGCATACTCAGGATAGAATTCTCTTATAGCTGTAAAGAAAAACTGTATGAGATACCGGAAAATATTATTATAGATGAAGGGAGTTTATAAGAGAACCCTAAAAAGTTCTAAAAAGTTTTGAGAGAGTTTTGGTCAAGAGGATGGAATGGGTAAATTCTGTGCTTGCCTCCTCTGACAACCACATCAAAATTACAACTAAACTACAGAACAATCATCACTGGGAATCACTTGAAGTCTAGCTGAAATAAGTCCTATAACTAAGAAGCCATATATATATACAGAAGCCATCTCTAAACTTGTAGGATGGGCAGAGACACAGAACAAGGTGGTCCCACACCCATGTGTGGCAATTAAAAGTCAGGAGAGATATCTTGGTGGCTGAGGTCCCCATTGAGGAGCAAGGGGTTGCAGTCACACACCAGGCTCCCCAGCCCAAGGCTCCAGTGCCAGGGAGAGAATTCTCCAAAACTGGCTGTGAAAACCAGTGGAGATGGTGGCTGAGTGAGATGGAGGGCTGCTGGAGACCCAGGTGTTCCAATGAAAAGGCCCATGCACAAACTTACTTGCTGATAGACTCACTCTCTCTGAGCTCTAGTGTTGGGGCAACAGCTCAAAAGGTGTCAGGGGCATACTGGGAGGAAATGAATTGCCTGACTTCAGGGTGAGGGCTAGAGGGGCAGCTTTTTCCTAGACAGAAGTGCTGGCAGAAGCTATTGTTTCTTTGTTAAGCCCTCCCCTCTAACCCAGTGTGCAGAGGCAAGCAGATGCCATATCTAAGTCTCTATCAACCTGGCTAAAACCATTTGCTCCACCCTGGTGATTCCCTGAGACCCCTGTCAACTCAACTTGCGGGCCCACCCAAGCCACTTCCAGTGGCTTTTCCATACAAATGGCTTGTGAACTTTCCTAAAATCCATAAAGGTTCTCAAACCCCAAACATGTAGCATTTGGCCTTGGTATGCCCTGTACATCTTGTTAAGCAGCACCAAGCCTGGCACTAGTGGCAGTCAGCCTCAGTTTACAGCTTAGCCTCTTCCAGTCACCTCCAAGCCCAACACAAGTGGCAACCATCTGCAGATAAATTTGCAGTTCATACGAAGTGGCTCCAAGAAGGTCACAGGCAGCAGCTGAACTTGGCCTGCACCAGAGCCCTCCCCAAGAGGCCCCAGAACTAACACACTTGGTGGCCAGCTTCAGTACTCAGTACTCAGTACTCAGTACTCAGACCACATCAGAGTACCATACATTTATCTCAACAAAAGAAACACCCAAAGGGCAGACTGCAGGCACCAGAGTCCTGAAAAGGTGAATCTTGCTCCCTAGAGTTAGCTCCCTCACAACATCTCCTTCACTATAGCCATGGCCGATCCTCATGACCAATCAGCATGAGGCTCAATCCTTCTTACTGATGTGCAATCAGCAACCAAGGCTCAATTACAGCAGGAGGGCACACACAACCCACAAAAGAGACGCACCTGGAGCACCTGGCTCAGGTGGTCAGGGAGACTGTGCCACTGGGCCCCACAGTACACCAACTACATAACGCCACTCTGCTAAGACCAAAAGACATAGCAGCTCTACCTAATACATAAAAACAAACACAGGAAGGTGGTCAATATGGAAAGACAAAGCTCCAGAAAAAGAACTAAACAAAATAGCGACAAGCAATCTGCCAAATGCAGAGTTCAAAATACTGTTTGTAAGGATGCTTGATGATCTCAGTGAGAACTTCAACAAAGAGATAGAAACATTAAAATGGAGATAGAAAACATAAAAAAAGAATCAGTCAAAAATGAAGAATAACTGAAATAAAGAATACATTACAGGGAATCAATAGTGGATAGATGAAGCAGGGGATCGAATTAGTGATTTAAAAGACAAGGTAGCAGAAAACATCCAAAGAGAACAGCAACAAGAAAAAAAAAAGAATCCCCCCAAAATGATAATAGCTTAAGGGGCTTCTGGGATAATATCAAGCTTATCAACATTTGCATCATAAGGGTACCAGGAAAAAAAAAGAGAGAAAGCAAGAAATTAAAATCCTATTTCGAGAAATAATGATGGAAAACTTCCCTAACCTGGCAAAGAAAATAGACATATAAGCCAGAAAGCACAGAGTCCCAAACAAGATAAACCCAAAGAAGCCTACACCAAGACACATCATAATTAAAATGTCAAAGTCAAAGAGAGTATCTTAAAAGCAATAAGAGAAAAAGCAAGTAGCTACCTACAAGGGAGCTCCCCTAAGACTATAAGCTGATTTCTCAACAGAAACTTTGCAGACCAGAAGGGATGGGTATAAATATTCAAAGTGATGAAAAGCAAGAACCTACAGCCAAGATTATTCTACCCAACAAAGCTATCATTTAGAACTGAAGGACAGAAAAAGAGCTTCCCAGACAAGAAAAAGTTAAAAGAGTTCATCACCACCAAACCAGCATTATGAGAAATGTTAGCGGAACTTCTTTAAGAAGAACAAAAAAAGTTTAAAAATATGAATAATAAAATAGCAATAACTACCTACTTATCAACAGTTACTTCAAATATAAATAGATTAAATGCTCCAATCAAAAGACAGGGTGGCTGAATGCATAAAAAAAAAGGCCCTTACATATACTGCCTACAAGATACTTACATCAAAGCGAAAGCAACATAAAGACTGAAAGTGAAGGAATGGAAAAAGATATTTCATGAAAGTGAAAATGGAAAAACAAGCTTGGGTAGCAATACTTATATCAGACAAAATAGGCTTTAAAACAAAGACTGTAATTAGAGACAAGGAAAAACCCAGCAATTTCATTTCTGCGTATTTATCCAAAGATAGCCATGTGCATCCATATGTTCATTGTAGTATTATTTACAATAACCAAAATATAGAAGCAACCTCGGTGTCCATCAATGGATAAAAATGAGGTGAAACATATATACAATGGAATACTATTCAGCCATAAAAAAGAATGAAATCTTGCCATCTGCAACAACATGGATGGACCTAGAAGGTATTGTGCTAAGTGGAATAAGTCAGAGAAAGACAAATGTCTTATGATTTAACTTATATGTGGAAACTAGAGAACGGGATACACAAACAAAGAAAATAAAAAGAAGCTCACAGAGTGCATTTTGATTGTGGCTAGATGGGGAGTGTTGAAAGAATAGGTGAAGCGGGGAGGTGATTAAGAGGTACAAATGGGTGGTGACAAAATAGTCATGGAGATATAGAGCATACCATGAGGAATATACACAGTAGTATTGTAATAATTACGTATGGTGTCAGATAGGTACTGGATTTATTGGGGTGGTCACTTCATAAGTTATATAAACATCTAAGTTATATAAACATTGTACACCTGAAACTAATAACATTGTCAACTATAAATGAAAAATTTTTAAATATTAAAAATAAATTAAGTAAAAAAATAATAGTTCTGAGAAAATAACTTTTAACCTTAATATGATGCTAAATGTCATGATCTCTAGGTAACAGGAGCAGATATGCCTAAAGAGTAGGTAGAAATAAGAGTTTCTTTTGTGATGAAAAGAGTACAACTGGAAAGAACTGAAAGCAAAATTCTGCGTTGCAAGTTGTGAAAAGAAAAATGACACCAGGAAATTGAATCGATTACATGAAAGACAAGCAACCTCTCTTTAAATGCAGGGAGAAAAATTATTGAATGTTAGAAATAATTAGACCAAAAATAATAGAAATACAGGATAGATAACTTATGCCAAAGTTACAGATATTCTGTAAATGAGATCAGAACAACTGGAGCAGAAATAATAATAAAATGTTTAATAGAGGAAAACTCTTAGAGATAGTTAGAAATCTGTATATACAAATTAAAATGGTTCACAAAGTTTCAGACAATATAATGGGAGAAAAATACCCATATGCACACCAATCCTGCTGAGTGTAAGTAGTTTATTTGGAGATGATCCCAAGAAACATTGTTAGGGGAGTGAGGAAGCGAGACAGGAAAGAAGCTGCATGCTTTATCAAGGAAGTCTTCTCTATGAGTAATTGGAAATTACTCCTTCCAGGGAACTCTGAGAAATGGTGTAAAACACATTTCACAGTTATCCTATCGAAGGGAAAAGGAAGCCAAAGGTATTTTTGGACCAACTTCTATCACTCTGTGATGGAGGGCTGTTCCTGGGCAGCATTAATTTCACTTCCCAGTTATTGCATAAGCAGGCATAGTGAGCAGGGTGGGTTCTGCCAGACAAAGCAGGATCTTATGCAAAGAGATGCAAATACTGGCAGCTGGAAGCCTGGCTGATGTGCTGTAAGCATTAGAGCAGGCACCAACAGTAACTGCTGAAGCTCACACTCAAGAATTGTCTTCTACATGTTAAGGCAACAGAAGGACATGGCCAAACAGTCGAAAGTTCAGAAAATGTGACTTTAAAATAATTACATAAAAAAAATGTAACAGCTGAATAAGTGATGAATCAGAATTGAGTATTAAAGATTCAGGGCTTTGTAGTCTAAGCAGGGTTCCCCAAACCCCGGGCTGCAGACTGCAGATGGTACTCTCCGTGGCTTGTTAGGAACCAGGCTGCACAGCAGGAGGTGAGCAGTCAGAGAGTGAGCGAAGCTTCATCTGTATTTGCAGCAGCTCCCCAGCACTAGCATCACCGCTTCAGCTCCACCTCAGGCCACCAGGAATTAGACACTCATAGGAGCATTGGTCCCTGGTGCCAAAAAGGTTGGAGACCACTGGTCTAAAGGACTGGTGGACTGCCCTTGCGAGACTTCCAACAAGAACCATCTTCACCTCTATTTACTGAATCTTGATGAGAACTATTTGTAATCCATTCCTGATTTCCTAAATAACACAAATGAAGTTTCAGTAAAAAATATATAGGTAATATTCACAAAATTTTTAGCATGTGCTTGGCCCATTCTAAGAACTTGATATTATCTCATTTCTTTCCCCAAAGAACCCTTTGAGGCAAGAACTATTATTATCCATATTTCATAGATGAGAAAAGTGAAACTAACTATAGCTAAGTTCCCATGTGTACTAATTAGTAAGTGGTGAAGAAAGGGTATCCTGTCAGTATATTTTGAAATGTGCTCTCTTCAGAATAATGTCCTGTTAATGCCTAAAAGCAAATACATTTTATCGGGATGAAAGTGTCATCAGGTAGGCACCATGTCTCTTGTATTCACTATTGTCTCCTCAGGGCCTGGCAGGGAGCCTGACATACAGTAGGAATTTGATAAATGTTTTCCAAATGCTGACTTTCATTATAACTTGTATTTCCTCCCAATGCAAGCAATCCTATTGGAAATAAGAAATTACCCCTTGAAAAGACTTATCCTTAGGCACAATACACCATCATATTGAAAGTTCCCATTAATATTAAAAGGCTACACTAAAAGGAAAATAAAACCATATGAGAAAACAAGTCTAGACAGAAACAACTAAGTCTTAGTGGTGTTGATTTTGTTGGTGAAATATAGGTAACTTTTTAATTTTCATTGTATTTTGCTCAATGGGTGTCACTCAGAGAGGATTAAATGTACTACAAAATACAAAGTAATTCAGAGGTTCTTTACAGAACTGCGAAGAAATCAATGTACAGTTGTCTTTGATTGAATTTTTTGATTTGCAGGTATATGTATCTGTTGTAGTTCTGGATCCCAGAGGCCCAGTTTACTATTGTATTAGGAAAAGATCCAAAAGTCAAAACAGAGTACAGCTTTGTATCTTGATGTGCACTTGCAGTAGCAAACAAAATAACAAAATTTGGGAGTTTATTATCATGGGTCTTCAGGATAATTGGCTTTAAATAATCTTGTTTGGGTTTAGTCAGGATTTATTCCTTATAGAATTTAAAATGGTGCCAGTTCTAAATCACGTTATAAAGATTTCCATAAGACTCTCCAAAGATCTACCTTTCTCATGTACCAATTCTTAGCTGGTGTGAAATTATTTGTTGTCTTGTCTCATTGCACTGGATTGGAGTGGTATCAACTGGCCTCCAACTGGAAAAGTGTCAGCATGTATGTTACATCTTATATTTAATAAAACCAAAGCAAACCTGGTACTAGACCCACCAATCTGGCCACCAGGGTAGAGTTAATGATGGTTCTTAACTTTCCTGCGTTGAGAAAGAGTTTTAGCCTGGACTCTCCCTTCAAACTGCTACAATTAAAACTGCAAACAACTGTATATAAATAATTCCTAATAACTATATGTAAATAATTCAATAACTAAAATGACTAAAAATGGGAAATACATTTTCTTTAGTTCATTTAGGTCTTAACATTCCTAAATAACTTTCAGTTTAAAGCTTCATTCTTGGATTGTGCAAGAAATCTACTGGAAGAAACCTAAAGAAATAATACGTATTAAATGGCAAGATACTATCTTTGAATACCACCAGTGTTATCGAAATAACCCACGTGAAAAATAAAAATCACTTTATATTTGGTTTTTATGTGAGTTTCATATGTGCTATTTAATTTTTTAAAATCAATAATGGAATAGAGTATGAAGAAAAGTAAATACAGAAAATATATTTTTTAGTTCATTTAGGTCTTATCATTCCTAAATAACTTTCAGTTTAAAGCTAAATAGTAAATATTCACCTAAATTTGTAAGTATTAATTACTCATAATATGTTGGGCATAATCCTTCCAGATATCTTTTTTCAAATATATTTACATATGTATACACACACACACAAATCTAGATACAGATTCTACTCTACACTCCAGACACTTGCATAATTTATTCATTAAGTATATATCATGATCCTTAGAATTTTGTTCTATATCATCTTTATAGTAGTTGCATAGCATTTTATTAGCTGCATTTGATGGACATTTAATTTCCAATTTAAAACTTACAACCAATATTGTAAAATATTCACTTACATATACCTTTGTGCCTTTGCCCAGTTACATATTAGGAATAAATTCCCAGAAGTATAATGTCCAAATCACAATATATAACATTTTGCATTCCAGAAAGTAGTAACAAATTAAGCATAATGATAGGGATTATCATTTTAGCACTGTTCCCTACTTATCAACACTGATATGACTGTATATTTTTATCCAGTCATACTGGATGATCATTTTAGTCAATATCAGAGAGAAGGTAATTAGCTGCACTCCCACTGCTTACTCAGAAGTGCTCCTTTTTGGTCCATGGAAATGTGTCACTACTAAACTATTCAATTTCCACAACCTGCACTTATTTGTATATCCATCCTTTGGTAGGAGATCTTTTTTATCAAATTTAGATGTGAATTAGCATAACCATGCTGTCTGTGGCTACATTAATAAAAATGACCATAAATTGTAAACGTGATGACTGTATGAACTTCTCATCACCAAAGAGATGTGAAAGAAATTGGGAAAAAGCAAAAATAAGAAGTTGAATTGATGACTAGAAACTGAATTCATGTAAAGTGCTAGAATACAATCTATCAACCTAAGCCTGGGTATGGGTATCATTACCAGAAGAAAAGAAATCACAGAAAAGAAAAGCAATTCTAACACTGTGATAGGAGTAAAGATCAGCCAAAGGGACAGGACAAACTTATAAATATTAGTTTCTGAAAGCTTGAATCCCTGGGTTCCATTCCCAAGGTATTAAAACTTTGCTATGGTTCCATCTTTATTTTTTGGCCCCTTTATTTACCACTCTGCTAGTAGGTAACTTTCACTATTCTTATCAAAAGGTTAAGCATCAGTGCCCACAATGGAGTAGAGTCATTTTCCTCTTAAGATACATCTGCCATTCTGTTGTGCTAAAACAATGGAGCGCTCACTCTCAGTTATTTGAGGGCTCGGTCTTTCTCTCTTCAGAACCCCTTTCTACATTAGGGATTTTCTTTTCCTAGAGTGATGGTGACATCAAATGGTCTAGTGCCTATCAAACTTGGTTATTTCTCTTAATCTTTCAAGTCTCGGACTCTCTAACCTTGAAATATCTTCCCCCCACTTTGAATACTTTCTCCTATGCAGCTAGGTATAATGGGCATAGCATCGCTTTTTTGAGAACTGTTTTCTATCCTTGAAAAATCTGGAATGAGAAGCCGAGACTAGTTCTGACCTAAGTATTTGAACAAGCGCCCTTTTTTCTCCAATTTTTTTCTTTCTGGGTAAAATGATAAGATCTAAAGCTTTCCTGTTCGTATTCTACATTGAAAAAGACAGAACAAGCCATTTGCTATATTTATTTTAAGGTTTATGGATGCTTCTTGCAAAGTAAAAGATTTTTCTACCTGAAATTAAGCCTTTCTCACTGGGTTCTACATTAAGGCTTGAGACCAAGTCATTGTCTCCTATATGTTTTTCCCTCAACTACCTTGCATAATGAGCTAGCAATATTTAAGTGTTTCTTAGACTCCTATTTAATAGCACTGTAAAGTCGTCTTTTTGTTATGTAGCATTGTTTCATCAAGATAAGCAGGAATAATGCATAGGACACATTCAAAAACAAAATCCCTGATGCATAATGAGTTTCTGGCGCTGAGAAAGATCCCTAGTACATCTGTTAACAAGCCTAACGGCAAAACAAGTAGACTCCACCCCACTTAGAGTCTATGGGAGCAAGTTATTAGCTAGAAGAAGGCTTTGTTTGGGGAGGGAGTCAAAAGAAAAGTTCATACAGCAAGTAGGCAGAGTTCAAATCAAGCCAAGCTTCAGAGGGTTAATATTATGACTCTCAATTTATTGGTGTCAGGCTTTGGCAGGTGGTGCTAGATTGGCTGCCATTATATTCCTCTTTCTTAACACATTTTGAACAACTGAAAACAGGGTCAAGGTTCACGAGAGAACCAGTCTCTGGAGAGTGATGTGCCTTGTTTAGAGTTTCTTTGTGGTGCCCTCAGGTGAACCTTGAGTTCGTTCTGGTTACTGCACTATATACATTATTGATCGCTAGAAATTTGTTCCTCTAAGATTTTCTTATATGTAATTAAGATCGTTTGTACCTTTGAAATGCTTGATTCAAGGCACTACATTTCACTGGATATTTTAAACAGAAGGAGAAAGGGACGGGGCTGGGTAATTATTGAGGAATGAAGGCTAAGATCTGTGGACCTCAGGGCCTTTTCTCTGAAGCAGGAAACCTCCACTCCCCAGGCAGTTGCTGTAAAGCTTCCAAATTATAACAAAATCACAATATTTCCCTGTATTAAAAAGCTCTATTGTGTTATAGTTTGGACTTCAGTCTCAGAATCACTGAGATACAAGACCTTTTAAAAACCTTTTAAAAATGTAAGGCTCTATGATATACTCAGGGAATACTGCCAGTGTTCTGCCAGATAAGCATTATTTTTTTCCCTACTAATTCTAATCTCTGCCAATGTAGGAAGACAGTGTGGTAAAGTAGGAAATTAAAAAAAAAAAAATCCTGGATCAACATTAAGAGACCTGTGATATATTGAATGCCAGTAAACAACTATTATGAACTTAGAGCAACTGTGATCTCCATAAGCCATAGTTTGCTCATCTATAAAGCAAGACTATGAGTATTTGTTGTGAGAAATGAATCTGAACACATAATAATTTAAGCATTTATAGAATATATATTCATGGGAAAAAATATATATGGTGATAGATGAATCACACAGTTCTTGCTATAAAAGAAATTACTATCAAGTTGTTTTGGTGATATATTTGTGCCTGCCTATAACATATAATATCTTTACTGGTTTGGTGTGTGAAGATTGAGAAAAAGTGGTCATATCTAGAAAAAGAAGAGTGTTAACATGTTACCGCCTACTTTATCTTGCAGTATTATATTCAAGGTCTGCCAACAGCTATATACAGAGGGTTTTTGTACTTATATAAATAAGTAACTTTTTATATAGAACAATATTACCAAATATAAATAATTAGAGAAGTAAAATAATCTGTAAGAGAGATAGATACTTAAAATATAAAAGAAAGATTATGGGGACAGAACAATGTCAGAGCTAATTATTTATATTTGGCTGAAGCAAAATGATTAGTGATAAAAGTAATACCTATTTAAAAAAGAAAAACCAATATATCCATTCAGTTACTCAAAAGAGATAGGCCAATATTAGAACAGTAGAATATTTAATTCATTCATATAATTAACTGAGAACAATGGTTCAAGCATAATCATAAAAAATTATGATATTATATTGAAAAGTACACTCAAAATGTAAGATTAACCACATAATTTCTTCTGCTTCCTTCTAAAATCTTACAAAAATGGCACTAAAATGATTATTTAATGAGACAAAATAACACGGAAAAGAGAAAAGTATAAGATGTGATAGCAATAAAATTTTGAAAACTAGAAAGCCGAGGGACAAGTAGCAGCTGATTTGATGAACTGAAGGAAAAAAGAATCTAAGCTTATAGTGTGCAGGTAAGATGACAGAAACCAGGGAACTTTCTAGGGCATTGGATACATTCTACACTAGGGGTTACATAGTTACTAGGGGTCATAGTTACATAGATGTTTACTTTTCACAAAACTCATGGACTATATATGCAACGTCTGTGCATTTTCTTAAATATAAATTTTATCTCAATTAAAAAGGAAGTCTATATATGGCACTGGTTCTTTTCTCGCTCTCTTCTCTAAAAAACTGGCAGCCAGAGTCATACCTTCAAGACAGGAAACTGGCAATTACTTTCTGTGAAAATTGACCAGCCTAAAAAGAAATAATAAAGTTTTAAGGAATCTCTTGAAGAAATCACTCAGAGAAATCCACCAACGAGCCCTATCCATGAGCTCAGGTCGCCCAATCTGCTTTCCTGCTTCTCATCTTTAATATGAGTGAATAGTTCACGACCATCAGACATTTGAAAAAGGCCTCTAATTAGAAATATAGAGATCAAAACATAAACAAAACAAACAAATGGAAAAACAAAGATAAGAAAATAAGTAATATAAAGATTATAAAACATTTTTTATCTTAAAAACCTATAATTTACAGTCTCAGAGAGGCTATTATAACTCTGCATTTTTAAAACAGGAACAGTATGCTATAATGCTATGAAAGTAGCATGGAAGTAATAAAAGGCGCTCTTAGAAATTCAAAATATAATAGATATTAAAATTATGCAAAATAAATCTAAAAATGGAAATTTATTAAAGAAATAGTTGAAGAAAATTTAATTTAAAAAAATTAAGAAAATTTAAAATGCACAGAAAAGAGTTAATGGAAAATAAATGGCTTGAATTCAACTTTGAAATATAGGAAGACATAACCAATAAGTATTGTGTATTATTATATATCAAAAATACAACTAGGTATTGCCTACATTATGTTATTTAATTATATCGACAACCCTATAGGAGAAACAATATAAGAATATACATACATAAGTCACATAGCAAGTAAGTGAGGGCAGTAGGGATTTTAGTAGAGCTCAATTAAACCTACTCAGATATATTTGTACAGACTCAGGCTCTTAATCATTGTTCTTCAGTATATGTGGTATCATCCTCTATCAAGGGAAAATACTGATGTTTTCTAGATGGAGGAGGGAATGTCAGAAGAAAGCTAAGGCCTTATTTTTGGTAGGTGTAGAAAGGAACATTTGACCCGACAAACTTTAGTTCTGTCAATATTACCTTAATTTGGAACCACAAGCTCTTGAGACACTATGGGTTGTACAACACAGTAAAAATAAAGTGACAAGATTGTAGATTCCTAAATGCTAGACTAAGGGGAACATTGTCCTGCAGTTACTTCAAAGTCACTCAAAATAAGTAAGTTCTAATGCACTAGAAACCTTTGAAAATTATTAAATATATTGCAAATGTGAATGTTCAAGAATACATATTTTTGAAAGAGGTGAACTTTTACGTAACTTGATAGAAGCTCAGAGTTACTGAATATGTGCCCAAGTACACATGGAAAGTTAAATTCTTAACTAATCAATACACATTCACTAGGATGGATTAAAAAAAATTTTAAAAACTGCCAAAACAAGTGTTAAGAACATTAAGTGACTAGAATTCTCTGGGAATATAAATTGAAAAACTGCTTTGGAAAATTATTTGGCAATACATATCTAAATACAGACAGAAGTTATGAAATAGCAATTCCAATAGTATAAAATATTAAATCAAATAAATATACACAAATATATGTACAAACAGACATGTACAAAAATAGTCATACCCACATTATTAATAATAGTATAATAGTACCGAAATGGAAATAACCCAAAGGTCAATCAAAAGTAGAAGAAAAAAAAAAAAACCATGGTCTTTATATACTTTATTTCATTTACTTAAGGCTATTGTCACTGCCCCAGCTAACAACTTCTCTTTTCTAACCTAATTCGATTTCCTCAAAAGAAGATTGTTAGTTATTCCTAAAGTCTGGTTTGCAGATCTTTACAATTAGGAAAATCAAGAGGGCATAATGATATTTCTCTAAAGATAAATATTTTCTATTTAGAGGACCATGCTTTGCAATGAAGACACGTAAATATTACTCCTTTGGTATAAAATATCTCTTATTTTATGAAATCATTGTGAATTCTGAGGGTACTTTTAGTTTGTTAAATTTATTTGGAAAATTTAAAAGTTTGCTAATGGATGATGGTCCCCAATATTTCTTTTGAAATTCCACTGGTTAGTGAAAGCTAAAATTTAGAAGCCACTGCACAATACTTAATAAACACTTCCTTATCTCTTATTCAATCTGTTTTGAAATGAAATGGAGCATCTTATTTAATGGAGAAGTTTATTGGTTAATTTTATATTTACTTTTACTCAAAACTAGATATTAGATAAGACCTTAAAGAATGTATACTTTCTTTACTATTATCTTTCTTTAAACTGAGAATGCTATGAAATTGAGATTCCTTATAAAAATCCATATTCTACAAAACACAGTTTTATTAGAGATAAACATTCTAAAAAATATGAGGTGATATATCCAACTCCTTTCAAGTTGTATATTATATTGTAAGCAAATTTCTGTCTGATGTGGTCAGGGTCTTTAAAAATACACAAACAAGGAGATGCTCCAAAATGCAATGAGAGAGCAAACTCTTACAAGCAAAGTTAGATTTTCTTGTAACCTGAAATTCATTAAATAGTATAGCATAGACATTAGATAGATCACATATTGCAGAAAAGTTTTCCTATCTAGCCCATAAAGTAAAGCATACACATCCACACACACTTTACTTGACAATGTTTCTGAATTGCACATTCAAAATATCTGGGCACTAACAACTTTATAATATATTTTAGATATACATAGTCTATGCCAACATTTTGATAAGTTTACACTATATCCTTTCTGGAAAGATTACTATTTTGAAAAAAAAAAATCATTGCTCTTGAACAATTCTGTAATTCATATACCTTTAAGATAAACTACTGCGGGAGTATCCATATCTAAGAAACCATAAGTAATGTGTTATATCAACTAAAATATCATAAAGGCTAAAAATATACACAATTAAATGAGTAAGAGTGGCACATATCACCCATTACAAGCCAATAAATCTCAGGGAAAAAAATCCACAAGGGTCTCAAGCAAAAAGTTACTTAATTTATTTGATAAATGATTTTTCTTCCAACTTTTGATAAAATAATCAAACTATTAATTTTCTAAGTTATTGACATTGAACTTCAAATTTAAACATGAAATATGTAATATAAAGAGAGACAGAAAAGATTGGAAAATAGGTATTATTACTTACTTCAGGATTTAATTCAAATAAAAGAAAATAACAAGATGTCAAATGTCTTTTCTCTCGTATACAACTGGCAATAATTTAAAAGAATACAGATACTCAGCTTGGGTCACAGGGCATAGGAACTTTCATACACTGCTGGTGGGAATATAAGTTGGAATCATCTTTCTGAAAGATATTTTGCCAGTATATATTAGTCCCTCAGAACCAGAACACATTTTGGTTCTAATAAGTTTTTCTAAAGTTATACAAATGATTTAAATATCAAGATACTCATCATGGATTGTAAATTGAACAAAGAAAGTCAATCTGTGTAAATATTTAACAACGGGAAATTGGTTATGTTAGCTATGGAACACTATTTTGCTACTAAATAATAGGGTAGAATTCTGGAAACTACAGAAAGCTTTAATACATCATTAAAAGAAAAAGTAGAAAAGAAATACATACAGTATAATAACACTACACTGTAAAAAATTAAAATGTACATATGCTTATTCACTTATTTAACAACTATTGAGTGATAGACTACTATGTGTCTATATGGTTTATAGACTGATAAATCAACTGGAAAGACATTCACTGCTTGGTTAACAACAGTCACTTTTAGGAGAGATAAATATGTGGAATTTTCTTTTCGCTTTTAAATTTTACTTATTAAATGTTTCTTTTATAAATGTAACTATTTTAAAATAAAAATAAAATTATATTTCAAAAGAAATTAATCCAAGAGTTACAGATTTTTCACTGATACAGAGGATATATCTTCCTAAAATACAGCATTTTGAAGGTGTAGATTCATGTATTATTATGCCAAAACAAATGTATTTCTGTAGGCATAGAAACAAGAGTGCTTCCTATTATAGTTTATTATTTTTAGTTTTAAATACTGCTCCTTTTTTGCAGTCAAAATGTTTTATACATATTCTCATTACTCATTTTTTTTTCTGGTAAGTAGGTGGTAAAAACTATTTAAAATCACTCACTGCAGAAGAGGATAATTAGGATGTGTGTGAACGTAGATTACAAATTAGGATAAGGAAATACAAATAAGTGCTACAAAGGCTTATGACAAAGTACTGACTTTTCATGAATTTTACATATATTAGCAAACTGTTATAAGCAACAGATATGGAAAATTTTATTGCTTTTCTACCAATACACGTACTTTGGGAGGTCCATTAACTGTTGTCTGCTGTGTGCAAAAAGGTAGAGAGGGTATTCCAACTCATTTCTTTTAAAATAATCATTTCCAAGGACTAGAATATACTGCTGGCTCGCTTAGAACTAGGAAAATATTTAAACACACACCCTGCCTCTCCTGACTTTCAGATTATTCAAATAACAATAAAATCTACAAATTAAAGAAAAGGGATACCTAGAACTCTGCAATGTTCTAAGAAAATGATGCATGTGGTTTGTGATTAAAGGTCATTATTTTCCAAGGTCATTATTTTCTTACAATAAAACAAAATACTATTGGGTGTCTATGTTTCTCAATTTGTCACTCTGTCTCTCTAGCTCTGTCTGTCTCTCCTATCACACTTTCTTCTATGTGAAAGTAAAAACAAATATTTGAGATAAATTATAGAGTATTCCTTTCAAGTTGAATGGGCCTACTGTACCCAGAAAGAGTGGGAGGTAACAATTCATTGTAGCCCATCAAGACAGCAGAGTAAGTAAATGCCATGCTCACCTCCTCTTACACTCACATAAAAATTACAACTAAACTAAAGAACAATCATCATTAAAAATAGCCTGAAGTCTAGCTGAACAGAAGTCCTATAATTAAGGACATAGAGAAGCCATACTGAGACTGGTAGAAGAGGAGAAGATGCTGAACGGGCTGAGTTCACACCTGCGTGTGGTGACTGAAAATCAGAAGGGACATCTCAGCTCTACAGGTCCCATTGGAGAAACGAAGGATCCCAGCTCCACACCAGACTCTCCAGCCCAGGTTTCCAGTGCCAAGAAGAAAAGGTCCCATGTAACCTGGGTGTGAAAATCATTGGAGATTGTGGCTGAGTGAGACGAAGGGTTGTGGGAGTCCCAGGCATTCCTTTTAAAGGGCCACTGCATGGACTTACCTGGTAATAAAATTGCTCTAAACTCCAGCACTGGGGCAGCAGCTCCAAAGGCACAACAGACTTACGATGAGTAACTGAATTGTCTGGCTACAGTGAGAGGCTGGAGGGGGAGCTTTCTCCTAGGCAGAAGTGCTGGCAGAGGTCACTGTTTATTTGTTGAGTCCTCCCTTTCCCTGCGTGCAAATGCAGGTGGCTGCAGTATTTAAGTGTCTATCAATACGGCTAACACCGTTCACTTCCCTGAGACCCTGGCCCCAACTTGTGGGCCTACCCAAGCCACTGCCAGTGGCTTTTCCATACAAACAATCTGTCTTGGCTCATGCTTGGACTTTCCTAAAATGTCTCAAAGATTCACAAAACCAAACAGCAGCATCTGGCCTCTGTGCTCCCCATACCTCTTGCTGAGCAGCCCCAAACTTGGCATTAGCAGCACTTGGCCTTGATTCATGGCTTGGCCTCTCGAGGCACCTCCAAACCCAGCATAGGTGGTGGCCATCTGTGGATTGTATGGTGGCTCATGCCAGGTGGCTCAAGGCAGGGTATAGGCTGCAGCTGAACTTGGCCTGTGGCGGGGCATTTCTCAGGAGACACTAGCCTTCACAACTGGTGGCCGGCTTCGGTCTGAGGATGACACTCACAAAGGGCAGACTGGGAAGGCACTAGAGACATGAAAAAGTGAGTCATGCTCCCTAGGGTCAGCCCCTGCACAACAGATCCTCCACTGGTCATGGTCATTTCTTATGACCAATTGCCTGAAGGTTAGTCCCTCTCATTGATGTGCAAATAGCAACCAAGGCTCAACTACAACTGGAAGGCACACATAACATGTACAAAGGACATACCTAGAGCACCCAGCTCAGGTGACAGGGAGACTGGGCCACTGGGTCTCACAGGACACCTTCTATACAAGGCCACTCTACTAAGATCAAGAGATCTAGCAGCTCTCATAATATATAGAAACAAACACAGAGAGGCAGTCAAAATGGGGAGACAAAGAAACGTTCCAAATGAAAGAACAGAACAAAGCTCTAGAAAAAGAACTAAAGAAAATGGAGACAAGCAATTTAGCAGGTGCAAAGTTCAAACATTAGTTATAAAAATGCTCAATGAACTTAGGGGAAGAGTAGATAAATTCAGTAACAACTTTAACAAAGAGATAGAAAAGATAAAAAAAGAACCAGTCAGAAATGAAGAATACATTAGAGAGAATCAACAGTAGATTAGATGAAGCAGAGGATCAAATCAGTGATTTAGAAGATGAAGTATCAGAAAACACTCAAACAGAACAGCAACAAGAAAAAAAATCTAAAAAAGATGAGGATAGTTTAAGAGGCCCCTCAGACAGCATCAAGCTTACCAACATTTGCATGAAAGGAGTACCAGAAGGATAAGAAAGAGCACAAGGAATTGAAGACCTCTTTGAAGAAATAATGATGGAAAACATTCCTAACCTGGCAAAAGAAATAGACATATAAGCCTAGTAAGCTCTGAGAGTCCCAAACAAGATGAACCCAAAGAGACTCATAGCAAGACACATCATAATTAAAATGCCAAAGGTTAAAGACAAAAAGAGAATCTTAAAGCAGCAAGAGAAAGGCAGTTATTTACCTACAAGGGAGCTCCCGTAAGACTGTAAGGCAATTTCTCAACAGAAACTATTCAGGCCAGAAAGGATTTGCACAAAATATTCAATGCGATGAAAAGCAAGGGCCTAAAATCAAGATTACTCTACCCAGCAAAGCTATCATTTAGAATCGAAGGACAGATAAAGAGCTTCCCAGACAAGAAAAAGCTAAAGGAGTTCATCTCCAAGTCAGTATTATAGGAAATGTTGGAGAGAGAGACTTCTTTAAGAAGAAGAAATAACAGATAAAAAATATGAATAATAAATGGCAATAACTACATATCTATCAATAATTACTTTAGATGTAAATGGAGTAAATACACCAATTAAAAGACATAGGGATGGCCGAATGGATGAGAAAACAGGACCCACACATATGTTGCCTACAAGAGACTCACTTCAGATCAAAAGACACACACAGAATGAAAGTTAAGGGACGGAAAAAGATGTTTTATAAAAATGGAAACAAACCAAAAAGCTGGGGTAAGCAATATTTATACCAGGAAAAAAACAGATTTTAAGACAAAGGCTATAACAAGAGACGAAACCTCAATAATCCCACTTCTGAGTATTTATCCAAAGAAACCCAAAATACTATTTCAAAGGGATATGTGAATTCATATGTTCATTGTAGCATTATTTATAACAGTCCAGATGTGGAAGCAACCTAAGTGTCCATCAACAAATACATAGAAAAAGAACAAGTGCTACATACATACAAGGGCAAATTGCTCAGCCATGAAAAAGAATGAAATCTTGCCATCTGCAACAACATGGATGGAACTAGAGAGTTTTGTGCTGAGTGGAGTAAGTCAGACAGGGAAATACAAATGCTGTATGATTTCACCTACATGTGGAAGCTAAAGAACAAAATAAACAATGAAACAATCAAAAACAAATTCATAGATACAGAGAACATTGTGATGGTTACCAAATGGGAAGGGATTGAAGAGGTAGATGAAAAAGGGGAAGGAATTAAAAGTATGAGCTTGTAGTTATAAAATAGTTATGGGTATGTAAAGTATAGCATAAGAAATATAATCTATAATATTGTAATAACTATGTATGGTGTCAGATGGGTACTAGATTTATCAGTGTGATCACTTTGTAAGTTATATAAATGTCTAATCACTATGTTGTACACCTAAAGCTAATATAATATTGCATGACAACTGTAATTGAAAAATAAAAATAATATTAAAAAAAGAAATACAAGTTGGTAGTTATGAAATCATCATGGGATATAAAGTATAGCATACAGAATACATATAGTCGATAATACTGTAATAACTATGTATGGCATAAAATGGTTACTAGATTTATCTGGGCGATCACTTCATACAAATGTCTAATCACTATGTTGTACACTGGAAAGTAACACAGTATTTTATGTCAAGTGTAATTGAAATATGAAAAACTATTTTAAAATCCCAAATCATTGCAAGCTCATGATCTTAAGATCTACGAGAGTGCTTTTTTTTTTAAACACTGGCAGTGTTTCATTTATTTTTCAATAATTCTTTTCTGAATAACAAATTCCTGCAGTAATTTAAACTTATATTAAGAATTAAATACTTTAAAAATTAAATTTAAAAAAATTTAAATTCTTAAGAGAGTTCATATCAGTAAGAATGTCACGTGAATTTTTTGTATAAAATCTATTTATAGAAAGGAGCTGTGCAGAACTTAAATTTCATATATTGTTTGTTTGAATTGAAAGTTATTTAAAATTATTTTACCCTCAGGGAAGAATAAATAAACTAGGAATAAAAGAAAATTTCTTCAACCTAATAAAGAGTACCTATTAAAAAAGCTTACAGTTAAAATATAATTAATGGTGAAAATTAATGGTTAAAAACTAAAAGCTTTATTTTGAAGATAAGGAATAAGACAATATCTGCTCTCACCACTTTTAATCAACATTACCGAAGGTTACTGACAGGGCAATTAGACAGGAAAAGTAAATAAAAGTCATCGCATTAGAAAAGAAGTAAAACTATCTCTATTTTCAGATGTTATGTTCTTGTATACAGAATATCCTAATGAATTGACAAAAAATTGTTAAAACTAATAAACAAGTTGATCAAGATTTCAGGACACAAGATTAACATACAAAAGCAAATGTGTTCCTATTAACTAGTTAATGAACAATCCAAAAAATAAAATTAAGGAAACAAATCAATTGTATAAATCAAACAGAATATGATACTTAGAAATAAATTTAACAAATAAAGCACAAGACTCATACACTAAAAACTATAAAACAATGTTGAAAGAAAATAAAAAAGATCCAAAGAACTAGAAAGATATCTCATGTGCATAGATTCTAATACTTAATATTAAGATGGCAATACTCTTCAAATTGATCTACCAATAAAATATGATCCTTTTCAAAATCCCAGGTGACATTTTTGCAGAAACTTACAAGCCAATCTTAAATTTTATATGAAATTGCAATGGACCCAGAAGAACCAGAACAATGTTCAAAGAGAATAATAAAGTAAAAAAACTCATACTTTCTTATTTTAAAACTTACTAAAAATCTACTGTAATCAAGACATTGTGGTGCTGTCATAAAGACAGGTCAATGAAATTGAATTAACAGTCCAGAGTATAGTCTTACAGTTATGGTCAACGGATTTTTGACAAGAGTGCCAAGACAATATGATGAGAAAAGAATAGTCTTTAAACGTATGGTGCTAGGACAACTGGTTATGTACATGCAAAAGAATTAAATTGGACCGCTATCTCATACCATGTATAAGAAATTAATTTAAAATAAATCAAAGACCAATGTAAAGCAGCTTAAAATATAAAACTCTTGTAAGAAAACTTAGGGGTAAATTTTCATGATCTCAGATTCGGTAATGGAATTTTAGATATGACATCAAAAGCATCATTAAAAAAAAACAGAATTGAATTTGACCCAAATTTTAAAAATTGTGCTTCAAAGGAGCAATTAAGAGAAAAACCCAGAGGGAGGAGAAAATATATATCTCTTCATCAGATATCATATATCTGAGATATCTGATAAGAGACTTGTATCCAGAATATATAAAGAACTCATATTTCAAAGATAAGAAGACAAATAACACAATTTAAAAATGGAAAAGAATTTGAATAGACATTTCTCCAAAGAAGATGTAAGATGACTAACAAACATGAAAGATGTTCAACCAAAATCATTGGTCATTAGGGAAATACAAGTCAAAACCCCAGTGAGCTATGACTTCATACTAGCTGTAATGGCTAAAATTAAAAAGAGAAAATAACATGTGTTAGAAAAGATGTGGAGAAACTGGAACCTTCATACATTGCTGTTGGAATTGACAAATAATGCAGCCACTTTGTAAAACAGTTTGGCAATTCCTCAAGATATAAAAGAGTTATTCTATTACTCTGTAATTCCACTCTGAGGTATACACTGAAGAAAACTGAAAACATATGTCTACACAAAAACTTATACGTGACTGATTATTCATAGCAATATTATTTATAATAGCCAAAAAGTGAAACAACCCAAATGTTCAACTGGTGAATGGATAAACAAAATATGACATACCAATACAATGGAATATTATTCGACAATAAAACAGAATTATGTACTGTTACACGCTACAACACGGATGGAACTACAAACATGATGGTAGGTGAAAGAAAGGGCCACACCTTTTATGATTTGAAGCATTTGAAATGTCCACAATAAGCAAGTACATAGAGACAGAAAACCACTTATTTGTATTAATAGTAGTGATACTCTGTATTAGTGTTGCTATGGGGAGTGGAAAGGGAGGAGTAACTGCCCTTGGGTAGGGGGTATCTTTTGGGGGTGATGAAACTTTTCTAAAATTAGTGGTGATGGCTGTACACTATGTGAATAGCAAATACCATTAAACTATACATTTTAAAAGGTGAATTTTATGGCATGTGAATTATCTTAAAGAAAAACAGAATGAATTTTTGCTAGCCCTTTAAATTAATCTTACTTTTTGTTTTTATCTACTTCTCTTTATTAATTTGAGAGTAAATATTAGGTAATGGTGTCTATAGGCAGACACAATTAAAAAGACTTTTTTTTCAATCAAGCAAAGATCAGATTATCTCCATTCTAGGCTCTCAACTGTGATATAAAATTCAAATTGTAAGACTGTTATTAAAGACATTTCCAATATGGTTATTCTGTCTCTTATTTATCTGCTTTCTTTGCCTGCTGTGTTCTCCAGTGAAATCAAAGAACTCAGCTCTTCTCAAATGTAACTACTGTATTTCCATTTGAATGTGCTGACTCACCTCATATTTTCATGAGGAAAACCTTCTTTCCCCCTTATATTTACTATGGAAATCCTCTTCGTTTTTCAGGACCTTTTTTATATAGCTTATTTCATTTCACCAAATATAAATAATTGTCACAAATCATTCCACTATAAACATTTAGTACTTTTCATAACACTCATCATATTCTGACTTTATTATCATGAAGTGCACAGTAAATTTTGAATTAGATGAAAATATTTTTCATGAATATTTACCTAAAAAAAAAAAAACTTAGCAGTTTTCAATTCTCTCACCTCAAAATTGAAACAATATTTACAAGAACAGTGCTAACTTCTCTTCAATTCTCCAATCCCAGCATGTTCTCACAGTTCCCAATTGCTTAGGGAAGAAAGGCAGGTCATTTTTATAGCCACATTGATTCAACAATCATATTTTTCTTCTGTGAAAACCAAGACAGAATTTGAGTGTAATTGTTCAGGGGCTGTGTGTGACTGTTGTATAGGGTTAGTCATCTGTCTAAAATATGAACCTTCAAATGGCAATGACTTCAATGCCTTTGGGATTTGAATTGGCCATAATACTAACAATAAATTGTCATGTATGTAGTGATTTCCTGTTGGCAAGTTCCATGTACTTTACAAATATATTTCAACTTAGATGGAAAAGATCATTATTACCATTCAAAGATCTAGAAACTGTAACACAGAGCCATTAAATGTATTGAGCAAGGTCAGAGAGTATGTGATCAGTGAAAATGAGAATATCCCGAAGTTCCAGCTTTGGTTTATCTGCCAAAAGACATAATTCCTTGGCAAACATTTAATGTTTTGCCATAGTTTTCTGAGAATATCAAGCAAGCTCTTTAAAAATGATGTTTATGTCCACAAAATAAAAACCTTGAAATTACTTTATAATACACCAATATCATATTTTTATAGAAGCTACTCTCCAACAACCTTCTGAGAACCCAAAAAGCAGTGTAGTACAAAAATACGCTAAAATTCAAACTCTACTTATAAGAAAACCTTCAAACTATTGTTCAGTATCTATTTTAGATAATCCTAAATACTTGATAATCTTAATGTAATAATCCACAGAAAAGTAGTAGTAAAATTGAAAGGAAAAAATATGCTATCAACAAGTTCTGTCGGTTTTATTCAAAATATATACTTAATTCGTCTAGTTTTCTTTTTTCCCATTGTTACACTTCTGCTTGGACTAATGCAGTGCCTTCCTAATTAGCTTCCTTCCTTCTACTTTTATTTTCATACATCCCTTTATCCACAGGGCAGCCTGAATTCTCTTTTTAAAGTATGAAAGTGATTATTTCAATCTCATGCTTCGGGTATGTCAATGCTTTCTTATTTGAATTGGAATAATATTCATCTTCTTATGACAGCCTACAAGGTCTGTGTGACATTGCCATGTCCAACTGTTCACCCTCAGCTTTTAGTATGCCAAACCTCTTGATCACTCAGCTTCAACAATCCCTCAGTTCCTCAAACACAGCACACTTGCTTCCTCCTATCTTTCTTCTGATTGGTTTCTGGCTCTGAAATGCTCAGATGTTAGCACCATCTCTCAGATGTTAGCACCATCAGTTTCTTGTCATCTAATTAGGCTTCATTTTAACAGTTCCTCTGGAAAGGTAATTTCCCTCACCGCTTTAATCTCTACTGACCCAACCCCTTGCCCTTTCTATTCCAGTGTATTCAAAACACTAACTATTACGTAGAATTTCCTTGATATTTATGTCCCTGGTTGTTTATCGTTTGTGTCCTTTCCTATCATAATATAAGGCCATGGAAAAGAACAACCATCTATCTTGCTCAGTACTATACCCTTCATGTGTAGAACAGCATCTAAGACACTGTGGATTGAATATATGATTGAAGGAGTGAATGAAGTGATAATAGCTTCAAAAAATGAAGAATAAGAGTAACTATAAAAGTCATATAGGACAACTGAAATAATGCCATAGAATTCCATAATTACTGCTATAGAAAAGTATCATATCAATTCAGGCCCTTGAGTGTATCAATATTTTACAGCCCCAAACAATAATCAATATTCATAACTATTACCATGAATCATCAAGAAAATCTGAGTTATATTCTGTATGTGCTGTAGTAGGGACATATGTTTTATTTAACTTTCCATTAGATAATGATACAACAAAAGTTTAAGTATTTGGCATTTGGAAATTAAATTGTCACCTCCTAAAATAACAACTAGTTCTTTTTCTCATCTTTTCTATCCAGCATCTTCTCAAGCTAGAAACCTGAGAATCATAAGTTCTTTTAGCCTCCTTATCTTCACATCCAATAAATAATGTACTTATAATTTTAATTCTCAACTATTTCTTGAAAATATCTCTTCCTTAATATTTCTATTACCAGTTATGATTTATGGCCTCATCATCTTTTGCCTGAACTATTACAGAGATTGTTAACAATGATCGTAGTCTTATAACAAAAATTTAAAGAGTACAATATAAACAGAAGTATCTAACTATGACTTAAGATCAAAATTCTTTGCTTAAAACATTCCTGTAAGCTCCCATTGCTTATAGTATAAATTCAATGACCTTATTAGGGCATACAAAAGTTTTCATGACTTGAACCTCCTCAACCCAACCTACTTTTATGTCTTATATAAAAATAATAGCAAAATACTTATAGCTGGCCACCATATTGTTTTACAGTTTTCTGCTCTTATCTATTATTTTTCCTAGGAGGCTATTCTCACATTTCTTGATCCGGGTAACTTCTATTCATCTTTCTATTCTTTTTGAAACCTCGTCCTATTCTCCAGCTTGGGACAAGAACTCTTTTTTTATCTTCCAAAGACCTTGAACATATTTCAATGTATTCATTAAAACATTTCAGCCAAAATTATCAAAGAATCCAACTAAAGAGAGTTCATTCGTATGGTTCATTATATCCCATAACAAGATGACTGGAATACAGATGTTTCAGATTTGATTGGTGGCTTAGTATTGTCAGTACCTGAGTCAGTTTTTCTGCAATTCTCTTATGCTTAAGAATGTTGCCATAATTCTAAACCTCGTATGCTCATCCAACTATATTTAAGGCAGAAAGGAATTATAAATGGCAAATGGATAGGTAAACAATAGAACCTGTCACATGTGACATTGACATTTCTGTTCATATATCTATCTTTCCCATACTTTTGAAACACTTCAAGAATATATTCCTAATGTTCATCATTATGTCTATCATACAAACTTAATGTTTATCAAACTGATCTAAAAAAATATTTCTGTATCGGTAAGTACAAGCTATCTGTATTAATTTCCTAAGACTGCCATAACAAAGTACCACAAACTAGATGGCTTACAACAACAGAAATGTATTCTCTCATAGTTCTGGAGCTTAGAAGTTGAAAATCAAAATATCAGCATGACCATGCTCTATCCAAAAGCTCTAGGAAAGAATTCTTTATTGCCTCTTCTAGCTTCTAGTGTTTGCTAGCAATCCTTCGCATAACTTAGCTTGTGGGTGCCTCACTGCGATCTCTGCTTCCATCTTCATTTGGCTTTCATTCCTGTGGGTTTGAGTCCTCGTGTCCAAATTTCCCTCTTTTTGTAAGGACACTAGTCATATTGAATTTAAGGCCAACCCAAATCCAGTACGACTTCATCTTAACTTAATTATATATGCAAAGACCTTATTTCTAAATTAGGTTACATTCATAGGTTATAGGTAGACGTAAAATTTGGAGGAGCATTATTTAACCCAATACATCATCCATGGACCCATTAAAGGTACTTTAAAGTTATTTAGCCTACAGTTTCTCTTTGCATCCACATCATTTTCCATGCTAAAACAAAATAGGAACCCTCAGATAATATACCGAGCCATTTTCTTGATTTCATTTGAAGTTTCTATGTCAGTTCAAATAATTTTGCATTTGATCAAAGTCATGATTTGCATATTATACTACATAAATCATCAGGATAAGGGTTTATAGGAGCAGAAGCCTTTAAAGGAGCTTCAGAATTCAGAATACATAGTTAAATACGTTGATTTACTATTAAAGAGACTAGTCATTTTTAGTTTAGTTATATTAGCATTTACTGAGCATTTGTTAGATATTCGACACTCTGTTGAATAATTCATAAATGAAAAGGAACAAGACGGGGAAAATGGGAAAGAAGAGAGAACATACAATTTCAACACTGCCTGATAAATGCTATGAAATATCTAAGAAATCTACCAAGCATTAAGAGAGCTTAAAGAAGGTATCGCAAAAACGAGGGTTTTGTTTGGGAAGGAGAAATAGAGAAGGGTATTCCAAGCCAAATGAATAGCATACATAAAGTCTCTGTTTGCACTGGAAGAAACAAGGAGTGTATAAGTACAGAACACACAGTAGAATAAGAAGAAAAAAGGGAGAGTAGGAGATGATGCCTAAAAGTAATGAGGCCACATTAAGCCATACTTGTGAACAGTAACTCCATTTTCTCCTCAATAAACTGAGAATATCTGATCTTCTTTTTTTCCCTGTGTATAAATAATCTGGAAAATGAAAGCTTTGTAGAGATGGCTTCCAAAGTTCGAAGGGAAAAATAGTTTTGCTAATCATCTACTATTATAATTACAATCCTTGGTTTTAGTACATTTCTCAAACATAATTTCAGACTACTTTTACAAACAATGTTCTTTATTCAAAAACACCCTAATGGCAATCTATTTGCAGTACAAGTACTGAGCAGCAATATAGTAAAATTAATAACATCAACTTTCAAGACACTACATTTGATTCCCAATTCAAACAACAGAAACACCCACTTGTTTATTTTATTTGATACCAAATTTGTTTAAATAAATCTGTCTTCAGTATTTAAATGAAAATAAGTAGATCTGAGGTATCAAAGTCATAACAAATCAAACAAGACTTGGGTAATAAATATGGAATTTACACACTTTGGGTGAAGCCAATATGAAGAAAAAAGTTATCCTGTCATTTTAGATATTTTTTCCAAATTCTGCAATAAACAGTAAAATTTTATAATCATATTTTATTTATTACAAGTAAGCATCCTACATCTTCTAAATGTTTAATAGACTAAGCTCCACAGTGAACCTACTTTAATAAAAAGACTAAAAATGTACAGAGGACTCTATAAGCCTTCCTGCAATAATACTGATTAAAACTATCAGGTTGTAACAAAAATGTTCTGTGCAGTCAGAAAAAAATAATAAAATATGGCTCATATAGCTGCTGGCAAAGTAAAAAGAAAAAATATGAAGGATTAAATAATTAAGTGACTTATCTTTTGTTTTGAGCAACAATATTTTCTGTACCTCATAGAAACAACAATGAAAAAATATTATTAGCTCTGGTTAAAAAGTTAGAAAAGTGATGAAGCTTAATTATCAAATTTAAATCTCCCCCATTGACTAAAACCAAAAGAAGTATATACAGTTCATATGTAGAAATATAAATTTCCAATTCTTACTTTAAAATTAAACTATTTTAAAGAAGGATTTACAATGAACAGTTTTTCCACTAAGCTGATCTCTGTTATTCAAAAGACTTGGCACTTCTACCACAACATCGTTTCCAGTTTTAATTTATATGGAGTCCCTCTCCTTTGTAGCAATTAAGGTGGCTGGTGGACTTGCAAGCATGGGAGCTTTTCTTTGTTTTATCCAAATTTCAAAAAAAAAAAAAAATGTTTGGAATTTTTGCAAAGAACGTTAATATTAAAAAAAGTTGGAATAGAAGAAACTGGCAGTGAACACAATGAGCTTCTTCCGATACGATACAAAGTAATCTTCTTTCTCATAAAAACGTGAGTTCTTCTAACACACTAAATTACTTAAATATCATGGGGATTAGAATTTCTCATTCACCTTGGATGAATCTTATACAAGTGTCTCATTGGTGTGGTAATGTAGCAGACAGCCCTGAAAGCATGCCTAACCAAGTCTGGGACAGCTGATTAAAGATTTTAAATAATATACTTAAGGTCCAATACACACCGTGCATTATGAATTCTATTTTGAGAAAGTACTTTGTATAACTGTGTTCTTCTTTCAATTTGGAACCAATGTTTGCTTTTTTAAATCATAATTGGCCTTTGGGTATGTAGGTAATCATTATCTAGTAGAATAGGGCTATTCCATATTAATTAATTTTTATACAATTTTTAACTTTTTAAAAAGTAAGAATATGCTTTTCTTTTCTAATGAAAAATAACATATTATTGCTTCTAGAAAATAAATTTAAAATGACGCAGCAAATGAAAACAAAACAAACAAAATACACTCAGGCAGAGGGAGAAAAAATTGTCTGTAAAATGAAGACCACGAATAACAGTAATTTTATAAATCTCCATCTTAGTGTAAAAACCAAACATGTTTTTTTAATCAGAATGTTTTAGTAAAAGATAGCATCATAACTTTTTTCAGTAAATCAATTATTTTTTGCTAGCTTAAACAGAAGAAAATAAAACAAAACTTTAGACAAGTAGATCTACACATGAAATCAATAAAATAAGTGACTAGTTGGCATGATTGGCTTTGAGTTCTCACAAAAACATTTTTTCTTATATTTTAAAGATGGTTCAATGATATTTTCTTGTAATTAACTTTCCAAATGAGGAGTTGGCATCTGTGAGATTAACAAATTCATTACATTGACATCTTAGCTGTTCTTTACACACACCAAACCCATTCTTGCCCCAAAGTCTTTTTTAATTTCCTCTTTCCTATGCCTTAAACAAACTTCTCAGCTTGTTCCCTCATCTTCTTTCATGCTTTTAACTCATTTTTAATAAAATGTCACTTTTTTAGTATGGCCTTCCTTAGTACTCTATTTAAAATTTTAATGTCACCTTCTCTATCACCTTAAACTTCTCTGTTTTTTTTGTTCCTTCCTTTCTTTCTCCCTCCCTCATTCCTTCCTCCCTCCTCCCTCCCTTCCTCTCTCTCTCTCTTTCTTTTTCTCTTCCCTCCTCTTTCTTTTCCTTCTTGCCTGCCTTCTTTCTTTTCTTTTCTTTCTTTCTGCAATCTATCTCTATTGTTTTTTTCTACCTTCCCTTATTTGAAGTCACAAATTTTTACCTGTTTTCTTTACCACTGTACCTATAGTACCTAAAACAATACCTGGCAAAGTGAACTCTGTGCCTATTTCCTCTTTACAAGTCCAATTCAAGCCGCTAGAATAGAACTGTAATAGCTTTGGATTCTTTGGCATATCAATTGCCGGGAAATGCTATGCTAATATATATGGAAGCTTGCTGTAAACGTCTATGTAGCCCATTACTAATACATTAATATTTTCAAACATCATTGAATTAACTGAATCCCTAAAGGCAAAACAAAGGTATATTTCAATTTTTCAGAGACAAGTAATTTCTCAAACAAGTGGAAACTTGGTTCATATGTTAAAAGATAAAACATAACCTGCCAAGTTTGGGTGATTTTTGAATACTTTGCCAGAATTATGTCTGTCCATGGAGACATATCCCTAGTAACCGAAACTGCTCTCTGCAAATTCTTCGGTGTAAAAATCAAAGCGATCCAGAAGGCCAGATCATGACTCTAAAGCATTATAAGGTAAAATGAATTAAAATGTCATATATCTGTAAATTTTCTAAAAAAATGAATAGTCAACTCTATTTGTGGCAGTGGAAAGAGTAAAGAGAGGGAATGCATAAAAGCAGAGCAGTTAAACTGACAATTCGATATCATACAGGCCAAAGAACTCATTACTTAGCTGATTGTGTCTCCTTTTTTAACTGGTTTTATTAATCTTTATAAATCAGACTTATGGAAAAAATATTTTATAGAAAACATAGATCTCATGAAAACAAAATCTGAAAAGCCCGAGGTCTGTGAGTGTCCAAGTAGAAAAGATATCTCTAAATGATTTACTTAAATCTCAACTAGGCCCTTTAAGGAAATCAGAAACATAATTCTAATACTTAACTCAATTTTGATTTTTAAATTCTTACTATAAGTTTAAAAGAACAAAGTACTTTAGTAAACAGCCATGTAATTTTAACATTAATTGTTATCAGATTCTTTTAGCAAGTTTTTTAATGACATTTTTTCATAGGTTTTTAAAATTAAAAATTTAATCTGATTACAGGAAGCCCTTCTATATACGACTGAAATAAGTAAAACATTTTTTGCTACTGTAATAAGGTAAGACAAAGTTGATGTGAAGGAACATGTACTCAGTAATACCCTGGATAGAGCAAATGGTTTCAAAATGCAAATTAAACTCGTATGTTTGGAATAATTTACAGGATTTTTCGGAATGAAGAAGCATTTCAGTGACTAATGAACAATAGTTTAAGATGTTATGGGAAATTTAGAAAGACAAAAAGTGCTCTGATGTCAGATTTTATTTTCTGGTGACTTTGAATTAACAATGGTAAAGTAAATCTTTGTGTTTCAATCTTCTGTGGATTTTCAAATACTCTAAGAAAAGTTATTAGTAGAATCAGATAAATTTCTGTTTTCATATGTACGTTTCTCTTCCTTTAATATGCTAAAAATGAGTAGCATTTTTATTTCAATGCATCAGAATTAAAATATATGTTTAATAGGGATTTTAGTCAGTTCTCAACAAGATCAGACTATAAATATTTCTCATGCTAATACTACAACAAAGTGGAATATCAGAATGAAAAAGGTAACTTTCAAGCAGCAGACCACAATTATAGGGCATACAGATGAGGGGTCAAAGCAAGCAGAAGTTAAGAAACTGGTCTAAAAGGTAGCTGAGAAAACTGTGGTCAAACGGAGAAGAATTAGTTCAAGAGTTTAGTGTGGTGTGGGAAACACCATTACATAAGGAGGGATTCCAAAATATAACACCAGTTACAAACAGAGGGCAAAGCAACAAGTTAAGAATATAAAAAAGGGAATTGGGAAAGAAGATATGGGTCACTTAGGGGTTGAGAAATACTACAGAAAATTTCTATTTAGTTAGCTAATATCTTTTTTAGGTTAATATAAATCTAGTTCCAAAATTCCCAGAAATTGGTAAGTGAAGCAGTTAGGTAAATCATTGAGGACAAGACTGTATCATAATCTTCTATTTAATCTCTAGGGCATACTTAACACCATGCCTACTATATAGGTAGTGCTCAATAAATGCCTGTCAAATAAGTGACACTAACCATGGACTTCTTAATGTCAGAGTCTATCTTATACAGCACTACATTACTCACAGCCCCAAGCACTATGCTTTTCACAGCTCAGTGACTCTTTTCTACAGGAATGACAGTGATGGCAGTCTTCAAATACTGTCATGAAAGATTAATTCAGAGGTTTTCAGTGTGTCAATCTGTCTCTAGTTGGCTCTGAAATTATTTACAAGGTTTGTAAGACCAACCCACTCTGATAGAGACTTTTCAATTCTTAGTCTCCTATTGAAAACGTGGTTGTCAAATATATTTATGTCTCACTGGCTCTTTAACACTAGGCTTATTTGTCATCCTGTTTATCAGATAATAAAATTAAACTTTAGAAAAACAATTTTCTTCCAATAAATTTTATTTTCTAATCCTCTTATAGTTGCCTTATACTTAAAGTTTTTGAATTCTAAAATTATATTAATTGTAAATAATTTTTCATATTGAAAAGTAATGGCACTCAAAAAATTAACCCAGAGCCATGTTCAAATACCTTAGCCCTCTGGCCCATTTTACTATGGCAGTGCTACAAAGCTGATGTTATGAGTCACGTACTCAATCATCACCTTAACCAATTATTGTCACACTTCACCCCTCATCCCAGCATCATTCAGCAGATATGTATTGTTTGCCATAGATGTCTTAGGTATAGAGTGTGGGTGAAAAGAGTAAAAACTCATTCTCACTACAGGAAAAAAAAAAGTGAATTTTCATTTATTTTCCACTGAATTCATCAATCTATTGATAGATTTTGGAATAAAGAAGGACTCAAAGAATTATAAAATAATAAAAAAATTTTTCTTCTAAATAAGTAAATAATGCTATAGATGTTTGCCGTAAATTAGAAACACTTTTACAGAAAGAAAACTGATAAACCTTGGGAAAGTTATTTTACAAAACTCTGTCTAGTTTGTTTATTTTACATTCTCTACAACAATGGATTTTGCTAGCCCAAGAATTACTAAAGAATCTTTCTTCTTCTAATATTCTAATATTCTTCTAATCACAATATTCAACCCAAATGTACAATCATGACCTGCTAAAAACCCCTATTAAGATGCTAAACGTCATCCCAGTTCTATTATCCTTTAATTCTTTACATCGTTCTGATTTTTCTCTATGTCAGGACCTATGAGAAGATCTGACAGTAAGAGAGGTGCGGCAAGGTGACTGCATATAAAAGTCACCTTGTCTGCGTTGTGAGTATCCTTAGCTGGCCTGCACAAGCACGGCTTGCTGAGTGTTAGACAATCAAATATCAGACAACACTTTCAGTGTGCAATAAAGCACAGCTGAGCCACTTTGTAATATGAAAACAAATGATTCATTGGCAAATAAACCCAGAAAAATCGAATAAATCAAACCTGGCAGTACACTGTAAGTGGCTCAGATAGAAAAGACAGCACAACATGTCATATTGATTTTAATTAGCAGGTAGAGTGGAATGAAAAGAAATAAAGGGGAATTTCCTTTCAACCTTCATAACAAATAACAATGCTTTATAAACAAAAGGGTTTAGTACACTGATTAATATTTGCTCCAGTTTTGTGAGGGCTATTTCTAAGGCATATAATCTAAGCTCATTCCTCTCTCTCTCTCTCATCTTCTTCTCTTTTAATACAGCTAGTTTGAAGTTGAAGTGCTGCACATAGGCATGTGGCTTGGAAGAGAAAAACAGTGCAGTGTATCTGGGTACTGTGGGTTGATTCTGTCCCCTCAAAATTCTTATGTTGAAATCTTAACTCTCAGCACCTCAGAATGTGACTATATTTAGACATAAGGTTTTTAAGGAGACAACTATGTTAAAATGAGGTCGTTAGGGTGGACTCTAATCAAATATGACTGGTATACTTATATGAAGAGGAAATTTTGACACAGTCACATACCGAGGGAAGACAATATGATGACACAAAGGAGACAACAATTTACAAGCCAAATAGAAGCCTAAAATTGATTTTTCTCTCACGGCTACAGAGGAAACCGATCCTACTGATACCTGATCTCAGACTTTTAGCCTCTCGAACTGTGGGAAATAAATTTCTGTTTAAGCCACCCAGTTTGTAGTACCTTTTTACAGCATTCCTAGAAAACTAGTACAATGGATTTCTGTAGGATTAACTCTTTAACCATCAACAGAGAGACTCTACAGTTTTTCTAACTGAGATGGTCTTAACTTGGGGGTCAAAGAACTAGTTTCTGATGCAGAGTACTTCATATTCTGGTGTAAATATTGAGCTGTTGAAGGCAATTTTGAAAACAAGGCATGTGACTGGCATTCTGAATATTAGCTATACCCCGATTCTGGTTTAATATAGCTTTGGGAAAAATCTGGAAATTTAAACTTGCCATTAACTAAAAAGGGGTATATATCCACATAAGTGACAAAATCCAAATTAATCTACTTCTAGAGAAATAACCAAGTAAGCAGAGAGTACTGTGGCAAATTAAAGATAAATGCAAATTTTTGCCCATTCCTACCGTCCTGAGGTGGAGATTGTTTCTCTACTCACTAAATCTGTGTGTGCCAATTGAGTGCCAATGATGGCAGTGATTTTATGCGTGTGCCAATGATGGCAGTGATTTTATGCCAGTTCCAGCTTAATCTTTAATAGGATCGATGGCTTCTGCTTCCTCCTACTGCGAAGGGAGTCACTATGTAAGAAATCCAACCACCCTGAGACTGCTACAATGTGAGAAGCCTACCTTAGCTACAAAGAGGGAGAGAACGGCCACATGAAGAAGTCACCAGACATGTGAGAGAAGGCTTCTTAGCTTTTCCAGCCAGTATAGCCATCATCTAAGGCCAAGGGAGTGAGAGAGCTCAGCCAACTGCAAGAATGAAGGTCACACATATATGGCAAATATGGTCTTGAGTAAGCAATTCCAGCTAGGGAGGGCACAGCTGTCTGAACTATCCCCAGTGAGATCCTTGGCACCTTGAGGCAGAGGTAAGTGAGCCCCTCTCATGTTTCTGATGTTCAGACTTGTGAGTAAAATAAATGATTGTTGTTTTAAGGCAGTTAATTTCAAGGTAGATTGTTATACAAAAATAGGTAAGTGAAACAGTCTTAAATAAGCTTTTGGACGTTATGCGGACTTATTTAGAAATATGGATTTTATGCCATGTAGCCAAAAGAATATAAATAGATTTGGATCAAAAAGGAAGAGAGCTTCTGCTATGTCCAATAAATGTTGACAAATTATAAACTCCAAATAAGTGTGAATTTTTATTTTACTCAGTTTCACTCGAGTTCTGCAGGGTTAAACATAACTTTTAGTACTGCGGTGTTCCTCTAACATTACAGCTCTTCCATCAACTTGGGAACTTCTGTAAGACAAGTTCATGAATAGATCCGTTTGGTCCTGACTATAGCCTTTTGATCCTTGAGGGCAGAACAGAGATTAGCTAGTCCAACTTTCTTATTTTATACAGTATAAATGAAGACTCAGATTGTTTAAATGACTTACCCAATGTCATAGGACCAATCCTGGACTTGGGCAGGATCTCAGATCTCTTGATACCCAGAGCAGTGCACTCATTCTGCAATACGATTTAATGGAATTTCCAAATTATTAATGAAGATTATATTCACCTTTGTACCACAGTACCTGATTGTATTTAAATATTTTCAATTCTCATTTCCCGATGGTGAGAGGGAAAGTCAATAGATGAACAGCTTTTATAGAATTATTTTGGGTGAAGTCTGTTTACAAAACACACACACACACACACACACACAAACACATATATACACACACACACACACAGAGATATTTTTATGTATCTATATATATTGCAAAGGCAAGCATATTAAGTGCTCTAATAGTATGGAAATTCAGCCTGTGCATACTATGTAAGTATTATGAGATAGGATATAAACTACTGAGTGTTTCTGTAAAGAGTATGATTTTACAGAGATTAGTAAAATATTAGTATAATTAAACCCAGTTGTATCAGGCATTATCAGATAGGGAAGAAATGCTTTACTGCTTTAAACCCAATCTGCAACCAGAGATGATGTGTTCCACTGTGTGCTACTGACTGGAGCTCTGCTGATAGCTACCTTACTGTGATGTGAACCAGTAGAGACCTCTGTGCAGACAAATTGAAATTACTTCCATTTCACAGTGAAAACAAAAGAACAAAAGCCTTATTAAACACAGATTAAGTTCATTATTGTGTAAATCTCTCCTTGGAAAATGAACCTAATCCTTTCTACCAAAATATTAAACATAAAACTGATATTACGATAAAGATAGAGATAATACCCTCTTCTTTATCTTGGCTCATTTCTGTCATATTAAAGAGGCAAACATGTAGTAACTTTGGCTGGTGCTTGTGAGTAAGAGGGGCCGCCAGCTACATCTAGTATCAGGTTCCACTATCTGGTTAACTACACCATCTTTCCCACAAAATCTTTTCAGCTTGATCTTAACTCAAAAGGCCTTCAGTGTAAGCTAATCTGGGGTTTCACGTTGCAAAGGTCTTGGATGGCAAACATGATGTTTGTGTTTCTCAGTAATTATATTTGACTGCAAACACATTGTAACTGGCTTTGTATTCACAGTAAGAACTCCCAAGGGCCAAAGTCAACACCTCAGTAAGGCTGTTCAATTAGAATAGAGGACATCATTCAACATAACATTAAAATTCTCCTGTAAATATGGCCAATAGCAGCTTAGAATTATGCACATCTGCCTTTTTCATACTAAATACATTTTTTTATGGATGCAACAGGATCTATTCTATCTATCTTTAATGAAGTTATGTGCTTAGACTTTGATTTGATGTTATTTTTTCTTTCTATTAGAGAGTTTTGTATGGATGTTTTGTATAAGGAGTTGTCTGGTAAAATTTAAGACTAACTCAAACATGGGGCAATTCTCAGAGAATGTTTAAATGGGAAAAGTATAATTCTAATAACAATTAGCCATTGCCACTATCCCTTAGGGAAAAAAATAGTGATTGATACTTTATATAATTGAAGGAGAAGAAGGGAAATTATAAAATAATCAGGAGACGGAGATAGGAGAAAAGCAAAAGAGACAAAACAGAATTTGTGAACAAAGGCTCGAAAACCAAGATGCTGTTAGAATTTAACGATGCTCATTTTTCCTTTGTCAGCTGCTTCATTACCGCCAAAATTTTTCTCCATCTTATTTTTCCCATAAACTATAATTGGTAAAACAACACAATATGAAGACCTGGATAGATAAAACTGATTTTTTCTCCTTATCTAAATTCATATTCAATGTTCTAACAGCTGGGCTCATACAAATTGATCAAACAACTAATGGCCTCCTAATCATTAACTTATTTTTACTCAGACATGGAATAGAAGGCAGCCTGCTAGAAACCAGTCATGGATATTAAAATCAACAAATGTCAGAGGAGGAAAAAATTCCAACTGATGTTGCCTCTTCATCTATAAAACAATACAGACACTGCAGGAAAGTTACTTGTCATATTTATAGGAAAATTTTAATTTTATGTCACTTCACGGTACTTCTTTAAGGGGGACTTAGGTAGAAACTTCAGATATTTCATCAACAAACAGGTGTCTTCCAGGTCCCAAGCAGAGAATGTGGGGATTTTCTTAGTCTTTATGGACTAATTTCTGCATAGTATTACTGTACATTTCCCAAGCTTCTATGTTTCTAAACAAATAACACCAAGAAAATTGATGCCTCAGTGACTTTGCATACAGAGAGAGTATCTGTTATCATTCATTCAGGGACAGGTTTCTTCCTGTTCACCCATTCAGCTAGCCTGAGGCAGATTGTTCTGCCATTTCTTCATCTCTATAAAGTCTTTCCCAACTACCCGTCTTCCCCAACTACCCGTCTTCCCCTTCTTAGCTATTCTCAGTCTATAAAAATCTTATCAGCCTTCAAGGACTATTTTAAACACAAGCTTTCTTTTTAATTATAAAAGACACGAATTGCTTCTCTCTTCTCCAAATTCTTACAATTCTTACAGTGGAAATGACCAAAATAAAATGTTCAAGAAAAACATAAAATCTAGGAGCCAAAATCAAAAAATTTGAATGTATAAATATCTAAAACTTCTCTGTGAAAAAAATGATTGCAATACACATGACAAAGTAATATTGTTCATTTCTTTTTTAAATTAAGAGTTTGTGAAAATTACTAAGAAATTTTAGGAACCCAGTATAAAACCATGCAAAGGTATGAAAAAGTAGTTTATAAGAAAAAATAGAAGTAGTAAACACAATATGATAACATACTTCATTTCACTTATTAAAAAAGACATAAGTCAAAATTACATATTGTTTACATTTGTCATATCAGTCAAAATTTTTAAAGTTAATAATTTCTATTTTTTTCTGCACTTTTAAACAATATGTAGCACATTTGTTTAAGAGCACAGATTCTGGCTCTGGACTGCCTGAATTTATATTCTGGCTCCATTACTTGTTGGCAGAGGGTACTATGGAAGGTTAGTTATTGCTGCTCATTTTGGGGGACAAAACTCATACAATATATGTACAGAATAATTCAGTAATATTTATCAAAATTTTAAATTCCAACATCCTTCAATTCAACAACTAGTAAAAACTTATGATGTAGATTTGATAGAAAAACAATAATGACATATATAGAATACTAAGTGTAGCTTTCTTACTGCACAACCTAAATCTACTGTTAGAGAAAATGAATGAGAAAAAAATAGGGGACTGTTTAAATAAGAAATTTTATATAATGAAATATTATGTAGAAAGAGGCTTTCAAAAATGTGACAACTATTTGTGATATATAGAGAGTCCTAAGAAGTGTTATTAAAAGAAATAGTAAATGTGTAGGACAGGATACGTGCATGTTCACTTTTCTGTAAACAAAAGACACATATAAGCATAGTGGAAGGTGCTTATTTTTATCTGGAAGAATAAACAGCAAATTAGCCATTGTTACTTTTATAGACAAGGACTAAGAGGTGAGAGAGGTTTTTTTTCCCTCCCATTATTTTATATTTTTCTTTAATGTCTGAATTTTCTAATCAGAAATGGTTGATACTTTTATTTAATTTTAAAATCATTAGAGATTATATAGCAGAAAGGATTATAGGTCACCTTTTATTCTTTATAGCATTCCATGTTAAAAATATTTTAAAAGCAAAAACAAATCCACTAAGAAACTTAAATCATAAATTGTAAAAATGTGTTCTCTGAGAGTAGCACATTTATTATTCTCTCTTAGACACATAATTCAGTCTTTTTAGTTTAAGTGTTCATAAACTAAAAATATATTATATGCAAAAAGAAGTATACTAAATTATATGTATACTCTTATTACAACTAAAAGGAATATTTGCAAAGTAAAAATCATTGCATTAAAATAGTCTTGTTTTTCTTCAATGATTTTACCACAGAAATATAAGAAAAATGAAAAAAATGTGGTTATGTGTTTATATAATTTTATTGATATGTCTAAATTTAAACCAGTTTCTAATTAGAAAATCAATCAATGAGAAGAATTAGGCTGTTCTGATGATCACAGAAATTGAAATTAGAGATTATTTGATGAGAGGTGGGGTATCATATCAACCTCAGCATCCATGAAAATTAATCTAAACTTTTGTGGACCTTTGAATTACCTCTCTAGAAATCTTTTGTTTCTGGAAAAAGACTTTAAAAATGATTGGTCTCTATTCTTTTGATGAACTTTTAGTCAGTATTATACTTCGTTGGGATATCTGTATGTTGATTTTTCATTCTAGCTCATATGCTCCTAGAATAAAGTGGCACAGAAGTAGTAAAAGCGTGGACTTTGAAGCCACATTTACATGTGAATCCTGGATTCTCATTTACTAGAAGCGATGTGACCATGAGTAGGATGCTTAACCTCTCTTCGCTTTTCTGCCTCATGTATAAAAAAAGATATATCATTAAACCTTTCTTATAGATTTTTTAGAGAATCACAAGAAACAATGTTAAAAAAAAATTAAAAAGCAACTTACACAAAATATGTACTCAAAATTTCAAAACTTTTCTTTAGATATATTGATATTTTCTCAAAGTTTTAATATTAAACATAATAGACACCTAATTCATATCCTCCAAATGATAGAATTGGGGGAATCCAGAGAAATTATATATTCTCTGTTTTTAAGAAATAGAGTAAAACTATCTGCGATCAAAAGCAAACAATAAACGCATTCCTTTTTTAAAAACTTATTCCCAAAATTGCTTGTCAATTTAATAAAGTAACTGAAGTTTGGATGAGATAAAAAAGCTATACTTTCTGCAAACTGGAAGAGAAATCTAGAAATCATAGCTCAGTGTAACAGCTGTCAATAAGTTTGCCATTCATACCCAAGCTCTATAGTGAATGTCATAAAATAGAAAAAAAACAAAGGATGCTTTTACTTCTTCTTCAAAGCAATTGACTATAAACCTTGCACTAAAGTTGATAAACCATTCCTCATAGTCTGACAAAGTTAGAGCTGGGGCGGGGAATGTCAAGAATTTATAGTACCAAGGGTGAGGGGCATGGCATTTTCAAAAGTAACTGTCTCAGTTCCTGAGTTTATTGAAGCTGAAGCAAAGGATTATGTGAGGTGGGAAGCACTGGACACAGTAGAAATCATCCATGTCCTGCATGCTTTTCCTTTATTGACTGTTGTCTAAAATAAATTCACAGCTTTTATTAGTTTTTATAATAATAATGAAGCAAGTTAAAGAACGCTAATGAAACCATCCAAATATCTGCTCTCCAAAAAATTTGACTGTATTCCGTTTGAGGTACAAAAACTAGAGCCTTCAATGAATGGTTTACCTCAACTGTACGCACCACTTCCACACAGATATTATTTAAATAAAGATTAATTCCTGTTTTCCAAACCAAAGAAAGGAAACAGTTGTCAATCATAATGTGTTTATTATCATAAAAATATAAACAAATTGAAGTGTCTTCAAATCAGAACTTTGAATTGTTAGCTTTTGTTTCAAAATAAAAATTTGGTAAAGGTACAAAATTTTAGACTGAGTTGCAGTAATGTATTAAAGATCACTCTCTTAATCTTTTTATGATTGAACGTTTACGCATGGAAGACTTCTCATTTATCAAAATAAGTATTACCTTGACCGCTTTCTTTGGAACTTCACTTACTCTTCTCCAGTAGTTCAGCATGTATAAGCTATTTTAATTTACCATTAATTACAGAAGTTAAATGTCGGAAGATAACCTGAAGATTATCTGTTCAGGACTATCAATTTCAGAAGGAAGAAACTGATCCCCAGAAAGTTAATCCTCACAGCTATCAGTGGTTTGGACAGGACCAACACTGAAATCAGCTCTCTTCCAGTTTTTGTCATTATCTCCTCCATCTCAGAATTTTATCTAATGCTTTGAGAAAGTCCTTTCAATTCTTTTAAGATCCAGTGTGCCATTTGGAAAAGAGGCGTGTGTAAGTCCGATGGAAAACACTCTAAAGCTCTGAATGCTAAGTAAATTATAGCCTGTCATTAATTCTTTTCTTGAATTTTGGGAACACATTTTTCCTGA
>NW_006436298.1:26428434-26443586 GCF_000325575.1 Pteropus alecto | reverse complement strand
AGGAACCAACCTGATTACATTAAGATGTCTAAGCAAGCTTCTGCCTCCAGGCCTAAAGAGTTACTCAGTAAATTTGGACAGAGCCAAAGAGGTGGGTGGGTAGATTTCACCTGAGGTAATCAAACACTTGTTTTAAGGAGAAAACTGTTAAGAAAGGTTAAAAAAAAGACAGACTTTTAGTCAATATTGCAGTATTGTTTTTACAGCATTGAGTTAGAAAGAATGAAACAGAATCCTTACAAAATCTTTTAAGATCCATGGAAAGAAAATATCAAATGTATTACTATTTCTTACTATTTCTTACAGTCGGACCCTCTTGTACCCCTTTGGCATCTAGGGTTCTAAGGAAGGATCCCTTCTTGCCTCTTAGTTTCTGAGTTTAAGTCTTTGGCATTCCTTGACTTATAGTTATATCGATCCAAACTCTGCCTCCATCTTCACATGTCTGTCTTCCCTGTCTGTCCATTTCTGTGTTCAAATTCCCCTGTTCCGATAAGGACATCAGTCACTGAATTAGGGCCCACCCTAATACAGTATGATCTCATCTTAACTTGATTACATGTGCAAAGACACTATTTCAAATATGGTCACATTCTGAGGTTTCAGTTGGACATGAATTTTGAAGGCACATTATTCAACCTAGTGCAGATAGCATATGGACCTGGCATCACCAGTTTGTTACCTTAATTGATGATGAAGTCTGTTCTCTGTGGACCACCTGCATGGTATCATCCCTCCAAAGGTGGCTAGTAGCAGGCAGTTTCCTTCTGACAAATTTCCCTAAAGGACAGTCTGTTTACCATGTTGTGTCACTTCAGATTTACAATATCTCAGATGTCTGAAACATATAAAAGTAATAACATAAATATTTTTCACCCTAATAAATATATAATCATTTATTTATATCATTTTATATTTTAAAGGTATGAGAACATGAATAACTATAGCTCAGTTTTTAATTACTCCATGGATTGATTTGTGACTTTGACATGTGATATAAAATAGCCATTTTTCCAAGGAGACAAAGCTCCAAAAAACTGAGGTCAACAAAATCTGCTTTTGTTTCAGATAATTAGACAATAAAAGAATTTTAACATCTGGTGCTATAACCATGACCTAGAATGATGAACCTAATGTTACATGGAAGGTAATCTTTTGTAGCCGAGAAAATTATTCTTTTCCCAAAAAATCATCAGAATAGTTGGATAAAGGGCATATATGGCTTGGATCAATTTTTTCATTCATCTTCCCAGCATCCTGGTGAGGGGCTAATTAGCCAAATGAGTTAATCTTGACAGTTTCAGACAAAGCACATCAGCATCTGTGGTTGACAGAAAGTACCCAGACTTTCCACACATCTATTGTTAATCTGGTTAACATTTTAATAATTTTCCCCTGCTAAAATGGCCTGGATAATTAACCACGATTTTGCTGTCAGTTTCATTTCTCAAATATCAGTCTCATCGGCCATTGGACTGTTTTTCTTTGATGGAAAATATCTGTTTCCTTGGGCAAATTATTACATTGGCAGGATAACAGCATCGAAAATAATAATTATAAATAAAAACACATAAATATTGAGAACGTGTCAAAAATGAATCAGAACTGGTTACTTTTTTGCTATTGTATTGTATGAGTTCTTCATACATTTTGGATATTCACCTCTTATCAAACACGTGATTTGTAAATATTTTCTCTCATTCTATAGGTTGCCTGTTCATTTTGTTGTTTCTTTACTGTGCAGAAGCTTTATAGTTTGATGTGGTCCCACTTGTTTTTGATTTCGTTATTTGAACTTTTGATGTAATATCCAAAAATATATCTTAGAAATATATTGCCAAGACCAATGTCAAGGACCTTTTTCCCTATGTTTTCTTCTAGGAGATTTATGGCTTCTGGTTTTATATTTAAGTCTTTAATCCATTTTAAGTTAGTTTTTATGAATGGTATAAGTTAATGGGCAAAGGACGTGAATAGATATTTTCTCGAAAATGATATTTAAATGAACAACAGGTACATGAAAAGGTGTTCAATATCACTAATCACCAAGAATATGCAAATCAAAACCACAGTGAGATATCATCTCACACTTGTCAGAATGACTGTTACCAAAAAGACATGAGATAAGTGCTGGTGAGGGTGTGGAGGAAAGAGACCCCTTGTTCACTGTTGGTGGGAATGTAAACTGGTGCAGCTGCTATGGAAAACAGTATGGAGGTTTCTCAAAAAATTAAAATTACGACTACTATATGATCCAACAATTCTACTTCTAGGTAAATACCTAAAGGAAATGAAATTACTATCTTGAAGCAATATCTGCACCCCTTATTTATTGCAGCACTATTTACAATAGCCAAGATATTGAAATAATTTGTGTCCATTGACAAATGAATAGATAAAAAAGATAGAATGAGTTATGAGTTACATAGATCATAAAAAAGATAGAATGAGTTACACACACACACACACACACACACACACAGAAATATTATTCAGTCTTAAAAAAGGAAACCCTGCCATTTGTGAAAACACATATGAACCTTGAGGGTATTATGCTATGGATATAAGTCATACAGAGAAAGACAGCTAATATAGCATCTCACTTATATATGGAATCTAAAAACACAGAAAAACCCATAAAAACAGAAAGCAGATTAGTAATTGCCAGGGGTTGGGGGCGAAGGGGGAATGAAGGTGGTCAAAGGGTACAAACTTTTAGTTCAAGATGATAAGTTCTGGGGACGTAATGCATAGCATTGTGACTACAGTTAACAATATTGTATTGTATATTTGAAAGTTGCTAAGAGAGTAGATCTTAAAACTTCTCACTTATACAAAACAAATTGTGAGGTGATGGATGTGTTAACTAACCTTTCATGGTAATCGTTTCACAATATATACATATATCAAATCATGTTATATACCTAAAACTTACACAGTGTCATATGTCAAATATAACTCAATAAAGGTGAAAGAATGAGTCCGAATAAAAACAATAAAAATTTTAGCACAATTTAGACAACATAGCTCATTCCATAAACACGGGAAAGTGATGGCTGTTTCTGAGAGTAAACATACAGCTGGGTGACAGGAGGAATATAGTGATATATGCTTAGATTGAAACAAATGTCAGACGTCTGTCTATCTAAAATTGCCCTCGGCTCAACACTCCTCTTGGGATCCACTAAATGTTTCCTCAGTACTACAAATGAATAATTCATCACCTGGACTTCCTCTTACAGTCAACATGAAAATGGAAAGGTCTTTGAAAGTTCATTGGTTAGTGAATAATGACACTACTCACTAAGGCACCAGTGAGTAAAACACATGTAAAGCACCAGCAGGTGACAATTAACTTAACCTAGTACAATAGAAATATAATGACAGCCACATAGGTAATTTTAGACTTTCTAGTATATACATTAAAAAACAGGAGAAATTAATTTTAAGAATAAAAATATTTAATCCAAAATATTACAAGATTATAATTTCAACGATCGATATAAAAATTATCAATGAGACATAGTACATTCTTTTTTTTCCAGAAATCCTGTGTTAACTTATACTTACCACACACATCTACTCCAACTAGCCACATTTCAAGTACCCAGTAGCCATGTGTCCATATTAGAAAGTGCAGGCCTAACTTGTATTTACCCTAAGTTGTTGTTGGCTTGTGGGACTTGTGTAAATTTTTGAATGGTGTACTTCATTTACACAGGTCTTGTGTTCTTTCTTAAGAAGAAAAATGGAAACAATACTAAAATGGATCTTTTGATTTATTTTTAGATGAATTTTCCTTTTTTGCTATGCTTAATCTGAAAAGGTGAGAAGGATGAAAAGTGAATACCACAAATATCTAAAATATATATTCACAAAGCAATGACTTAAAAAACTATGAAATCATACAAACAATACAAATTGATTATTGATATTTTATAATTCCCACTGAAATGTGGATACTTTGATACAAATAGTAAATTATGCAATTAATAAATATAAAAATGTAAGATAAAAATAAGAAAATTTAAAGTTCTTTAATATTCCTGAAAATGTTCTGCAAGTTTTGACTTTTGCTGATGTTGTTGAAAAGTACTGACCTTCAGGAGATATCTTATTTTACTCCACTATTCAAAATAGCAACATATGACTTATAGGAAAGTACAAACTTAAACATGATGGATGCCTTGGATATGTGTAGAAAGAAAAAACATATAAATTTTTACTGATCTTTAAGCCTTTTAATTCAGTTGTCTCAGAAAAAGCTTATTCTGGGTTTATATATCAAAAACACTGAAAGTCTCTAGATGAACTCACATATAAGAAGTCTGCAGTTATACCTATGAAAAGAGGCTCCAGCTTTTGCTACTTGCAGATTTTACTCATTCAACATGCACAGTTGCTTAATTTAGATCTCCATTTCTACTCATGTAAAATAAAACATAGAATGGCAAATATAGATATTTTTTATTTGTAAAGCACAGTTCCAATAAAATTGGGAGAATTTTCAATATTTGCCTTAATAAAGAAAAATTTTAGTAAATAAGAAGGCAAAATATTTACATTAATTGGAGAAAAACTTTTAACAAACATTGGAAAACAATTCTAAGTTCAAAGAAAGTGGAAAACATTTTTATTACTATGAATTATTAATTAAATATGAAAATGTTTCATAGATACATTTTGTAAATGTCATTAAAATATATAATGAAGTTGTATTTTATATATGTTAATACTGGTTTTGGCACGTAGAGAAACCTTTTAAAATTAATATTGATTTCTACTATTTGTTGCTATTTAGTTGTGTTCATTAAATAATTAATATTTAGTTGTATCACTGCTTTCATATATGCACATACATTAGTCACATTTATAATTTTATTATTACCAAGTCTACTATCCCAAAGATTAATCCGTGACAATTGAAAAATGAGATCCTCTTGTTCTGTGTACCGGTTTCTAGGAAGCATGTACATGAAAGAGAACACACCTCTAGTCACAGTGCTAGTATCATAGTTAAAACTAAATCCAATTCCATAATTTTATGAATACAGAATACTAAAGTTAGTTTTGACTTCACCTCCAATATAGCTAAAATAATATTTGTTATTGTAACATATCTTTCAGGCCAAGTTGCTCTTGACAGATATAGGAGAAAACAGAACTCCATGTCCTATCTAGGAAAACTCAACAATACTGAGTCTTTAAAAACAGGTTCTAGAGAATGTTATTCTTTTAAAGGAGAGAACATAACCTAAAAGGAGTAAGTATCTAACTCTGATACTAGCACTGTGACTAAAGGTATGTTCTCTCTCACATCCATGCTTCCTAGAAACCAATACACAGAACAGAATATTCTCAAGAGGATCTAATTTTTCAGTTGTCACAGATTAATCTTTGGTATAGTGGACTTGGTACTAATAAGATACCAAGATAACAAGATAAAACATTTCAGGAAATAGAGCCTTGAAAGGAGTTGACTGGTTCCCTCCTTATCAGCTCTTAAGTAGTATCGGGGAGACAATAAGTGTTTGAGTGTCTGAAATACATTTAATAATTATTCTAATTGTATTCACTCATGTAGCTCACCTATATACAAATATAAGTAAAAAGACTCAAAAGTTAAATGTTTATATTAAATTTATTTTTGTGATAATTTTCCCCTCCCAGCAACAACAGGTAGAAGTTCCTGGCATAGCAAAGAGTCCTAAATATACTTGCTTTGAACATCACACTTTATTTCCCTTGGTTTGTATTGGGGAATTTTAACAATATTTGCATGCATTAATTTCCATGGATATTTAGTAACTAAATAGTGCCTCCCAGAAGTCCATTGGTATTTTGGAAAATGTCACAAAATGGACTTAAATTTACTTGCTTGTCTTTGAATTACTATTGAAAAAATACTTATATAAAAAGCTCCCTTTCTTCTAGGCATACAGAGTTGAAAGGTATTTCTTAAAAAAGACTATACTATTTATTGCAAGAAGAAAGAAAAAAAAAATGTTTTCTCATGTGTATTGCACAACTATGCCCAGCTTCAGTGTAGCCTAGTACTCTGCAGTCTGAAGATTCGATACATATTGGTTTCATTAAAATGAGGTCAAATTCAAGACTAGAATGCTATATTTTCTTTCTGGTATCACTCAACGGCCATATTTTTAGTTACAGCTAGGCTTTTTTAGTACTATGAAACACCCTAAGCATTGTAAATGAGACAGAGCATCTGTTCTCGAGGAGATTATAATCTAATTATACATGAAATAATTGCTAAAACTAACTCTGAAATTTCATAAAGATAAATAGGCAAACAATATTTTGGAGTTGTATCCTCTTGACCATCTCCAGTCTTAAGTTAATCAAGGAAAACATTTCTTTAGAGTAGAATATACCTTTAAAAATAGTATTAAACATTACAGATACTTCACAAAAAAATATTTCACTTATAAATAGCACCGCCATAGAAATAAAAATTATAATTTTGCTGGATTTAAAAATGACTGTAGATCAACAAATATGGACAATGAGATCTCCATAGGAACTTAGATTTATAGTAATAAATTAAACATATTTATTTTATATGTTCTGAAACTTAGACAAAAAGTGTGAAAGATTTATGAAGCAAAATTAACCATTTTCTAGTAAATGATAATGTTCCCAAATTTGATACTTGATTTTATGAAACTTTATCACAGTTATAAAAATGAGTATGTCCAACAATTGTGAGTCTAGGTAGTGAATATATGGGTGTTCACTGCATAAACCTTTAAAATGTTCTGTACATTGGGAATTTCCTGATAAAATAATGAATAAAAAATAAATAAATCCATGTTTTACATTATGTACCATTCCTGATAATCAAAAAGATATGTACCAGATCTTGGGAGTTCTGGTCAAGATGGCAGAGTAGGTAAGTGCTGTGCTCACCTCCTCTCATGACTACCTCAAAATTACAATAAATTACAGAGCAATCAACCTGGAGAACCACCTGAAGACAACAGAAAAGAACTCCTATCACTAAGATATAAAGAAGAGGCCACATGGAGACCTGTAGAGGGGGCAGAGGCACGAAAGGCTGGTCCCATATCCATATGTGGTGGTTGAGAATCAGGAGGGATATCTTTGCTCTAGAGGTTCCTACCAAGGAGGAGCAACGAGGGGTCCCATCACTATACTGGGTTCCCCAGTCAAGGGATACAGTGCCTGGAAGAGCAGTTTCCACATCAGCTGTCAGTGAAGATCAGCAGTGTTTCCATCTGCCCCAGTGAAAAGGAGGGTTGCTAGAAACCCAGCCAGATTTTTAAAGGGATTGTGCCTCATTCACTCACAGGCAACCTTGAGTTTCAGTGAAGAGACAGCAATTCAAAAGGCACCAGAGACACATGAAGAGAAAGTGAATTGTGTGGCATTGGAGCAAGGGCCACCATTGTTCTTGTGTTGAGCCCTCCCCCTACACAACCTACAGGAGCAGGCAGTAGCCAAATCTGAATCTGCATTAACCTGATGAACACCACTCACCCCTGGTGACTCCATGAGACCCTTCTCCACCCAACTCACAAACTGTCCTTTGCTCTTTCAGAGGCTGTGCCTCATGGGCAGCCTTGGTCGAGCTGCAAGCTTTCTTAAAAACTATCCAAGGTCTGTGGCCCAAAGCAGGCAGTGGCTGGCCTCAGTGTGCTCTGTGCCTTTTGCTGAGTGGCCTTAGGTCCAGCAAGAGTGAAAGCCAGCCTCAGGTAGCATTGGGGTCTCACCCACTTGCCCCTGGGTCCAGCAGAGCAGCTTGCAACTGTGGAATTGCTTTATAGCTCCTACCAGGTGGCCCTAGGCTGGGGACAGACAGCAGCTAAACTCAGACTGCACTGGAGATCTTCTCAAGGGGCCTCAGAATCAATGCACCTGGTGACTTGCCTCAGACCACAACAGAGCACCACACAACTAATTCCACAAACTGTAAACCCAAAAAGTAGTCTCAGCAGGCACCAGAGCCACACTGAGGTGAATCTGCACCATGGAATCAGGCCTCACAGCCAGTCAGCCTGAGGGTCAACCTGAACCATTTACAGGCAAACAGCAGTCAAGGCCCAACTATAACAGGAGGGCACACGAATCTACACAAAACACATTCCTGGAGCACACAGTTCAGCTGATCAGGGAGACTGTATCACTGGGCCCCACAGGACACGAGCTACATAAGGCCATCCTGCCAAGACTGGGAGACGTAGCAGATCTACTTAATACATGAAAACAATCACAGAGAAGCAGCCAAAATGAGTAGACAAAGAAACATGTTCCAAATGAAAGAAGAAGAGAAAATTCCAGAAAAAGAATGAAATAAAATGGAAGCGACTTATTCGATACAGAGTTCAAAATACTAGTTATAAGGATGCTCAGCGAACTTAGGGGAAGAACAGGTCAACTCAGTGAGAACTTCAATAGAGATAGTAAACATAAAAAAAGACATAGAAACCATTAAAAAACAGTCAAAAATGAAAAACACAATAACTGAAATAAACAATATGCTAGAAGGACTCACCAGCAGATTAAATGGAGCAGAGAATCAAATAAGTGATTTGAAAGCTATGGTAGCAGAAAACACCTAAACAGAACAGCAAAAAGAAAAAAAGGATAGTTTAAGGCACAGGTCCCCATCTGTGGCCTGTTAGAAACCAGGCTGCACAGCAGGAGGTGAATAGTGGGCGATTGAGTGAGCAAAGCTTCATCTGTATTTGCAGCTGCTCCCCAGTGCTAGCATCACTGCCTCAGCTCCACTTCAGATCATCAGACATTATATTCTCATAGGAGCACTGGTCCCTGGTGCCAAAAAGGTTAGGGACCTCTGGTTTAACGGACTTCTGGGACAACATCAAGCATATGAACATTTGCATCATAGGAGTACCAGAAAGAGAAGAGAATGCAAATGATTGAAAACTTATTTGAAGAATTAATGATAAAAAACTTCCCTAACCTAGAGAAGGGAATAGACAAACAGACACAGGAAGCACAGAGAGTCTCAAATAAGAGGAACTCAAAGAAGCCCATGCCAAAACATATCATAATTAAAAATATCAAAGGTTAAAGACAAACAGAGAATCTTAAAAGCAGCAACAGAAAAGCAGTTAAATACCTAAAAGAAAGCTCCCATAAGACTTTCAGCTGACTTTTCAACAGAAACTTTGCAGGCCAAAAGAGATTGCCACAAAATATTCAAAGTGATTAAAAGCAAAAAATTACAACTAGAATTACATTAACCAGCAAAGCTATCATTTAAAATCTGAGGAGAGATAGATTCCTAGACAAGAAAAAGTTAAAGGAATCTATCACCAAATCAGTATTACAAGAAATGTTAAAATGACTTCTTTAAGAATAGAAAAACAAAACAAAAAAAACATAAATATAAATAATAAAATGGTAATAAATACATACCTATCAATATTCACTTTAAATGTAAATGAATTAAATGCTTCAACCAAAAGACATAGGGTAGCTGAATGGATGAGAAAAGAAATTCCATACATATGCTGTCTATGAGAGACCCTCTTCAGATTGAAAGACACACCAGATTGAAAGTAAAGAGCTGAAAAAAGATATTACATGCAAATGGAAACAAAAAAGGTAAGGTAGCAATATGTATATCAGAGAAAAGACATTAAAACAAAGGCTATAACAAGAGACAAAGAAGAACACTACATAATGATAGATCAATGCAAATGACAAAGAGATCAAGGCAACGAGAAGATACAATTCTTGTAAACATTTATGCATTCAATGCAGGAGCACCTACTTCATTCAACAAAAATTGACGGACATAAAGAGAAAGATTGACAATAATACAGTTATTGTAGGGGACTTTAACACCCACTGACATCAATGGATAGATCGTGTAGAGAGAAAATCAACAAGGAAACAGTGGCCTTAAATGACGTATTAGACCAGATGGACTTAATTGACATTTTTAGAGCATTTCACCTGAAAGCAGCAGAATATATTTTTTTTTCAAGCATACATGAAACGTTTTCTAGGATAGACCATATGTTAGTCCACAAAACAAGTTTCCATAAATTTAAGAAGTCTGAAATCATATCAAGCATCTTCTCCAACCACAATGGTATAAAACTAGAAATTACAAGAAAAAACTGAAAAAAAAAACACACAAATACATGGAGGCTAAGTAACATGCCACTAAACAATGACTGATTTAACGATGAGATCAACGAAGAAATCAAAACATATCTTGAGACAAATAAAAATGAAAACACTACAACCCCAAATCTATGGGATACAGCAAAAGCATTTCTGAGTGAAATTTCATAGCAATACAGGCCTACCTCCAGAAACAAAACAAAACTCAAACAATTTAACCTTACAATTAAAAGAACTACTAAAAGAAGAACAAATAAAGCCCAAATTGAGTAGAAGAAAGGAAATAATAAAGATCAGTGCAAAAAATAACATCAAAAACAAGAAATCAATGAAATGAAGAGATAGTTCTTTAAAAAGAAAAACGAAATTGATAAACCTTTAACTTGACTCATCAAAAAAAGAGAGAACCCAAATAAATTAAATCAGAAATGAAAGAGGAAAAGAGACACCACAGAAATACAAAGGATTATAAGAAAATACTATGAACAATTATATGCCAACAAATTTGACAACTTGGAAGGAATAAATTCCTAGAAACATACAATCTTCCAAGAATGAGTCAAAAAGAAATAGGAAATGTGAACAGACTGATAACTACTAACAAAATCGAATCAGTAACCAAAGAACTCCCCATGAGCAAAAGTCCTGGACCAGATAGTTTCACAGGTGAATTTTACCAAACATCCAAAAAAGAATTAATGCCTATGCTTCTCAAAAAATTCCAAAAATTTCAATAGAAGGGAAGGTTCCCGAACTGATTTTATGAGGCCAGCATTACCCTGATTCCAAAAGCAGACAAAAACACTACAAAAAAAAAAAAATTATAGTCCCATATCCCTGATGAACATAGATGCAAAATTCTTCAACAAAATATTAGCAAACCAAATTTAACAAGATGTTAAAAAGATCATACACCATGATTAAGTGGGATTTATTCCTGTGATGCAAGGTTGGTTTAATGTCCACAAATCAATTAACATCATGCATCACATAAGCAAAATGATGGATAAAAATCATATGATCATATCAATAGATACACAAAAAGGATTTGACAAAACCCAGCATCCATTTATAAGAAAAATTCTTAGCAAAGCAGGAATAGAAGAAACATACCTCAACATAATAAAGGCTGTCTATGACAACTCCATACAGAACATCATACTCAGTGGTGAAAATCTGCATTTTTCTTAAGATCAGGAACAAGAAATGATGTCCACTTTCACCACTTTATTCAAAACACTATTGGGAGTTTTAGCTACAGGAATCAGACAAGAAAAAGAAATAAAAGGCATCCAAATTGGAAAGGAAGAAGAAAAACTGTCATTATTTGCAGATGACATGGCACTGTATATAGAGAACCATAAAGATTCCACCAAAAACTACTAGAACTGATAAATTCAATAAAATACCAGGTTACAAAATTAATATTCAGAAATCAATTGTATTTTTATATACCAGTAATAAACTATAAGAAAGAGGAATTAAGAAAGCAATCCCATTTACAATTATATATATATTTTTAAAATTACCTAGTAATAAATTTAACCAAGGAAGCAGAAGACTTGTATTTAGAAAATTATAATACATTGGAAAAAGAAATTAAAGAAGATACAAATAAATGAAATCATATACCATGCTCATCGATAGGAAGAATTAACATTATTAAAATGTCCTTGTACCCAAATCCCTATCAAAACACCAATGGCATTTTTTACAGAATTAGAACAAATAATCCCAAAACACATATGGAACCACAAAGACCCCAAATAGCCAAAGCGATCTTGAGAAAGAACAATGTTGTAGATGTCACAATACCTCATATCAACTATACTACAAGCATATAGTGATCAAAACAACATGGTGCTGGCATAAAAACAGACATAGATCAATGGAACACAATAGAGAGTCCAGAAATAAGCCTACGCTTATACAATCAATTAATCTATAACGAAGAAGGCAAAAATACACAATGGGGTAAAGACAGTCTATTCAATAAATGATGTTGGGAAAACTGCATAGATACATGCAAAAACTGAAATTAGACCACCTGCTTACAGCATATTCAAGAATAAACTCAAAATGGATTAGATTTAAATTGTAAGATCTGAAACCACAAAACTCCTAGAAGAAAACATAGGCAGTAAACCCTCTGACATTACCCTTAGTAGTATTTTTGTTAATAGATCTCCTTAGGCAAGCAAAACAAAAGAAAAAGTAAACAAATGGGACTACATCAAAATAAAAAGATTTTGAACGAAAAGATAACCTACTGAATGGAGAAGATATTCACCAATAATATATCCAATAATGTCTTACTATCCAAAATTTATAAAAAGCTCATACAACTTAACATTAAAAAAAAAACAATCAATTCAATTAAGAAATAGACATTTCTTCAAAGAGGACATTCAAATGGCCAACAGACATGAAAAAATGCTCAATGCGACTAATCATCAGAGAAATGTAAATTAAAACTACCATGAGATATCACCTCACACTTGTCAGAATGGCTATCATAAGTAAATCAATAAACAATAGTGTTGGCAAAGATGTGGAGAAAAGGTAACCCTTGTACACTGTTGGTGAGGTTGTAAATTGGTACGACCATTATGGAAAACAGTATGGAGGTTCCTTGAAATTTAAAAATAGCACTATGTTATGACTCAGCAATTCTACTTCTGGGTATTTACCCAAAGAAATCTAAAGTACTAATTCAAAAAGATATATACATCCCTATGTTTATTGCAGCATTATTTACAATAGTAAAGATATAGAAGCAACCTAAGTGCCCATCAATAGATGATTAGATAAAAAGGATACGGTGCATGTATACAATGGAATACTATTCAGCCATAAAAAGAATGAAATCTTACCATTTGTGACAACATGAATTGACATAGAGGGCATTATGTTAAGTGAAAAAAGACAGAGAAAGACAAATACCATATGATTTCATTTATATGTGGAATCTAAAGAACAATATAAGCGAACAAAATAAAACAGGAACAGGCTCATAGATAGAGAACAAACTGATGGTTGCCAGATGGGAGGTGGAGTTGGGGGCTGTGCAAAAAAGGTGAAGGGAATAAGAAGTATAATTGATAATTACATAATAGTCATGGGGATAGAAAGTGAAGCATAGGGAATATAGTCAATAATATTCTAATAACCATGTATTGTGCCAGGTGGGTACTAGACTTATCAGGGGGATCACTTTGTAAATTATATAAATGTCTGACAACTATGCTATATACCTAAAACTAATATAAAATAATATTGAATGTCAAAAATAAAAATAAAAATATAATAAAATATGAAATTGAAAATTAAGGGGAAAAAAGGTATATACAGAACCTTGTACTAAGTAATGGGAAAACTGAAAAATTAAGATAAGGTCTGCTGCTCAAAAAATTTACAATCTGTTGGAAGAAGTAATTTGCAAGAGATTGTACTAACGCCAAGAGAATTAAAAGGTGATAAATAATGGACGAAGACAAATATTTATCAGCCTCAAATGTAAACAAACAAACAAATATTTTTTTCTTCAAGGAAAGTCTCAGGGAAATAAAACTTAAGTTATATTTTTAGGGATAGTAAGGATTAGATAAATAGGTACGAGGGAACAATAGTGAGTGAACAAGGTCATAAGAAAAATTACGGACAGTCTAGAATTCTGTGTAGAATGGAAGATTCATAAGGAAGGAGGTTGCCTGGGAATATCAAAGTTTCTTGAAAACCATTCTTAATTGAATAGGAAATCACTGAGAAGAGAGGTGATAAAGAACAACTACTTTTTTCCCAGGAAGATTCTTTTATAGTAGGCATAGTTTTCCCTATGATACCACAGAGGTCACTGCAGAGACAAAGAGGCAGAGCTGAGGCACCAGAACACTGATAATCAGCAGCAGATGAAACAGATTAGCTAGGCAGGTGACATAGACACCAATCTGTAACTATCATATTTTGAATTGTACACTTACTATATGCTAGGTATCGTAGCGAGTTTAATCATTTAATAACTATATAATTAGATCTGCCTAAAGCATGTGCTGAAAGTTTTTATGATCGCCACTTTGTGCATAAGGAAACTGTGGCATAAAAAGTCTAGATAATTTCCTAAAGTAAACAAGCCAGCAAATAATAGAGCTGAGATGAAAATCTAGAAAATGTCATTCCAAAACCCATTCCCTTTAACAATTATACAGAATCATAAAAATGAAAGTGATGGAAAAAGTGGAGTTGTAATTCATCTGAAGAGGATTGTCTTGAGTAGATGGGAACAACTTCTTTGATAAAACATGTTGGGTCAAGATGAGGCCTGAGGCACACCCAGGTAAAAAGTCACCAACTGACCTTCCGATTAATGTTAAACTGGTAAAAAATTGACTTGTTTTGATATGCGGAACATGAAAGTTGGAACTGTCCTCAGTTCACCCTTTTTCCACATTTTCTCCATCTGAAAAGATAACAGGCAAATATTTCAAGAATATTTATTTAAAGGAGTCCCAACTTATTGGTATGCCTGTGGTGTCCACACGTCTCTGACGGGTTCAGTTAAGTACAATTTACTATGCATTACTGCATAAAAGTTAGCCATTCTCGCTGCATGCTCAGAACTATGAATTATTGCTACCATTTGGCAGCTAGAGATAGGAACTCGAGGGCTGCTGGGAATCAAGTTTAAACTCACAGAGAACCACATAGATTTTTCTCATTGCTAACAAAGAGCCAAAGCAAAGAGAATGAGAAAACTTTTACGTGGATCTATTCATTTCTCTGATCTGTGCTAATGTGAACACACTTCACCCACCTTTACTAATTTTACCTATCGTGTGTATGTGATAACTCCTTTTCATACAAATTATCCATGAGCATTTTAATAATCAAGGAATTTTAGGATATACAGAGACATGCTATTTGGTTTGCCACCTCTCTAAGAATGCTCTATGTGTATCAGAAAAATTCGAGAAATTCTCCTGAAATATCTCTGAAGTTTCTCACTCATCGTCAGC
>NW_006436298.1:26389898-26428415 GCF_000325575.1 Pteropus alecto | reverse complement strand
CCAGAAAAGTTTTTGTAGACACAATCTAAAAGCAGAGATGAAATATTCCTAAGGATGGAGTCTTAATAATCTCATATGTCTATACCTTCGGGCCTGTATATGCTGATTAAAGAAAACAAGAGGCTACCTGGGGTATTAGAAACAAATATACCCGATTTGTAGCTTTTGCCAATTTCAAGCTACCACTATGGTCGATTTCTAGCTTGGAATGTGGTATCACTGAACTCAGAGCTGGGGAGTATTATGCATAACTGGCTTTCATGATTGATACCACTGGGGTTTCGATATGTTCACCCTGGTGAACCACTGGCGCAGAGAGAGGTCAATACTCCTGTACTCAGAAAGCAACTCTCCCCTGTGGAAAGGCCTGGGTGCAGTTGTGCCTGGTCTCTCTATAAGTACTGAGTCACTCAGAACTTTCTTGATTTGTGACTAAGCTTTAATCGCTACCTCTTAAAAATTGGTTAGGCTAACCACAGCATTTGATAAAATAAGAATCCAAGGAAACTTTCTAGGATATCTTAATCATGTGTTTCCATTTTTTAAAAAAAAATATGTCTACATGAGCCATTAAATTATACTTAATTTTTAAATATGGAAAATTGAGAACAATTAGTGTAGAATTATTGGCAAAACTATACCATGTGAGTATAAAGTAAGACAAAGTGTGCCAGTCAGGTCTTGCTCAGAGGTAAATGGAAATAATTATGAGCCATTCAATCCTTAGACCCGATTCAGGCTTAAAATTGAGGGCAACAAAGACTCAGCACCAGGGATGGAGCACTGAATATTATTTCCAGGATTGTCTCATGAGTAGGGCTAATGCCTTAAATATAATACTCATGAACCTTAAGGGGCCATCTGGTAGGATTAATTAATCCAGAGTTTACATCTGACAGTAATCAAAAATCACCAAGCCAAAGAGATATAAGTTGGAATTTAACTGTAGTAAAGAAAGGAGAAAGAGGAAGGAAATCGAGGTTATTTGTAGAGAGGAGACATTTAAAAGGTCCAATTCTTTCAGAGGAATTTAAAAATCTCTAAATTAGAGTTTGTTTTGTTTTGTTTTGTTCCGTTTTGTTTTTCATGCAAAGACCACAAACTGGCTCCAAGTACTCAAGGAAGCACACAAATTAAAGTGACACAGTTGACTTCTCAGGCTATAGATGGGGCTGGGTCCATAACTTGTACCGTGAATGAGGATACCCTGTGCATTTGGGAAATTAGGAATATAATGTCTAGGAAGATTAAAAAAAAAGTATTCTAATTAGTAAATGACACCTCTGCTAAGAAGAAAGGGGTCATGTTGTTGAGTTTTTATATTACATTCAGCATTTTTAGTTTCTCAATCTAGAAAGTTATATGCATCACTTGTGCTAAGAAGGAAATAGAAGCTCAGAGAAGTTAAGTAAATATCTCAAAGCTACACAGCCTATCTGCCCATTGCTAAAGCCTATGCAACCCCTACAAACCTATTATGTAGTAAAACTGCAAGGACTTGCTCTGGACAGAGAGAAAAGAAATCTTTATAATTCATAGAGATTGGAATGAAGGATCATTGCTTAAGAATTTGATGAATGAAATAAATGAATACCAAAGCTTCTGCTATTTCTTCACTGAAGTTAAGGATGAGGATCCAAAATAATCATCTGTTTAGCAAAGCATCTTAATCCATCAATTTTGGACAATGTAAAAATAGATCCTGAGGTTAGGGTGGGTGAGGTGAAGAGGTAGACAACTCTACATAAGAAACAAACAGGATTCAAGAGCTTAGAGGAGAGATTTCTGGAGAGAAAGCTATAAAGAAACAAGAAAATTGAAGAGTTAGGGCCTAAGAACAGAAATTTCCCACAGCTAGAAATGCCCAATGGCCTTTTAGGGCAGTGATGTTTAATATTCTATTTTTTATTTTTCACTTGTAATCCTGTTTGTTACTCCCAAACCAATTGTCAATAGTAGTCCATTAAAAATAGCTTTGTTTTAATGAAATGGTGGGGAAATGAAAAGTGTTCAGGCTGGATTATTTGAAGGACTCAGAAAAATCATTTTAAGGAGCAGTGAGAATAACAGATAGGAAGCAGGTCACAGACTGACAAGGATGAGGTGAGCTCCTTTGAAACTCACATAAATATTAGATGAGACTTCCCATAGTAAGCGGCTAGGGATTCAAGGCATCACCTTCGAACAATAAAGCAAATAATAAGAACTGGAGAACACTGAGATATTTGGGCTACATAAGAAAAATGCCAACCTAAGATTATTCTCAGTGTTGGAAGAGAATCTCTGAAAGATAGAATTAATTTTACCTGCTGGGCAGCAGCTCAATTACTGATTGGGCCGATGCTGTTTCCTATGGTGTCTTGTTTGCTAGTCTGTAGAACTGAGATCTTGAGAGAACTGCCTTTATGATAAATGCCACATCTCATACATTAAAATGTTTCCAGTCAGAAATCTATAATATCTTCCATAAAGGTTTCACAATGTGCTATTTCAGAAATGGATGTGAAAGTGATAACAAAGATACAAAGTTACAGTACTCCTTTTGCCAGGAAAAGGAAATTCTTAAAAATACTGACTATGGATGTTTCTGAGTATTGCTCATGGAAGCACTGAGGAAAATGGATTTTAAAGTCTAAAAACCAAAACTGTTCTGTAATATGTTTTTTCAAAATCTCTGCCTGTTAAATAAAAGAAATTATATAAAAATAGAAAGATTATTTAGCAAGAGAGTGGATGGTTTTTATTGATCAAGCCTATCTTTTTTGGAACACACCCAGGGCAAACTTCTGATTGCATTAATGACTGATCCAATAAAATTAATACACTGCTGTAAGTCACATGAAGCACAGGTCCAAAGACAGATGGTTGAATATATTTGTAGAACCACATTGACAAACTACAGATAAAGACCTAATGAAAACTATTAAAATAATTCATATGAGTCAAACATCTGCTCTTTTACAGCTACAGCAATAAGTAACAGAACAGCAATGAAATCAATTTTGCCCCCCAAATAATCGTTGCATTGTTTAAATTTTGACATTAACCATATGCTTGAAGAAAGACTCAATTTAAAAAAATTTAGGATTATCCCTTTTTAAATTTTTTTTAAATAAAAGAATAAGAGCATAAAGCAGTAGCTAATTTTTCTCATCTATATACTTCCCAAATATTCACAATGCTGTATTTTACACACTTTATCCACAAAGCAATAATAGTTTTATCTTATCACTTTAAAAACATTCCACCTTCACAGTCCACTTTACCACCCTATGTAGTTGACGTGCAGATACCAGTGTCTATTTGTAGATATCAGGTTGGTCTATTTGATCAAAGATAAAGGATAAGTTGTTTAAAATTATAAATGAATTCAAGAGCAATATATATTTTTTAAAAAAGATAAAAATTTAAGGTAATTATATGTATGCACAGTCTTATCTCTTTCACACTCTAAAATCCCTATTAATTTATATGAATTTAAAAGTATACAGAAAGAATGTTTCATTGCAAACATTGAGTGCAACTAAAATCAAATACGGAATATATTTTATCAAATATATTTTCATTTTCTATGATAAATATAAATCTGGATAAGAATAATTGGGAGTATATTGAGACAACTTATGACATCTATTATGTGGTTCTTTCATTATTCACGCCTCATGACACCTATGATCTCTATTCTATCAAATATTGAGGGTCAGATATTAAACTGCATAGCTAAAGTTTTCAATTAAAATATCTTTTAGTTCAGTTAAGACCAATTAGCAAAATTCTCAGTGATTATCGAAAGCTTTTCAGTTTTAGTAATGACTAAAATTTAGCTAACTCTCTTTCCATATTGCTAATAAATTTCAAAATGGCAAAATAACATATATATTCTGCCTATTAACCCAATGAAAAACAATGTTTATAAATAACTGTTTTCCAAGGGTGTTAAATTCTGCTTAATATTTTTCTGAACTATCATCAGTTCACTAGAGTTAATTTTGTGATATAATATTTTGAAAATAAAACTTCGGTAGAAATCTAAATAAGTTAATAATTAAGGATAATTAATTAAGAATGTGTAGGAAATTGTTTCTTCCAAATAATGTTAATACCGTTTTACAGGGAGAACAATTTCCTGACACAGCTTAAGAGTACATGTAACAATATGCAGAGTCACATGTTTGAAAGCAATATTTTGAAAATAAATCAACAGCTCTCATTCCATTGGTTAGTCATTTTTCTCATATTATAAATTTCATATAAAGATTGGGATCATAAATAACTGAAGAGAACATTGAAATTGATTTTTTAGACCACTTTGCTTAAACATATTTTCCTCTGAATATAAAACAAACAAAAAAAAATTTAAAATCTTGCTATTTACCATTGGTATGAACCTGCACTAAAAAGGTGAGGAAAACTAAAAGTTAATCTTTCTGTAAAATGAATGTTTAAACAGCTTGAACATTCAACCAATTTTAAATTGTTATATTTTAATTATTTTTAAATATACCAGGATTTTTCTGCATTTTATAGAAAGAATTACATTTAGAATAACTTTAGAGTTATAATATATTATGTTATTCCTTTTTAATGCAAATTAGAGATCTTTCTAAACTGTGACTAATCTTGTAAAGAAATCTTTTAAGTAATAATAATACAATAGTCTAAATTATTTGGATAAGTATGGGTTTCCTACTTAATGGGAAACAAAATTCCAAAATTTTTTTTCTTAGATTTTTCAATATCTTATTAAAATAATTAGTGTTCCAAATTTACAAAGAACACCTTGAAAATGGCTTTCAATTTTTAAATATTCATTCAGTCACTGCCCTATAAATGGTCTGAGAGCTCTGACTAGATATAAATAATTTGTATTTAAATAATGCTGATTCTTAAACAGCATAAAGCACACTTGTGATGATTTAACCAGATATAAGAAGCAGTTCAGAATTATAAATAACATTTTTCATAGCTAACCCACCATATGAATAAGGGAGATGTGTTTGTCTAATATCAATATGAATGTCATGAATAAAACAAAGCATCAGTAAATATATTTATTCCCTGGGCTATGATGAGGCTCATATAAAGTAATGTACATGAAAGTACTTGAGAAACTGTGAAGCGGTATATAAATTTAAGTTATCATCACTATTATATGCTCCTAACAGTATACCAGAAGAATGGCAGCCAAATCTATTATAAAACAGCATTCTTAGAAGACAATGAACATAATACTCTAGAGCTGACTCCCAGGTGTCTTTTGTATTTGAAACACTAAGCAAAATGAGCAATCTGAAAAAAATAATTTTGAGAAAACTCACATACATTACAGAATCTCTCTCTCATTGAAAAGAACTTGTGCCTTTATTTTGTCACAATATGTGGGAATTTTTTATGTCATTTTAAAATGCTTTTATACAGTTTTAAAAAAGTGTACAAGATAGGAAATCAGAAATCTGGAATCTGGTCCTAGTTTTACTTCTTGTTTACTTCATGACTACAAGAATAACCTCTCCAACCTCAGGTTTTACATTATAAATGTGTCTGAAATGCCAATTTCATAAGGCTTGATAAATAAAGTATATGAGCACCTACCACTGCTTCTGGTATGTAATGTATTTAAATAAGCATGTTCAAATAATCTATTTTTTCCCCTTCTTTACCAGCCTGTTATAAACCAATGTTATTTTAGCATTTATTCACCAATTTTATTGATATTTTATCCCCCACTTGCTCACACATAATGTTACCCCCTACAACATTTCTCTTATTTCTAGAAGTCTTCCGGGGCATCTTGATTGGCAGCACTGTAAATGCATCTAAACTCCAGTGAGCCCTCAAGAACCAGCCAGGCATGTTTTCTGTGCCCCTTTAGTCACAGTGCTCTGCTATACCTCACAGCATTTTTTCCGAACTCCACTCCCCTAGACCATTGACTCGGCCACTTCCCATCTCACTTTCAGCAGATGATATTTTGGACTATGCAGAGAAAATTGAAGCCAGTAATTATATATTTTTTGCACTGTCCTTTCCTCCTTCTTTTGACTTAGAATTTGTCTAATCACTCTATCTGGGCTCTAGAAAAGATTAACTCAAATTATCTTTAAAATATTAGATTTTTCTTATTGCCAATCCATTATGGATAATTAATTTAGACTGTGTAGGCAATTTCATGTGTGTGTGTATATACATACACATATACATATATATACACACATACATATATCTTCAACAATGAATAACTAGAAAAATAAAATAAAATAGATATAAAATGCAAGCCAAAAATTTGTTATTAGATTCAAATAAAAAATGTCAAATTACTATAAAATTTTCTAAATGTTTATCTTCAATTTCTGTACATCTGCATCACAAATCAGTAAAAGAGCAGTTGAGCCAACACTAGTTCTTAGACCTGACTTGAATAACATTGCATACGTCCTCTTCCACGTTTTCAGGGACCTTCACATATATTAATTATCCTCTCCCCTGCATCTTTTTCCTCCTCTGGTGGCTTCTTCTCATTAACATTTAAGCATGTTCATGTTTCTTCCATAGAGTTACCATTGTATAGGTCAGCTCCACTTTTCAACAAAACTTTTTAGAAGAGTAAAACTATCAGGCTGTCCTCTCCAACACCTTCTTGCTCACTTCACTGCTATCTAGCTTCCATCTTCAACACTCCACTAGAACTAGTCTTGCCAAGCTCAAAAATATCCAGGGATCATTTTACCATCCCCATTGGATATTTGGCAATATCTGAAAACATTTCAGTTGTCACAACTGAGGGATGCTACTGGCATCTAGTGGGTAGAGGCCAGGGATGCTGCTAAACATCCTACAATGCACAGAACAACAACCCTCAAAGCAAAGGATTATCCAGTTTAAAATGTGTGAACATTGGGAAAACCTGTTTTTTCAAAAAAAGGTGGCAATGTTTTGATTCTTATGTATCTTATTCCTTCCAGGATTTGAAACTGACAAGTAATCTCAAATTTCAGATTTAGAGGGTTGGGTGGCAGTATCCAATTGGATGAGTTCAATTCATACACCTGGGCTCTAGATGACAAGCCAGGAGAAAAAATGATCTTCCTTTTGCTCCCACATTTCCTTTCCATCCTAAGGTCTTCCTCTAATTGTTGTTCAGATATCAGATAAACAAAAATGATAAAGTTCAACTGTAATGGCCTAAATCAAATATAAATTTCTTCAATCCTTCTACACCTAGTGCACTGAAATGTTCCAAAATCATGAAGCTGTCCACATCAAACCTGAGTCTTTTCCTTTGATTCTTTCTTTCCTTCACTCCTAATATCCAATCACCAAGTTATGCTCATTCTACCTGCTATATCTCAAATCCATTCATTTCTCTTCATCCCTATCCCCAACACATCATTGTCAATAGAAAGGCTAAAGAAACAGGCTTCAGAAATTGGCTAAAACCATAGGCTTCTGAATCTAAAGTGTGTGGCCCAAAGAAACAGAATGCGGTTTAGAATTCATTCTGGCATTGCTCCTGGCGGCAGTGGCCCCTGTCATCACAAAGCTGGGGCTGAGTTGTCTAGTCTCAGTGAGATTCTTCCTGTGACGTGAGTTTCCACAGATCATCATTTTGCTCCCTTACTATTATTAAAGTAGCTCGCATCCTCATTCCTTTCTCTTAACTTCTTCCCAAAACATTCTCAAGACTCCATTAAGAGTTGTCTTTGTAAAATAGAAATCTAACTAACTTGTCCCTCTGCATTAAAACCATTTAATGGCTCCTAATTCCCCTTTTGGTAAGGGCAATCTCTTTATTACGATCTATAGAGCTTCATGATGCAGCACTAGTTCTCATTTTTAACTACTTTTACTCTTTCTCCAGCAACACATTACATCTTATCTTTCCAGTTAGACTTAATTCTAAAATTCTCCATATTCCCTCATACCAGTAATATTTTATTTAAAGTGCTCTCTTTATCTGGAGTACTCTCTCTTTTCTCAGACAAAATCATACTCAACCTCCAGCCATTTGATAATAGAAGTTCAAAAAACCATCCTTGACCCCAGAATCTAGCGCCTTTTTATGTTCACGCTCTACTTATCATATTATTATATACATATACATATGTGTAGTATTTATATGTGTATGTATATATATATGTATATATATATATACATATATATATATATATATATAGGGTTTGCATATATATAGTATTTACATATTTATTCATGTTTTTCCTATCTCTCTTTTTGAGAGCAGAAATTTAATGTAACATATTGAATGCTTTATCTCCTGTCCCTAGTTTACTCTCTGGTACATGGTCGGTGCTAAATAACTACTTTATCTATTAATGCCTGGATAGTATTATATCCCACGACTGCTACTTCTTTCCTGACAGGGTTCATCTTCTCTTGTACCTTATCATGGTCTTCTTGCTTACCATAGATTCCCCGAGAATAACACTACTTTTTCCAGGGCATATTTTCCCCAAGTTTACCCAGAGCAAAATGTGTTTACCCATTTTCGGGTGTCAAGATTGTGCTGCATTCCCTCCGTCTCACTGATCTGAGTCATACTACCTTTTAGAGAAGGAGAGATAATTCCTATCTCTCTGGCACACATCCCTGAGTCCGGGTTGGGACTATATACCTTTCTTTCTACTTCTAGTCTGGCAACCATCTTTTATTTGCCTCAAACAAAATATCCAAAAAACATTCTCTTCATCAGTCTATACCATGCCCTTCTTGTAAATTAGTCATGTAAACAGACTCCAGCTTCCAGCTTAGGCTGAACCAGGACCACCTCCAAGATAGAATTGTTATAAAATGTCCTCAATGAGAAGAATCAGAAATATGTCTTCAGCTGAATAAAGATTAAAATGTCCGTGCAGCAGATACAAGCAAAACATTTTTATATCTTTGGTACATGCTACACTTTCATTTCCATTTATCAGAACCACTTATAACACTTATATTGATAGAATGGAGCCTGAGCAGAGTATAGGGGTCTTTGACTGAAACACAAAAATGGAATAGCTATTTTGGCTCTAAGAAATAGTCTGTGAAAACAAAAACCTATTTAATACAAACAAATGACAATATTTCTAGTAATATATATCTAGTTAATTAAAAAAGCATATATTTTCTTGATATATCAAAGTGTCACGCCCATGCCACTCATTCTACAATGTTCAGTAATTCTATTTCTTAAATAAGAACTAAAAGGCTGGGCTGGGAGCCAAACACTGTGATTGTTATTCACCATGTAACCTCATTATTTAATTTATAGTATGGAAAACTTTGATTTTTCTATCACAAAATGACATTTTATAAACTTCCAGTTCTAGGTTTTCAGGAAAAAGAAATAATAGCTTTCAACTGCTCAGATTTAATTTGTATTGTTATTTGCAAATATGGTTCTATTAACAACTAGTAGAGGAATATTATTTCCATAAAAGATATAAATTAACTGTATATCTCTTTACTCATAGTAGCATACCAAATTTTGAGATAACAGTAAATAGTCTGTCAAGAAAAATACAATGACTGAATTGAGGAAAGGCTCTTAGAAGTTTATACTGTAAACAAATTTATTTCCATACTATAGCAATCTCTTTCACCTGTTCTGCATACATGTGTTGCAGGATTGTTGTTCATCATCTCTTTCTATGTCTCTGAGTCTAATTCCCACATTGATCTAATTGTCCTGGAATGTACTGAACTATTAGATTCACAATTCTGGTTCATCAATACAAAATGTGGAAAAATATTGAATCAGAAACAGATTTTCCATGAATATTTCTCCTTTTCACTTTGTATACCATGTTTAGTTTCTCTTAAACTTTTTTTAGCTAAGCTATATCATCCCCAATTCTATACTCTACCAATAGCAGAAGGGCATGTTTCAGATACAATTATGTGAGTAGAGAGACTAGCAAACTTATCTATTAAAAATCATTATATTTTTTAGCTCTGTTTTTTTTTTTTAATTTCTCCCTCTTCCTTCCCCTCTCTCTTGAATTTGTTTTCCAATTACATTGCAAATTGCAAATACATGTTGCTCACTATCAAATTCTATATTTTTGTGTGCGATACATTGGCCTTTTCCTACTGTATTAATTATCATCTATGGCCATTTGTACTAGACTTCCAAAATGACAGATAGCTGAATATATTCTCCTGGTTAGCAGATGTCTGCATGATATCTACCAAGTATAGAACAAATCAGATTTTGTAAACAAGATTATCTGTCTTTTTATTAGCTTTCTTTTTCATTCAAATTTCTCTATCTGACTAGTCTTTACTAATATGTTCTTTTATTTGTTTTAAAGTTTCAACTTTAATTCAACAGTTTAAGATACAAATTATGAAAAAGTTTATATAGCCAAAGTGTTTGTTTTTATGTTACTTAATTAGTATCTCCATCCTCTAATCCGTTCTCACAAACAATTGCTTGCTCAGATACTCATACATGTTTAGAAGAATTCAAAGTTGTTTTGTATGATCCCCCAAACATTCTAATATTTGTATTTTTGCCACTACATATCTTCAGTGTTCTCGTTTGTCTTTTATTTAGGATTTGGCATAGCTCCTCATTTTTATCATATTGGTGAATTTTTGCATGCATTTATTCCAAGCTATCATTATCCCCTAGGCTGAGGACCAAAACCTAAGCACCGTATGTAATTCTTCTTTTTCTCTCACTCCCCTCCTATGACCCATCAGAACCAACTGTCTACTCAAACTTTCAAATACATCCTTACTTGTACAGCTACCTATTACTTCCACCAACTCCAATTCACTATCATATCTCATCTGAATCACTGTAGTAATCTCTGTTCCCATTCTTGTTCTTGTGTTTCTATTCTCAACCAGTAGTCAGAGAGATCTTTATAAAACTTCATTCCTGTGCCAAAACCTTCCAGTAGCTTCTCACAAGACTTAGAATTAAAAGCAAACTCTTTACCAGGAACAGAAGGCCCTACATAATATGGCTCTTAGTTGCCATGCTCTCCTCATCTCTCACAATTCTTCTCACATACTCTTTTTAATCACACTAGCATTCTTGCTTTTCTACAAACATGCCAAGGTTCTGATTGTCTCAGGTCCTCATATGGTCTATTTTTTTTTTTTCGTAATTCAGGCCATCCTGACCATATGTAAATTATAGTTTCTACTTCACATCATTCTCCCATGCCCTTGTTTTATTTTCCCTGTAGTCTTTATTATCTGAAAACATCTCATTTATTTTCCTTTTATTTTTTGTCTGTATTTTTTTAAATATAAGTTTTCTTAGGATAAGGATTTTTTTCTATCCCTCTCTAAGTCCCTTGCATCCAAAACAGCACCTGATATATGTTAGATAATGAATGCCTGCTAATATATATTGGCATAAGTGCCTGAGTTAGATGTTATTGTTCCTATTTTATAGCTATCGGATCCAAGGCTCAGAAAGGTAGAGGAAGTTTTCTGGTGTTAGTTGCTAGTTAGTGGCAGAGGCAAGATTAGAATCTGGGCACTTTGACTGTAAAGACAGTTGTTACTCTGCATGGCATACTCCTTTCTAGCCACCTCACAAATATTCTTGTGGGCTCTTGTCATTGTGAAGAGTTGACTCTCATTAGTAATATTAAAAAGGAAAGAATTCAATCCTAACCTCTACGGCAGCCCATTAAATAGCATGAATAGTCTCAATATTGTACTGAACATTTTTTAGGTACTTGTCGTTAAAGAATTACAGAATGTGTTCTGAACATGATTAACTCATTAATCTTCACAAGTCTTAGGCAAAGTTGGTAAAATTAATTATTCTTGTTTTACATCCAAAGAACTGAGAGCCACAAAGATTACTGGGTATGCTCAAGGTCATAAATGGTAAATTTGAGACAAGAACTCACTGAGCTCTGCTTCTCTTCCTTTCTCTCAGTTCCCACTTCTTTATTAGAGAAGCTTTCAGTCTATATGATAGCATCCAACTCAAACTAATATTGACTATTTCAGTTTTCAAGAAACACTATACATTGTTATTATAAAGCAAAATTTTAGCTAAATTCAAACCATCTGTTTGATTAGTACTATAAAAGAGGTATGGCGGGAGCTGATATTTCCTAAAATCTCTTCCAGCTTTATGTTTCCAGATTTACTCTATTAGTCTCATGAAGCTAGTTGAATGCCTTATTCATTTTTATTCTTAATGTAATTTTAGTAGAATCATATAAAGATATTGATGTGAATTGTTATGAAAGCTCAGTCCTAGGTCAATATCCCAGTTCTGTCACATTTTAGTTTTGAATCTATGAGTTAGTATTTTAAATCCCCTAACTTCCATTTCTTCATCTGGTAAATATGAGCATTAATAGTATTTATCAGAGAATTCTTTTGAGTATTAATGACATAGTGCATTTTCAGGACGTGGCACTTAATAAGCCTTCGATAATAAATGATTCTTATGATTATAATTTTAGTATATCATTATTACTCTTATAAAAAGTAAGGAGCTGTGATTATTTGACATAGATGGAATAGAAATTTAAATTTTTGCTATTAATGAAAAATGTTATGAAGAACCACCATACAGTATAAATATGTGCAGAAGAAGGTTAGGATTAAATTATTTCCTTTTTAATATGGGAGTCCTGGTGGGCAAGCTGTTTTCAAACACTTTATACTAACTGTGAGCATTCATTTGTTTTCAATTGAATGCTTTGTATAAATTTGTATCTCTTAATACAACCTGGTAGGACTTAAATAATGGTAATGATATTCATCATTTACTTCAGGTAATCACAATCATGTCAAGATATTAAACCCACTTTTATTTATATTAACTTTTTCCAATTTTAAATGCATTATTTTTTCAGCTATTTTGAACTTCCAGGAGTTTGCACTCTGGTTGTCAAACTTGAACTATGAAATCGTTTGGTTGCTGAACAGAAACCAACTCAAGCCAGATTTGGAATAATGATCTAGGGGTATCTCAGAGGCCCCCTTGGTAAAAGGTCCTGTGAAATCTCACAGGAACTGAAGTAGTATCAGGCAGCTATTCTCTTTCACATAAAATCTCATGCCTGCTCATGTGCACATGTTTGTGTTTGTAGGTTTCATTTGCCTTTGTGAATCCAGCTTCCTCAGCAAAGTGTTAGTTATGCTTTCCCATCCCTATAATTTTCAAGTTGCTTTCTGCTGCCAGGTTATCTAATCTGGCCTGATCTCACCATGATCTTTCAGTCATGCTTCCTCTAAAGGGAATCCCTTGCTTTTCCCAGCTTCTGCTAGCTTCTGGCATTCCTTAAATTGAGGGTGTTTAACTCTATTTTCTGCCTTCATCTTCACACGGTCACCTTCTCTGTGTGTCTGTGCTTCAATTCTCCTCATCTTTCTCTTGCAAAGGCACTAGTCACTGGATTTAGGGTCCACCCTAAAGTCAGCACAATTTTATCTCAACATCCTTAATTATATCTGCAAATACTTTACATCCAAATAAAGTCATATTTACAAAGACTGGGATTAGGACTTGGACATATCTGTTGCAGCAGCCACAGGAAACTAATGCAATGGTTCTCTGATCTACAGTTATAAATATCTCCCATTGTGCTCAGAAAATAATAGGTGAAATATGTACACTGAAAGTTATATAAAGTATTATATAACTTCAATTTTACTTATATATAATGTTATAGAAAGCTATATACATATATAATATATAAAGCTATGCACACATACACATATATACAATGAGTAACTTAATAAATACAAAAAGTAATAATCAAATGATCCCCCAAATTTTTGGACCACTGACATTATGTACATCAGTATTCCTCAAACCTATTTGTGTAATTATCCATACCGCTTCTTAAAAATAGACATTTCTGGGCCTCAGTCTGGAACCATTAAATGAGATTTCTAGGGGTTGAGTTTAGGCATGGATATTTTTAATCTCCATAGGTAAGTACTGAAAACCATGCCTGAAATACTGTGACAAACTTCTGAAAAGGTTGATCAGCATATACACACATGTTTATATATATGTATTATTTATATATACATGTTTATATATAATATATATCAGTATCTCCTATAAAATGCACACTACTTTCCAGGACAAAAAGTTGAACTCTAATAAATGTACCTCATATAATTAATTTCCAGAGAGAACATTTAGAGATTAAAGAACATTTTAAAGACTTCATTAATTTATATTAAAAATATAAACTCTCAGTTTATGCATTTCTGTAATAAGATCACAGAAAACATCTGACTAACTCTTGTGAAATAACTGACTTGCAATTTTAGGTCAGCTTGTACTTTCCAAAGGAAATCATCTTTTGTTTTACATCTGCCATGTTGCCATATTAATATTACTGAGTCCCTACTGCTATTTATATTTCAGTAAGATGAATTGTTCTCCAAGTAATGTCTCATATTCATCCTTTAAAATATCTTTAGCCAAGTAGAATACAGACAACTAAAAGAAGATTACAAGTAATTAAAGGAGGAAAAGAGATATATAAAATTCTAAATCCTGTATACTTCAAAGTAACTCTTCTAGATGTTTTTTAAAAATCTCCTTAGAATATAAAGCATTGATTTTTGTTAAAGATGATAACTGACTAAAGAACACAAAGAAGAAAAAAAACAGAATAATCACTGACCAATAACTAAAGTCTGTGTACCCGGTGTCCATATTTAAAATAATCATACATCAGATATAGAGTTTGGATATGAACTCTGAGAAAATTCTACAAAAATTCAAGTGTTTTCAACTTTTAATTCTAGAAGTAAAACCCAGACTCTTATCCGTGTGCCTTAAAGTAAACTTACTAACACTCCTCAAGAACTTAATATGACCTGATTTACTTTCCTCTCCCTTATTACACCCATATTAGCTCATATGACACAAAGACAGTCATCAGAAACAACAGTGTCTCTGATCCTCAGTCTACAAAGTAGACTAGATTTATAATCAGCAAAATTAAATTAAGATTTCTGAGCTGGCTACTACTTAAATAGACATAATGTTTGCATTATGCCTATTGTGTAACAGACATCAGAAAAGTTATTCCCAAACACTCTTAGGTTTTCACGTCTTCTACTACTTCCCATTTTTACCAGGCTCGACTTAACTTGTTTAATATTTAAGATCAGATATCTTTATTCTTAAAACTATTTATTTCAAATTTAATGAAACTTAATCCTTGAGATAAATAAACAGGGCAAAATCAAGAACACCTTCTCTGCCTCTCTTCCACCTTGAAATATGCTTATAAGGGGACTCTGATGCTGTCAGGTTCTCACTGAATCTAGCAATCTATAAATCTCAAGAACTATTAGAGGTTACAGAAAACCAAGGAGGACATTGGTGGCACTGATAAATGGAGGTGGAGTCAATGGCAATCTCTTAAGCCAAAAACAATTTTGGAGAAGTTAATGATTTTTAAATATATTTACTAGGTTCCATTAGGACCTAGCTGTCGATTCTGTGTTACTGTTATCACAATATGAGCTTTTTGCTGATAGTGTAGTGATGTTTTACTTTATGTCTAATTGATGAGAATTCTATAACTGGATAATAATAGTAAGCATTATTTTATTAGATCATTTTTCAGGAAAAAATATCATTGATTTATTAAACAAATGCCTCCACCTCAAAGCCCTTAACTGATGCCAAAGGTTAGATTGACTAATTACCAATAATTGCAGTAAAAATTACACTGCCTTATAATTTGCATAAGAAATATTGATGAAATGTCTTAAACTAATTTTCTTTTTCACTTCTGAAGAATCTGTCATCTATTTCCTGCATCCATGACGAATAACTAGAATATGACTCAGGGAAATAAAAGGTTTAAAAATATGTGACCTTATTGCTGTCACAAATTCACTAGAGAAAACAGACATTAGAAAATGCACTTTAAGGTAAATATTGGATCTTACCAGTAGTAAACCATAGGACAGTCATTTATTCATCTAATGAAAAAGTGTGAGTTCCATAGTTTAAAGATTTAATTTCATGTAATAATTTTACTTCGGAGTTTTTAAAAGGAACATATAGCAAATGCTGACTTTGGAAAATTTATGCACAGAAAATAAATTTTGCGAATGGCAATCAACAACTCTTCACTTTCTATGGAACAAATATGTCAGAAATAAAAACAAGAAAACTCAAATCCTATCATTTTCATAAATTAAATATTTTTTCTAATTTTTCTAATTATTTTTCTAATTTTTCTCTCAACCCCTGTGTATTTTCATTCATTCTCATACAAAGTTAACATCATGCTTTGTAAAAATGTTTATAATTGATCATATAGCTTTTAAAATTCAATTAAGCTGATGTACCATTATTTATATAATGGTTTCTCAATGTTTGGACATTTACTCTTATGACAACTCTTTGGACAAGGTTGATATTTTAGTTTTCTAAAGTGCCTTACTCAATAATCTTATGTACCAGAGAAAATCAATAGTAGTTTTTATATTTTTCTATGAAAATCATGATTATTAGGGAAAAATCCACCGACACAATGATTTATCTGAATAAGTGTAACTATAGACACTGTTTCATGATGTGCTTTTAAAAAGTTTTAAATTAACTTCTATATTAAATTACATGTGTTTTCTGCTTCCAACAGCACAGATTGCCAACACTTAACTATGGTTAAAGGGACAGTCTTTTATTTTATATGAACCAGACTGTATTTCAAATATTGAAAGATATGTATGCCTAAACAGTATTTGCAAAATCACATCAGGATTGAAGTCCTCAGATGCAATATAAAGGTCACAGTATTGATACTTTTACCTCATGAAGTTAATTTTTCTGCCTGCATTTCTTTCATTCTCTTATTTAATCAACATGTGCTGAGTTTCTTATATATATCAAGCATTGAACTAAACCCATTACCTGTGTGTCTCAGTGGATCTTTCATTGTCTTCTATCTCCTTCTTTTGTGTGGTTAAGCATGTGTATTTATTTCTAACTTATCTTAGAATCGCTCATGACTTTTGATATGCTTTTCTATCCATTTGTCTATTTTCCTTCCCCTCTCTTCATTTGTCTGCAATTCTGTTATCTACTCACCCTTTTAATTCAAGGATGTGTTCAATCTTTGTATTTATTCAATAGTTTCATAGCATCCTTTCTGCAGAAATACCCCTCCCCTTTTTATATATATGCCAATATTGAGTATTAGGAGGAAAACAGATAATAGCAATTTTCATAAAAGTAACAATCCTAAAGTTAATATATAATTGTTGTCCAAGGAAACAAATATAACTTAAAGTCTAAAATACTATTACAAAATTACTTATACTATAGCTAATTATATTTTATGTTGCTTATTATAAACTGAAACTTTAGATGTTAATGATTATTATTATAATTGGATATTATTGTATTGACAGCAAATAACTGTTTATTAAGCATTACACTTTTCAAAATCAAATAAGCAGAATTTCTTTAGCCCATAGTGATCACTACACCCTGTAGAGGCATAGCATTGAACTTAAGCTAACTCAGAACATCACTATCGAGACTGGTCTTTATGAGTTTCAAAATCCCAGGACACAAAGTTAATGCCATAAACATTGGCTGGGAAAAGCAAAAGCAGCCTAGGTCATCTATCTTCTAGAAAAGACAACATTTCATAGGTTTAAAAAGCGGGGGGGCGGGGGTGGCGCGGAAACGGGGTGGCGATAAATGACAGAGGTTGGTTTAAAAAAACAAACAAAAAACTGGAAAGGAAAACATGGCCAGGAGAGTGCCCCACCTCCACCCAGTCCTGCACCATCAGCTGTCTTTGTTAGAGTTCAGGAAGCTGAAACAGCACCCACAGCTCCAGATGCCCCTGAGTGCACACTTTCTACCTTTAGGGGCAAAGAGCCCTTCTGGCTTGTTTATGCCTACTATATGGTGGGGACTTCCCGGTTTGCTGATTGGTATTTACTATGTCTGCCCTGAGGCTTTCCTCAGATCCATTTGAATTATTCTGGACTACTTGCTTTCTCAGTGGCCCAGGACATGCATAATCCTCTTAAGTGGGGCGCTGGACACCGAGGAGAGCCCTAGGACTACAGGAGGGAATGTCGCTCTGTGCCCTAGTGGGTCACAGTAAACCAGCTTTCCCTTCCTGCAGCCAGGACAGAGATGGGATAGGGGTACTGTTATGTGAGTAGGTGGTGTAGGAAAAAGAAAGAAAAAAAGAACAAAGTATTCTTTTTTACTTTTAGGGCCCTTACATTCAGTCCTCTGCAATTTTCCTTTCTTTTAGCTCTCTGTTATACTTCTCCACATGCTTAGCTACCAGCACACTGGGCAAAATTAAAATTTTTTTTCTCTCAATATTCTGAGGTATCAACACAAGAATGACCAGTATAAAAAATAATACAAATTATAACTTTTGATTCCGCAGGGCTGGATTTCTGACATTTATATCAATAAAGTAATGAGGATTTGAATTTCATACAGTACTAATTTTCAAGAGTGCTAGATAATGATGGCATTTTGTACCAATTAACATCTTTTACTGAAAGAGCTCAAATACTCACTGAATAATTATTACCTCATATTCAAACCTTCCCGGATGAAAAGATGAAAATGATTTCAAGATTAGACCACTGACTTTTGTTTGGAGAAGGTAAGAAGAGCTTTTACTTTCTGAGGTCTAACTCAGAACACCTGTTTACCATCATGCAGAGACAGAGTAAAAAGTACTCTCTGTAAGGATTTGGTACTTCTTTTTCATGACCTAAAATTAATATTGGCAAATTAAAGACTACACATGTTGTATTTAATATTACCATTGCACAAATCTTGAACACTTTGAATCTTTATATGAAGAAATGTGTACATAGGAATTGGAATACTTTTTATTCCGTAATTTTACTCAATAATGGAACAAAGACTTAATTGTAGAGATTAGTATATTTCTCTACTCAAATGTTCAGACGCTCCTCTCTCTTCGGGTCTCTCTCTCTCTCTCTCTCTCTCTCTCACATACACACACACACACACACACACACACACACACACTTGTTCACACAAACATATGCACAATCATTTATTTATTTATTTATTTAAAAAATCCATCATATTATGGGCCTACAACTAGTCAAAGCACTGGGGATACTGTGAACAAACCAAACAAAACCCCTACTGCCATTAATCTTATATATCTTTAAGCACATAATTGCTCACGAAGGTTTGCACATGACTATATTAAACAAGTAACAAACTATGAGAATGTTAATAAAGGGAGATATTTCTGTTTATGTCGACAATATAATAATTATATCTGTGCTTATATTTAATGGTATATACATAATCATGGTCCTAATGGGATTTAGCAGCTTACTGCAAATGCAGAGATGAACATTTACTTTGCAAGTAAAGCAATCCCCAGTTTTATCTTATTTTGATCATTCAATACTTAAATTTCAAATTTTCCCTGACCCCATTTTTGGTATACTCTTTAACTTTCACTATAATTCGTGTGACTGTGTGTGTGTGCACATGTGTGTGCGCGCGCACGCGCACACACACACATACACTCATACACTGGGTCACAGTCTCCTGAACTTGTTTCCTTCGATATGTAGTTTGCGTCCTCTGACCCTATGCTTCTCTTTGATGCACCCTCCCCCATATACTCCTTAGTGGGTTTTTGCAGCATCTACTCATTCTGAATTCTGGTGCCCTAGTTGTCAGCCTGCTTAAAGCCATGGGTCATTGGGTTAAGGATGGCTTCCATTAGCTAGCATTAGCACTATGGGAGAGAGGGGCAAGTCCTCTGGATGCCTAACTTGTGATACTAGGGGCACGGGATGGGAAAGATTAAAATAATGGGATAGGGAAGATAAAAGAAGAGAATGAGGACAGTGCAGTGATCCTGAATGCCTAATCCATTCTCTCTAAGAACCAAAATGAATAAATGCAAGTTTATCTTCAGAACTATTAATACACATGATTTTGAACACCAAGAGAAGCGGCATAAGCTTAAAGCTGCTTCTACACCTGTTTGACAGGATCTGAAATTTCTTTGGTGCAGAGATCATAGGTTCTAATGCCCATGGGGCCAACCAGGAAATGTACATAAGAGCACAGGCTGGGATTAAGGGAAGAGCAAGCAGTGTTTATTGTGGGAAGTAGAGATTACATGATTCAGTAAAGGATGCAGCTGCTTCTCAGGTCCTTCTGATTGTTTCCTTTCAAATAATGGGGGTCCAGAGTTGCCAAACCTTATTTTTCAAGAAGAGCGCTGTAAACTAACCTAATTCAGTTTGGACATGCACAACTCAGGTTTTCCCAGACAGCAGTGGCTGCTAAAGAAGTCTGGGCTTTTTTAATTTAAAAAAAAAAAAAAAGGTCTGGGCTGATGAAGGTTAGCTTCTCACCGACAAAATCACTACCAAGTTATAAGGAAAGCAACTTTCAGAACAAAATAAGCCACATACAGATTTGTCTTTAGACAAACAGTGAGCTTCCAGCAAGGAAAAAGAAATTTAATATGTATTTTTTATAGAAGTCTTACTCTGCCTTTTAGGTGCTCCAGTCACAACCTTATGAAAGGTTTACTCAAGGCAGAAACTACAAGATTCCTGAGGTAGTGTTCTGTGTCTCCTTGATGCCATGATGGAATCCTTAAAGTTCCTAAACCAATGGCTATGCATAGCATAGCATAGACCAGAGATCAGCTGAGGTGCCATCGCAGTGGGATGCAGGATGTAGACTCAGGTCTGACTTGTAATCATCTCTGTAGGATTTAAAAGCATATATGAGCTGCCAATGCACACATCCTGACGAATACCTTTAATTTCACTACTGAAACTCAATTCTATAACATTCATTCAAGAGAAGCAAAGAGACTAAAATTTCACTGATAAAAATCCATTTTTGAAAGAAAGCAAAGAGGCTTAAAGCAGCTTTCTCAGGTGTGTGTGGACCTATCTGCAAATTACTAGCTTTGGCTGACCAACCCGAGAATTAAAATTAAACTAAGATGCAGATACGTAGCATTATACTGATTAACCTAAAGTATTTTTACATTACAGATATTTTATCAAGGAGAAAATTCACATATTTTGTGTAAAATATCTTCATTTTAAAATATTGGCATCTAATTCAAATTATTTAAAAAATGTTATTTACCAAATAATACACATATTCATTTGGTAAGCAGCTAATTTTTGGTCCCTGATTTAATAAAAGTTTAAATATTTTTGTTTGTTTTCAGTTAAGTTAAATAGCTGGAAAATGCTAACAAGAGATTTAACAGACAAAAGTGAATGAGTTTCAGTTTGAATATAAATGACTGCAGGCCCTTTTCTTTTTGAGGAGGGACATTTAAAGAGTGAGAAGGACATGGAGAGAAGGATATTTTAATACAAAAGAAAGGGGAGCAGAGAGAAGTTGAAGACTACAATATCCAACTGGCAGTTCTCTCAATTCTGCAGCCAGTAATTCTATTCATCCTCTGTGTGGGGTGAGGAGTAACAGTTGGGCCTTAGAGGGGTCTTCTTTATGTAGACATACATAATAGCGTTTTAGCAGGAATAGGTCTCCACAGCATATTTTGTATCTTGATATTTTACTGTTTTCCAATATCTAATTACAGTGTCCTCTCAAACTTTTAAAAAGAGTTCCACATAATAATTGTTGAATCACAATATTGGGAGTTGGATCTAATCATATATGTATGTAAAATTAATATATGATATTAGTTTATTAGTTTCAAGTATACGACATAGTAATAATTCAACATTTATATACCTTATGATCAGCATTATAAGTCTAGTAAACATCTATTACTATGCAAAGTTATTATCATGTTATTGATTATATTTCTCATATGTGGTACATTACATTCCCTTGACTTATTGATTTTATAACTACAGTTTGTACCTTTTATTCTCCTCCATCTTTTTCACCCATCCTCCCCCAGCCCCTTTCCCCTCCATCAACCATCAGTTTGTATCAATTATCTATACATTTTGGATATTAAGCTTTTATCAGATATATCATTTGCAAAATATCTTCTCCTATTCAGTAGGTTGTCTTTTTGTTTTGTCGATGGTTTTGTTTGCCATGCAAAAGCTTTTTAGCTCGATGTAGTCATATTTGTTTATTTTTGCTTTTGTTGTTCTTGCCTGGGGAGAAATATCCAAAAAATATTGCTAAGACCAATCAATGTCAAAGAGTTCACTGCTTGTATTTTCTGATAGCAGTCTTATAGTTTTGTGTGTTACATTTAAGTCTTTAATTCATTTTGAGTAATTTTTGTAGATGATGTAGGAAAGTGGTCCAGTTTCACTGACTTCAAACTGTACTACAAAGCTACAGTAATCAAAACAGTATGGTACTGGCACAAAAACACATAGAGCAATGGAGCAGAATAGAGTGCCCACAAATAAACCCATACTTATATAGTCAATTTATCTATGACAACAGAGGCAAATATATACAATGAGAAAATGGCAGTCTCTTCAATAAATGATGTTAAGAAAACTAAACAAATACATGCAAAAAAATAAAACTGGACCACTTTCTTATACCACATACAATAATAATATATATTTTTAAATGCTCCACAGACAATGATGAATCATACTAAACTTTGAAAATTACTGTTCCCTATATTAATAGGATTATTAATCAATATGAAGTATAGCTGGCTTAAAGCAGTGTCCTATTATGTAGAACTCATTAAGAGAGACAAATAAATAAGACTAGAAAAAACAAACGGGGTAGTTAGGAGACCACACAGTCCCTAGGATCCAAATTCCCAACTGTTATCACTCACATGCCATTTTTGCAGTGCACCTCCTTTATTTGACTCTTTCTTCACCTTTTATTTTCTTTTTCTTTCTTAACCATTTATTTTGTCCTTCCTCTACCCCAGTTTTATTTTCTCACGAATTTGCTCACTTTAATCAACTTACTCTATTTTACCATTTCAATCATTCTTCAACTCACTTTTCTAAGAACATTTTAAAACAAATATTCCATTTTGATATTCTATCACTTGATTGTGGTGGTGGCTATACAACTCTATGTTTGTCAAAACTCACAGAACTGCACATTAAAAAGGTGAATTTTGCCATATGTAAATTATATATGAATAAACCTAACTTTAAAAATAAATCATAGTTTTAAAAATCCTATTTTCAGTTTCATTTGCTTCTCTCTGAATCTACAAATAAAAGTAAGGAGAAGCAGAGGCACTTGATTGTGGTGGTGGCTATACAACTCTATGTTTGTCAAAACTCACAGAACTGCACATTAAAAAGGTGAATTTTGCCATATGTAAATTATATATGAATAAACCTAACTTTAAAAATAAATCATAGTTTTAAAAATCCTATTTTCAGTTTCACTTGCTTCTCTCTGAATCTACAAATAAAAGTAAGGAGAAGCAGAAAATAGTGGATATGAACTTTGTGAGGCTTATTGAAATAGCATATTAGATTTGTGCTTTAATATACCTTTACCAAGTTGAATAGTTAAAAATAAATCCAGACATATAGCTTTTATTTTACACTTATCAAGACTACTGGTACAACCAGTGGAGTGTGGACAAAGGGGTAAAAATTAGGGAGGAAATAGTAAAGACACTTTTCTACTATTTTATAGTTTGAGGTTCCAGTGTCACCTGGATTGAAAGAAAAGAATAATAGTTTTTTTCACTGTCAACTTTTTTAGAAAAGAAAAATTACTCCTAAATAGAGATTAAGTGGAGTCTTTGATAGTCTACTTTGATAGTAGATGGTCTTCTCTTAGGGTCTCATCAGTAGAGCTATTAAACGGTCAAAGGATAATACAATTAGTAAAGTTTGATAAACATGCTTTCTCCTCAGAACTGTTTCGTTAGGTGCTTTTATCACTAGAATTATAAGAAAGTCCTGGAACTGTAGCAGAGATTGGAAAAATTATTCAACAGGTTATGAAGCTCTTACAGAAGTCCGATCCTATAAATTGTCTTTAGTGCCTGTCTTGGCTGAGTTTTAATTACAATATTAAAGATCATGTTAATTTGATCAAGGCTTCTATGTCCATGCAGATGTAGAGCTAAAGTACCTTTTAGAAATGTTATTTGTAATGTCATTTGTGTTCATATACTCATGATAAATTGTTAATGAGATTTCATAATATTGAAATTGTTTGTGTAGGACATTTGGGAGATTTTAAAAAATAGTACAATGATAAAACATTGTCAAGTCCCATTTTATTTCCTTCAGTGTAAGTCAATATTTTAAATCCATATTGTGCATTATTTTTCCTTTGCTACATCTGATAGTACATCCTCATTTCCAGGTTGTGCTGTCAACTGCCTCCATTTTCCAATTCATAAGAGAGAAGTGCTAAAACTCTCACTGACAAGTAAAGGTATTTTCCTTGCTGGTTTCTCCTTCATAATTTATAATTTCACTAGTCTCCTTCATAATTTATAATTTCCATAGTTAAATTTCAGATGGTCTTGGGCTGAGATAACATAAACACAGGAAAAGTGACTAGCTGACTAAATGGTCACCTTAAAAATCAGAAAAGTAGATAGTTCCCATATGATGTGATTTCCAAATCCTGAGAAGACCTTTTTTCCCCAGATATGTTCTCTATTTACTAATTATTTTCCCCAGTCACCTCACTTCATTAAATTTAAAGTTGACAATGTCTCATCTCTTCCACACTTCTCTCACTTCACGCTTTCAGATATTGCAAAAACTCAAATCCAACATTTGAGATATTAGTTCAAAAGATTCTAAAATACAAATACTATCAGGGAGAAATACCATCTGTTGACATCTGTTGAACTTAGTTTCATTAGAAAGTAGAATGTTATGAGGAAAGAAATGAAAGATTATTTTGCAGTTTAGAACTGATTTTTTTATCTAGGATTTCAAGACTCAGGACAACCAGAAGTCTATTTATCCTTACTCATTTGTAACAATAAATAAGATTACTATCTCTTATTGAAAGAAGGTTTACAAGTAGACAACAGGTGAAACTTGCATATTCAAGGGAGAAACACCTGCTGGTGGAGTAGAAAGTTGGGAGAACATTAACAAATTAGAAAGTTTTTTAAGTGATGAAATAATATGTGGCATAAAGATCCAGAAATGCCAAAATGGTTAGAATTATTATTAAGGTTGTGAAGCCAATGGGATTCCTTTTCAGTAATTCTGGTATAAGTGTGGTATAAAATTTTCGAAATTGTCCGTAAAATTTAATGAATTAGTTTTGACTTGAAATATCACAACCATTTTTTTTTTCTTATTTTCCTGAGAGTGAAGGTAAAAGTATTCATTGCATTTCACTACAAATCAATTCTTTCCGTGAGCTCCTTTAAATGCAATTAAGAGCTACCTATGATCCGAATAATCTATTTTCATCAGAAAAAAAATATATAGTAAGTTACCAAATAATGGGTTTTTAGATCTCCATTAACAGACATTTGCTAAGATTTCATGTTACTACTTCAGTGCCTATTTTTAGGATGTTTAATGAATCAGACTAAGTGGCAGCTTGATTTCACATTCTAGGTCATGTGATCACCCCTGTGGCAGAGAGGAGTGAGTCTCTGACCCACAGAAAGAGGCTTTGCCACAATTTGCATGTTAATTACATTACATAGAAACAGGTATAATGGAAAACTCTGATTCAAATTTTTTGGATAATACTGAGCAATTTGTCTCTACTGCCTTTCACTGCTAAATTAGCTAAATATTAGTCCCCAGGCTAAAAATCTGAAAATTCTCTTTGGTGTTTCTCTATTCTTCATCTTTTACATCCTAACAATAGCCATATCAATATAATCTCATCATATTTACTTCTCATATTTTATCACTACTATATTTAAGAATGTTCATGATCTTTCCGGTATCAACTAAAAAGAAGTATTTTTATGTACATATCCTTACCAATTATATATATTCCATAATCCATTTCTATGTAATTTTCAAGTCAGAGGAGTCATTTCCTCACTCCACAAATCCAGCACTGCAGACATGCTAGAAGGCTTCCTGCTACCATTGTTGATTCTTTCAAACTGTTATTCCTGCTTTTCCCTGAGTATGAAAATCTGTCTCATCTTTTCTACCAGTCTGAAGACATATTTATACAATACCCAAGACTTTTCATTAAACATATCAATTAATGACTATATTTCAAATGCCCACTATGAGCGCACTATGCTGGGTTTTAAATACTAGGTACTAACATGTTCCCTTCTCTGAGAAATCATCTCCACATTCCCACGTCAGTTTTAAGAGCTACGTTCTCTGTGACCAAACTACACAATGCAGACAATTCCTTTCCAGTTCTCGTTTTATTTGACTTGAGTTAGTTACCTGTTTAAATGCTTGTTTCCTTCACCTACTATGATGTTTTATGTAACAAATTTTTTTTGTTGAAGCAGTAAGAAAATTATTGAATAAATGTCGATTAGAATGTAAGTGAATACACTTTCTTATTCCAGAATACAGCTTAGATACTCAAGTGTACTCTTCACGCTTCCCACCAAAAAATTGAATAATTATAAATTTATTAAATTAAAAATAAACTTATTAAAGCTATTGCTACATGACCAACTTCTTCAAAAGTGGTTTTGAAAAACAACCATTTTATCTTCTTATGAGTATATGGGTCAGGATTTGGGGCACTGAAGTTTTACTTCTGCACAAAGGTCATTCAGACAGTCACAGTCAGCTGGCGACTGTGCTGGACTAAGGAGTCTAAGAACACTTCTCTCGCATCACTGGTTTCTCAGGGCTCCTCCAAATGGCTGCTTTCTTTCCTTGTGGCTAGTTTTGGCTTCTTCACAGCATGGTGCTGTCAGGAAAGCAGGTCTTCATATAGGGTCACTGGCTTCCAGGTGGTAAAGATATAAACTGTAGACTTTTTAAGATTGAGACTGGAAAGTTTCATAAAGTCACTTCTGCTATGTACTATTGGTCAAATAGGGACCAGGGTCATCCCAGCAGAGAAGAAACAGACTTCATAATAAATGAGGTCAAGTAAAAGTCACATTGCAAACCAGCTCGTGGGATGAGAAGCATTTTTGTGACCAATTTTGGAAATAGGAAATGGACACAGACCCAAGACACACGTTTTGATATCTGTTCACAAGTCCTTCCTTCAGGCAAAATACACTTACTCCCTCCCCAAAATCTAATTTTATTACAGCATCAGGCCCAGGTTGAGGACCACGATGTCTTTATCTAAGTTGAGTCCAGACGAGAATAAGTTTCTTCAAGTGTAGTTCTTTGAGTGCAGCATCTCAGATTTACATAAATGTGAATAAAAATAAAACGGGTGCCTACTCCTACCCTTGCCCAACACATAATGGGGAAAGAGAGACAGAACAACTGCAATAGATCCTTTCATTCAAAAGGGGAGGGGGCAATAAGAAGCACAAAATAGTCACTAATCCATAGCAAATTTGAAATCTGCTGAACATATGTCACCAATTTCCATTTCTCTGGGGACAAGAAATATACATTGATTACAATCTATCTCTACTCCCAGGTAGTGGTTCTCCTTGGAGCTTGATTCTCCTCTCTGCTTTATGTTTCAAAAGAGATTGCTCATGTTTGCAGTTGAGTAGTTTTCTCTGCTTGCTTCCTGCTTGCAGAAGTTTGAAGGCCCAGAAGCTTCTTTTCACTTTGAGCTTTGTTGTCCCTTTCAGTCCAAAAGGTTCCTATAAAAGAAATGTGCTTTTCCTATAAATCAAATTTTAAGGTACTCCAGTAGACAAAAGCCACATCCACAAATATCTTCAAGACATGCTCTCCTCTACTTTGATTTGTGAATCATGGTGTCACAGGACAAATCAGTTGAGAGTTCAAAGTACTACCATTTCAAATGATCTGAGGTCTTAATGAAGGGTCTTTCAGGAAAACGCTTGATTTGATATTGACTCTGAAGCCACATTTTACATACAGTACTTGGATTTGATCTTGGGTCTGTGTCCATTTCCTATTTGGGAGACTTTGTGCCAGTCAGAGAAGCTGCAAATGAGAACCAGTTTTATTTTTTAACCTGGCAAGTCCGAGGTTACAAATAGTTCTAAATTCTGCTTGAAAATGAAACAGCTCTTTTTTTTGTTGTCAATTTTTCTCCTCTTACTTTAAAATAGGCACTTAAAGGAAGTCAGTTAGCATTTTCAATATCCTGCCTGGAGACTCCTGTAGCTAGATCCATTAGTTAATTGGATACCTTCCTATCTTCCAAGATACCATACGTACAGTGTTGCCAAACATTCCACAAACAAATGAAAAAAGCTGAATTTATTCTAGCCTTCAATTTTCTCACTGCCTTCCGATTTTCTACAACAGACTCCTTTCCTACCTGTAGGCCTTCACCTGTATTTGGTCACTAAGCCAATGATATATATTTAAAGTTTTTATTAGTGCAGAAGACAATGACTTCTATTTCAATTTATTGACCGTGTGTGATCAGTTGACATCCTCAGCTGCTACACTTGAGTCCACCATATATTTGTGCAAAGACTACCTCCTTGTGGGTTGCTCATAGCTGGTAACTGAGTGTGGCAAGAATGTGAATGCAGGTCCATTTATACAGTAACAAATGCACCCAAAATGTAATGGTTTAAAACTATTACCATTGTATTTGTTCATGGGTCTTTGGCTCAGGATTATGAGCCCAGCTAGAGTGGGCAATGCTTCTGCTCCATGTAGTGCTGGCTGGGGTCAATTTCTCAGCTGCATTCACTGGTATGTGAGCTGGGCAAAAGATCCAAAAAGCATTTGTTTATATCTTTGGCACCGCTGTGCAATTTCACATAGACTTTTATTTTTCTTTATGTGGCTAAAGGGGCTTCTTCATGGTCATCTCAGGGTATTCAGACTTCTCATATGACATCTCATTTCCAAAATAGAGCAATACAAGCAATAAAGGAAGACACTGCAGACAAGGCTCAGTTGCAGAAGTTACACACAGTCACTATGTTGCAGTCTATTGGCCACAACAGCTCACAGGCCCAGCACAAATTGCTATAGAAGGAAAATAAATTCTGCATTTGATGGGAACACATGTAGCAACCATGAAAATGCAACGTTTGGAAATCTGCTCCAGTGAGAGTCATTGATTGACATCACAACTGTTGCACTCTGAATCTACCACCATATACATGCAAAGGTGACACTTCCTGTGGGCTGATCCCAGCCAATGACAAAGTGCCAGGGACACTGAAGCTGGCTCATCCTGTAAGATGTGGTAATCCTCTGACAGTCTACTTTAGCCTGAGAGCTCTCTGAGAGCTTGGCATAAATTGCCCTCCTAAAACAAGTTCCATCCTCTAGTTCCAGAATAGTTTTTTTTTTTTTTTTTCTGGTTCTCAGTACTTAGTATATGTTCCTGATGTTGGAAGGGCAACAATATAAGTTTTTTTATTTTTTTTGACTGAAAAGAAGTTAACTAGAAAAATGGAAAAGAAGAAATTATTCTTAAGTCAAAAGCAGAACACTGCCCAACATTAATTGTATGGTTTTACATCCTATCAACTGAAAGTTTTCTCTTAGGGTGTATCATAAAATGATGAACATAATATGAGGAAACTGGAGGATGATTAGCTGTGCAGCTGGAAGGTGCTTGAATTTTGTCACCTTCTCCCTCAAAACTGAAAAAGAACCTTATGACAGGCTACTGGAACAGGCAGAGTGAGAAAGAAATAACCCATTGTGTTTATGAAAACACACACATTACTTTTATGAATATTTTTAAGATTAAAAGTAATGACCATCAAGGAGAAATGAAGAAAGACCAGCTGGAACTGGCAGAGACTGAGAATGCTCCTTCTTTCCAGCTGGGGTAGGGGCCTCATACTCCAACAACAACGGTGACCAAGCCCATCTTCCTGGCTCTTTGTGTCCTCACCTGTCCATTTGCAGGTAGAGCTAGATGTTCTCTGTTCCACAGTTTAAGAACATTACTAGAAAGCTACATGGAATGGATCATTTCCTCTTTTTTTAAAAAAGCTGCAATCAGATTTCCTGTAGATGCCATTCAAGTGCAATCTAGTCAATCAATAGATATGGAATCAACAGAGCACTTCTAGCAATTACACTGTACTAGCCATGTTCTCTATAGCCTCAGTGCAAATTCAAATGTTACAGAGAGTACTCTTTCATTTTGCACTTAAATATAAGAGGCAAACAAATGAAGTAGGAAAGAGCATCTTTATACTCATAAAAATCATCATATTGCCCTAATTAGCATATACACATAAACATGCATTCATCTCAATATACAACTACCAATTTATAAACATGCTGTATGACAGCTCCAAATACTTCTTTATTAAGTGGAATGTTTTAACAGTGATATATTTTTTCAATTATTCCTTTATAGTTTTAGATGTTAAATGATTTGGAAATCATCCAACATCTTACTGAAAATAAATATCAGAATTACATCTACTGGAATGATTTCATATATATAGAGAGAGAGAGAGACAGAGAAAAAACGCAAGGGAAGGGAAGACTTTTAGTGTCTTAAGCAAGACTGCCATTGTCTTTATTTTCACATAATTCTGAAAAGCACTAAGAATTGTATTTTGCCATTCAATAAAACATTTTTTTTTTTTTGCAATTACTGATCTAATTTTACCTTCAACGAGTATATAAATGAGATAAACAAGGATGGCATTGTGGAGATAACTCAAAAACATATATATATTTTTTTATATTAGATATAGTTGAAGGAAAAGAAGTGGAAATGTTTAAGAAATCTGTTTCTGTATCTCAAGCTGTGTGCAAAAGAACATGTGAAAAATAGGGTTGTGATTCCAAATTGTGGTTTAACATGCAGGATTTCATAGGGTTATTAAGTGTACCACAGTATCTATTAAGTACTGACCTTTGCCACAGAAACTTGGCACAGGCTCCTCTCTTCAGAAAACAGATACAGCCAGTGAGCCTCTGGTTTCTATTAAATGTATACAGAATATTGAGCTGATCAAGCCACATTTATGGTAGTTGTCCAAATATAGACTGGAAAAAAATGATAAATTATTTTTAAAAGGGAAAGGTGAAGTGATATTAAGTGGTCTAAAAATTTAATTTTAATTGTAAAACATTTTAATGAATTTCCTGGTAATTAAGCAATTCTTTAGTTAGTTTATCCTATTATTTTGAGAACACCAGGAAAATCCCATAATAATAAAGGAAATACCAAACATATTATAAAAAAGAGACATGTTCTGGACAAGATTTTATATATGGTGACATTTTCCTGCTTTAAATTCTTCAATACTTAACTTGGCATCTATCCAGTATTCACTATGTCAAGCACTGTTTTGTGAAAGATACACGAAGATAGATAGATAGATAGATAGATAGATAGATAGATAGATAGATAGATACAGACAGGGAGATAGAGAGAGAGAGAGAGAGAGAGAGAGAGAGAGATAGAGAGATATAAATATACATAATCATTCTAGTCTCACAGGTACCATATATAGGCAGCATTATTATCCACATTTTTCATGTAAGACTCTAAGGCACAGAGAGGGGGAAATACCTTGTCGCTAGTCACATACTCCCAGAAGCCTAAACAGTGATATTTACCTTTATATGTAAGACCTGCCCTGATGTGGTTCTTCGTTTTTTTGGGAGCCGGCTTCCCCTTCTCCTCAAATCCCGCATGTCATCTATGCTAACCTACTCAGTTCCTTGAACATGCAATGATACCTCCTATCAGAAGTTCTTTTCATTAACTCCTCTTTGTCTTGACCTCTCTCCTATAACCTCCCATAAATATTCTATGGTTTTCTCTGTCACTGAGCCTATCACCTGAACTATAAATTATCTATCTCTTTTAAGGTAAAGGAGTGCTATCTTCTCTGTACCAAACTTAATAATCCCTCAATTGTACAATGCCATTGATTACTAATTCATCTTAAACCTAAACCCAGCTTTCAGGATTAAAAAAAAAAAGATTATATGCATATATGAGTTGTAATGTTGGCACCTTCAGAAACAAAAATATGCATTAAATATATCCATCCCCCAAAAGAGGAAACATTATAGTGTAAGTACATAGTACCTGTTTGATAATGTTTATGAAATGACTAAATGAAAATGGAGAAAAATAATAATGTTGAATAATTGTTTGATTTGTATAATTAGATTTATATATGAAGTTCTCAATTGACCAGTAATAATTATGTTGTTTTCTCATCACCCCAAAATATAATAGGACATGAATGATATAAAATTTAGAAAAACGTAGAAAATATTTGAAAAAAATGTAAGAAAAGAACATTGCAATTTTCTTGAGTGACCGGTAAATATTTTTGCCACACCCTAGATGTTAAAGCAAGCTTTAATTGGTATCTACTGAGCACTTAAACATCAGGAGAAAGATTAAAGGAAAAGAATTTAAAAACTCACTAGACCTCCAGAAGCAAAGTATATGTTAGTGATTCCTAGGTATAGTTTATTATAAGGGTTATGTGTGCCTTATGAAAATGTCGATAGAGGAAACTGATTCCTGATTGTACCATTAAGCCTACTTATAGAATCAGGAATGTTTAAGTGTTTCAATACCTAAGATCGATGTCTGTCAACTTCTTAGGAGAAGAAATAATTTTTATGAAACACCTCCATATATTAGGTAAATATGTTCCCCTAAAAGAAAAGAATACAAAGACAATATTCAATAAAAATTGCCCATAATGATAAATCCTCACCAATGTGCTATATCAATTAGGCTGGCTTAACTGAGTCATTTTCCTATAACTTCTGAAAATGAAAAGATATTGGCAGCAACTAGGATGATTCATAACTACAATAACACATTTCATAAACATCCTCAGGAGCCTGAGCCACATTTCATAAGATAACAGCTATTAACCATGTAAAAACAAGGGTCCTTCATAACAGAGAAGACAGATTGCAAAAGGCAGGTAAATTATCCAATATATAATTGTTTACAAGTATCACTTTGGCTGTCTGCTTTAGTACCAACAAGTATCTTTCATTTTTTAATCTCAAATCAGGAAATCTTTCCATTTTTTAGTCTTTTCTAAACTATCTCCTTAAATGTTCTTTCTACTACTTTTAAATTATGACGTTTTATATATTTCTTGGGCTTATATGCAGTAAATATTTGAAGGTATCAGTCTACACCTGCTCTAAGAATCTTCCACATAAAAATGAACATACTTGTTTAAATTTAAAATAATTCTCTAGAACCCAATGAATGACTGCAAGTCTCTTAAATGGAAAGGTTAAAACCTCTGCACAGTGCATCAAATATACAGTTAACATTTTTTGTTTAAACCACTTAAATGATTGTGTGTTGTAAAACATTTGAAGTCAGAGAAAACTGTAATGACATGACTCTTTTCTCTGTTTTTTTTTTGAATCTAGGAAATTTTTATTTGACAGAAATAAAAACTGAAATTAACCAAATCCAATTTTGGTATTTCTACAATTACGTCATGTTCATAGCTATTTTAAATTTAAAAAATATATATATAGTAGAGGCATAGCACATGTTATTAAAGGAATCACATTTAGAAATAAAAGGACTTATTCAAGTTGTAAAATGGATAGGGTAGAACCAAAAGAAAACTAAGTAAAGATATTAATTCTTGTATATGAGCTTCTCTGCATATATAGGCATACCTTGGAGATATTGTGGGTTTGGTTCAGACCACTGCAATAAAGCTTATATAATGATATACAAGTCACAAATTTTTTAGATTCTCAGTGCATATAAAAGTTATGTTTACTCTATACGCTAGTCTATTAAAAAATGTACATACATTAATTAAAAATCTTTTATTACTAAAGAATGCTGACCATCATCTGAGCCTTCAGTGAATCATAATCTTTTTTGTGGGCAGAAGGTCATGACTTGATGTTGATGAAAATACAGCTTTCTGGGAAGCACAATAATGTGAAGCACAATAAAAAAAGGTATGACTGTATTCTATTTAATCTTCCAAATCCACCAAGCACTGTACCCTGGGAGGCTAATCTATATAGACTACATCAGTGGGTTCCTCTACCCTCTGGTTTCCAGTTGGGTTAGGCCAATGGGAAACAGCGGCAAGAGAACTGAGTTTAAAGAGAATATGAAATTTTGAATAATAAGCCTTCAAAGACACCTACATCCTAATACTCAGATCCTGTGCACACATCACTTTATTTAGAAAAAGGAAATTTGCAGGAATGTTTAAAATTTTTTGAGGTAGGGAGATCATTCTGTATTATCCCAGTGGGCCTGTTGACCTCAAGAAGGAATATACCTGCCAAGATTTCCTTGTGGTTAATTGGGCTCAGATTCGGAATCAGAGTCTAGCAGCCATTGCTGACAGGGGCTTCTCACACACACTGCATTTCAGCACAAAGCCACAGGCTGAGCTGCCATCCTCTTGCATTGTGTTCTTGTCATGTAAGTTGACCCTTAAAAAGTTCTTGGTATTGTCTTTCAACCAATGCGCTGAGATCTGCCCTATCCAATCAGAATTACACAGCTCTACCCTCATTTGCATCTTTACTGACCAATCAGAGCAGGTCCGTAACAACCAATCAGAATACGTGATTCCAACCAATCAGAACAGTGCTATTTGGACCAATGAGATCGTGCAAATTTGAATTCTTCATTTGCATAGAAGTGAACCAATCAGAAACCGAGGTGGGAACTTCTTCTATAAATGCGTCTTTTTTGCCTCAATGAAGCGAAATTTTGGTTTCCACCAGAGTGTGCACCTCCCTGGTTTACTACTTACTTGAAGAAAGTTTCTCCATTTACTGCACCCAAGATTGGGGATTTCTGTTGGCATCAGTTTGGTGGTAGCAATATTTTGTTGACAAGCCCAATGTAATTACATGGTTCTTTAAGGAGCTATAAGCCCAGGAATGCAGATATCCTCTACTAGAAGCTGGAAAAGACAAAGAACAGATTGACCCCTGAAGTTTCCAGAAGGAATACTGCCTTGCTAAAATTTTGATTTTAGCTCAGTGAGACCCCTGTAGGACTTCTGACCAACAGGAGTGTGAAATAACAAATTTGTGTTGTTGTAAGGCATTAAGTTTATAGAGAATTGTTATAGCAACAGTAGAACTGAATGAATACAGGGAGTGAGCACGGGATATTCTTTCTCTTTGCTCCCTCCTGGCAAGTATCCATCAGATGAATGAATTTCTCTGTGGAAAGCCACAGCTGCTGTCAAATGGTCCACTCCATGCAGCCAGCTTCCCTGGCATCCTGTAATCACTCACTGCTCTCCCCTTCAGGCCTCATGACCATTCTGCATATCCCTTGTTGGTTTCTTTAAATCCTGCCCAAACCTATGCAAGAAATTAAACTGTCTAATTACTCAGTTGGAGAGTGTTAACATGTTTCCTCCTGTGTCACCATATCTACTTACTCTAACATATTGGTGCATCCACAGGAACTCTTTCATCCTGACAGCACCAACCAGGCATACAAAAGTAGGCTCTCTCATACTTCCTTGTGTAGGCATTTCTCTTACTGAGTGAAAAATGAATTATAAAACTGGCCAACACAATACTAAAGGAGAAGAAAAAAAGTTGTAGGACTGACACTACCCAACATCAAGATATACTATGAAGCTACAGTAATCAAGACAGTGTGGTATTTGCAAGAGAATAGACAAATAGATCAATGGAACAGAATAGAGAACCCAGAAATAGACCCATATAAATATAGTCAACTGATATTTGACAAAAGATCAAAGACAAAACAATGGAGATATAATACACTTTTCAACAAATGGTGCTGGAACAACTAGACATTCCTATGCAAATAAATGATTCTAGACACCGACCTTACACCCTTCACAAAATTAACTCACCATAGATCCCAGACCTAAGTTTAAAGTACAAAACTATAAAAGTCCTAGAAGATAACATGAGAAAACATAGATGACCTTTGGTATGGTGATGACTTTTCAGATACAACACCAAAGGCACAATCCATGAAAGAAATAATCGATAGGCTAGACTTCATTAAAATTAAAAACCAATGTCAAAAGAATGAGAAGACAAGCCACAGGCTGGGAGAAAATATTTGCAAAAGATAAATATGATAAAGAATAGTTATCTAATACACACACACACACACACGCATACACACACATTTAGAACTCAACAATAAAAAACAAACTACCTGATTAAAAAATGGGCCAAAGACCTTAATAGACAGTTCACCAACAAAAATATACAGATGGTAATCACGTATATGAAAAGACACTATATATCACGTGTCATCAAGCAAATCCAAATTAAAACAATGATATATTACTGCACACCTATTAGGATGGCCAGACATTGACAACACCAAATACTGATGAGGATGTGGTACAGCAGGAATTCTCATACACTGCAGGTGAAAATGCAAAATGGTACATTTACTTTGAAAGACAGTTTGGTAGTTTCTTACAAAACTAAACAGTCTGACCATGTAATCCAGCAGTTGTGCTCCTTGATGTTTACTCCAGAGAGCTGCATACAGAAGTTTAAGCAGCTTTATTCATAATTTCCAAAACTTGGAAGAAATCAAGATGTGCTTCAGTGAGTGAATGAATAAATGAACCGTTATACAACCAGACAACAGAATATTTATTATTCAGCACTAGCAACAAATGAGCTATTAAGTCATGAAGACATGAAATAAACTTATATGAAAGAAATCAAGGAAGACAACCTAAAAAAGGCTACATACTCCATGATCCTACATGACATCGGAAAAGGCAAAACTATGGAGACAGTAAAGAGATCAGTAGTTGCCAGGAATTAAAGAGACTGGTGGAGGGATGAGTAAGCAGAGGATTTTTAGGGCAGTAAAAATACTCTGTATGATACTACAATGGTGGATACATATCATTATACATTTGTCTAGACTACAGAATGTACAACATTAAGAGTAAACCCTAATGTAAATTATGGACTTTGAGTGATTATGATGCATTAATGCAGGTTCTCCAGTTGTAAGAAATGTACTACTCTGGGAGTATTGTTGATAATAGAGAAGGTTATGTTAGGGCAGGGGATATACTGGAAATCTCTCTGCCTTCTTCTTAATTTTGCTGTGAACTTAAAAATGCTCTAAAAAATTAAGTCATTAAGAAATAGAATAATGAAATCCTTTTTAAGGTCATACTGTTAAGTCCCATATCAGAGAGTTGTTTTGAATAATATCCATAAGGTATTTAGCTTGGGTCCAGACACATGGTAAGGGCTCAGTATGTCTTAGACATAACTACTATTATTCACTTTAATTGCATACTAATTTTCAAATCATACAAAGCACAAATAAATATTTCTCCTACAAACTGGTGAAGGGGGGGTCAAACAATAAAATTTTTTAAAAAATAAAATATATTTAAGCAACATGAAATATTTCCAAAAATATACATCCAGCAAACCATAAAATAAAATTATTTTTGTTTTAAATAATTTGCCACTTTCTGAGCTAGCAATATAGAGGCACTTTAATAATGGTAAAGGGATTCCCCCAACCACCGCTACAGAATCTGAAACAAGTTGAGTTGCAATAAGGACAGACCGTTCTTATGGCTCTTAAGCGTATACTTTTGAATTGCTCTAAAATTCTACTCCTGTAATTAGATGAGTGTCTCTCCTACAACGCTAATGTTATATCTATTCCAGTGAGTACTCTAACTAAATCAAAATATTTCTTTCATCTTTTTCATGAGTTGTTACAATATAAATAAATCTGTAATCCACACCTATGTGTGAAACAAATATTGTGCACATAGATAAAAGAATACAAAAGAAAAAGAATGCAGAATTCCTATTTCAAAAAAAAGACAGAAAGGGTGAAAGCTTGGGCAGATCTCCATTTAGTTGAATTGTTTAATTTATCCAGAGATAAATCACTTAGCTTTTTCAAAGAGCAGGAAAAAAATCGGTTTAAGATTACTGTCTTGCACATTTTCAGCTAATTTCTTGATATTTCCATAAGATATTTTGCAATCTGCTTTCTTGTTTTAATTTTATTGTTCCTCAGATTCTCAGATCAGATTTTACCAAGATTTTCTTTTGTACTATTTATAGAAAGAAAAGGCGAAGCAACCTTTATAAACATTCAGTGAATAGTCAGCCTAAGTTACCCTAAGGGCTGGGAAATACAAGACTCTGTTTCCATATGGAGAACTGAATGGTTCCAATCAGGGATGATTTCAAATTGGCTAGAAGGAATAGAACCGATATAGTATGAGGCCAATTATGTAGATTTTCGATCCACATATTTCAGACTGAAGTAGAAGAGGATTTTTAGATGGCCCTTGAATCAAATCAAGAGTAAAGTTCTTAGTTTAGTAGATAAAAAGAAGCCTACTTAAAACTCAGAGTATTCTAAAAACATATCCAGGACTTGCTCTGAACAGGTCTAGTAAGACACAAAGACACAAAAATGATTGTCCTAACAATAAAACTCATTTATTATACTCACAGTCCCTTAGAAAGGGTAGGAATGGCACACCACATAGGGCCACACATGGAACCAGCAGAGTGAAACTGGGGGCGGGA
>NW_006436298.1:26382125-26389875 GCF_000325575.1 Pteropus alecto | reverse complement strand
GAGTGAGCAAAGTAAGGTAATCAAGTGGTGTGAATTATGATTAGATAGTCTGAATAATTTAGGGGGCTCTGGGCTATAGGGGTAGTCCCCAGTTGTTCTTTACCTGGCCTTGTAGTGATTATGGCAGGGGACGGTGTTCCAGATTATAAAAGTCTAATGAAAGGACACTTTTGGGGGACAAAGGGTGTGGACTTTGATGAGGATTGGTTGATTTTCATATTAAAGGCAAGGTGTTTGTTATCTCTCAGAATTAGTTAACCCTAGGAGGGGCATTCTCCAGTCTGCAAGGCCCCAAATACCAGAGCACCAAGAACTCAGAAAATGAGAAAATATAGTTAATACACATAAAAAAAGTAAAGGAAGGTCATTTGTACTCTATATTCAAGAAAATATATTTTGGTATAAAATCCAAGAATTGGAATAAAAGGGCACATCAGAATGCCTATGCTTAAAAATTCGTTTTCTGTGGCTTTCTTCTCTCTTAGATTTTGTCCCTGAATTACCACTCATACTGGTGTCCCCAAACTCTAGGTCTCCTCAGTCTAGTAAGAATGGAATCTCAAGTTCAAACAATTTTTCCTAGTGCCTCTCAAAACTAGAAAATGCTTTCAGGAGAAAGTCCATGATATGGGAAGATCACCTCATGTCCTTGAATTTTTTCAATAATTGCAGTATTGCATATTCCTTCTTGTTTTATTGTTCTATGTAGACCAACAACTGTTTTCTTTTGGTTAATTTTTGTCCAGCTCTTACAGTTGCTCTCATAGATACAAGCTTCTTTATGATCTCTCACCCTCCTTTTTGAAGGACATTTTTCACTAGATAGGTTATTTTCTTTCAGTATTTTAATATATTATTCCACTGTCTTCTGCTTCCATTGTTTCTGTTGGGACAACTGTTGTTTCTTGAAAATACAATTGACCCTTGAACAACGCATGGGTTGGAGATGCCAATACTCAATGTGGTTGAAAATCCACATATAATTTTTGACTCCAAAAGCTTGCCCTCAGTGTCCATGGGGGACTGATTTCAGGACTCCCCAGAGACACAAAAATCCATGGATGCCCAAGTCTTCTATATAAAAAGTCATAAATCAATACATACCATGGGCCCTCCACAGCTACAGATTCCCATAGATCAAAAACAGTAGTTATTTATTGAAAAAAATCGGTGTATAAGTGGACCTACACAGTTCAAACCTGTGTTGTTCAATGGTCAACTATAATCTTTTTCCCACCCTCTAGCATCTCTTAATACTTCCCAGAAGTTTTACTATGAAATGCCAAGGGATTTCTTTTTATTTATATTGCTTCTGATGCTATAAGTCTTCTCAAGTCTATAGCATAAAATCTTTCTTCACTCTGAAAAATTTCACCCATTATCTTCTCAAATATTGATTCTGTTCTATTCTCTCCGTTATCTTTAGAATTCCAATTACATGAGTATTATATCTTCTCTATACAACTCTTATTCTTTCTTTTCTCTATATTTTCATCCTTTTGTCTCTCTATGCTTCATTCTAGTAATTTTCTTCAGTTCTGTACTTCAGCAGTTTCTAATCTATTATTAATTATATCAATTGATTTATTTTTCATTATTTTTTTAAATTTTAGAATATTTACTTGTATTATATGAAAATTTTAAATTCTCTACTAAAATTCTCAATGTTGTCTTCTATTCCTTTGATCATATTAAGCTAGTTACTTTAAGAGCTGTAATTGATAATTATATTTATTATCCAGAATCTTTATAGTTTCTTTTTTTCTTTAGATTTTCTAACATCATGGCTTGTGTCCTCATGTGCCTCATATCTCAATGAGTTCACTGGGTCCACAGACTCATCTGTTGATCACGTTTTTAGTTCCCAAATGTACATTTGGAATGAACTTAGAGGTTGGCTAAATCCTTACATGGCAAAATCTTTACCTGTAAGATAAGAGCCAGGTAAGAGCCAAGTAACAGCCCCTGAGACACCTTTCCTCTGCCAAGACAGTAAGTCAATGATGAATCCTGGGAGAATGGCAGGGATTGATGCTACTCTCAGACTTAAATGATATGGCAGTTGTAGCTCCCATTTAATTCATCAATCTGGCTAGTGCAAAAAAATGAATGAAGCATGGTGAATAGTAGTAGCCTACTGTAAACTTATCTAAGTGATAGATAGCCCAAACTGCAACTGCTTTGCTAGATGAAGTATCCCTTATAGAGCAAATTAACACAAGTTTGTTTATATGGTATATGGTTATTGTAGTAGTATTTTCTTTTTCATAACCATTAAGAGGAAAAATAAAAATCAATTTGCATTCACCTTGGATAGACAACAATATATATTTCTGGATTTCCTAAAGGCTATGTTAATTCTCTTGCTCTCTATCATAATATTGTATGAAGGAACAAGAGCTACCTGGATATACAAATGGATATAATCCATTCAGTGGATAATACATTAATTCACTATATTGATGATTATATGTAATTGATCCTGATGAACAAGAAATGTCAAGGGTTCTGATTACCCTAATAAGACATATGGACTCTAAAGAGTGAGCAGTAAACACTAAAAAGATTCATGGGCATTGAACAGCAGTGAAGTCAAAGTTAAGAACAAGCATTTTACCTTGCACCTCATACCCCTAAGAAAAAAGCAAGAAATTTGGTAGGCCTATTTGATAGTTCAAGGCAGTATATATCGTACTTGGCAATACTGCCTCGGCCTACTTATTGGATGAAGCAGGAGGATGTGGCTTTGATTGGGCTTAGAATAGGGCCCTGTGGCTTACGATATATGATTCAAAATATTTTATGATAGTATAAGTACCGATGGTAGAGAACGTACCATATGGAAGCTCTGGCAAATCCCAACAGAATATATGCAATACGACCGTTTAGATACTGGAGGAAAACCATGCCACCAACAGGAGATCTATATGCTATCATTTGAGAAATAGCTCTTGTTATGCTAAAGAGCTTGGATACAAGCTGAAGAGTGACCATAGGACATCAAGTGACAATGCAGCTAGAAGTACTCAATATAAAGTGGGAATTATCAAACTCATTGCTATAGATTGAATGTTTGTGTCCTCCCAAATTTTGTATCTTGAAACCTAAACCTAAATGTCATGCTATTTGAAGTTGCGGCCTTTGGGAAGTGATTAGGTCATGAAATTACGTCCCTCATGGATGGGATTAGAGCCTTTTTGAAAGAGAACCTAGAGAGTTCCCTTGCCACTTCCACCATGTGAGGACACAGCAAAAAAAATTGGCTGTCTACGAATCAAGAAATGGTCCCTCACTGGACACCAAATGTGCTGGCAACTTGATCTTGGATTCTCAGTCTCCAAAATTGTGAGAAATGAACTTCTGTTGTTTATAAAACACCATATCTATAGTATTCTGTTATAGTTTCCCAGACAAAATTAATATACCCACCAAGTCACAAGATGAGGGAGGTAGAGAAGCTGTGGTACAATCAATCATGATGTAGAAGAGGCATATTTAGAATTGTGATTAAGTAGATCTAGAGGCTGTAAGTTACAAAAACAGGAGGCCAAGCATCCCATATTCCTTACCACTCTTTCACTAATGCCTTTCTCTTAGCTTGCATGAATAGCCCTAACAGGGTTTCTCTGTGATAAGCTGACAGAGGAAGAAAAAGCCCAAGCTTAGTTCAAAGATGGATCAGTTGGTGCAAATTAAATATGAATAACTGCTGGACTACCCTTTTTTGAGAATGCCCTTAAAAACCACACTGAGAGGAAACCCTCTTGAAAGATTAAGTTTTGGACAGTGAATCAGGTCAACCACTTTGTCTGAGGAAAGAAGTGTCAAAGGTATACTCATATATTTGGGCAGTAGTAAATACCTTAGATGGTTGATCAAGGGCCTGAAAAGAACAATATCAAAAGACTGTAGAAGAAGCATGTGGGTGGAACTATGAGAATGGTTACAAAGTGTGAGCATTTTTCCATGAGAGAATATCCAATAGAGAAGAGTTGCTAAACAAGTAAGTTGCAGGATGAGTTCACCTGCCCTATCCTGTTCCTTTCACTCCTCTTTTACTGAGAGAACTTCCCCAATAAATCATGTTAACAAGAATCTCCATCTCACGTTCTACATCTATGGAACCTGACCTAGGACAGTAGGAGGTAAAACTATCTTGCCAGCAAAAAAAAGACAAAAAACTAGTCCTCTTGAACTGAAATTCGGATGATGAGAAAATTCTCTGAGAATTTGGAACCATAGGACTTTCATGATATGGGTTTAAAATCTGAATATATATTACCTTTGTAGTTCAGAAAAAAATCATATTGAAAAACCACAAAATAAACTTCAAATTCTCCCTGAAGGGATAAATGCTCAGCCAAGGTCTAATATTTTTTCCCCACATATAAAACTTGATGACTATGAGTTCATAATCTACAATAAGAAAACACATGAAAAAAAAAGCTATCATGCATGACAGTCAACAGAAATAATAAGCAACACAATTAGATACCTGAGGATACATATCTGAATTATCTAATGCTTAATATACAGCAATGCTATTTAATATATTTAATTAAATTAGAGGCAGTACAAACTGGCAAAAATTATGACTATAAATAAATAGGGAATATTCGAGAAAATATTTAAAAACTAACTCAAATAGGACTTCTTTTTTTTAAAGTTTATTGGGGTAATATTGGTTAATATAATTATATAATTTTTGGGTGTACATTATAATTTGACATCTATATATTCCATTGTGTGATTACCACCGAGTCCAGTTTCCTTCAGCTACCATATATTTGATCCCCTTTACTCACATCACCCAACCCCCTATATTTGACCCTCTTTACCCTGTCTACCTCTTCTCTCCTCCCCCAGCCCCCTACCCTCTGGTAACCACTAGTCCATAGCCCATGTCCCTGAGTCTCTGTTAGTCCTGTTCATTTGTTGCTTTTAGGTTTATATCCCACATATAGGTGATATCATGTGATTTTCAACTTTTTCTGTCTGGCTTATTTTGCTTAGCATGATTATCTCAAGGCCCATCCAGGTTGTCGCAAATGGCAGTATTTCATCTCTTCTTATGGGGGAGTATTATTCCATTGTATATATGTACCACAGCTTCTTTAGCCAATCATCTATCGTAGGACACTTCGGTTGCTTCCATGTCTTGGCCACTGTGAATAGTGCTGCTATGAACATCGGTGTGCAAATATCTTTTTGGATATGGGTTTTCAAGTCTTTGGGGTAAATACTCAGTAGAGGGATTGCTGGATCATATGATAGATCAATTCTTAGTTGTTTGAGGAACCTCCATATTCTTTTCCATAGTGGCTGTACCAATTTGCAGTCCCACCAGCAGTGTATGAGCGTTCCTTTTTCTCCGCATCCTCTCCAACATTTGTTATTACTTGTTCTGTTGATTATAGCTATTCTAACAGGTGTGAGATGGTATCTCATTGTGGTTTTGATTTGCATTTCCCTAATAGCTAGTGATACCGAGCATCTTTTCACATATTTGTTGGCCTTCTAATTATATCCATCAAAATATCTCCATCTCCATCTTTACAATTAAAATCCCAGTGGATGTGGATATCAAAATACTGATTCTGAAGTTGACATGGACTACAAACACCCAGAATAGTCAACACAATGCCGAAGAATTCAGAAGATTGAATACTACATAACTTTAAGACTTACTATAAAGCTACAGTGATCAAGACAGTGTGATATTGGTGAAAAAACAGATAAAAAGGTCTGTAGAACAGTATACAGAGCTCCAAAAGAGAGCCACACAAATAGTCAACTGATCTTTGACAGAAGAGCATAGCACTCCAATGGAGAAAGGATAGTCTTTTCAACATTTATACAACGCTGGGACAAGAGACTTATTCACTTAATGTATGCATACACACATGCACATGCACAAACACACACACACAAATCCCCCCCCAACTTTAAAATGTGCTTCCATTAATTATATGTAAAACTTATATGAGTTAGTCTTTATGGAATGAAGTTAATTGTCTTTTTAGACTTTTTTTCCCCAAAGTTTTAGTTGTGTTTTAATTTACTTTAGTTTCTCCAGTGTCAATTCACCATGGATTCTCAGTGCAGCAGAGATGAAGTATATCCACTGATTGTATTTCACATTTCAGACACTTAGCATGCATCATATTTTCAAAATAAATGTAAAATCCTCTTTTAATCAAGTAATTCAAGACATATGAACTAAAATATATTTAAGAAAAGATTGGGTTGTAAATTTATTTAAAGAGAGGAATTTTGCAATTTCAGGGGAAAAATCCTTGATATTCAAAAAATAAAGATGTTAAAATTAGAAGTATATAAGATGTTTTTATTTTCAAAACTCAAAAGCCCTAGGTGTTGAAAACAGAATGAATACATTAAACTTTGGCAGCCTCAGCAAAACAGCAGTAATAAATTAGAAGAAAAACTAAAACTAAAATGTTAAAAAAAAAATCCTCAAAGTTTATAGAAGGCATTATGTAAAATAAATTGCTATGAACTCTGCTGAAACTTTTAAAATAGTGACTTGATTATTAGGTAAATATTGATGTTCAGTAAATTACCTTTTGACAAATCAGTCATTTGGCAAGTTGGCTTTTGACTATTAATATTTTTCTTCCCCAGAAAGTTGACTTAAAATCACTTTGTCATTTTCTCTCACCATGCTCAAGCCACACTAAAGTATCTCCCTTCAACACATTTTCTTTCATAAATGAGTCAGTTCAGATACTGTTTCAGTTGGCTGAACATTCTTTCACTCCCCCTCCCTCTTTGCCTAATAAAATTCTATTTATTGTCAGCATATGACAGCCCCAGAAAACATCCTCTTAGTCTCAGAATAGATTGTACAAATATAGACCTAATCTATGGTATTTCCACTTGAAGTCTTGTTCTTGTGCTTCTGTTATTTACCACAAGAAGAATGTGCACTAGATAGGTATACAATGCAAAATGCTAGAAGACTGCATCCATTCTGTACCTTGTATTCAAGTTCAGCAGAGTCAGGGCCAACCCAGAGATTTGTGAGTAAAAAAAATAATGGTTTGATTTTAAATCTGACAGTGTTGGGGTAGGTTGTTATACGGCATTATCATGGCAACAGCCAACTACTACAAGGACTATTTCCCAACTACACTAACTTTTTGAATGAATGAATGAACACATGAAAAATGGAAATAACATATACTGTATATACTATAGCCGAATGGTCAAATAAAATATGGTTCATTCTTTTGAAGATGACTATGCAGTGATTAAAAATTTAGCTTTCAGGATTTTTAAACTTTCGATTCCATTTTTTAAAAAAATAATAACATTTTTGGAAAATAAATAATAAATAAAGCTCATATGAAAAGTTAATATATATTTACAGAAAATTCCAAAGAAGACATTTTTTTAAATCATGCAAAATAAATCATTAACTCACACACCACACAAAATTATTAATATTCCTAAGAAGTATGTATACAGATAAAGAAATAGATAAAAGGATAGAAGGATCTAAGGAACAAAAAGAACAAACTAATTAAAAACAGACTCACAAATATACAGGTCATTCTGGTGATGGACAGAGGCAAGGGGGATTGGGAAGCTGGGAGAAAGCAGCGAAGGGATAAAGAAGTACAAATTAGTAGTTGATAGATGGTCACAGGGATGAGGAGCATGGCATAGGAAATACAGTCAGCAGTAATGCAGTGGCTATGTGTAGAGTCAGAAGAAAAATACAGTAATT
>NW_006436298.1:26337053-26381091 GCF_000325575.1 Pteropus alecto | reverse complement strand
GTGGTCCAGTTTCTTTTTTTTTTTTTTATTGCATGTATCTGTCCAATTTTCCCAACACCATTTATTGAAGAGGCTGTCTTTACCCCTTTGTCATATATTAAGTGAGCATATGGGCGTGGATTTATTTCTGGGCTCTCTATTCAGTTCCATTGATCAATGTTATCTGTTTTTATGCCAGTACCATGCTGTTTTGATTACTGTAGCTTTGTAGCATAGTTTAATATCAGGTAGTATGATACCTCCAACTTTGTTCTTCTTTCTCAAGATTGCTGTGGCTATTCAGGGTCTTTTATAGTTCCATATACATTTTAGAATTATTTGTTCTAGCTCTCTGAAAAATGCCATTGGTATTTTGATAGGGATTGCATAGAATCTATAGATTGCTTTGGGAAGTATGGTTATTTTAATGATGTTGATTCTTCCTACCTGGCTTAAAATAATTTTATTCTGTTGTGAGTTATACTTTCATTCAAATATATCCCAATTGTCTTATGTCATTGAATATTTCTGTCTAAAAATCTACAACTGGACATTTTTCATTAGTAAGACCCAGATTTTTATGCTTGAAGAATCTTTTGTTTTCATTGCAATCGCAATAATATATGTAAAATACATCAATATTATTGATGATTTTTCTGAATCAATATCTCTTAGAATTTAATTTTGCTTTTTGATTTAGGTCTTCCTTGATTTTAAAGGTTTTTTTCATATTATAGCCTTAAGTATATATATTCATTTGTTGAGCAAATTTTTAAAGACCTAGGAAACTGCTTATATTAAAATTGTAGATAAAAACTGAGGTTATAAAACTGATATAAGAGAAAAGATACTTATTTACACAGGGAAGAAGACAAACAAACAAACAAAAAACCCAAAAAGATGTTGTATAGAAAAACACACTGAAATGATTGATCTGAATTTATATCTCCCTCCTCTAAGATACAGGTTTTTTGTTTGTTCTGTTTTGTTATAAATAATGAGCTTGTGATGTTTCAAAATAAACACAAAATAAAAGAAAACTTAGAGACAGATTTATTGGAGTTCAAAATTCAGCTCAAGCTTTTACTAAATCTTGAGAAAGTTCCATCATTTCTTTGAGATTGATTTGCTCTTTTGAAAACTCTATGGAGTTCTATGAAATAAGTGAGATAAAGTAAAGCAGTCAAGTCAGTATCAGTACATCCTAATAATCAATAAAATACCTCATATTCATTATCTTTTCAATATCTCCATTGATACCATCTTAGCCCAAGCCACCTTTACCTATTTCTTGCACAATTCATATTCTCCAAGTCTTTTTCCATACAGCAATCCATTGTTCTTTTTAAAAATATCAATCATTGCATATCATTCCCCTGCTTATATAGCCAGTACAATCAGGTTTGGGATACAAAAATAGTTATGTCTCTTATTTTTCTATTAATGACTTCGACAAACACATATGAACATAAGGAAGAGACCTCCAAATCTCTCTTTGAAGCTTCTTCCAGCCCTCATTTCAAGAACCCTAAGGACTTATTGAAAACAAATAAATCTCTCTAGACTCTGGAATTTTCTGAGCTGAGTGTAAACTGAAACAATTTTTTTTCTGGAAAACAATTTGACAATAACTCCTAAAATGTAAAATGTACATACTTTTGATTGAACAATTCTACTTCTCAGAATTTATTCCTACCTATTAGCAAATATGCATAAAGCTATATGTGCTATACAGCTAAATAATAATGTTTGTTTCATTTCTCTTGTTGGTACAAAGGCTAAGAACGACATTAATATTCATTAACAGGGTAATAATCAAATAAATTACATTATGTCCTACACTATAATAAAATCATGCTATAAAAACAAAAATGAGGTAGAGGGATAGGACTTCCAAATAAAATGGTAGAACAAAATCATCTTCCTCTATCACCGTTCATTGAAACCCCAACATGTAATGAAGGAGTAAAAGATATAGAGACCATTTTTAACTCTGATAATTCCAACAGACAACTGAAACACTGAACCATAAACAAGAAGAAAGACTGATAAATGAAGATAAAAAAAGGCATAGGAAGATGTGGAGAGAATGCATATTGTTGCAGATCTGTGTAAACTCTGGCAGAATTACTTAGTGGGTAAGAATATACAATGAGTTAAAAAATCACCAGTGCTTCATTTGGAGAAATAAGTAGGGTAAACTAGAAGGCAAAGCAATCTGTTTAGCAAACATCATGGAAATCTGGAGAAGCGGTGCTCCATAGGGAAGCACACAGTTAAGCCATATTTACAGGAAGCACTCTGTCAATGTGACAGGGTGTAATAAAGAGTCTTACTCGATTTTTTTTGTTGTTTTTATTTTACTGCAAACAGCTTTTAATCTTCATGTCACCCCGATTCCCCTTGTGCCCACATCTCAGCAAGTTGATAAGAAAGTCTGGTGTTCCTACCTTTTGTGTTGGCAGGAGATTCAAACCATGCAAACCATTGCCTTTGTGCAGCAACTCTCACCTTTGGCTCACCTCTGAACCACAGTAAAGCTCAGAGCCAGTCTCATGAAATTACATTTTAAAAACATAGTCTAAAATATAAAAAAAATCAGAAAATAACAAAACTGCATACATTGTTGATTGTATGTATATAAGTCATTGATATAGAGAATTGCTATTATACTTTTTTCTTTCCTCTATGTTTGTAAGTAAACAAAAAGTATGTTATAAGTGATTCCCCATATTAAATGGACACTTTAAACAAACACCATACTTTTTGATAAAGTTTTTAATATGACAAAAGCATGTGCATCTTGCTTGTCAATCCATCTTGGATTGACAATAATACTGCTCTCAATGAATAATGCACATCTAAATGGTTTTATATTTTACTTCACCAGCATGCATAGTAGAAAAGCCAGTCTTAAAAGTTATATATTGACTGTAAGGAAAGAAGATACTTTAAAGCAAAATTAAGAAATTCAGAATATTCACTTTTATCTTCTTTCTAAAATGAGATAGGTGATGCTTCATAACTTTAAAAATTTTAAATTTATTTTTTATAAATTTGTATTTATTGTATATTTTAAAAATTTACATTCGATTCATCAGTAATTAGTCCAACTGTTTATAATGTAAAAGTTAAATTATCTTTCAATAATACAAATGGTTACATGAATTTCCTATCCAGCAAGATTATTTTGATTGAAAATGAGATTCAAATGTATATGGGGTTTGATAATAACATTTTGCATATGCGCAGAACTTCATTGGTAATTGTTAAACTAAGGAATATGTAGTAACTATCTGAAGAAACTGTTCTATCTTTCTAACTTTCTTGACAGTCCTTATATTTTCCTCAGTTTATTTACATAGCCTTTACTGTTGACAAATTAATCTTAAGATATTATACCTATAATTATGGTCGTGGTGAACTCAGGTAATGTGTATGTCTTGCTAACTGTGACTCATCATATGGGTACAATAACATTCAAACTAGTTTGTACAGTCCTGTTCAATAATGCTTGTCAACTGATCATAGACTTGGATGTTGCATCAATGTCAATTCCTAAAAGTTTCTAAAAGCACATTCACAATTTCTGTACTCATCTTAGTATGAATCATTAACCAACATTATGTAGACCAGTCCTAGTTCACAGACTACCTTTTGAGTAGCAGTGCTATAAAAGTATAATTATAAAAGTAATCACTAAAATAAAATCTCTGGAGAAATATAAAAGAACCCACAGACAAAAATATATTCCTTAGAGTGAAAGACTCAAAAAGAAGCAATGGATTTAGAAAGTATTACATAAAATATGTCTCTGAGACTAGAAATACTGATATCAATAAGTACAAATAAGGAAAATTAATACTTAAAATGAAAATGATTCTCAGGTACATATATGTTTATATATGTATACAAAGTACATATAAACATAGATGCAAAAATGATAAAAATAAAAATATGGGCAGAATCATATAAGATAATTATAAAGAAGGCATGTGATTTAATCTTTCTATTAAAAAAAAAGTTGACTTCAAAGAAAAGGAGCATTAAAAGAGACCAAAAAAGGCAGTTGCCATTGCTAAGGAGGACCATCAACAGTGAGTTCTAGAATTCAAAAACTATCTATACACCGAATAACCTAGTATCAATATTCTTACAAAAGAACATCAGGAAATGAAAGAAGAAATAATGAAAAAGTAGTATTTGTTCAGCATGTGTCAGATCGTGCAAATAAAATTAAGCAATTATGTAAAGGTCTAAACAACATACTCAGTAAATTAAATCTGAAAACAAGGATTATACCTTCCTCTCAGCTTCCCCAAGATCATTTGTGAAAATGGCCATATTAAGCCCTACAAAACTTGCCAAAAATTTAAAAATAAAAGTAGTACAAACAATATCTTTTGAGCATAATGCAATTAAAGAAGAAACAAATAACATCCAGACATAAATAAGCACATAAGAGATGTTTTGATGTCTCTCTTCTAACAACTTTTAAACTGAAAGAGAAATATATATAATAAATGGATAACAGGAAAGGATAAAGATTACCAATGTCACTATTGGATTTCTTTGATAAACCAAGAGAACAAATATTATCATTACTAACACTTAGTATCACTACCTCTAATAGTAACAATAAATACCACTATAAATAATAATAAATAATCTAATAATGTGACGTTAATGACTTGCAAATACATAAAAATATATTAATTAGAAAATATGATTTTAAAACTTTCTGAAATGACACCAAAATGATAAAATATCTGAGAATACACAAGAATTGTGTTTTAAAATACCTATTACAAAACCTTTAAAACACTTATTTTGAACATAAATGCATATAAAAAAAGAAAGGTATGCCTTATTCTTGGATAAAGACACTCCAATCAGAAAATTGTCAAAGCTTCCTGAGTTAATCAATAAATATAACTTAACATATGCAAATGTCAGTAACTATTATGTTTGCATTGATGTCTGTATCTAACTATTGTTTTTTTTAACTAAATGAGTTCATTCAAAAGTAGTCTTGGAAAATATACATATGAGAAGAGCCAAGAAAATCTGATAAGGCAATAAGAGGTCTAGCTTTCCCAGATATTAAATATCATCCAGCCAGAATAATTAAATGTGGTATTGACTCATGGAAGAACTGAAATTTCAAAGGAATTAAATAGAAATCCAGCAATAGTACTCAATACATCTGGGAATCTAGAATATGATAAAGTTGATGCTTCAAATTTATATTAAAAATTAATTATTCTGCAAATGGTGTTGGGACTATCATTAACTGGGAAAAAAATGGATTCCTGTATCACACTTTATAACAAATTAAATTTCAGATTCTTAAATAACCCAAACCCCAAGCAGAAGCCATAAAATAAAGGTAAGTAAATTTAAGTGCATAAAAATGTGTGACCAAATAAAGAATACAATAAGCAAAGTCGAAAAAACATATGACACACTTGGAAAAAATATATAGTTATATCTTAGACACCCAATAAGTTATCTCATTATATATTATTTCCACCAAATCAATAAGAAAAAAGATCAATAGCCCAATAGAAATGTGGGAAAAGTATAGGGAGTTCACAGAAATGAAAAAGCAATTGGCCTAAAAATATGAAAAGATACACAATCTCTCTCATAAAAAAGAGAAATACAAATTAAAGCCACAAGGAGAAAACATTTTTAAAAAATCAATTAGGTCAGAAAGGAAGCAATTTTTTGTGGATTATGTTATAAATGGTGTGGGGAAAAAAACATCGCTGTACTTTGCTGGTAGAAAACTTGTGCAGCAACTATGGAGACCAATTTGGTATCATTTATAAAAACTGTATTTATGTAAACTTTTGTTCTAGCAATTCAATTTCTAAGAGTAAATCCTAATATATCTTATGTATGCTCTATTGTATATTTTAAAGAACGCACTGTAGCCTTGTATATAATAATAAAATATGGGAAATAGAAATTTCCATCAAAGGAGTCTGAGTAAATAATTTGAGACTACTGTACCATGGAATATCATGCAGCTATGAAAAAATATTAAGCAGCTCTACACATGCTAAAAGTTTTATTTTTAAAGTGCAAATCAGTTTGTCTATTTTATAACCTTCAGTGTGTGGGGAAAGATGGCATTATATGTGTTAGTAACTAAGAGGAATAAATGGCAATCTGGAAAGATATTCAAAAAATTGGTCACATGGTTGTTGCTATTGCATAGTACTGTGTGACTAGAGGACAGGCAATTAACTTTGTTTTATAATTTTTGCAACTTTTGAAATGTGAAATTGCCTCTACTACCTGCCCAAACAAATAAAATTACAACAAAGAAAAACAAAAAGAATGAAGTATTTTTCTAAGTGCAGAAATGGAAATATCTCCGAAATATATGAATAAGTAACTAAAGTTACAAAACACTGTCTAATCCAAGTGTGCATCTGAATGTGTTCAAATCACATATACATATACATTTATTTGTCTATATTTGTGTAAAACATTTCTATAATGATATACTCAAACTGTTGCAAGGATTGCCTCAGAGTCTGGAAGACAGGTCAGCTGTGGGAAGATGACTTGCTTCTAATTTTTTCATCTTGATATTGTCTGAATTATTTGTCATGGAAATATTACTTTTCAAAAGAAACAAAAATATTCTTAAAAATTCCTCCATTTTATCTATTACATCTTTCAGTAGGACAAGATAAGTTTGTATTTTCTAATGACGTTTACCTATGATATGCCAATATACATTTCTTCCTATCTCATTATCCCATTATTTTAATTTTTACTTTCTAATCTGTGTTTTATTATTCTGGATAGAGATTGGGATATTAAAAGAGACCATGACTACTCTATAACAAAGGCACGGTTTACATTTTTGTCGTTTTTTCTACTATTTTTTGAGGAAACAAAAAATTTTGGAATGTCATTCATTGATTGTCTAATTGGCAAGGTTTTTTATAATGTAGTTAATATTTTATAATAAAATATGTGTATTTTCATGTAAGAAAGTTTCATTAAAAATAAAATTTCTCCAGAGCAATCTACAAAAGAGCACATAGCAGGTAATTACTTTTACTATAAAACATCTCGATCATTATTAAAAAAATTTAAATAAATCTGAAATAACTTAAAATTTTATATATGTTGCTTGATGTGCTCGATTCATAATCACAATCAAATTGAAATATGTGTATTTTCATGTAAGAAAGTTTCATTAAAAATAAAATTTCTCCAGAGCAATCTACAAAAGAGCACATAGCAGGTAATTACTTTTACTATAAAACATCTCGATCATTATTAAAAAAATTTAAATAAATCTGAAATAACTTAAAATTTTATATGTGTTGCTTGATGTGCTCAATTCATAATCACAATCAAATTGAGGCAGACAAAAGATGATTAACCTTAACTATTTTGAAATAGATGTTTTCATCATGTGCTTCTCAAAGTCAAACAGAATAATAAATTCTGATATCCAAAACTCTCAGACTTTGATTAAAATTAGCATTGTTCCAAATGGAGTCATCTTTCTCATGAAATAATGATAAGCTCTGTGCCTGCATGGTGCATGTGTAGATACAAATAAATTAATCAGATTCAAGCAGGCAGGAAATCACTTCTGTGGCTTGTTTTAATATATTTAGCAAATTTATACTCTTTATGCTTATGATTTACTATCATAAATGGGGCTAATCTGATTGTATAACTTCACTATCATTCATATTGTAAATTAAAAACCAGCCCTAGAAAGTTGCTTTCACATCTAAACACAAGTACAGGCAAAATGGTAGCACTGGTCTTCTGACTTCACATATTTTAATAAAATAATTTTTATTATTTTACAAGACTCTTAAATCATTTAGTAATAGTTTCAAATGTCACCTGTATCATTCCTATATGGTTATATTCTTTTCCAAAATAATTTTCCCACTTTTTATTTCTTAAAATGATATTTTAATAAGTTTCAGTGCTTAGCATTTCAAAAAAGAAAGCCTCTCTCATCTCAAATATGTTCTTAGCCTTATCTTTTTTAAAAGGAGAAATGACTATCAACTAGCTGCAGAATTCACAAACCAGCCATAACTGCTAATTAAAATATTATTTATTTTCTGATCTGTGACAGGTTTAATAAGTGAGGAATTTTGCTACAGTTGACAAAATAATCTTTTTAAAAAATGTTTCATTTATTCAGAACAGTCTTAAGATGCAAAGCTTATCAGGTCATTTAACTTCCTCCAGGTAAAAAACTGTAAGTTCTAATAACTATGAGCAGACTAGGGCTTTAGAAATCTACTTCTGCTATTCATCTAAAAGAACCATACAAAATCTGCAACTACAGGAATCAGTAAATAATAAAAAGAGGTAAATTTTAATAAAAATAAATAAATAAATGCATATACAAATAAGGTGTTTGCCGCTAGTAATATTACTGTGAAGGACTAATGCACAAAAGAAGAAACCTTCTTACACATCAGCTTTCAAAAGTGGGGAGACCTATGGACCCTTTAATCAGGATGAGTAATTAAGTCTTTCTACAGAATAATTATTTTATTGTAATTCTAGAGAATGTAATTTAACAAATATTCCAAAGAGACATGAAAATCACTGCTGTGTATGTACACACATATGTGCAAACTTGCAACTGTCAAATTGTCTCACAGACTCTTTACATCCTATTGCTTCATCCTTGTTCACCCCTTTCAGCATTCCCACATTTAGCATAGAGTTGTCCCCAAGTGTCCCTGATGTGAAGGCTCTTCTCAGATATCCTCATAGTTAACTCGCTCTCAATTAACTCAAGAATGTGGTCAAATGTTACCTTATCCAAGAGAACTTTCCTAATCCACCTATTAACTGCATTTTCCTTTACCTTTCTTTACTCACACTAGTTTTCCTCTTACCACTTATAATCACCTACTAAGATGGTTGAGATAGATGATAGTTATAGATAGGTAGATGATAGATAAATAGATGATAGATAGATAGATAGATAGATAGATAGATAGATAGATAGATAGATGATAGATTTTTTGTTTCTTCACTTCCTCCTCCACCAATTCCCTCCTCCAGAACATGGATACTCTTTTTACTGTGGTATTCTTCATACCTAAAACAGTACCTAACAAATAAATAAAAGATGCTTGAAATGTATCGATTTAATAGACAGGATACTGAGTAGAATTTGTTCAACAAATTATTGGAAAATAGTTGATGACAAGCGATTTAAGCAAACCCAAACAATTAAACTTATTTTTGTAATGAGAATTTGTCTTATACCAGAAATGTAACTCATAATGGGAACTGTGACAGAGAGTAGTAGATTTATAATTTTTATAATGACAAAATGCCAGTTCGGTAAATAGACCTTTCTCTATTCCTTTGGATGACTGATAACTTAGTCTGGCATAAATCATTTTAAGAAAACTCTCAGACAAGACATTAAATCTTGGGTACCTGCCAACAATATCAGAGAGGCAGTAGAATCCAGTAATACAGTAGTTAGAAGAGGAATCTGGAATGTGACTATTCCTTTAGGTCTGCCACTTACTAACTATAGAATCTTAGGACCAAATTACTTAACTTTTTAAAATACTTTCCTCATCTATAACAACAGTACTTATTTCATAAACGTATAGTAAAGACAAAATTTTTTAAAAAATCAACATAAAGTACTTCTTGGCACACAGAAAGGGCTCAACAGATGTGACTTCCTATTAGGATTTTGTTTGTTTCTTAAGTTCGGGGACTGTGTCTTTTAATTATTGACTGACATCCAGCTCTTGCTCATTGAATATTTCACAAGTGCCTGCCTATTGCAGAACCTTTTGTAAACAAACACTTAGAAAAATCATAAGTTCATAACCTTTTTTAATCCCAGTCTAGGAGCTGCCAAAGGTCAGAGAAGGGTCTATCTTTTTATTGTTGGATTCTTGGTATCTGACACAATGTCTAAAAGATAGTACCCAATAGTTAATTATTTAATCAGTAAATGAATGATAAGCTCTTCAAATTAACTACTAATATTTTCATATTTAAGTCTATTACATTCTTCTTCCTAAACTCCCTGTTTTTCTCTCAAATAAGTTCCAATTTATCCAAGAACAAGAAGAGTATGTTTCTCCCTCAAGGAAATAGTGTTTTGGCTTCTACCTCCTAAAAGCCACGAAATATGTCTTTTTATTTGCCAATTAGCCAGCTTAGATTATTCTTGTTCTTTAGAACATCTTTCTTAAATCCTTTTTCTCCCTGACAACTGTGTTCCTTCCCAACATCTTAACTCTCCACAAGAATACAACAAAACGTAATTGGCCTTTTTTGGGGGGCGGGGGGAGGCAGCATTTTTTCATCCCTTTAATTTTGTATTTCTCATAAGAAGCACCATTACCACCAGAATGTAGCACAAGTCAATATAATTTGGTATGTATCATCATGAGTTACCTAAGAACTGTAACCTCATAAAGTACACCCTCTTATGTAGTATCTAGGACAACATGGAGTTTGCTATTAATTGCCTTAAGAATAGAGCTTCTATGTTGTTTGATTTTGAATCTCCAAGAAGTTAGTCAATCCATAACATTTATCTGGAGCTCATTTATCTGGATTCTTGATCGCTGAATCATGACATCAAAATGTCACACAAGCAAAAAATAAGAGGGAAATTTTCTACGATTGTTATGAATAGAATAAATCTGGACAAGACACACTTTTGAATGACAATGTTGGAAAGAAGGGGAAAAATAAAATGTATTTATGATTTCTCAATAAAGGAGAGACAAAAAAGCTTAAAAAATTGTTTTAATTTCTAGGAGTTATTTATAGCTTTATATTCTAATCTAAATAATAATGAAAATCTATTTTGAAGTTCAAGACAAAGTTGGTAACTCAAGACAAAACTTCATTGCCTAAATAAATAAAACATATGTAAATAAAACATATGTAGTCCATTCTCTTGTGACAGGGTGAAAAAACAAAAGATATTCTAAGAGGTGAATGTTCTATTTCTCTTTTATCTTCTCTTAAGTTACCTACATCTCTCAAAAAAATATAACTTTACCAGCCCATTCTCTAAAATTTCATACAGGGATTTGAAAGAATGAGTGGAGAGCAACAAGGCTAAAGAGGCAGAATGAAATTCAAGACACACAAATCTTTACAAATTGAGGTTCATGCAATTTTCTGGAGAGAAAGGTTGAAAGACCCTGAAAATAATGAGGCTTTTCAGAACCTTAGGTTATGAGCAAATAAGGAGAGGGAAAGGATGCTTTTTGGAAGCATCTTTATGAGACATAAACTTGATTAAATTTAGAGTTATTTGAAAGATAGTTAAATTGGTATCACATTACAATGAACTTTTTTTATGTATTGGTTTTTGTTTTTTTGTTTTTTTTTGTTTTTTTTTGTTTTTTTTTAATGATGCTAACCCTGGGCCATGCGAGTCAGTGAGGTGACAATTTAAAAAGTACTTAATAGATTGGAAATATGAGTAGCTAGGGAAAAAATGATTCTAACATTTATTAAAAATCAATTATTACATCTGCTATTCTGTTTTGAAATGGGTATTTTTGTATTTAATGTTAATTAATGTAAAGCCACACTGTGATTATAAATAAGTAAACCAAGATTCAGAGAGATTAGTTAGTCAACAGTAACAAGTAATGAATACAAGATTCACACCCAGAGATATCTTACTCTAAATTTTATGAGCTTTCTACCACATGCTGCAACCTTTGTATAAGAAATTGGTATGCAAGTGAAACAAACTACTTTACCAACCCTAATGAGATATTTTAAAAAATTATTTGGACTGTATTTGTTATTAATATTTATATTGAAAATGACACTTTTTTAAAGTAAGGTTGAAAATGTTTTGGTTGCTGAAAAGAGGTTAATATCAATAAAGTAAATGATCAGAAAATACCTGTTTCAAGATAACTCCTTTTACAAATTAGATATCTGTTTGATGCCATACCATTGTGCTACCTCATCACATTGTAATGTTACAGAAATAGTCTCTTCTTCATTTATTTCCAGATACCTGTATTGATCCAGAAAGCAGCTGCTGTATTTGAAATGAAGCTGGCAAGTGAAAAATGAATGGTAAGGAGCACTTTTCTTAATCTGCTTGCCTCTTGGCTAGCCTAATTAAATTTGTCTAGTCTGAAAATCTCTAGTAGTAAATGCTCTTGTTATTCTGAAATACTATAAACATTTTCACCAAAATGTTATTCATTTCAACATAATGGAGTCTTTGGGAGGTATCCCTCAAAACATAAATAAATTTAAAATGTATTCTCAGGTCCCAAATCACTGTATACATTATGAGATCATATGATTTGTTTCTCTGTTATTTTCCAACATAATTATATCAGTTTATACCACAAAAACTATTAAATCACAATAAGAAAGGTCATGAGGTGAATTCTGTTTTATGATGCCTATATATGTAATAACAATCAATTTTGTTATCGAATGTGCAAATGATTAAGGAAATAAGACTATATGAGGAAGAAAATTCAATATAAATACAAAATACTGATCTTGTATATAGTCATTCAGATCTTGAAAAGGTAAACATTTAGAGTTGTAAATTAATTTTAAAATAACCTAATGTAATGTAACTGTTCATCTTGATTTGGGAGCACATAATAACAAAATTGGTTAAACCTAAAGAGAGATTTCTGAACAGTGGAGATAGTTATCACCAAAGCACTACTGAAAAAATTTTAAAAATAAACTTCCAGTCTGAAATTGTTTCAATATGGTCTATCAGCCAACAAATGTGTGTTCTGCTCCTGCTGTGTAGTATATCATATAATATCATATCATATATCATATCATATATCACAATATGCACAAAAGAGCACAAGAAAAGGCAAAAGGCATGGACCCTGCCTTAATAAAACTGCATTCTAATGGATAGATACAAAAAACAAATAAAACCAAGGTGGAAACACATGGCAAATAAGTAAATACATATAAAAATTAAAAGACAGGGATAATTACAAATAAGGAGCTAACCAATATTTGTGAGGTAATTGATATTCTGAATCAATTGCAGGAAAGTGAAGTCCCATGAGGCCACAGACAACATCCATTTTGACTCAGTGTTGTAGCACCAGGAATGAATGAATGAATAAATGAATGACAAAGAAACGCAAGGTAGGGTGTGTACCTCATTACCTCGAAAAAGTTCTAGAGATGGATGGTGGTGATAGTTGTAGAATAATGTGAATGCACGTAACGCCACAGAACTGTACACCTAAAATGGTTAAAACAGTAAATTTATGTCATGTATATTTTACTATAATAAAAAAATTCAAAAAAATAATTAAAAAACTCAACTGAACTGATTTGTTTTATTGGTTGCATGACTTTGGCCATAGTTTTAAACCTCTTAACCTGTTTTCTGATTCATAAAAAGGAGGTATTATTTCTTACCTCACAGAGATTAAGTATGATAACAAGAATCTGACAAGTAGTGGGTGTTTCATTAATATGATTTTTTTTTAATTTATAAGTATTGAGAAGGTATCTCAGAGATACTTAAATAGGTAAACCATTGTTTCTGCTATTGCTTTATGGAAAATAAATATTGCAGGAAGTCACCTGCATTAATGGATAATAGTGATAAGAATTTAAGGAGAGGGTTTAACTTGGCTACTACCAAAAGCACAGTAGTATCATTTTAATTCTGCTTTGGACTAAGAACAATCAAATGTTATCTCCAAGTTTCCAGTAATATTTAGCTTTAGTTATGGAATTAAAACTTGTGTCTTTCATTTCTTGGCAATTATATTGCCTCTTAATCTAATTTATCTTCCATACTGTATAGGGAGGATTCTTCTCATTAGGAAATTGACCATCTGTATCAAATTACAATGCAATTAAACTTGATCCTAACAGTTGTGGCTGTTTTTAAATTATTATTATTTTTATTGAGAGCTGAGCAAAAGTTTTGTTCTTTGAAAAAAAATGTACCTGCATACACTTTTATTATACTTATTTAAAAAAAAACAAAACAACTTGGTCCAATTCTTCAAAGCCAAGACCTATATTGCACCTTTAAAATAGATATAAAATTTGGATCTGGAATGCACGTTTGCTTACATTTCATTGAAAAATGTCATTCTCACTGGTTGAAGGGCAGGGGAGGGATGAAGATTTGAAAGGTACACAATGCACATCTGGCTGAAGCTGTTTCATGGATGAATTTAAATGTGAATAAACCTACCCCATATGGTATCATTCGCCACCATTAGTTTAGGTGGACTTTTAAGAAAACTAAAATGCTAAGAAAAGAGTAACATGGCCCTCCCATTATATGAGTTATAGTACTAACTAAAATCAGAAAGAACATAATCTGCATCAACTCTATGATCATTTTTGTGCATCTGAATATATTGCATACTCACAAGGGATATATTAATTTGATAAGAATGTATCAAGATCTATTTTCTTAGAGTCAAACACAAAATTAAAAACTAAAGTTAATTTGAAAAGTCCACAGTGTTTTCATGGCAGTTTGAATTAATGGGGTAATTAGCAGAGGGAATTGATGTGCCATTTTTCAATTCTTAGAGAATTGTAGGCAATGAAGACATCAACTTGAAAGCAAAAAGAAAATAAAGTCTTTATTAAATAAGTCTCCAATTATTATTTTTTCCACCATCACTTTTTAGTGATGGCAGCTATACATTAAATATAATAGTCATGCTTCTACTGTAGCAAGAGAGAAATTGTCAGAAATACTAGTATGAGAAAGAGGAAATCAAGCAGGAACTCAGAGCCTCTCACAGGCACTCCATGACCCAGGACACAGGTGTATAATTGGAAAGCAATGCCAGGCAATGCTTCATGTGATTTAATCCAAGTCAGGATTTGGGAGGCAAAGGTCTTACTGGTATCTAAGAGTGTGCATGGGCTTGCCTGTTCTCTGCATATCTCCTTTGCAAATATATGGTGGCAATAGGAAGTTAGCTTACAGTTAGGGGACATAAGTTCCAGGTACATATTATCAAAATGCATCCTGCAGTGCGTGTGTGTGCGTGCGTGCATTGTGTGTGTGTTGGTGAAAAAGGAGCATATAGAAAGTAGGGAAAATTGGATGGGGGTAAGTTGACATAGTAATAGGATACTATTCAGCTGAGAAGAGTAGTAGTATTAGTAGTAATAATAGTGATAGTAATAATAATAACAACAATAAATTTTAAAACAAAGAAAAACTATGTTTACATGTCCACCATGTGGCAGGTACTATGTAGAATGCCAGAAAAACGCATGAAACAGGATCTAATTCTGCCTCCAACTGTTTAAGTCCAAGGATAAATGATTTAAATAATTAGATTCTGAGTACTATCAGAATCAGAAGTGTTTAACCTAATCAGGAAGTTTAGAAAAGACTTCCTGGAGGAGAGACTCCCTGTACCGAGTCCTGGAAATCATTCATTATGTAAATGAATAAGGATGAGAAAAGGGGGGGAATAAAAAAGCATAAGGTGGGAAAAATGACATAACTTCAAGTCATTTTTACTAATGTGTGAAATCTGAGTTAAGAAGTAGAGGTTGACATAGGCAGTAAACTCTGATATTACTAACAGTAATTTCTTTTTATACGTATCTCCCCAGGCAAGGGAAACAAAAGGAGAAATAAACAAATGGGACTACATCATACTAAAAAGTTTTTGTACAGTAAAGGAAACCATCAACAAAACAAAAAGACAACCGACTGACTGGGAGAAATTATTTGCTAATGATACATCCGATAAGACGTTAACTCCAAAATATAAAAGAACTCATACAACTCAACAACAAAAAAACAAACAATCCAATTAAAAAGTGGGCAGAAGACCTGAACAGATATTTCTCCATAGAGGAAATACAGATGGCCCACAGACATATGAAAAGACGCTCAAGGTCACTAATCAGAGAAATGCAAATTAAAACCATAATGAACTATCACCTGACACCTGTCATAATGGCTATCATCAATAAATGAAAGAACAAGTGTTGGCAGAGAAAAGGAAACCGTCATACATTGTTGGTTGGATTGCAAATTGGTACAGCCAATATGGAAAACAGTATGGAGGTTTCTCAAAAAATTAAAAATGGATCTTCCTTTTGACCCAGCAATTGCACTTCTATTTGTCCAAAGAAAATCAAAACAACCATTCATAAAGATCTATGCACTCCAATATTCATGGCAGCACAATTTACAATAGTCAAGATATGGAAACAACTTAAATGCCCATCAACAGACGAATGGATAAAGAAATTACGGTTCACATATACAATGGAATATTACTCTACCATTTGCAATGACATGGATGGACCTATAGGTTATGCTAAGTGAAAAAGGTCAGAGAAAGATAAATACCATAAGGAACAAAAAGAACAAACTAATCCAAAATAGACTCACAAATATAGTGGATAATTTGGTGATGACAGAGGAGAAGGGGGTTGGGGAACTGGAAGAATGGGGTGAAGGGTTAAAGAAATACAAATTAGGAGTTGATAGTTGGTCACAGGGATGGGGAGCACAGCATAGGGAATGCAGTTAGCATTAATATATTGGCTATGTGAAAAACCAGAGAACAGAAGGAGTAATTAGGAGGATTGTTTTATAAACTATTTACATGTCTAACCAATGTACTGTATACTTGAAACTAACTAAAATTTTAAAAAGATAAATTTTAGAACACTATCTACAAACAAAGCTAGAAGAAAATGGAAGAATTTCTTAAATAGGTTGTAAAAGGAGATAATTTCTTGATAATTAAAGTAATAAAAATATCTATAGTAAAATGCATATAATAAGAAATGAAATGTTTTCTCGTGACAATGAGTAATAAACTGAAAACGACTGAAAAAAAAAAAAATGCCTGTGGAAAGCCCAGATTATTATCACCCTTTTGGACTACACTATCGCTGAGCAGAATAGTTAAGATAGCTTTGGGGCAAGATCATGTATATGTGCAGCTGTCTCATCCCAGATGAATGCAAATTGCTTTTGATCTTTTTTTCCTGATAAGAGATTGGGAGAAAATGTATTTGCCAAATCTATAGCTGCATTCCAAGTTCTAGAGACTATAGTGATCTATTTTAACAAAAACATACCATATCTACCACAACTGCAACTCAGGTAACCCTTTGGTTAACTTTATGGTATTTCACCAAAAACCAGCATGATAATTTAGTTTTTGAAGGAACTGAGCTGGTGAAATAAATGGAGATACAGATATTTTGGGTACCACAACCTCTGTATTCTTAAGTCTTTGAAGGTGGTATTAATTACAGCCAAATCTTTTCTAACTTAAATTCAGAATTGTTTACAATTTGCTATCTTGGTCAGAATCAGGGTAGGGTGACTTTCAGATACTTCCACTTTTACTTTCTTACCATGGAAAAGAATTATAATTTTCCATTATGGGGAATGACTTTAACTTCTATCCCTTGTTCTTGATCCTTTCAGGTCATACAAGGCAAGCAGTACCCTATCTCAAATTTAAGATCATTATTACCTACTAGTCAAATTCATAAATTTCTGTCAGTGAGGTTCTCTGACTGCCATTCTGTCCATGCTCTATATTATACTGTAGGTCACCTTGGTTCTAGCTGTTAAATGCCATCATCTTAGCTCTGCTCTTTGCTATTTCTATCATCACTATTGACACCAAGAGCACAGTAGTCCACTATAAGCTATTAGCTTTTCAACAGTGCATCCTTTCCCTTCACTGATGTGTTCATATTGGTTTTGGGAAGAATGTATCATGTAGGATCTACCAAAGTACATCCTTTGTTGTGTGTTCTCTGGTCTAACATCATTAATAGATCATAATATTCCTATTCTCTGGGACATTTGACCACTCTATCAATACTTTCTAAGGCAGTTACACAGCACTCTCATTTACTCTAAATCATCATTGTTTCCAAATTTCAAAGAACAATGCCAGAAATGAAATGAGATAGGCTCCAAGTCTTCCTTTGAATTCTGAATTATGGGAGAGTACCCCCATCTCAATAAACTTTAACCTATTTTAAATTATGTATTACCTGGGGTCCAGTACTGTTAAAATCTATTCTCAGACATGTTATCCTGGCTCTTGTCAGTTAGATCTGCTGACCTTTAATAAATAATCTTATTCGGTAACAGGGACAGTACTTCTGGCTAAAATAATCATTCTCAGTTTGTAGAATTGAAGACTGAAATATTACTAGAGACTTAGTTCTTTAATTTAAGACAGTGGCAAAATCCTCAAAGGCTTACAGGTCACGCAGGCTACATAAAGATGTGAAATGGGCTCAGTGGATCTGCAGGAAACTGTGCCCATCGAAGGCAAGAAATCACTGCTCACTCTCGGATAGGTTTGTCAGATTTAACAAATAAAAAAATACAGGATGATTGGTTAAATTAGGATTTCAGATAAACAAGCAATGTGTTTTAGTATAAGTAAGTCTTAAATATAGCATTGGCCATAATTACATTAAAACATTGTTGTTCACTGAAATTCTAAATTAACTGAGCATCCTATATTTTATCTGATAACTGTACCCTCACTCAGCTGTTGCCATCCAGGAGGGCAGGCCTAGGATAGCTAGATCTTCAAATCTCTCAAAGGTTAACAGAAATCTGGAATTTCTTGTGGAATCTTATTTCTAAGTTTTAGCAACTAGTTCAAAATGTTTTAAAAACACATCTGGAGGGCAGATGATGGCAGTAGGCCATCAGTTAGAGACCTCTTAGATTATGATCTGGAATGCAGAATAAAACATATATACCATTGGAAGAATAGTTCTAGTGCATATTAATCATGTCTTCTGCATGTCAGTGATTTTCTGAGAACAGGTGCAGACAGAAGAAAGACGAAAAAAACTATGTAGTCACAATACCTTCAGAGGAAATTGGAAAAGAGAGAGAAAAGTTGGAGACTCTGGATACCACGTATAAACAATTCCTATTGGACTAGATTTGGTAGAATCAGCCCTGTGGCTTAGAGAAGTCAGGATATGCTCTGGAAATTCAAATATGTTTCATTAACCTTAGTCAGGTCAGCCATTTTAGGATAATATTAAGGAAAACACAAAATTTTCCTTTATTTAAACCCTACAAGGAAGAGCATCCAAAGAAAACAATAAAAAGTTATTTGAGTTAACATTTACTATAATAAAGCAAACTGTAGCTTCATTTTAACTTCTGTTTTTAAGTAAGCATGTTTATGTTCTTTGGCACTAAAACTGAAACAATTTTAATTGAAAAATCTTCTATATCTCTCTTAGGTAAAAATATTTCCTCTGAAAGTGTGCAAGTCCCAACCCAATTAAAATAAAATAATGGCTTTCCAATCAGTTGTGGGAAGGAAACATTTAGAGAATTACTATGAGGCGATTCAAAAGGAACACCATTAAAAATGATGAATATAGGTAGCTGAACATTTTGCTGCTGCTAAATTGAATTCAGTGGGTAGGCGGAAGAGCTTTTATTTACTTGGTGCCAAGCCGTGATGCATCCATATAAATGGTCTGGCATGTGCAGCATTATGAGTCAAACAGCTTTGCTCCAGTAAAATAATTCTAGATGCAGAGTTGCCTAGATGTAATTTCCAGAATTCTATATTCAGCATATAGAATTCAATTCTTATTTTTATGAAAATGGAAGTAACAGTGTATACTTCTCAGCAAAAAGGAATGAGGTTCCTAACTATCCTTACTTGGGGTCTGAGCCTTCAGTTCAGAGCTGGATTCCAGATTTCTTAGTGAATTGTTTAATTAATTAATCAATGACTGAGTATAAATATGTATTCAATCATAGATGATATTAAATATTTTTAACCTTCTATATGGCATAATTTCTGACCTATCAGAATGGATACCGACCCAATCAGAATAGAAGTTTGCTGTAAAAAAAAAAAAAAAAGAAAGAAAGAAAAGAAAAAAGAAAAATGTATTCCTGTACCAGTATATCAGCACTATTAGCACTGTACGCATCCAGGGAGAGGTACCTTGAGAGAAGGAAAAAATTAAGATCAGACTCTGCCTTCAGGAGCTGTATACTATAATTGATGTTTATATTAGAAAGTGAGCTCTCTGATTATCATTTTATTCACTGGCTCAGAGGAATAAGTCTCAGAGAAAACGAGGAAAAGCCAGAAAGTGGAGTACCACAACCATCCAGTTCTCTTCTTATCCATAACATTTAATATGATGGTGTGGTTTGGAAAATTGGTGTAATTATTCCCCCTTCCCATGTAATTTTGTGGCACCTCCTATCAATAGGGGGCTGTTTATTTCACTTCCTTTGAATTTGAGCTGGCCTTGTGATTTGCATTGACCAATAGTGGAAATGTGCCAATTCTGAGCCTTGACCCCAAAAGGCATACATGCTTCCAAGCTCTTTCTTTGAAACTTGCTGCCACCATGTAAGCAAGCCTGGACTGACCTGCTGAATGATGAAAGCACATGATCCAATCACCCCGTTGCCCTACTAGAACTGTCAGCTGACTAGAGATACACAGAGAAGCCCAGCAAAGGCCCATCTCAGCCAAATCAGCAGAGGCATCCAGCTGACACAGAGACTTGTCAGGTACAATAAATAGTTGTTGTGTTAAGACAAAATATTTGAGGTGGTTTGTTGTACAGTAATGGATGATGAATACAGTCGGCCTGGTTAATTTTAGAGGAAAGAGTATAAACTAGAGTTTTATTAGCAGACAGATATAGATTACTAATGTGTCAAGTTTCACGAGTGTCAGGCATGAATGCCAGTCTTCCTCGTTTTTATAGTGCTGAAGTTGACAAAAAGGTAGCTGTTTGAATACAAAGAAATTGGGGAACATAGAACATAAACATTGTTTTTGTGCCATATTACAGTAAGAAATAGAGAAATTTGCAATAAGTAGCCTCTATATCATTTCTCACAGATGCTACAGAAAAAATAGGTAGAAACCAAACTTGCAGAAACCTTTTCATTATAGTTCCAAATATATTATGTGAAAACTTTCTGAAATTGAAATGGACCTGATAAAAAGATATTTCTTAATAAATATGTAACCACAATGTCATTTTAAATGCCAATTTACCAAGGATCACTTGGGAAAGAAGCTGATCTTTTTCTTCGTTTAAATGGAAATATTTGGGTCCATGGGGAACTTTTGATTTAAATGTCATTGATTTTCAGCAAATAACAAGAATGCTGGCACTGAACATTTAAATATATATTTAATTATTTATATATTTAATAGATATATTTATATATTTAATAGAAATATTATATATTTCATAATATATATATTTCTAGGTACCGAGACAATATAGAATTAGAGCTGGACAGTTGTCACTAAGGGGTAAATATTGCATAAGTTCAAGGATAATGAGACACCTGAACTTCAGGAAAAATCATAGTGTCTGTTATTTCAGAAGAATTACAAATGAAATGGACATTATTGATTCATAATGCCCTAAAACCCTGACAAGATGGCCAACTGTCATGGCTGACTGTTAGCTCACTCCTCTAAAATCAGCCTGGAAGAAACTATGCAAGTAAGATAGAAACATAGATCTAAGGAACTAATATTAAAAGAATGAGAAGCCCTTGTGAAACTAATACTAAAAGAACGAAACAGAGGATTACTCTGAACTAGTGTGTGTGTGTGTGTGTGTGTGTGTGTGTGTGTGCGCGCGTGCGCACGCACGTGGGGTGGTAGTGGTGGTGGTGGAATGGGGGTGTCTCAGACGTGGAAGAATAGTGGAAAAATGGGCCTACACTGTTATGGAAATAGCGGCTAGGATGGAATATATTTAAATTATGTTCTTGCATATCCTCCAGAATCTCATGAGCCAATCATAGCTTGTGTCACTCATAGATGTTAACAAAAATAGGGCAGTTAGAGGAAAAGCATCAGGCAGCTTGAAAGCCTGTGGGGTGAAAAGCTAATACAAACAGGTGCAGGCTGCCCTGCCTGGCCTCAGGCAGTCACTCCTGCACTGCTCCTCTCAGCTGAGAGCCAGTGGATTAAAAGCTATAGTTTCATGACAATCCCTGACTAAATGAGTTTCTTGGAGTCATGGCAGCAAACAGTAGTTTTAAACCATTCTGTGGTATGTGGAGAAATTGGACTCCAATTACCTAGTAGATATTTCCCTTTGAATGCTTTATCAGGCACCTTACTCCAAAATAGAGTTTTTTTCTTAAAATTTACTCCTCTTTCTGTTTTTGTTTTATCAAAGGATGGAACTATCACCCATACGGCCATCTAATTCAGAAACTTGAGAATCATCCCAGACTCTTACAATGTCATTTGTTATTAAATCAAGTCATATTTTCCTGCTAATATCAATTTTCTTCATTCCCACTGCTAGTGCCTTAGACATAAAATTTTAAGTTATATAGTACCATATAGAATTTATATAGTACCGTATAGAATTTTGCTGCCAGGTTATTGTCTCTGACTCCATTAACATCAGAGTGAGCTTTCTAAGACAAAAATTTGATCACACAGCAGGATAAAACCTTACCATCTTCCTCTCAATCTTATTTCCAGATTTTATATTCAATTATAAACCATTCCACACAGGTAAGATATACAATATCTTAAACAGAGAGAAAAAAATTTCTTATGCCAGTACTTACCCATCTATTTTCTAAAAGTTATTTTTCCTTATTAAAATGATGCCATTTTAATACTTTTTGAAGGTCTCACTACTACTTCAGTTTATAATGTTAATAATAATAATTTTTAACGAATGATTCTGACTTTTCCAGTATGTGACTTAATCATTTGTTAATTTTTCTAATTTTTTTGCCTAGATAACTACCCTCTCCCCAACTCAAATGTCAACCACATTCTAATGAAAGAACTAAGGAAATGATGCAGGAAAAAGATCACTCCTTAACTTTATCAGTTCTTTTCCTCCCCTTGTCAGCAGCAGTGACTGCTCAGCCACCAAAAGAAATCTCAAGTCCTCTAAATAGGATAATTCATTCTTTTTACTGAAGGAAGTAGGAGAGAGCAGGACTTCCTTTTGTGTTGCCACCTTGTCTCTTCAGTTTTTCTAAGACAATTTAGTATGTTGTCACAATCGTATATGTAAATTTAATATACAGGATAATACCTATTATCCTGTATATTATAAGTATAAAGGGAAATGTAAAGCTCTGATTAATTTTGACTCTTCCCAGAGTCTCAGAGTGAAAGCTCTGAAGAAGTTAGTTAGAAGAACCTTTAGAGGCATTCCCTGGATTTTGATTTCTCTCTTTTATCTACACTGAGGAGGTCTGAGGATTCCTTAACCTTAAATCCCTATATCCATATCTTCTCATTAAGAAATCCCACCTCTAACCACAAGTAGCTACTCATCCCTTCACCTACTCCACATTTATGTCCAAATCTATGACATTCTGTCTGTATAAGTAGTCTGGAACTCTGACGAGCAGACAGAAGTCCCTTAGAAGAATGGCAGGTAGAAGGGCTCAGGCGCTCCAAGTTCTATAGTCTAGTCTGAACTAGGCTCCTCCAGCTTGGATTTTATTTTTGATGTCTTCACTAATTTGAAATGAAGCTCATTTAGATCTTTGAACCTATTAGGTTAAACACAAGATACTTCCCTAGGGTGGGCAAAATTTTGGAGCTAGTGTAATGATATTAAGGCACATCTCCCTTCCTTTTAGCATCAATGGGCCCCCTATTGCACACTTGAACATTTGATTTCTTTTCTAGTCTTCCCTTTGTTCAAGCAATATAAAAAAGGAAATATATTACTTATAATGGCTTCTTGTTTTGGAAATGTTCAAGACTGACCATTCTGGGAAGGATACAATTAAATTCCTCACTATTTATCTTATGGAAATTGAGATGAAAAAAAAAAGAGAAGAAAATCATAGCCAATTCTTCCCAATACATTTATTTTTGCCCCTTTCTCCATGTCTAGACTGTTGTGCCTGCCTTATAAGTTCTGATTTTCTCTTTGTCAGTTAAGTCCAATATGTTATTGTGTAACTTAGTACCTGACATGTAACTCCCAAATATATAATGACTACATAAATAAATTACTGAGTAAATTTTCAACAAGTGATAATAAGAATGCTGGCGCTAAACATTTATATATATATATATATTATATATTTATATACGTAAATCTGTGTATATACATTTATATGTATATATATATATTTCTAGATACCAAAATGATTCAGAAAGTTGTCACTGAGGAGTAAATAATGACTATATGAATAAATTAATGAATAAAGAAACAAAGTTCATGGTGAATGTACATGGCAGATGCAGAAAAAGCCTTGGCTTTTTAATTGTGGTACATTTTACCAGCTACACTTGTGTTTTCTGCTCAGAGAAATGGGTTGTTTGCCATTTTGTGAAATATAGAATATCAGAAAGGGGCATTTAGAATATTACTGCAAAACAAAACCTTGACACTACTGTCCCCAAACAACATCATAGGTAACTGAACTTCAAAAGAGTTTTTTATTAAAACGATAAAAGATTTTTATGCCACTTGGGTTTATCCAGCAGCTCCTCTAGTTCTATATTTAAGGACCACAGAGTACTGAGTTGAGCCCTGAGAGAGAAGCCAGCCAGCTATTCATCCCTGATCTCTAGCTTTCACTTTCTCAGCTCCTAGAGCTACAGTGACTGAAATCCCCAGATAGTCCAGAGTATGGCAATTAAATCTTAGTTAACTAAAACTCTGACATATCTCTATCTTGCTAAATAAGACTATTCATCGTCACTCCCTCATGAGAATTTATAAGCACCCACTGTTTGCTAGCATTGTCCTGCCCATTTTAAGGATTTCAAGTAGATTATGAGCTAGGTGGCAAGTAGAAGAAATGCACAAAAATGAATTGGGGAAAATATAAGAAAATTCCCTTAAGCACTAAGAAAAGCTATATATTTTTTAGTTTAAAGAAACAAAGAGAGAACCAGGAAGAGTTAGGAGAAATAGAATGTTCAAGCAGCACCGTAAAACATGCGTAGAGAAAAAGAGCACAAAATGGAGTGGGGTAGCAAGCGGAAAAGCAGTCACTGATGTGCTCAACTCCATCTCCCAAACCCTAAATTGTTTCTTCAGCTCTACTCCTGATAATACATACAAAAAATACTCACATTTACAGAGCACATAAAACACCTTTTGTTAACCAAGAAATGCACCTAAAAGAATTAATTAAAATCACAGTAAAATAATTGTTTTTCTTCAACCTTATTGAGAGTTTTATGTTTTTGTTTTGTTTTGGCATAGTAAATAGAACAAACTTTGGGTGAACAAAAACATTTACTTTATCATTATACATTCTGATCATGTGCCGGCTTCAGGGTGAATCTAATATTGTTAATGCATCTGTAATAATAGTACCTAAGATTCTGTACTCACGGTCAAATAAACTGACCAAGGAATTCAGAGAGCTCCGCGTGTCACCATCCAATATTGCTGAGGTTAGAGGAATTATGAGAACCAGGAAATTTTAAAATTTATAAAACAAAAGGGAAAATAACTATAAAAGATGAGATCCAAATAGGCAAATTTGTCTAAGGAGGAAAACAGATGTTGCTCAAATTTTTTCCTGTTTCTTCCTGTCAATGATGTAATTCTCTGAACTCAGACATTAAGCCCAGATGGTGCAGCCAAAGGGAGATCTGTGGCCAGAGAGCTCATCTCGACCAATTTTGGTAAAAATCTATTAATTTTTTATTATTGTATTCCAGTCCTCATTTGCATGAGTTTCAACTCCTGAATTTCAAAAAAATATTTTAAAAGATTTAGTCAAAAAATAACCACATCTAGTCCGATTCAAGCAAGAAGTTATTTTAAAAGATTAGCAAAATAAAATACAAGCAGTGAGAACTGTCCTTGGCAGCATTCACTGAGAAATGAATTGTATGATTAGGATTACAAGTGCAAGCACATTACTTAATCTAATATTATAGGGGATTAAAAGCAAGTGAAATGCCTTATAAGACAAAAAATGGGTTGAAAATAAAAATGATAATTATTCGACTTAAGAAATTTGAAAAACAAAACAAGTACACAAAATATGGACACAAATGAATAAAAGTAGACAAAAATTATTTTTAAAATGACAAAATCAAACGTGAGATCTTTGAAAAATTAATGTCAGATGTCTGACAAAACTAAACAAGTAAAAATGAAAGACTCAAATAAACAAATCAGGCAGAGGAATGGATAAATAACCATAAATACAAGAGAGATGTAAAATGTAATGAAATAAAATTATGAATACTTATTCACTAATAAATTAGAAATGTTTGTCAATCTTTCTGAATCCCTACATAAAAACAAGCAACCAGAACAAAACCAAAGACAGTGGAAACAATTTACAAAAAAAATAAGTAACACGGTATCTCCACAAACCCCCCAAATGCAACAGGGTAAACCACCAACTGCAAAATGATCACCATGGCATTATAATCATGGTCAAGATCTAATGATAGTGTCTAGTGGCATACTTGAGTGATAAAAGAGTGATAAAATTAGATTAAAAAAAAAAAAAACACAAGGAAGCAATTACTCTAAATGCCAGCTTAGTGACTATTTATGACAGAAGGAAGGGTATTGTGACTGGAATGAGAACTATGAAGGGGTTTCTGGGGTGGCAGGCAAAGTTCTATTTCCTTGACCTGGGTAGTGTTTGACTTTACAGTAATTCCAAAAATTGATAATCACTGCTGTGTATAGGTAGTTGGATATTCTTTGGTGGTTGTACTTTTCTGTTGCATTAAAATTCCTCCAAAAATGAAATAAAATATGGTAATAGATCAAGACCAAATTACCAAGAAGCCAGCATATATTTTCCTGACAGCCCAAAGCTAAAAGCCAGAAAATCCACTTGTCATCTATTGCCCTATGCCTAGCCTCAAGAATAGGCTCTGAGCTTCTTTAATAGCTAGGTCATACCTGATAAGTAATAAAATTATACACATAGAATAGTATATTTAGGAATATTGCTCATTCAAAATTTTGGAACTTCCCAATAAATTTTAAACTAAAATATTACTAATATATAATCATGATAAAGATGATATGCAGAGATTTTGTGATTAACTGCTTTTACACGTGACAGATTTTATTCTATCTTAATCTTATATATAAAACTACACTAAATGTATTCATTATGTTTTATAGTATTAAAATTAATTTTACATATATATTACATTAGATCTTTCCAACATCTCTGAAAATTAATTCGGGTGCATTTAATACTAATTTTTTCACTCTAACTTGAGAGAGTTAACTAACTTGCCCAAGGTTACATAGTGAGTTAGTGGAAGAAATAAAATTCAAACACAAGTGTTAGATTTTTGTGTCTAGTGGTTTTGCTACTTATATTAAAGGATTGATTTTTCCGAATTTGGAGCTTAGTACAGCATATTTGGCAATTAAGCCCATGGGTTTAACCTCATTAACTTAATATTATAACTGTGTTAATTAACACATAAAAGACAAGCATAGTGAAATACTGAATTCTACCTGCAAAACATAAGGGATCCTCAGAAATCTTTCCATCTGCATTCAAACTCATCAAAGATCACTAGGCAACCAAAGTAGATTAAAGTAATAAAAGGAATGGAAAGCTTATTTTGCGTGTCATCCACAAACAACCCTCACAAAGTCTGAAGCAATTTCAGAGAAGCAGATTTCCTTAGAAACCCTAGGGTTGCAAGTTTATTGCAATTAGGGTAGCACCAAAGACATTAACATAGATAATGAAAATTCTGTTTCGTTTAAGAGTTCCAGATTCCAGTTCTTTGCCATGCAACCTTTGGGTGCTTAGTATTGACATACCAACTCCAAGCATATGTAAGCGAGCTCGTTACATTTGTCTATCACAGCTATCCATGTTTAGTTTTTAATCCATGTCAGGAATAAAAATAAATGACGTAAATGAGAACATAGGCATGAATTACAACACTTCAGTTATGTAAGCTGTCCTAATTTTAACTACCCTCTTTGAAAAGAAAATACCAATCAGCTATAAACTATTTCTGTCTATTACTGTATGAAGCCTATTACCACATTGTTTTACAAGGATTTACAAACCAAACTACCCTGCATACCTATTGATCCCTCACAAGGAATTCTGGGAAAAAATCAATTCAACAAATGAATTCAACAAATATTTATTGATCTGCTAATAGTGCCAGGCATTGAAACAGGTACTACATATATAAAAACAAGTAGGAGATAGGCTCTTTGCCCTCAATTAGCTAACAACCTAGGAAAAGAAAACAAAGGAAATCAAATAATCAAAATGTAACTCAAGTGCATTTTTTACCTGTGCTTTTTAAAATATAATCTTTTATCTATATCTTATATGACCTATAGTTCTGCAATAACTCGAGCACTCTGAGAACATAGATGAGAGAATAATTAATTCTACACTAGGGTGAGGGAAATCAGATCTGTCGTTTTAGAATTGTAAACTGCCAGTTGACTCTTGATTTTCATGTTAGCTCCCATAAGCAACTTAAAAATTATATCACCTCCTGGTAAATTAAACATTTGTTATTTTTAAGACAAACTATTTATTTATTTATTTATTTATTTATTTACAAAGTGCTACCTACCTGTGCTCCAATGAGAGAGAAAAATAGGTGGCTTCCATATCTTGGCTATTGTAAATAATGCGGCAATGAACATAGGGGTAGACACATACTTTTTTTTTTTATGGTGGCATTGGTTAATGAAATCCAGTAAGTTTCAGGCATACAATTCAACAGTAAGGCATATATACATGGCATTGTGTGTTAACCGCCCATAGTTATATTTCTTTCTGTCACCACATATTTGACCCCTTTTACTCCATTTACCTCTTCCTTTCCCCCCACCCTCTGGTAACTACTAGTCTATTGTCCATGTCATGAGTCTCTGCTTGTTAAGACAAATTATTTTATTTCAGTTCTTTGTGTCTTATATGGCAAGTAATCCAGAGATAAGCCCAAAGTAAATTAAGCAAAATAAAATGAATTAATTTGAAATGATGTGATGCTATCAAACCTACGGAAATTGGGAGGACAGATGGTAGAAAGCACAGGAACTAAAAATGATCTGTAGAGCTACAGAGCAGAAACTCATGAACAGTCCCTTCAACAAGCTGTTGCCATAAAAAATAAAATTCAACCATTTGTTAAGAGTATGACATATAAAATACATGTAAAATAAACATCATGAATTCATCACCTATAATAATTACAAAGCAAATACTCATGCAGCAGCTACTCTGATGAAGAAATAGAACATTAACAATACACATAGAAGCCTTGAATGTGTCCCTTCCTCATTACAATCCAATCACTTCTTCCTAGAGGGAATTAAAATTCTGACTTTGCAAAAATAAATTTTTGCTGCTGTTGCTAAACTTTTGTAAAGTTCAAAAATAGGCAAAACTCTTTTTTTGTACTGTCTATTTTTTCTCACTATAATTAAATTTAAATTTTAGGAATGAATGAGTGAGGAGAAAGGGAGAGAGAGAAATATAGAGAGAGAAATAGAGGAAATGGAAGATAAATGAAAGAGATAAAAATGAGATACAAAAGAAGGGAAGAGGAGGGGAGGTTTTTTTTGGAGAGGGGAGGGGAGGGAGGGGAGGAGAGAGGGGAGGAGAGATTGATCTATGTTCTAGCTTGACCTAGCTTAGAGAACAGCTCCACCCTTTACTGACGGTCCCAATAAAAACTACATCAATCAGAAGAGAAACAGTACAGTACCTAAAGCAATACAAAGATGCTAATACCAGCAGGAAAGTGAATCAATGCTGGCTAGGCAAAAGTGACAAATGTCTACTATATCCATGAATTTTCTATAGAGTGCTTCTATAGAAAAAGTTTCTATGTAGTAAAAGATTTCCAAATGACAGAACACTATCCAATTTGGAAGCATACCTCTTGACTCAATCAAAATTGAAATCTTGTCTCAAAATTTCTTGTGGTGACATCTGACTATACCTTCTCCTCTTTCTCTATATTTTAGACTTCATTTAAGACGTTGATCTATTTCTGCTAAGAAGAGAGATAAAGCCCTTGTAACTATCTTCCTGTAGACTAAAAGGCAGTATACACATGTCAATATGACAGTCTGTTTAAGGTGCACCTATTCTGAACTATGCACTGTGCTAAGACTCAGATACACATTTTTATTTAATTTTCATTTTCATTTAATTTTTACAGTGATTCCATGAAATAGGTACTGTTATCATCCCCATTGTATGTGAGAGGAAAAAAGAGATTTACATATGTTAATAAGAGAATCATAAGAATTGCCATTCCACTTACATAATCAAGGACACGAAGTCAAAATTCACTGGTCACTTGGGTGCTGTCAGACATTCTTAAGCAAACAGGGTTTCTAGGTATCAATATTACAAGAGGAAACTTGGAAACAGAAAGAACAACCTAAAAAGTAAATTGAAATTTGTTTTCCATTTTGAGATACTCTATGGGAAAAAGTCTGTGTTGAACAAGGATTAGCATCTTAAACCAGAATTTGCCAAACTTTCTGACAGGAATTATGTTAAGCCTAACAGCAGAAATTATTTACTTGTAGGAACAAATAATATTAAAGTGTAGTTCCTGGCTTTTGACAACATTTAAATTCAATTTTTTTATCACTTGTTATACGAGTTCTATAAGATTACATATATCAGCATATTTATATTAATAAAAAATAAAGATATAGATATCGTAGCACATTGTTATGCTAAGTCCAGTGAATCACATTTCTCACTATCCACATCTTGTGCGTTGCCCTTCTGCATGAACTTGGTCATGTGACTGGCTTATGCAAACGGAAGAAGCACATACACATTGGGACTCGCCCTCATGAAATACTGCTGCCACCAGGTGACGAAGCTCACTTAAGGACCATATGGAAAGGACCATTAAGGAATATATGGACATATGCAGCCATTACATATGTCCTTGGCAAGCTGAGCTCCCAACACACTTTCTAGCTTAAAAAATACATGAGTGAGACCAGGGTAAAGCTATAAAAGAACCATTGAGACAACCCATGGAATTGTAAGAAATAATGTTTCGCTGCTTGAAAAACTGAATTAAAAGTAGAATTTTCAGTCTATTCCAAGTCAGCAATATAGAATTAATTTGGAAATTTGTACCAGAATTGGACAGCTCCTATAACACAAATTTAAAAGTTAGGGTATTGGCATTGGGACAAAGCAGTGGGTCGATGCTGGAGCCCTAGTAAGAAACTTGATGTTAGAGCTAAAAACATGTCTTGTAGCATTTAGGCAATGGCAAGACTGTTTCCTGAAGTATTTCGGAAAATAGAGAATATTCCTAATAATTCAATAATGAACTTGTACATCCGGCAAAGAATTCTAGGCAGAATGTTAAAAGTGCCAATTGTCTTCTTTTAGCTGTGTATGATAAAGACAAAGAAGAGCTAAAAAAGGAATTTCAATTTGTAAGATGAATTTAGAGAACATATAAAGAAGCCAGAAGTTCCTTGGTTGAAAAATAAAATTATTTTACACAGTCGGTCTCTCCAGCTGCACTGTATTCTCAAAGAAATATATGCTCCTAAAGTAATTATCATATTAGTGGTATGGCGGTCTGTAAGACTCTTTGTTAAGACCTCAAAAAGAGTTAAGGAGGTGCCTAATCAACTCTCTTAGCTGGAAAGAAAGACTTCAAAGAATCTTACAAGCATTGTCCTACAGCAGTAGCAGCCACAAATAGAGTCTGAAGTTAAAGAAAAAAAAAAGCTGTATTTAGAATAATTGGAGATGTGGCTTTAGGAGTATCAAGTGAACCTCAATCTGACTTAAAGAAAGATCACACATTTTTAAGAGAATTTATCAGCTTGAACTAAAAAGGACAGAGGCAGATTAAAAGGAAAAGTCTCTGACTCTCCAGTTCATTAAGGACAGTAAGTTGAGAAAGCTACTCAGCTGCAAATGCAGGTCATTTATAAGAAAGAAAGAAGAAAAGAAAGAAAGAAAGAAAGAGAGAGAGAGAGAGAGAGAAAGAGAAAGAAAAGGAAGGAAGGAAGGAAGGAAGGAAGGAAGGAAGGAAGGAAGGAAGGAAGGAAAGAAAGAAAGAAAGAAAGAAAGAAAGAAAGAAAGAAAGAAAGAAAGAAAGAAAGAAGAAAGAAAGAAAGAAAGAAAGAAAGAAAGAAAGAAAGAAAGAAAGAAAGAAAGAAAGAAAGAAAGAAAGAAAGAAAGAAAGAAAGAAAGAAAGAAAGAAAAGCTAGAACCAAGTTCATAAGGCAGGACCAAATTCACAGAGATGACAGTCAAGAGCAACAGAGAACAATATTTTAAAGAATGACTCCCCAGGAGCAGAACTGGACACTAATCAAGGAATATTCTCTGCCCCCAGAGTCCTAATAACTTGTTCCTGTCTGGCGTTTAGAATTGCTATGGTCCAATGACTTCTATATATATATATATTTTTTTTAGGTGAGGCAACCCTTGGTTGACCTCACACATTGCAAGGACTTTGTCAGCTTACAATCCCTTATTTTTTTATTTTTCACACCTACAGCACCTGGTCTTCCTAGGTGGTCTCCCATCCAAGTACTAACCAGGTCTGACCCTGCTTAGCTTCCGAGATCCAATGGGATTGGGCTTGTTCAGGGTAGCATGGCTGTAGACTCTTTCTTCTTCTTTTTGAATGGAAGTGTCTACTGCTGTTACCTCTTCTTAATTCACTAGTCTATGTTAAGTATGGAAGGGCAAATAACTTGTTTTTTTAGGCCATGAGTATTTGGATCAAGAGGAGCTCCACCCAAAATGCCTCATTCATACTCAGACCTGATTCTGTTTATGAGATCATGGGCTTCTTAATTGATGCTATGACTGGATGAAGCTATGAGTGTTTAGGAGGTGACTAGTGTATTTTGTGTATGAGAAAGAAATGAATCATTGAGGCCAGAGGTTGGAACGCTGTAGATTGTTACCAAAATGGAACCCAATGAATCACACCTTCCTGTAAAAAATACTCTTGTGAGATCCCTTCCCTTATGGGATTTGCTTTGCCAACGAGACATCAGCAATGTAATGCGAGCAGGGGCTTGATAAGCATTTGCACACTGGGGCTTGAGCTCTTGAAGCATTGCTGTCACCATGTGAGGAAGCCCAGTCTCACCTTTTGAAGTATAGAAGATACCACATAGTGAAACATCAAGCCATTTTAGAAATTTATGCTGAGGCCAGCCCCCTGGCCAATCTTCTAGTTGGGTGCAACAGTAGCATAAGTGAATCAGGTGAAGGCAGGAAAAGAATTACTCAAGTTAGGAACCAGTGTTAATTTTTCTGTAGCCTTTATCATTCTTAACAAATACTGAAAATTAGTAAACATTCAATTAGTACTGGCTAATTAATTCACTGACTTTTCCAAATCAACTGTTATTCTTCCAGGGATATTGTTTTCAATATTTTATATATCTCTCTATATAAATATATAGCATATTTAAATGTATTTAAAGTATGAATTTTGCTAGTTATCCTCAGGTTTCTGGAGCCACCAAAATAGAAATTTAATTTTGAATACTGATTTTACCTTCCGTTTTTGAGCATGTTATGATGTGGGAATAGAAGAAATTTGTTAAGAATTGTACAGCTTAAACCAAGTCTAAAATCACTGAAGCATGCATATTCATGTCTGGCGCTTGAGATATATAACTTAGAAGTCTGAATTTGTCCTGAATGATGCTGGGAGGGCAAGGAGTCTCAAGTTTAAATGCCATAGACTCTTACTATAACTACCAAGTTTTAGTAGTTTTTCTTGAATAAATGCTTCCAAATATGTTGTATTCCTTTAGTCAACTTCCAAAATCCTCAAATCATTGTTTTTGATAATTTTGTCCAGTTTTATCATTGCTTTTTGTAGAGAGGATTTGCTGAGTTCCTCAGTAAGCAATTCTGGAAGTCCTCCCCCCCTATTTCTTCTATTTTAAGAGTTCTTATTTACTGTCTTTTAATTAATTCCTAAGTGATCAATTATTATTCATTTACACAGATCTATCTCCATTACAATGTACATTATTATTCACCACCGTTTCCTTTCTTCATCTTCCCCTATCTTTAAGATGCTGTTCTGGTTCATTTGCTTTGTTTGTTTTGTTTATATAATTATTTTCTCAAGTATTTTCTTCAGAAGGTGTACATGAATGATATGCTCTATATCCACAGTCTTAGCAAACAAGAACTGTGTTACACATGGGTACATTATTTTCCAGGGAACTTTAACTTCTGTGAGTGATTGAGCATAAAGGCTAAGGATCTCATGCAAGCAAGTGAGCTTGCTCTGGGTCCCTTATGGAATCATGAGCAAGGAAAATTTTGCATCAAACCTGAAAAGAGACCAGCAAAAATCTGGTTACAGATCCAGTGATATCTTAGGAAGTAAGTTAAATTATATGTATGACAAAATTCTCTTTAATAAATCAAGATCCCAAGTTTATCAGCTTACGAGAGCAAGCCTAAACTCATGCTATATGCATTAAGAAAAGCCTAGATTAATAAATTGATATAAAAATTGGACTAGAATCAGTAAAAGTGCAGAAGCTCAGTTAGAAGTATATCCAATATTAACTCAAGGGGAGGCTATTTTATCCACAGCACTCAAAGATTTTTAAAGGAAGAAAATATCCGAGGAAGATGAGTTCATAGATAATTATAAAACATGAGAAATCTCAATGTCAGAAATACAGCCATCAGATTTTATAAAAGGAAAAATCTATCTCCAAAGAACTAGAGCAAATAGAAAAATCTGAAAGGATACTGAAAATAAGTACATTTAATTTCTAAAAAGATGTATTAAGTCATTAACTACATAAAATAATAATTGAAATTATGAAATAAGAGGAAGATTTGAAAAGTATCTTTAAAAATCTTTGATATAAAATATAGTAATTGAAATAAAAATTATTCCACATGGATTAACTATAGATGAGATATTGCTGAAGGGGTGTTAATAAATTAAAATAGAGATTTCAGACAGAGAAAAGGAAAGAAATGTGAAAGAAACACCATGAAGAACATGCATCATCATGCCAGACTTCTTCCCCAAACTTCAAACTTGTATATTCAACTGCCTCCTCAACATTTAAACTTGGACGCCTAATGGGCATTACAAACTCGATATGTCTAAATTGAACTGTTTCTTCCACCAAAAACTGCTATTCACCAGCTTTCTCATCTCAGTTGATGCCAATTCTATCCTCCAGTTACTTGGTCAATATTCTTGCTGTTATCTTGACTTCTACTTATTTCCATATCTTAAATTCCATATAGCAGGGGTCCCCAATCCCCATGCTGCTGATCAGTACTGGTCCATGGCCTGTTAGGAACCAGGCCGCAGAGCAGGAGGTGAGCGGCAGGCGAATGAGTGACACTTCATCTGTATTTGCAGCCAATCCCCAGCACTAGCATCACTGCTTCAGCTCCACCTCAGATCATCAGGCATTAGATTCTCATAGGAGCACTGGTCCCTGGTGCCATAAAGGTTGGGGAAAATTGCCATATAGTATCGACTTGTTGATTCTAGTTTCAAAATATATCTAATATCTGACCATTTCTCACAATCTTCCCTAATATCTCTTTGGTCTGAGCTGTCATTATCTTTCACCTGAGGTGACAGATTACTAAAAAAGTCTCTTAACTGGTCTTCCTGCAGAACCATTAGTGCACTATAGTCTAGTCTCAACAGAAGAAAAGTGTCTCTTTATAGAATAATTAATATTATGTCACTTGAGCCAAACTACTTTAGTTTTAGAATGCATAAGGGCAGAGTTGGGTGGGAGTTATGGAGGACCATGAGCCTGGCCACCTACAGTAGTTACAAACTCAAGTGCCAGTAGGAGACAGACTGACTGGAAACATAAATGTGTGTACTGGGAAGAGTTTAACACAACAGGAAGTGGTAAGGCCTGTGGCGAACAAGAAAGTAAATAACCAATGAAGAATATCAAACATATTACTCCAAGCTGTATTTCTTCGTAGGATGTAAGTCCTCATTTCCATTAAAAAGTACTAAGTGAACTAACCTACCACTGCTGTGTTTCTGTTGCAGTTTTTTGCGTTTTTTTTTTTGGCAGTTTTTTTTATTGCTTAAGATAATTTTTTAAGTGGGAGAGGCATTTGGATATCTAATATATGGTTCCAAAAAAAATTAACACTCCTGATTCTGTGCCTAATGTTCTAACTGAAAGAGTCACTTAGGTACTCTTAGCATCTACTCTTTTATTCTAAAAATAAATTCAGTGCTTAGGCTTGATCAGGCAACTTGATCCAAGTCCTTGTTGGCTTTAACTATGATTTTGCTTGTGTGCAACCCAGACTCTTGCAGGAAGAAAGTCTTGGAACTGACACATAGATCTCTTTCCATATGGTTTGCACATGCATTTTCTGCATGCATGGATAATTCAAGGGCATGAGAAAACATATGCAAACGCTATTGGGCATAAAAATTTAGACAATTCTTTGAAATGTTGATCTGTAAATGTTTAACACCTGCACAATACAGGATATGATAACATCTCACAAAACTACAAATCTTCCTTGGAAATATAAGTGGAAATAGTCAGCCTGTGAAAAGGAAAATAAATCTCATTCTTTCTGCAGAAGGGAAAATTTCTAAAAGATACCAATAGTTTGGCTCTGGGTAGAATACAGGCATCTTTAAAGTTCCCGTGTATTATAATATGCAATCAAGTTGAGAAATTCTGGCTAAGATTGTGGGTCAACATAGTTATTAACATGTTAAAAGCACAACAAAGAGACAAAAACTGAATTGACATGAATCTTTCAGAAAAGAGTACAATTAAAAAATAACTATGAAATTCAGACTATTCATATTTTAAATTTTAAATATAAAGCTTTTCTACTTTTATTCCTAATAAAAAGATTAAACTGTAGTTAAAATATTTAATGTGCTTAATGGAGGACATGAAAGGGAAGCAAAGGCAAGTCTTCCTTCTCACCAAACATTTAGTAATCTGCCTAAAGCACTGATAGAGCATTAAGAAAAGGAGATGATATAGGTGAGATGAGATGTGCAAACCAGAGAGAAACAGAGAGGCTGATTTCATTTGAACAAATTTCAGAGCAATATTTTAACCGTAGAGGCATCCTTTTCATTTAGGCTCATATCTATTTCATCCTTTTTCTTATATAAATGGTGATTATTTTTCTTAAGAAACTTTTTGTTTCTTTAAAATTCTTTCTTAGTATTCAGTCATGTTAATGTAAAATGCAACAAAATTTTGAACTAATCTCCTAGTTAATTCCTTGAATTAAAAAATACCAATAGCAATAGACAGGAGTTGTAGTAAATATTCCCCAGTGTTGTATAGTTACCTCTTCTAGGAACATTTAACATCTCATTCTTACTCTTAATCTACTAAAAAAAATCATTAGACTCAACATTTATGCTGGTGACAAATTACAAGAGTATCTTCAGGACACTCAATAGCCTTTTGCTGAAACTACAGTCAAGTTGCCAGTTTCCAGTGACATTCTCCAACAATTTGGCAAACCCTTTGAGTTACAAATCAGCAGGTTTAATCTCAAACATCTGTGGACATTTAAGTTCTCCGGAAAATTGGCAAAATTATCCTAAGGGATAAAAGACATTTGAGAGTTATATCAGTCATCCATCATCTCTCACAATCATTCCAGCAGAGCAACAGTTTTAGAAAATTGGTGCTGAGCTTGCTCTCTTGTCTTCTCATTCTTGCCAAACTGGCCTTTCTTCTCACTCTCAAGTGCCACATAAGGTGTTTTCATGGTGGAAATTGTTCACACAAGCACTTATCATGGCTGATTGATGGTCAATGCAAGACATGAAAAATGTGACCCCTCATCAGACATGTCACACAGCTGCCCTAAACCAAACTGAAAATGTGACAATAAGACAACTTGTAATGGGCAAATAAGAAAATAAATGGAGAAGGCATAAGAGAAAATTATGCCAAGTGAAGATGAATTGTTAAACTGTGAATTATTCAATTTTATTTTTTTGGCTTAACCTTACTGTGACATTTAGTCCAACATTTACCGCTAACTGTGCAGGGTTTATGCCAATTCCTCCTCTGTCAATGCACTAAACTAAAAAAAAAAAAAAAAAAAAATCATCCCATGAAAATGACCACTGAATAAATGGATAGTCAGTAAGTAATCGTACAAGAATCAGTCTGTAAACTGCTTTATAGTTTCCCTCTTGAAGTAGTATATTTAAGACCAACAGTTCTCAAAGTATGGTTTAGAGACCCTTATAAGCTCCCAAAACTTCTCAGGGAATACACAGGTCAAAACCATATTCATAATAATACTGAGATGTAATGTATCTATCCATTCTCATTCTCTCATAAAGAAATGGAAGATTTTTCCATAGGCTAAATAATATGTCCAAAATTACCTGAAAAGGCTATTAAAATAGTTCCCCCAATTCCAACTACATATCCGTGTGAGGCTGTATTTTCTTCACTGACTTTAACCAAAACAACAAATTACAACAGATTGAATACAAAAGCATATCTGAAAAATTAAGCTTTTTTCTATTAAGTCAGACATTAGAAAGATATGCAAAATGTAAAACAATGACATCGTTCTAGATTTTTTTTGTTTTTGAAAACATGGTTATTTTTTATAATAATATAATAGTTACATAAACATGTGTTGGGTATACTATTATGTAATTTAAAAAGACTGTTAAATATTTTTTAAATGACTCGACTTTTACTTTTAATTCAGTAAATATAAATAGATATAACCCACATAAATAAGAGCTTGAGGTCCTCAATAATTTTAATGCGTCCTGAGACAAAAGTTTTGAGATTTGCTGTTTTAGACTATCCTTAAATGTCATCAATTTTGTCAACATTCTGCATCATTTATGATTACTCTTTCTTAAAAAGATAATTCTGCACCTAGCACACAGATTTTGGTTTTTAATACCACTATCCAGTTAAAGCAACTGGGATTTGTTGAAGAAACGGTTAGTTCTAGAACTTGGGTAGGGAATATACAGGATAAGCCAGGATCATCTTGCAGTGCTAGAAAGAAAGGAATCGATAAAACAAACAGCAAAATAAACAGGAAAACAATGATGGAGGTATGTAAAAGGACACTAGGACCAATCGAAAGAGCTCCCACTGGCCAAAGGTGGAACAATCTGAGCAACAAAATAAAGTAGTATGAAATTATAATCCAAAGTACGGAATAAATATTTCATTTCACACTGATAAATAAAAACTTGACTAAATAAATAAGTGAAGAAAAGGCACAAAATCCTGTGCAGAAGAATTCAAACATTTTAGGTAGATACTCCTCCCTGAAGGTGATAGAACATAACTCCCCACACCTTAAGCGTGAACTTCCTTCCCAAGAGCATAGAAAGGGGGAAAAAAAGAGTAACTTTACAGTGGAGAAACCTGACAAACAATGCCTCAGCCAAGTGGCCCATGCAACCTACCATCAATGGTGATAAATTTTGTTGATAATATATATGTACCCTCGATATTATGTGATGAAATTGCACTTTACCTCCTAAAAACCCATAATCTCAATATAATCATGAGAAAAACATGAGAAAAAATTCCAATGAAGGGGCATTCTGCAAATAACTGACTAGTAGTCTTCGAAACTGCCAAAGTTATCAAAAACAAGAAAAGTCTGAGAAAATGATAGTCAAGAGGAACCTAGGGAGACATGGAAACTAAGTATAATGTGCTCTCCTGGATGAGATCTGGAAATGGAAAAAGGACATTAGGTAAAGAGTAAGGAAATCTGGAAAAAAAAAGGCTTCAGTTAATAATAATATATCCATATTGGTTCATTAGTTATAACAAAAGTATCAAATTTATGTAAAATGTTTATAATAGGGGGAATTAGGTACAGGGTTTATGGAAACTGTACTATTTGATCTATTTTTTTGTAAATCTAAAACTTTTCTGAAAAAATAAAGCTTATTTAAAAATAAGTTAATGTGAATATATTACATTTTTTGGTCAAGCTCTAAGATGACAAACAGAAGAAGAGAAATAATTATTGAGGAGACACTACATCGATGTTTCTCAAAATGTCATACCAGGAACTCCTGTATGAGAATTTGCCAAACGATAAACCAGGTTCTCGGAATCGTCCTAGCCAGGTCCTACTGAAACAGACTTTGGTGGAAGTAAGGCCCAAGAATTATCATTCGAACAAGTCTGAAATCCATTGATTAATGAGACATGATATATTATTGGTCACAAAAAATCCCTCTTGCACTTTTTTAATGTAGACTTCTTCCCATAGAGTATCTTATCTGAAAGTAACAAAAATAATCTGACCAAATAACAAAAAGCAACAGGTCAAACTAACAAAAGTCTCTTCAATGAACCTGAATAAATAATTTAGGCTTTATATATTTTAATTATTTGCAATCAGATTAATTATTATTGTTTTCAACAACATGACTCAGAGATTTCCAAAATGTATTTCTCTCAGTACTAACCTAATAGATAACTGATACATTTTATAGGTTAGGCAGAAATTTACTCATCCCTTATGTACCAAACTAGACAATCACCCTAAAATTAATCATGCTTCATCTTACTAAGCCTAAGAATACCTAGGGAAGAAGAATTAATTTCACCTAATTTTGATTCAATTTATAATATATAATGTGAGTAAAGAGTTGCTTCATCAAACCTTTAAAAGTTAGTTAATTTGCCTTCAGCACAGTAGTTTTTTATGAAAAAAAATATACATTAATAAATAAATAAAATTTTAAGAGGAAGTAAAACTTCATTATGATGGAATGATCAAGAAAAAGAAGGCATTACAAGAGTGGTTGAGGGAGATAATTAACAAAAAGAGAACAGGCCCCTTCCCTTCTAAGTCCTTCACAGTAATTCCTGAAATTTCTCATAACATCAATCCTTCATAGAGCATTCTCTAGGAAAGGCTATGTGGTTTTGCAAAGCAGACACTCCTGGGGGGTGTTAAGATTGGTTTTTTTTGATGCCATTTGATTTATAGAAATGGGACATAAGTTGTTTTTGTTTCTTACTCTTCCATCATTTTAAAATATATTTCTATTTTTCAGATACAGTTGGTATACAATATATTAGTTTCAGGTGTACAACATAGTATCAGACATTTATATAACTTATGAGGTAGGCGATCACCCAATAAATCTAGTACCCACCTGACACTATACATAGTTATTACACTATCATTGACTATATTCCTTATGCTATACCTTATATACCTATGACTATTTTGTAACTACTAATCGTACTTCTTAATCCCTTCTCCTTTTAACCCAACCCCCCAGCACTCCTCCCATCTGGCAGCCATCTAAATATTCTCTGTATCTATGAGTTTCTTATACTTTTATTTTGTTCTTTAGATTCCACATGACAGTGATATTATATGGCATTTGTCTTTGACTGACTTATTTTACTCAGCACAATACCTTCTAGGTCTACCTATGTTGTTGCAGATGGCAAGAGACTTATTTTACTCAGCACAATACCTTCTAGGTCCACCTATGTTGTTGCATTCATTCTGTTTTTATGGCTGAGTAATATTCCATTGTGTGGAATACATATATATATCACCTCTTTATTCATACATTAATGGATACCTAGCTTGCCTCGATATCTTAGCTATTGTAAATAATGCTGCAATGAAGATATGTTTTCACATAATCCTTTGTAGTGTTTTGGGTTTCTTTAGATAAATAAACAGAAGTGGGATCACTGGGTCCTTCTTTGTCTCTTGGAATAGCCTTTGTTTTCAGTCTATTTTGTCTAATATAAATATTGCTACCCCAGGTTTTCTTTGTTTCCATTTTCATGAAGTATATTTTTCATCTCTTTACTTTTAGTGTGTGTGTCTTTCATTCTGAAATGCGTATCTTGTAGGCAGCATATATAAGGGTCTTATTTTCTTATTCATTCAGCCACCCTATCTTTCAATTGGAGCATTTAATCCACTTACATCTGAAGTAATTGTTGATAGATATATAGGTATTGCCATTTTATTATTTACTTATTTTATCTTTTCTCCTTCTCTCTCTTCTCCTTCTCCTTCTTCAAGTCCCTCTAACATTTCTTATGATACTGGTTTGGTGGTGATGCAGTTTTATTGTCTCTCTGTGCCATGACCATTTAGCTGTCTGCCACGCAGAAAAATATTTCTGCTGCTCTTTGAGCTCTGCAAGGGCACATGGATATTATAGAGGGCTGCCTCAGTCCCGCTGGCCTAGATACCCACACAGATATTTCTGTACCATGCTGCGGCACAGAGAAATTGGGGAGACTTTTATTTCCTAGGATCTGCCTGGGAAAAAGAGCACAGGATCATTCCACTCTCAAAGTTCACCAAGTACACCTGGGGTGGGGGATGTTTCCATCTTTTGGATTTGGCAAGTAAGTATAGAAAATAGGGGAGCGGGGAGTGTATCTGGCCCTCTTTCAGGAATCTACCAGAGACTAAGAACAATGTTTCCTTTTCCTTCTCCTCACCACTCCCCAGTGTGGCTATTCTTTATATAGTCAGTGGGATAGGATCAAACCTGGCTCTTAGTTATCTTCTATCTTTCCAAAAAATTTTGTGTTGTACTTGATGTTTTAATTCAAAAATTAAAAACTTGACTCTTACTCTCTCCTTTCTGCTGTAACCAAACTGCCTTGATGCACTGCATGTCTCATGATCTAGCTGCTGGAATGAGAGCAGGTGACAGAGCAATTTAGAAACATTAGAAGAGGGGAGAAATATATAAGTTAGTATTACAAATATCATTCTGCCAAATGTGTGTGTATATCCTAGGCAATATGTTTTCTGTGTTTCTATACTTTTGGTTCTTACTAAAAGCACAACTGATATTCCTGAAAAGGATATAAAACTGAGAGGAAATATTATCGGAGTACAAAATTTTTTCAAAGTACATCTATTTCTGGTACCGATTATTTTTCCATTCAGGCCAGCTTAGTTATTCAACACAGATACACTCATCTTGGGTAGGTTGAATTGGCTGCCTCCTCAGCACTAAAATTATATGAAATGGAATTGAGACATTAGCCTACATGTATTTTATTTATCAGCAAATATTATCTTGATAAATACGAGAGGACAGCATATAGATGTTCTATGTATACACAATTCTTAGAATAGGTAGAGAATCGAGTATTAGGAAATATTTATGTGTATATTTTCATTAATATCTACTTTAAATTTTAATCTTAGTCTTAGACAGCCTTTTTTCTTTACTAAGAAGCCAGAGGAGATTGCTTCCCTATCACCAATTTCATTTTCAATTCTTGACTGACATGCACATTCCTTCCAGGAAAAAAAATACATGGAAGTAAGTGATTTTAAGTCATTTATGGTCAGGTGCTATAATTCTCATTTTATCCAAACCCATAAAGTTTATCCACAATGAGAGTTCAACCTATGTAAAATTGAATAATCAAAGAATATAGAGAAATGATAAAGAAAAAAGAAGAATGAGGATCAGCGTGTTTCTTGAAATCAATCAGTAACAAAGAAGATATTAAGAACACTTTTTAGATGAATGTAATATCCTACACTACTCTACTTCTAAAATGAGAAGTCACAAATTTCATCAAACTTACAAAAATTGCTTCTCTAATTATATTCACAATAAATTGAGGTCACTTCTCAGTCATATCTGAAAGTGTGAAGATGAGTCAAAATCAATATAAAGACAGCTCTGTAGAAATGAAAAACTCATGAGAAGTATCTGAACAAATTTCTCTGATAAAAACCTATCCAAAGAAATGCCAAAACAAACACACAAAAAATAAAACCTATATTCCAGAAAACTGTCCCCAAACAAGATTGATTTCTTTATGTGAAATTAATATTTAAAAAATACAAGGCAATGATTTTTCCATAAAAGTTTTTATTCATTTACATAGGGGCATTGCATGCCAGAAATCTCTATTCTTTCATAGCGTTGAAAGCTCTCAGTGACTGTTACTGGGATGTGTGTGTGTGTGTGTGTGTGTGTGTGTGTGTGTGTGTGTGTCAAGTGCATATCAAGTTGCTGTG
>NW_006436298.1:26287647-26337024 GCF_000325575.1 Pteropus alecto | reverse complement strand
GGTCACTCAATGTTTTTGTTTTTCTTTTAATTCGCTTTGCTTCAGTGCCAAATGTTAATCTAAGAAATAAAACATTATAGTTCATATATATTAGTTTAGTTACCATAGGGAAAAAAGTTTAAGTATTCTAAATCTTAATCTTTATGAATAATCCAGCCCTTACACTGTACATAAGGCAAAAATTAATCATAACATTTTTTTTCCTCTCCATCAAAGAGCATGATATATTAGGCTCACATCTGAAACATTTTTACACAGAGTCTGTAACATCACATTATCCTTTCAAAGCATTAAAGTGAATTTTCCAATGATCATTCTCATGAATTAACAATAATTCTATGTGCTATTGCTGTTTAATTGCAATTTAGGTATTCTGTACCTGAGAAGCATAACTTTTTTACTCTTTACATCCAACCCTCTCATCTAATTGGCCCACTGAGAAAACAGTTCTCTTAGCCCTTATCTTTTTTTCCACTTCCTGAATAATTGTAAAGGATATAAATCTGCCTGACAGCAGCTCTGTAAAAATGTACAACTTGGCCCTTTTATTGGTTGTGTCCCTATGTGCTGGACTGACACAAATTGCCTTCTGACAAGAGCAGGATCAATTAAGCTGATAATAGTAGAGTTGTGTGAGAACAATGAGACCTACCTCCACCATAACCATAACGCCAGAGCTTTCATTATACAGATTCTGTGACTCCATCAATGAATAAAAAGACACATATCTCCTATTAAAGTCACTTGTCACTACTAGTTGGCTATGTTATTCTCTTGAAAGTGAAAGTGCTGAAACCTCACTGAGTTGAGGACAATGAAAGCAACAAGGACAGAAAAAGGCAGAATAATAAAGACTCTGAAAAACAGGCAGAACGCAGTTGTGGCACACAAACAGCTCTGGAACCTGAATGAAAATACCAATCTGATCCTAATTTTATTTTAAAAAGTATATAAAATTTTTATCGGGCCTATTTATTAATGTATTAAATGTTGAGCTTGATCAAAGATCCATTAGCTCTCATTGGTGAAAAGCAAAAGTAGGATTTCTAGCCTTTATCTATAATTAAAGAAAAATGAAAAATCAATTTTCATTTGGAAACCAGCCAACGAGATATTATCTGTCACTATATCTACATCTTGGTTATTGAGAATGCTGAGTTTATATATTTTTTTCATATAATGCAGCTTACTTTATATATTTTTTTCATATAATGTAGCTCTAAATGACAGGTGTATCTCAGAGGGAAATCTACCATCTGGAAATAAGGTCCAAAGTATTATACAATTTACTATCTAGAAAACAGATTCAGCATTTCCATATAACTTTGTCTACAGAAATTCTCTCACCTACCATACATGTCCATTCCCTGGGGCTCTCTGTTGGTTTATTTACTAACACATTTTGAGCCCCTCTCTTTAGTGCAAGTTTTAAGTACCACTCTTCATGAGACGTAATTTAGTTGTCATTATGTTATCTCAGGATCAATTAATACACATGCTTGCTAACTGGCCTCCGCATTTTATGCATTTTATTATTTGAGGAAGAAATTTTTAACATAACTGACTTGAAATGTTTTATTACATCTTAGAAATGAAGGTTTTCCTAACGAAAATAGATTGTAATTGATAGCTAGTTAACAGTAAAATCCAGAAAAGATATCCAAGCATTCCTAAGATTTCATGCACAGAATTAGGTCACTAATTAAAACAACTCATCAATATTTTAACACGATAATCCCATTTGTCAATTCAAAAGGCCTAATCTGAGTGTTAGCCAAGAAACTCACTTCTAGAAGCGCTTTCAAGTCTAGTTTCCTGCCTAGGAAGTTAAGAGTGGCAGTGTATAAGGTGGTAAGGCAGATCCATTTAAATAATCATGCCTATATCAGTTTCTGAAGTCTTACTTCTCCAAAGAGGTATAGCACAATTCCAAGAATGTATGAGTTTTCACTCCTCGCAAAGTAGGCACTAAAATAGGTTGTATATTTGGAAGGTGACCTCAGAAAGTACTGTGAGGCAGTGGGAAAGTGAACAAGGAAGGAGAAAACAATAAATATGCCTTCATAAGTCTGACTCTGTCCCAGCTGGATCTTAGGGATCCTCTGAGAGACTGAGGGACATGCACAGAATTCTGCACAAAGAACTATTTCCTGGAGTCTAATAGCAGTCCTGATGTCCAAATAGAAATGCAAATGGTTGATTGCTTTTTACAGTAAGCACTGACCGCTCCCTACTCAAACTCTGCCTTGGTGATTTAGCTAGTACCCATCTCTATATCTATTATTCCTGTTTTTCTAATTACCTGTTTAAAGTCCCTGAGTTTGAGTCTGGTTCAACTAGCTGACATAAAGTATAGGATACTGCCATTCATACCAGTATAGGTCATTCTGAGCAACAATAGGTAATTAACCAGTCAACAGATGACTGAATTTAGTTTGGGTCTACCCTAGGTAAAAAGGTGCTAGAGATAAGGAGGTACAGATTATGTCAAAAATTTCATTAGAAAAACACCTAAGTAAGAAACAGGCATTATGAAGCTTCCCAAGAGAGGGCTTCTGAGCTGACAAGCACCTGGCTTGACTATTCTAACCATGGAATTTGATAACTTTTCTTCTATAAATAACCCATGATACATAATGTGTACACAGTCCTTCATTCCCTCAACATTTTTCAAAGCTCCTGATACAGTGCCTTATATTCTAGATTCAGAAGCCACTCAGTAAATATTGTAGGCTGACTCATGGACTCCAGAAATTCCAAGAAAAAGATGATAGAGTATGCAGCAGCATATTGGCTGTAAGTGCCTACTCAAGTGAATCAATTGATTGGGCAGGTCATAACTAAATGTTGCTGGTTTATATGGCCACCTCAGTATAGAATATTATTGATCCAATTTGAAAATCCTACACTGTCAGCAGTAATCGGTCTTTTGCCAGAACATGCATGTGTGTTTTAAAAAAGTACTAAGAATAAGCAATGAAAACTCTTTAGAGAAAAAAGACCAAAGAGGCAAAGATACCCGAAATCTAAATATAGTTTTAGTTCTTCAAGTCACTTTAACACATCATTCACTATATATTAAACAGAATATTCAGGACTGCAGGCAAGAGTGATTTAGAATACAATTTGGAAAAAAGAAATCGTTACAAGTGAAATCCTCCTAGGCTACCAAGATTCTTATTGTTTTTCTTTGCAAATTTTGTCAGAGATCTTTGGGAAGAAAACAAAACTTTTAGTAACTCACAGGATTATCTGTACTTTTTTAGTAGTCTATATAGCCAAAGGTGCTACACCGACAGTGCTTCATAAATTTTCAAAGTTTCTCTTCCCTTTTTATTAAATTTTAAAATTATTATTATTATCATTATTATTTTGTAAAACAATAAGGTATAAACCCACAGGCACAGGATGTGCTTTTTTTCTGATTACATGTGCTAATTTGTCACCTTTATGGCATTTGTTATGGCTAATGAAGTAAACAAATATAGGACACCAGGTCAGGAGCTATGGAGCTAGAGGGTGGAGTCCACACCCTCAAGGAACTCCTCACAATCTAGAAAGGGAATAAGACAAGTATGTGTAAGAGAGATATGAATTGATGTTCATAGGAATAGAGTGGTGGGCGCACCATTAAAAGCTTATGGGAAAGATACCTGAGATGTTCTCGAAAAACTAGGCAGCATTTCAACAGACAAAACTGGGGGGAAATACATTATAGGAGAAAAGGAAAAGATCAAAACAAGGCATGATTCCTTAAGAGTGATGATTTCTGTTTAAAACAGTGAAAGTATGGGTAGGTATAGGAAAGTGGAGCGGAACGCAGAGGTCATTAAAGACCAGTTGGAAAAGTAATAATTTGAAAGGAGGATTCTAAAAGTTCAGAGGAGGGGACTAACATAATTAGTTCTATATTAGTTGAGTATATGGGAAACCATTAAATGTCTTCAGTTGCACACTAGACATTCTCAAAAATTCATTTTCCAGATGACCCTAACTTACATGAAAGAGGAACTTGGACTCTCAAGATAAACCTAGGAACCCAGCCCATGGACATTTCCAAGGATATCTTCAGGCAAGTCTCAGTCCCCTGTTCTTAATCCTAAAGATCCCTTGCTCATAGTGAATAACAAAGATATAGATAAGTGATGGATGGATGTTAGACAAAGGAAGACAGACAGATAGGAAGGAAGGAAGGAAGGAAGGAAGGAAGGAAGGAAGAGGGGAAGGAACGAAGGAAGGGGGGAAGGAACGAAGGAACTTACTCTCTCTATATGTATATATGTGTACATATATATACACACACATATGTACATATATACGTATATATGATTTTCAAAGATATTTTAGTGATACTTATTTTAATCTTACAACATTTTAAGGAAGATAAGAGTTAGTCATTTAAAAGGAACTGAACTAAGTAACATGTTTAAATGACACAGTTATTAAATGTTAGGATCAAATCTACAATATAATTTTTTGCCCACTGCTTTTCCCATTACACCAAACCACCAAACTGTATCTCTATAATTCTGTAGTGATTTATCTACTTATATGTCAGTGATTTCCACATCCTTTACTTAAGTGCAGACCTTTTCTTTACTTATCAGACCTATAAATTAAGTTCCAGGTTGAAAGTCTCCCTCTAGATGCCCAATAGAGATGTGATCCACACCAAGTTCACCATATAATTCACTTTCTTCCCAATAAATTTGACCTTTTTCTGCCTATTTTACAATGAATCATGTAAAACAGAACCAGGTATATGTTATTCAATTTTTTCCTCTCCTTAATCCACCATATCTAATCAGTCGCAGAGTCCTCCTTCCTTAATGTTTTCTCCATTTCTAGTGCCACCACCATTGTTCTGATCTGCATTATCTCTTACTGTTAAGAGATAATAAGCTCTTATGTGATCCTTAACCTCTTATGCAACCTCTTAAGCACATGTGACCCTCAAACCCATGTCCTTTGATTACCTAAGCCCTTTAATAATCTCTTTTTGGTTAGAAAATACAAATGTAGCACATGATCAGTATTCAAATATCAAATCAAACTATTTTATGCATTTGCTACATTACAAAAGACTTGTTTTTGTTTTGCTTTTAATACTTTTTTAAGAAAGTGAATCAAAAAATAAATGATTATTTTTTCTCATTAACTCTCAGTAATAAAATTCAGTCCTTAGGAAAGAGCATAGTGTGAAGTCATTTCCTAAAATATTCTATTCAAAAAAATGCATGTTATGAATAAAATAAGTCTTTATAAATTGTACAGAACCATTAAAATGTAGGAAGAATACATACTTATTTCTAAATTTGCATACCCATTTTCTTGCTGGTAACAACAGAATTCTATTATGATCTAGTTCATGATAATGGCAATTTTATTTCTCAGAACTACTTGACTGTATTTCGCCAAATATTTTCTATCTCTATCACTCATCTAAAATAAGCTAGTCAAAATGAAACCACTGAAATATAACCTAGTTTTCCTATTTATAAATAAATAAATGTGTGTATTTCTATATATGTGCATATGTGTGTGTATATATATATAATTTTCTTATAGTTCTTAAAATGATGAAGAAAAACACTTTCAGAGAAAAAGCATGAAAGAGGCATCTAATTCACAAAACAAGTTAAATCTTACAGTACTAAAATCAAATAATGTAAGAATTTTTTGTAATGCATGGAAAAAGATTTTATTGTGAATTAGGCATAATTATTACCTTTCAGCATAAACTAGACACATGCCCTGGCATGCACATAAACACACACCACTACACATGCAGATCTTTTCAAATCCTTAACTCTTGTAACTGTGCATCAAAGGCACATTGTGTATCTTAGCAACCAGGCTAATTCATGGACCACAGAAAAACATGGTAGCCACTTTTCATTTGCTCAGTGCCCATTTGAACTTCTTAGTTCCTTCATCAAAAGCATCTCGTTCCATTTGTTTTTTCCACTTTCATCATGTTTTGTATTACATTCATTTTCCCACATAATAGCTTAAAAATCAAAGAATACGTTCAAATAAATATATTATTCATGTCCAAGCTAAATGGGTTTGGAGAAAGAAGGAGGAATAGAAGAAAGTCCTCTGGAATCTCCAATCTCCCTATGCCACACTCTGCTCTCACACTGTGATCTAGTCACAATGGCCATTAACCTTTTGCTCATACATCAATCTCTGGCCATCCCTAACGTTTTTCTTTATACTGATCTTGTTCTCTGGAAGATTCCCGTCCACCATTGGCCTGTATAACTTTATACCTTCTTTCAAGTCTCAGCATAACATCTCTTTGTCAGAGAAACTTTCTCTACCACCTAGTATACACTAGTATTCTCTTTTTTTCATTATAAAATTTAGCAGAATTATTCATTACATATTTATTTGTGGGATTACAAGTATAATGTCATCCTTTACAACTGCCAAAGGAGTCCCTAAGGGAGGGTTTTATTTTTTATCATTGTTATGCAGCACACAGCACAATGCCTCACCCAGGACATGGTAAATACACAATAAATATTTAAGGAAGAGAAGAAGAGAGCAACAACAGTGATGAAAACTAAAGAAAAGGAAAGACAGAAAGAGAGCAGATAAATTTTCAAAAGAAGCCAAAGATAAGTAATGAACAAGCAGAAAAACAGAGGAAAGACAGGAACAACAACAAAAGAACCACACACTATTATAAGCTGGTTGGGAATAAAAATAAAAAGCAAGCATAAAAAAGAACCAAATGATTTCTGATGACAGTCTAGCCAATCCAACATTTTTCTATGAATATCAACTAGAAAAGCAGACCGAAACAGGATTATGACTGTCACCAATGAAAAACTGTCATACTGATGTCTCCTTGTAATGCATGCATTGGTTTATGGACCCAAACTCCTTGAGTCAGCACCACAAATCTGGCTAATGTTCTTTAGAGCAGCATTTGCCCTTTAGGGTTCTGATTTAGCTGACAAATGTGTAAAACCCCTTGTAGCCAGTTACCCTGCTATTGATTACATATCTGTAAGGCTCACAGACTCATGTTTTTTTCTAGCTAAGGTCAGCATTACCTTAAGCCCTGTGCCCTGATGCTGAGCTGTCTGTTTTAGAGGGCATGACATAAATTTAAGCTATCCCTTGGTCACTTCTACCTTATACCCCTGGTGTTTCTGTAGATGAATATGGAAGATATTGATCTAAAGTTCTCTGCTGGGAAATCAATGAGTGTTGGTGAATTTCAGGTTAAGGCCAAAGCCTAGTACCATTTCTCCTTTGTACATTAGCAAAGCTGAGGCTTGAGGTTGTCAGAGGATACATCTAAGTGAATTTAAGTAAGAAATATGCAGCTGTCAATGAAGCTAACCTTGATGGCCTTGTTTAAAATTGCAAACTGACCTTTTCTGCTGAATTCTCAACCTTCCTTAACTTCCTCTACTTTTTTTATCGTCCTTAACCCCTCTTAATATATTTCATGAATTATGCCATTTACTTATTTGCTTTTCCTTCTACTAGAATACAAATTAATGAAATCAGGGATATCATTTGTTTGTGTACTAATGTATTCTAAGCACCTAAAACAGTACCTGACACACAGTAGGAACTTGATTAATATTTTGTTAAATGATGAATCATGAATGTATATGTATGTAAAGATCAGTATTCTGTATTGTCAGGAATGAGGAGCAAGTTAGAAAGATATAAATATTGAGATCTCTGCTTTTGAAGAGCTTATAGTTTAATTGGGAAAATACACAGGAAATTGAACGATAACTCCTATAAGATAACAAATATTAATAACTATAACTACATGCATTGAACCACAAGGAAAGCAGCTTCTTATAGCAGTAATAAGACTACACTTGGAAAGTTGGAGTTGAGTCCTGCCTCAACCACTGACCAACTACAACTTTACCACTGACCAACTATGACTCAGATAGGTCATTTAAACCCTCTGAGCATCAGATTCCTTATGTATGAATAAATAATAATGGCTTCCTCATTGGATTCTTATGAGGGTGAACCAAAATTACAAATGTGAAAGTAAATGGATAATATTTACTCAATATATGTCTATTGAATGAATAGACATTCTCATTTACAAATAAGAAAAGACAAGCAGTGTGGTTAGTTTACTTTCCTAAGGTCACCCAATTAATGTTCCAAGTTTTCTGATCCCCAGTCCAGTGTTACTGAAATAGAATATAGTGTTTATCCTGTCCCTTCACTTTATTCCTATGAACAATTCTATTTCTCACACATAAGAAAAACTTATCATTTGTTCTAGAAAAGGAGCATCATTTCCCTGAAATGCCCTCATTAGGCTCCAAGATGTCTAAGCTCTGTCTCCCTTTAATCCGTTTACTTGTGAAGGAACAATTTGCTTTATGATGTCTTTACAGAATCTGAAGGGTTTATGATCATGTGGTGTCAACAAGGAGCTCTAAGATGCTTTCAGTTCCATTTACTAGCTTCAGAGTCTTCAAATTGGAGGAGGCTATTGGTTCTGAAAAGACTGGAGTTTGGACATTAAATCTGAGCAGCCATCATGTTTTTCCTCTTACTGTCAAATGGAACAATCACTTCTCATGGTCCATTCCACAACCAAAGTAGTGTCCCCTAAGGAAATAGGATCTGTACCAAAATGATATGTTTTTAATAACATAACAACTTAAAACACATCATCTTGTCCTTTCATAAGACTCTGACAGGCTAGGTGATTCTGCTTTAATCAGGTTCATAATCTTTTTGTAAATGGAAATAAAGATTTCCAAGGAGCCAACAAACCCATTGGTTCTAACCTAGAAATCTGGAGTACTGAAACTATGATCATGTGATAATGGAAGGGATATGCTATTTCCTTACTTTCAAATGCATCAATTGAGACAGATGTAAACAAGGGGATAGAATAGTTAAAGGCTCAGAGGCCTCACACCTATTCATCAAGTAATCTAGCTAACACCACATTAATCCTAAATTATGTAGCAGAATTTCAATATAATGAGAGGTAGGGCAGGAGATGTAATAAAGACAATTCAAGTAAAGGATCACTCTAATTAGCTCAACTACAGAAAGGTATGGGTGTTGTGCAGATATCACTGAGTTTTGTAATTTAAGAGCAGGATATGAAGTAGAATCAAGCAACACCTTCAATTTCTCAAATACTACATTGACTTTTGTGTCTGCCATAATCTATCTGTTTCACTTTCCTCCTTCTGATGATTAGGGGGTTTTTTGTTTGTTTAGTTTTTGTTTTTTTCATCTTATTCATCAACAGTTATATTTTCAGGTCAAATTCCCAATATTCTCTAACCCAATTTTCTGGTGTTTCAATTTCCATAATACTGAAAAAAAGAGAATCTCACTGGACCTGCCAATCTTTTCTAAGCAAGCCACCTAGGGCTGAGAACTCTGGGAAGGTAGGGACATATGGGCAGCAGCACCTGTAGCAGAGGCAAGTTATGCAGAAATCTGAACCTGAAAATGATAAACAGATCCCTCTCATGAGTGAGAAAAAAAACTTGTTTATTAATCTGGAATTAATTCACTTCTCCCCATCACCACTTTCTTAATTCAGATGAAGCTACTGTCATTAATTACATTTATCATTCACTGTATTGCCTCGTAACTGGTCTCCCTCTATCCAGATTCTCCTCTTGTAAACACTTCCCAGCTGAAATCAGAATGATTTTACTGTATCATTCCTCTGCTCAAACCTCCAACATGACTCCTTGTCTTTAGAGGAAGACAAAGTCTAAATTCTCTAATGAGCCTACAAAGCCTAATATGACTCTGCTACATCCTCATGGCCCTCGATTCTTGCCCTCCCTCCAAACCACAGCACCATGGCTTGTTCCTTAAGCACATCAGGTTCTTTGTTGCCTCCAACAGTCTGCATATTCTTTTATTCTACATGGCATACTCTCCTCCTTCCTTCCTCTTGTCTAGTGATATTTGTTTCTTAGAATTTAATTTAGATGCGAACTTCTGAAAGAAGCTTTCCCTGATCTCATATTCCTAGGATAAGCACCCTAGTTGTATTCCTACTCTTGCACGTGTTACAGTCTATTGCCATGGGCTGAAGTTTCCTCCCCTATTCAGCCACCACCATCACTCTGTCAGTGACTAGGAAGCAGACTCTTTGTGAAATGCATTGTATCCTCATCCCACCACACAGCCTGTCACATAGCTGGTGCTCAATAAATATCTCTTGACTGAATGAATGAGAAGGAAAAGGCACCTCAAGGACCCCTAGAACCACCTCTGAGTTCTAGCATTTTCTTGTTGTCATTCAGCCATTGATTGATAGCTCTCATCTCCTTTTTGAATCATGATGATAATATAAAGCAATCCAGAGTTCACAAAGCAGAGTCTCAAAATAGATAAGCTAAACCCGTCTGTTTTCCCCTTAAAAAGTACTTAACGGTGATTGCAAAATATATTATTTCTCTCCGCTGTGGCGTCAATTGCTAGGTTGTTCCCTAGCACCAGAATAAATGAAGTGGCTGGGAACTAGCTTGCCAACAGGTATTTAGATACATACATTGCCAAGTTCCCACTGTCCCTCTAACAGAAACTGGAAAATTAAAGTCCTTAACTAAAAATGTAACCCTAGCCTTCTAAATAAAGGACATACTAACGCATCCCCATATAAGTCCTAAGAAAAAAATATGATACCTTACGGCACTTTAAAAAAATCAGGTTTTTCTGTTAAATTATGCACCTGAAACTTACTGGATTTCGTTAACCAATGTCACTATAATTAAAAAAAAAAAAAGAAAGAAAGAAAGAAAAAGAAAAAAATACATTTACTATAACATATAAAAATTTTTTTAATCAGGTTTTTTTTTTCTTTTTATCTATCAACAGAACTGCTAAAAGCATTTTACTATATTTAGCTTTTACTTATCATTTGATAGAACCTAGTTAGACTTACAGATAGGGTCCTCTGTCGTCTGCAGTCCACAGGTTATTCCCCACCCTGAACATGCCTGATACATTGAAACATGTCTGCAAGATCAGTGGGTTTCATTAAAAGCATGGCAAGAAGACAAAAAGCTGTTTAACATTTCAGCCACCCAGAAACGCAATCTGACTTAACATGAGTGGACATTTCACAGTTTATGAAATAAGGCTCTACTCAGCTTTTAAACATATTAATCTTCTCTCCTGGTTGTGTCCAGGAGTCCCAGAAAAGCAGCCACTTAGCTCTTACCTCACGTCATCTCAACACAATCCCTCAGTCTTTTATGTATTACTTTATGGTCATAGCTACCCACCAATAGAAGCAACTTGTGAGAGTTGAATATTTAAATGCTACCCATGCTAAAATCAAATTAAGGATTCTATTTATTTTTAAGCTGAAGCTTTCGAGTAGTGGTTTTATCTTTTTTTTTTCTTCCTTTTTAAAAAGTTTTGAATTAAATCTCTTTTAAGAAAAATCCTTACACTGTGTTCATCAGGTGATATTTCACTAAATCTCGACAAGAATGATTTTTCTGGACAGAAGCATCTCTTTGTCTCAGTGCTTCCCTATATGTCTCAAGATAGTTTTCATTTGTATATTGCATATGTTGTAGATGGTGATGTGGCAGCTAACTGGCTGGCCTGGGGCAAACATAGCCAAAACTAACATATTACATTCTCTAAGAAGAGGGTTTTGTCCAGGGTGAATGACCACATTCTAGTCTCGTCTATTTATTAGCATCAAGATTCCTAAACTAATACCAGACTTCTGCCATGGTGATGCGCCTCTGAAAAATGTTAACTTATACCAAATCTAGATGAAAAACTACATACAAAAAAAAAAAAGAAAGAAAGAAAGAATAAAAAAAGAAAATATATTCATTTTATTTCAGTGCAGAATAAGTATGTTTTCTCTTCTCAGAACTTCCAGCCAAGTAGCAACTTTAGGAATGGACATCATAGTTTGTGCCAGGTATCTTTGTATTCAAATCCATCATTTACAAAGAAAGCCTGGTCCAAGGACAATCACTTTGTTATCCATGGAGAATCATTTTTTTTTAATCAATTTAAGCTATTTTTTTAAATTTGAGTCTCCACAAGCATATGCACCATCACCCCAGCTTCTTCCAAAAGCAAGTACCTAGTCAACTCAAAGTATGATTTGCTATTGACTCTTTTGAAAAAGTCTTCACATTTCCTACATATTCTCAGTGCCACTCATTTCCCCATTCTCTACAATCTGTCTACTTTCACCATTCTATAGGATTTACTCTTTTCAAAATATATCACTAAACTCTCAATGACCATTTTCTAGACTTCTTCTAAACCCTGCTGAAACTCAGTGAATTCAACCATCATTTCATTTTTGAAACACTACACCTTCTTAGCTTTGGAAACTCTGGGAGATAAGTACTTTATCTCTTTGATTACTCTTTAACTTCTTAAACTTCCTCCTCCTAATGCTGAACTGGGTATTGTCCAGGGTTTCTTTCTTAACTCTGGCCTTTTTCGCTTCTCTTCCATCTGCCCCCAACCAGCTCCCTACTCCAACCCACACACACATGCCTGTCTCTCCTTTAGTGATCGCTTTCATGCTGGAGGTTGTCAGCTTAACTTTTCCAGACTCGTGATTCCCATTCCTAACTGCCTGCTGTTCAGCACCATTTGAACTGATCCACAGAAGCAATAAATTCAATGTGTTAAAAAATAAATTCATTAATGTGCTCTTTAAATGTGTTAATACTCCAGTATTTCCCACATCCCTTTATTACACCATCATTCTCATTGTTACTCCAACTTAAAACAGATAGAATCAATGTTTCTCTCTTCTCCCTCTCTGTCAGAATTCTTGCTGATTCTTTCACTCAACTTCTCACTCTTGTTGTACACCTATCATGTGCAGGCGCCATCCTATTCATTACAAATACAGTGGTACCCATAGCAGCCAGAATCTCTGCCCAACACACAGCATCCAATTTACTACTGCTCTACTTCCATAAAGATTTTTTATCTTTGTCTTCTCAGTTCCAACTGCCAATAAACCAGGGAAATAATTATTTCTTATCCATTATTGTAATAGCCTCCTAACTGATGATTTCCTTTTTTTAATGTCTTCTCGGCTTAATCCCTCATGGACATGACTGCAACATTAATATTTTAAAGAACAGGAATATACTTAGCCAGTGACTATTCACCTTTCCTACAAACTAAGTTTAAAAAACATTAGAATAGCATGTCAAATTCTACCACCCTGTGCATCTTTTCCAAGCTTATTTCGTGTTGTCCAGGAACACCATAGCTCCACAAAAACATTATTCTCAGTCCTACCATTTTCCCCATGCATGTCTTTGCCAATGCTCTCTCTCCATGTATACCTTCATTTAGCCTACCCATTGGACTGTTCATCAATCACAATTTCCCAAAGGCCAAAATGAAGAGGTCCCAGTGATACCTATATACACAATGGGTAGCATTACAGAAAAGAACCCTGAGTTTAGAAAAATTGGATCTTTTATACAAGACAGTAGGTATGTCAGCTCTATCCTTTAGAGAGAGATAAGATTTCTATCTTCCAAAGCTGTTTGACCTACAAACATACTTGAAAAATGTAATCATTGCCTTTACTACAATACGTGCAGAAACACGAGACTCGTAGAAAAATGGCCTCACAACTCTGCTAGTTCTGAACATCCTTCCAGACCCAGAAAAAATTCACATATTTTAGTTTTGTGTGACCTCATCATCCTCCAAACAAAAGCCCATTAAACTTGTAAGTCATATTTTCTCTTCCAAATGTTTATAATATTTTCTCTATAAATTTTTAAAGTGTAATCCATTTACTGTACAGTATCTATTTGTGCTTCTATCTTTCTTCCCTATGAGACTACAGATTCTTGAGTTGAGGATCCTCTGAAGTACACAGAAGATATATATTACGTTTTTTAAAAAAAGGAAAATTCAAAAAACTTATATGAAATGGAAAGATTCCTATAACAGCAAAAATTACTGACACTGAATCGAGAAGAAATAGAAATATCTTAACAGATCTCTAAGTAAAGAGTGAATTAATAATTGAAAACTTCTCACAAAGAGAAGTCCAGGCCAAGATGGCTTCATTGATGAATTATATCAAACATTTAAAGAAAAATTAACACCAATTTCAATGAACTCTTCCAGAAAATGGAAGAGAAAAAGAATACTTCCCATCTAATTCTATGAGACCAATATAACCCTGATATCGAAATAAGACAAGGATAACTCAGGAAAACTACAGACGAATATCCCTTATGAATATGTATAAATGTAAAAATCTTAAATAAAATACTAACAAAGAAAATCTAACAACATATAAAAAGGATTATACATCATGATCAAGTATGATTTATTAAAAATGCAAGGTTCTTTTACCATGAAAATCACATATTGTTATATGTAATATTAATAGAATAATGGACACAAATCATATGGTCATTACAATAGATGCAGAAAAAGCATTTTGACAAAATCCAGTGATCCTTTATGACAGAAACACTGAATGAACTAGGACCTGATAAAAGGCATCACAAAAAAAATCCACAGATAACATCGTAATCAATGGTGAAATACCAATTGCTTTCCTCCTAAAATCGAGGATAAGACAAAGATATCCCCTCTTGCCACTTCTAATCAAAATTGTACTGGAAGATCTATACAGGGAAATTAGGCAATAAAGAAAAATAAAAAGAATCTGGGTTGGAAAGGAAGAAGTAAAACTATCTCTATTTGCAGATGACATGACCTGGCCTATAGAAAATTCCAAAGGGTAGACAAAGAAAAATCCTATCGGAACTAATAAATGAATATGAGCAAGGTTGCAGGATATTAGATTGATACGCAAAAATCAATTGTATTTCTATATACTAACTATGACCAATCCAAAAATAAATGTAACTTCATTTACAATGATATCAAAAAGAATAAAACAAGAATAAATTTAACAAATAAGTACATTTACACTAAAAATTATAAACCATTGTTGAAAAAATTAAAGAAGACCTAAATAAATGGAAATACATCCCATGTTTGTGAGTTGGGAAATTATTGTCGTTAAAATGGCAATATTCCCCAAATTAATTTATAGATTCGATAAAATCTGTATCAAAATCCAAGCTGGCTTTTACACGAAAGTTAACAAGCTGATACTAAAATTCATACTAAAATTTAAGAGATCCAGAATAGCCAGAATAGTCATGAAAAAGAACCAAGTTGGAGCTCACGTATTTCCTGATTTCAAAATTCACTTAAAAGTAATCAAGACAGTATGGTACTAGCATAAGTCCTTCTCTCTGTTAAGGTTTTCCTCAAAAGTTCTTCTCTTCTCTGCCTCAAGAAAACACAACATAACCTTACTGACTTAATTTAGGAAAGAAAACTGAGAAAGGAAAATTGTAATGTAGTTTCCTAAATTACCAAAACCTTCCTGTGAGGTAAGAGAGCCCAGAAATTAATCACTGTGTGAAGAGTAGGAAAAAAAGGAAATAACCAAGAATTGCTTAAAAACCAATAATTGGCCCTGCCACACCATCATCTATGTCAGTGTTTCTCAACCAGGGCAATTTTGCTTCCTAGGAAACATCTGGCAATATCTAGAGACATTTTTAGTTTTACACAAAAAGGGTAATACTATCTAATGGACAAAGGCCAAGGATGCTGCTAAACATTTCATATCACACAGGACAGCCCCACCTCAGCAAAGAATTCACCAACCCAAAATGTTAATAGTGCCAAGGGGAGATCCCTGATTTAGGTTGATCCGTATGGTTCTATGATGAAGTGAAAGGCTGCAGCTGCAGCTGCAGCTGCCTGACGGCTATGCTCCACCTACTGGCCAAGTCCAATCCAATCCTAGGCTTCCATTAGGAACCCTTCTAATTCACCTCACCAGACCGAATATGCCCAACCTGTGCTGCGGTTAAATGAAATGTTTTTATTTGTTTTTTTTGTTTTTGTTTTTGTTTTGGTTCTTCTACCCACCCCCCATAGTTCCATCTATTCTTTCCTAATTCTCCTGATTTGACCTGCTTTGTCTTTTGTTTGCCTGATTATTAATCCCTCTTCCCCATTTTCAAGTGCCCAAACTCGGTCAATTCTCCATCTACACTTCAAAAACTTCTTTCTATGCCTAGCCTCTCATTATTATGCATTTTCCTATCTTCATCAAAGAAATAAGATTTCTTTCCCCAAAATCTCCTAGAATTTTCTGTGGTATTTCTAATATTATGGTCATTTGGAAAATATTCTCTAATACTAAATTTTGAGCTCCTTTTAGGAATACAATTCACTTTTACATAATAGCGATGATAGTAATAACAAAAATTAATATTTACTGAATACTTACTCTAGGTCAGACACCATGATAAACACTTTTCATGGATTATTTCATTGAATATTTTATTTATCACCAGGAATAACATTCGAATAGCCAACTGTTACAGCAGAGACACTGACATGAACACATGCCAGCTGCAAACAATCAGTACATCCAAACAGGGCTGTGCTAGTGAACATCAGCCTAACTTGTATACCACTTTATTTCTTCTTTATTTCCTCACATGCAATTGGAAGTCAACAAAAAATTTGTAGAATAAGTTAATAAATCATTGCCAATATCACTCAACTTTAACAGAAAATCTCTTTCCTCCTCACCTTTGCTTTCCCCATAAATGAACCAGTGCCAAATATATAAAAAAATGCTTATAAATATTTATAGAATAAACACACATTTAGATATTGCATATTTATCATGTGCCAGACACAACATTATATGTTTATTGTATCATTTCAATCCAATTCAATGTCACCAAGAAAGCATTAGTACCACATTACATATGAAACTATGACACATAGAAGTTAAACCATCACAGAGTTAATATGTTATTGGAAAGATTCATATCAGTTATGCATAACTACTTAGATGTATGTTGCTCATAAGAAACTCTACCGAGTAGCCAATACTGGTAAGCATTTGCACACAAGTAAAGCGGAGGAATAGGTGGGAACGGTATCGTAGACACAGAAAGTTACTCAAAGAAGTATGAAGAAGTGATCCAAGTGAGGAACATTGGATTTTTGTCTTTCTCAATTTTAAATATTTGATGAGTAAAAGGTAATGGTGGTTGTAGTGTGATACCTTGTTTCTAGTGATAATAAAAGATTTATACATGAAAACGTTGTCCATACACGAAACAAAACAAAACCCGCAACTTTTCAACCAATGAGTGAAAACAAATGCAACTCGAGAAAGGGCGTCCCCAAAATCTTCCAGCATTGCCATGGTGTTTTTGTGCTGACTAGAAAATTAACATGAGCAAACGCTGACCGGTTTCCACAGCCAGCGGTTCCCAAGCACCCCACAGGTGCACACTGGGACCATGGCCCGAAAGCCTCCACAGCATCATTTCCTTTCAACATCTTACTTGAGAATTTCAGAATATAAAACATTACCAAACAAGGTGAGCCCTCACAAAGGCAGAGCAACCAAGTGCACCTGTGGTTAGCCGTTCTAGTTGACTCTTGTTTTTAACACCACAATAATTTTCTGGTGTTTTCTTTCACTCAATCCTTTTCTGGGTTTTGTATTGTATAATGGCTGCATATTACATGAAATTTAATCAAGCAGCTATGTTTGTGTCATTAAATAAAAATCTAAGCATCTGCTTTGTTGGTGACCTTTGACCAGCCCTGGCTTACTGTAGTTAGGTGTATAGAAAGGTAAAAAATTTTATCTGAGAAGCTAAAGAAAGTAGGTATGAGTGCTCCAGCTCTATTCTTTGCTGCTTAAGACATCAGCCCTGGTTTCTTTCTCATTGTAAATTGGGCAAATCCCTTCTCAAATTATCATTTTTTTATGTCTCTTTCACATAAATGCAAAATGCAGTTGTGATTGTATGGTGTATCTGCATGTTTCTGGATGTAGATAGACCTATTCTTAGCTTGTTTGATTTACAATTTTTAACTTTATTTTGAGATATTCGTAACTTAATTTTCAAGGGCACATTTCCAAAGATGAATCTACACTGTTGTTTTCAGAGTTAGTGGTGCCAGATTAGAAGACTATATTTCACAATGAGAATGAATCTCCTGGATTTCTACAGGGTGTCTATCTAGGAAGTTGTCTTAATTGTCCTGATTTGTATCTCTGCACCTGCTCCTGGGGTACCCTGGGGCATTAGTCAGGGTTCTCCAGAGAAACAGAACTAATAAGACATACATGAGAAAGAAAGACAGAGACAGAGAAAGAGTGACAGAGAGATTTATTATAATGAATTGGCTGTGTTAGTATGGAGGCTGAGAAGTCCTACAATCTGTTGTCTGCAAGTTGGAAACCCAGGAGAGCCAGTGGTGCAGCTCAGTCTGGGTCTGAAAGCCTGAGAAAAAGGAGAACTTACAGTAAAAGTAGTTCCAGTCCAAGTGCAGAAGACCAATGGCCCACCTTGAAAACAGGCAGAATTCCCCCCTACTCTGTCTTTTGTTTTATTCAGGCCTCCAATGGATTGGATGAGGCTCACCCACACTGGAGAGGGCGACCTACTTTACTCAGTCTACTGTTCAAATGTTAATTTCATCCAGAAACACCCTCACAGACACACCCAGAAGAATCTTTAACCAAATTTTTGGCACCTATGTACCAGTCAAGTTAACACATAAAAGTAACCATCACAATTACGTAGTTCTAGTCTCCGAAACGCAAGAAAACATAAGAGCTTAAGGAGCATTGATCTACTCAGAACTAAGTTGTAGAGCAAAGGCTAGAGACCATGCATTCCTTGAGAAGGTTGCCAATATCTCACTCATCTTATCCCCAGCACATAGCAGTTTCTGGCACATAGCAGGCACCCAGTAAAAGTTGAATTAATGTCTCAGTGCTGTGTAAAGTTCAAGTGAGCATTTGTTTTTTCATTTTGTGTTAACAATGTAAGATTATTTATATCACCTTTTCTCACCTCTGTAACTTTCCAAAAACCAACATCTACAGCAAATGGATGAATTTCTATGTCAAATTCTATGCAGAAGAAACCCAAGATACCAGGAATCTATCCAATATTTATTTTTCTTGTAGCACCAATTTAGATATGCTCAAGACAAAATAGGTTTCACATTGAGCCTTCAACAGATGTCTCCCTAAGCTACATAAGACCTCCAGCATTTCCTGCTTGCCAATTTGCTTGTGTAACAGAAAGTCAATATTACAGAATCACGTAATTTTGTTTCTTTACTCTTCTCTCTTGGCAGGAAAACTACTCTCTCATTAAGGGTGAATTCAGAGATGCAAAAAGACAATATTTCTACCCAGTTGTTTTTTGAGCTCTTACCAAGAAATAAAATACGAATGCACATAGAACTGGCATCAGGATACAAGTTCACATCCATTACCCAAAACTGCTTTTCCAATAATCTCTAAAGAATAATCATAGTTGCTATGTTAATAAAAGAATGCAAAAATGAGCCATAGGTTTATCTTGGCTCTTTCCTGGATTTCTTGGCCTGTCAGAGGCAAGTGTGTTATCTGCTGAACGCCTTCCACCAAAGCTTTCTCAAGCACCGAGGCTAAGTAGGAGACCCCAAGAAACTGCAAAAGATAGAGAAGCAGTATAAGTGGCCAAATTGGACAAGTTATATCTTCCAAATGCTGCCCCTAGGAACTCTAAGCCAGCTGTTGATTCTTTTACAGCCCAATCAGGAAGCTATATTGTTAGTCTAGCCCATAAAGTTATATTATCAACTGCAGGGATCATATTAGCAAAATATCTTTACTTGATATAAAAACTATAAAATTTATTGGTAGAAAATAATGCAGCCTCTATATGTTTCTATGTGAACAGGCACACATGCATACACACATACTAAACTTCTAATTCTATAAATTATCATCAGTTAGGAGGTAAGATTTCTTTTAAGTACAAAATAGAAGCTATCTTATACCTATGGATGTTCATCTTTCATCTCCAGCTTTCTAAAACAGTCTATTGAAGAAATGTAATTATTTTCCCAGTTCAATTCTTCTTCTGGTTGGCCTCACATAGCTATCACGCTTGGAACACCTGACAGGACCATTAAGCAAAAGGTCCAAAAACAAAGAAAATAAGAGAGGATTTTAAAGAATTGAATAGAAAAGCAACCTTTTTGGCTCAAATGCTTTCTCACATATTTAGTAGTATGTTGATTACTGGAGCACAAGCCTTTATCAGCCTCAATGGGAAGCTGTGATACCATAATGGTAATGAAAAACTACTGTCAGTAGGCTACATTATAGTGTCATTTAATTGCTCAGATAAAAATTGTGAAAAAGAAAACAAAAAAAAGTCTTGTTTATAAACATCATAAAGAGTAATATTAAACAGGAAAAATGGAATTACATGCGATAAAAAAAAACAGACTATTGAGCCTAAAGGAATACAAAATGAAAAACCTCAGACTTCAGGTATTTCTTTTTCTTCTGTTCTTTTCTCCTCTCTGCTCCTTTCATCCATTCTCAGGGCTTTACAAATCTATATGCAGAAGATTTCCAAATTTAAATCCTAAACCTAAATCCCTCCCCTCAGCTCTAGACTTGTTTATTATTCTATTTTCTTAGCATTTCTATTTTTATATGTAAAAGAAATCTTATAGTTAATATGATCGAAATAAACAACTTGATTTCAAAATCTTTTCAATATGCTTCTCGGTAGATTTCCCAATTTCCATTATGTCATATCCACCTGGATGATTTGGCAAAAACCCAGGAGTCCTCCCTTTACATGGAATCCATGGAATCTACTAGATCTCAAAGCTAACATCACATCATATCTGCAGCTACTATCCTAGTCTGCTGCAAGGGCATTTTTCTCCTAGACGCCTTTAATGTCCTTCTAACTAGAACCCACATTGCAAACTACCCCTCTAGGGATCAGTATCCACATAAAAATCATACTGATTTTTTCACTGGAACATCAGCTTGTTTAGCAGGAAATAATTTCATCAACTAGCAGGTGATACTTGGTATAGAAACCCATCTCCATTATTGACCTATAACAAACAGTCAAGCTACTAAGCTTAATGATGTAGAATGCTAGAGTTTAGTCCACTTAAAATTAACGTAAAATGGAAAAGCACAAAGTACTTTTGTTTCCTCCTTCACCAGTCATCAGTGATTCCATCTAGCATCATATTCTTTTCTGCATGTGGCCTACTCTTCTGCATGGTTCTCGTAGGTCATTTTCCCCTGGCCCACTAGCTGCTAAATGTTACCCGTGCAAGTTATACTAAACTGTTGTTTAGTATGGACTCACAGTGCATAAGTCTGGAAGAGTATCTATGCTTATTTACTTGGGTGAACTCTCTTCCACTGCAGATTATGTAAACTGTGGAAATAACGCATATTTTCATAATGAATATTCCTGAGAGAATGGAATCTTAAGTGAAAGAATTCAAAAGGTTCAATGAAAATTGTTATTAGTTATCTAAGTCTTATGAAGTAGGGAGTTTATCAGGGCCAGTTGGAAGAACACTAAAAATAAATGAATAAGGAGATATTTCTAATCCATGTTCTCAAATTTCAATATGCTTTAGAATCACCTGGAGGTCTTATTAACACAAAAATTGCTGGACCCCACCCCCAGAGTTGTTAATTCAATCGATACAGGGTGGTTCAAAATTCTGCATTTCTAACAAGTTCCCAGGCAATGCTGATGCTGCTGATTCTTAGAAATCTCACTTTGAGAACTTCTGTTCTACTCTAAATGCCAGAAAGTAGCTGCCAATGAAATGAACTGTCTTGATTTCACCTGAACTTATTCTTATCAGAGACTTCCTACAAAGAGTTTAATCTATGTCCTACTTGTAGCCCCTCTACACCACAGGAAAGTCATGGCCAACAGAAGCAACTCTGGACTCTGAGAAGAAATCAATTAAAAGATGAGAAATTCTGCAAAAAGGAGACCCTGTATGCTTGTCCTGAAAGGCAGAATATCAAATTCACAGGGCAACCCACTTAAGTCAATTTTAGCAGTAGTTCACCCAGAGATCTTTATTCAACTGATCTGGATATTAGTATTTTTTAAATCTCCCAAGGTTTTATGAACGCACATCCATGATTGAGAACCAATATAGTCTGGCATGATTGGATGTCCTAACTCTTCTAGACTTTCCTCCTTTTTGGCCATGTTAGTTTATCAAATTAGCTCTATACATACCACCTGAAACACACAGGAAATAATCTAAGGCAGTGGTTCTCAGACTGGGGAAGTTTTTGCCACCGCCCTCCCCACAGGATATGTGGCAATGTTTTGAAATATTTTTGATAACCTTGACTCAGTAGTGCTACCAGCATCTAATGGGTGCAGGCTAAACACGCTGCAACACATAAGAGAGTTTCCTACGACAAAGAATTACCCAGTCCAAAATATCAACAGTTCCAAAGTTAAGGAGCCCTGGTCTAAGCATGAGGCATGAAGTCTCCATGTTTCTCCTAGAAGAGTATGTTTTTAACAGTATGTATAGTATCAGCAAACTTTTTTTCCTTTTTAGAAGGAGCACGCTTTATTGGGAAGAGAGCACTGATAATGGTCATTCTACACATCATGCTCAGAAATGTACACAGTACACAGGATGTTTTGTTAATGAAAATCAACTGGAACATGGGTTCCTCTAGGCAACACCCCAACCTCATCGTGCCAAGGGGTCAGACATTCTAAGCTATTTCCTTGAAGGGAACTGTAGCTTGCCAGAGATAGAAGTGATGAATATAAAGACCCCTGTGGGGGTCATTCTCTATAACCCACGTGGCACAGGTAAAACCTTATTAGCCAAAGCAGTAGCAAGGCAAACCTCAGCCACTTTCTTGAGAGTGGTTGGCTCTGAACTTATTCAGAAGTATCTAGGTAATGGCCTCAAACTCATTCAGGAATTGTTTTGAGTTGCTGAGAAACATGCATCCTCAGGGGCGCCTTCTTGTTTTTTTACAAAGAGTATTTTCTTTAGATTTTTTGAAGTCTTTATTTGTTACTTTTATTCTATGTTTTCTCAAGGCCATTGGACCAGCTTCCATATAGATTGCTTTGATATTAGCACCTGAGAAGTCATTTTTAGCTTGATCAAATCATCCAGTGTCACATCACTGGCCAGCATCATTCTGCTTGTGTGGATCTGAAAGATGCGCTTCTTGGTCTTTTCTTCAGGCAGGAGGAATTAGATCTTCTTGTCAATGCATACTGGTCTGATAAGTACTGGATTCAAAGTTTCTATTTAGTTTGCTGCCATGATAACTTTTATGTCTCTCCTTGAATCAAATCCATTTAACTGGTTCAACAGTTACAACGTTGTTCACTAAATTTCTCTCTCACCACCAGAATTTGAGTCATATCTTTTTGTCCTAATAGCATAAATTTCATCAATAAACACAGTAGATAGTGCATGTTCTTGCATTCTTTTCTGAAGGAGTTTGGGCCCATTGCCTAGCTATTTCTGAATAAGTTCAGAGCCAACCATGCTCTAGAAAGCAGCTGAGGTTTGATTTGCTACTGCTCTGGCTAATAAGGTTTTACCTGTGCCAGGTGGGTCACAGAGAATGACCCCCACAGGGAGCTTTAAATCATCTTTATAATATCCAGGATGAGTGAGAAGAAGCTCCACAGATTCCTTAATTTTCTGGATTTGATTGTCTAACCCTGCCAATGTCAGCATAGGCCTCCTGTAGGGACTTTTCCACCTTCGTCACTGTGATCAAGGGATCCATGTTATCCATCAGCATCTCTATTATGGCATGCACCTTGTGATTGATTAGGACCAAGCAGTCTGGTTCCAGCAGATCCTTGTCTACAAATAAAAGAACACTAACATAAGTTCTACAAATAAAAGAACACTTGTCTACAAATAAAAGAACACTAACTGAGCCCACAGATGTAGACACAATTGTGTGACTGTCATCAAAGGTCTCTTCTGAGGTTCCTACTGGCATTGGGATCCTCCTCAGATCATCCATCTTTGATCTTTCCTCCTCTTGCTTTTCTTCTAAAGGCTTCATTTGTTCCTGATTTCTAATGAATTCTTCCTCTATGAGAAGACAGTATTTAATTCCAACTTCAGTAATTTTAACTAGTACTGACTGTGAGGTGTCACCAGACATAGTTTGCTGGCAGCATCTGGTCTCTTTGTTTTCTTCTTCTTTTTCCACACACTAATTGGTACAGGAGGTTCGTATTGCTTTACTTATCCTTGTCAACCTTCTCGTCATCTCCAGTATGACCACCATTCCAACTGACCCATCTTGATTCAGCTGCTTGAAGCATCAGCAAACTTAGATAAAAGCAATCCTAGATCTTTTGATTTATGGTGGTGAAAAGGGGAAAAGAAGAAACTCAAATCAAGCCAAATAAAAGCCTTATAACTTAAAACTATAAAATAAACAACAAAAATATGTTATCTTTCTCATACTTCTGCCTAAAGCCAAGACCTGAGTGTGCAATATTAATACAATTTTTAATGTTTCACTTTGTGCTGTTTTTTAAACAATTTTTAGACTTCATTGTAAGATTCTATTAATGAAACAACTGTAGTAGTTAATGGGAATGCATTATTAGTTATAAAGCCTTATAGTGTACTCTCCAGGAAAATTGGGAAAGCTTGGCATAGTTTAGAAAGGTCAAAACAGTTTATGGCATACTGGGATTAAGAATGTCATTTCTCAATCATTTGGTTAAGTCAATGTGTAAATACCTAATATGAAATGCAGAAGCCTCATTTGGGCTTTACTTTATTGATGTTTGTCATTGATTCTTTCATTACTGCTTCTCATCAAGATGTTCTCACTAATTACTACTGGCACAAAATCACATTCTGTATTTTCTCTCAAGATCAGATTTTTCCCCCCAAGTGAATGAAGAGGGAAGGGTATATCTAAGTAATAATACATTTTATCACCTTTCTGCTTTTTTTTTTTTAATTACCACTGACACTGGAAGCATTTTGTTATCTCTATTGTTTTAACATCAATAAAATTAAATTAAATGAGGAAATAAAGTCAAGATATATAAGTTATTTAATCTAAAAGTTGATTTCAGACAGAGAATAGGTGAACAATTGACATCATTTCACTGAATTAGGCTGGGAAGAAAATGCTTTCTATGCAAACAAAAAAAAGGCAAGAAATATGAGAATGCCAAGCAGGATGTCTTCTGAATATACATACCCTCTGCTGCCTACTTGAAAAGAAAGAGCCCTGATGTTACTGCATAACCAGATATTTCCAAAGAGTTCACAGTTTAGGAACCGGGAGGAAAGGCGAAAGCAAGAACTAGAATTTGCTGAGTAGCAACTATACACCCTGGAAAATGAAAGACACATTAGACATATAAACTCTCATTTGAGAAAAAAAAATTGTATAAACACTGTCAACAAGACAGAAAATAGGTCAAGAGAGATCAATTAGCCAACTTTCCCTCAGTGCCGATAGGTGATTGACAAGGCAGTATAACTGATCTTTCTCAAATCTTTGCAGTTTACAAATTCTAAATCCCATTCCATTTCATCTCATAATTACCACATGAGCTGAGCAAGAAAGGTCTTATTCTAGCAATAACAGAGATGAGGAGACTGAAACTCACTGGTATTGAGCAGAGTCTCAGGATCAACCATTTAGTAAGTGACAACATGGAAATAAAAAAAATATGTCTTTTTTTCTACCACTCCATGATGATTACAGAAAGATTCTAAAATGATTATATAAATCAAGCTCTCAATAACCCTTTCAGGGCTGAAATCAAAGAACCACCAGTTATCAAATGTATTGCTCATTTAAAGAAATGGGTAGAAATGAATCATATTTATTTATGCTGGAGCTTAGCTTAACACAGATTTATCTGACTGAGTTATAAGAGCATCTAATCCATCCCCTGTCCAACTGCATTGGCTTCTTCCCATTTCCTGATATTGTTCCTCTTTTCTCAGGCCCCTACTTTTATCCTCGCCCCCTGTTTTCATTTGCCCCACTTTTCTTTTCTCGATATTATGCAGTGAGGGTGTGAGTATGAATTTGTATATTTCTATTTGAGGAGGTGGAAATTTAGTAGTATGTGTCTAGAGTCTTAACATGATCATATTCTTAGATGTAGAAATCCACTTTATATAATGTATCCTAAGGGAGTGATTGAAACTAAATGTAAAAACAGGACTCCTGTCAGTTTCTAAGGAAACCCAAAGGCAGCAGGTACCAACCACTGCCGCCTTACAAAGAGAGAGGCTGGGCCATTCAAGATGGGCTGGCAAAAAGGATATAGGAGAATTGATTATGTGACCCTTATCTACAAAAAGAGGTTAGAAAGGCTGAGAGCAGAGACGGAGACTGGCAAAAGAATTTATCTGAAGCAGGTTGTTAGTGGGTTATGACCTTTTCCCTCCGTGCTGCCATGTGGAAGGAGGGAGCAGAACACTCCCCTTCATCTCCTGTCAACTGAAAAGGCCTCAAAGTGACCATTTAGGGAGCTTGCGGTGGGGGTATGAGCAGGGCAGATCATTTTCTACTCCTGTCTAAAATCATATTCCTTAGGGGAACAGATGAGGATGGAGAGTGCAGATGGAGTGTGTGTGGGGAAAGAATGGAGTACAAACCAACCAGCCCCTTTTTCATGCCCTTAGCCTACAGCCAGCTGCAAGTGAATGCATAATTTCTGATTATTATTTGTGATTACAAATGACTGGGGGACTTTGTTATTTGAGAGTGAGAGCATTATTTTTCTATATGGACTGCCCTAGATTTTAACAGATAGTAACTTTAAAATTTTCTTTATTATCCTCTCCTGTGTTTTTCTACTTTATCTACTTAAATGCTTGTTTTATAAGTAAAATAAAGTGAAAAAATATTAAGAAAATGATCTGTGTTAATATCAAACTGGAGAAAAGATTTTAGTTCTGTTTTACAAACTTTTTCTTTCTAACTTTATTTTAATAACTAAATTACTTATATATAGAGAAACCACTCATCAAATTTGCTAATTATATAATAACATTTTATTAATTACAATCATCATTCTGTACATTAGATGCTCAGAACTTATTCTTCTTATAACTGAAAGTTTATACTTTTGACCTGTATCTTCCCATTTCCCCCTTCCCAAGCCTAGTTGCTAAGAGCAGATCTTAGGCATTCTCACCACACATACACAGATACACACATACACACACATACACACACACAAAGTTAACTATGTGAGGTGATAGATGTATTAATTATCTTGATCTTGGTAATCGCTCCACTATATATATATATATAAAATCATATATATATATTAAATCATCACTTTGTATACCTTAAATATATGCAATTATATTTGTCAATTATTCCTCAATAAATATATGCAATTATATTTGTCAATTATTCCTCAATAAAGCTGGGGAAAAACTGAAAAACAAATAGATGATAGACAAATAAATAACTAAACAAATAAATAAATAAAATTTCCAAGCATTAATCTCTCTACCCCCCCAAAAAAATTTGCTAATTATATATGAATAGAAGGGATTGCAAAGCAAATAATTCCATCATATCAACTCAGTGAGGTTAAAGTTATTACTCACATTTTATAAATGAAAAAACTACATTTTCATAAGCCATATGGGCTTAAAGTCATTTAGCCACTAAGTAGCAGGGTCAAAATTCCAAATTCTTTCCACTGGCCTAGAGTCTGTTTTAAAGATGATTTGCACACGAGAAGAACAGAATCAGTTGATTTTGAATATCCTTTCTAAATCTGAATGATTATCAATCATTCGTTGCATTAAATTAAAAAAAAAAAGCAAACTCATTTCTGTAAAAGAAGGAAAGCGCATCTGAAAAGGAAATGTTTACCTTGCTGTATTTACATAGTTTGCCAAATACTTGAAAACACAAACTGTCAATGAAAATTTAAGTCTCTACAAGCCAGAAATAGCTGTGAAAGTAAATATTATATAAGAAATAGTATAAAAACTGTGAAATCCAAAGATGCATTGTCTAAAAAACAAAAGATGGCAGAAATGTTGTCAATTTTGTGTATATGTGAAATTTAATCATTTATTGATAACAGTACTTATGCTATTTCTCTAATTTGATAGCAACTATTTCACAGCTTGATGAAAGACAGACTTTTGCTAAACCTTTCATTGACTAGGAGCTGCCAAAAAGGAATTAGAAATCATTTCCATTTCACATAACCAACTTGAGAATATGGAGTTAATTTGAAATCTTTAATATATTCACAATATCTCTAAAGACCAACGAAGAGCAAATTTAGTTTGAATGCAAAGCCTCTGTTTGCACAACCACTTAAATTAAATTGGAACAACATACTTACTCTTTTAAGCTGTAGCCCCTTTCATAGTTCTGATGTGTTTAGAACATTAGTGTCTCAGAGAGTATACTGATGGAGAAAGAAATGCAGAATTAATAACTAATTAGAAATCTGCAGATGAAATTTTTCTCCTGTCTAATAATGTAGCTGAGTTGAAGGGTTAGCATCCTTCTCTGCAAAAACCAACACTTTCTTAGGAAATTCATACCAAAATGAAGAGACATGACAGGACAGATGTGTAATCTTAGCATGTAGGTTCAAGAGAACACACAGATTTATTTGCAAAATGCTTCCTATATTTAGCATATATATTTGTTCAACGAATATATACAACTGACAACAGTCTGGATAAAGTTAATATAAATTTTTCTAACTGAGAAGTCTAAAACCAAAAGAACCTATCTCGGATCTCTAGCTCCCAGTGGTATGTTGACGAAATTCTTGGCTGTTTAAGAACATTCTTCACCCTCTGCACTGTATAAAAAATTGTGTGCCTTCTTCAGGCCCATCAACTTAACAATTCAACTATATACAGATTGTTTTAAATAATGTTTTTGAGTTCCAGTCAAGATGGTAGAGTAGGTGGATGCTGTGCTTACCTCCTGCCATGACCACATTAAAATTGCAACTAAAATATAGAACAATAAACCTGGAGAACCATCTGAAAACTAAATGAACAGAAGTTCTATAACTAAGGATATAAAGAAGAAGCCATCTCAAGACTGGTAGGAGGGGCAGTGACATGAAACAGGTTGGCCGACACCCACATGTCACAGTTGATAACTGGGAGGGATATCCTGGCTGCAGAGGTCTTCTTGAACAAAAAGGGACCCCAGCCCTACACCAGGATCCCCCAGCTTAGAGCACCAGTGCCTGGAAGAGCAGTTTCCACAACATCTGGCTATGAAAATCAGCGGGGATTCCACCAACAGGATGAGACTGAAGGCTGTTAAAACTCCAGATGTCTTCTTAAAGGACCTACACACAGATTCTCTCACTCCCAGGCACTCTCCCTCTCCGGCTCTGGCTAGGAAGGTGCCTGAGACATATAAGTAGAGACTGAGTTGTGTGGCTTCAGGGTAAGGGCTAAAAAGAAAGTCATCATTGTTCCTGTGTTGAGCCCTCCTCTCATGTTGCTGGTGAGTGGACGCCATTTTCCTGTGTTGAACCCTTCTCCAATATGGCCAAATCTAAATTTTTGTTGGTTTTGTAGCTTTGTTCACTCCATCCTGGTGAATCCCTGGAACTCTGCCTCCCCCAACTTGTGGGAGAACTACCAGGGACATTTTTGCGACTGGGGTGGGGCAGCTGTTGTTACCCTGCACTGCAGTTTTTCTTAGACAACTCTTGGGGGTCCGTGGGCCCCAGGTAGGTGGCAGCTGGCTTTAGTGGGCTCTTAGACTTCTGCAGAGCAGCCCCAGGCTCAGCACTGGCACCAAAACTAAATCTGCATTAACCTGTTGAACATCACTCACCTCATGCTAGTGACTCGCTGAGACCCATCTTCCAATCCAACTCCAGTACTACCCATACAACCTGAGGCTCTTTTAGCAGCTGAGCCTTATAGACAACTTGCAAGCAGTGACAGGCCTAAAGGTTCCCTGGGCCTTTTGCTGAGCTTCCCCAAGACCAGTATTGGTGACAGCAAGCTTTTATTCACAATATGGCCTCTCCCACACACCTCCATGTTTGGCATAGGCAGCGACCAACCCTAGATCACCTTGTTGCTCCTACCAGATGGCTCCAGACACAGACAGTGGCTGACCTGGGCCTGTATAGGAGCCGCTTCCAAGAGGCACAAGAACCAGCATACCTAATGGCTAGCTTCAAACCATAACAGAACAACATTAAATTAGCCTCATAAGCCGCACACACAAAGGATCGTCTGGCAGGCACCAGAGCCCACCAGGGAAAATCCAGCTTCATGGAATTAGACTTCCCCACCCTACAGCAGCTCATACACTATGGTTATGGCTAATTCTCACAATCAGTAAGCCTGAGAGTCAATCTCACTCACAAATGTGCCAACAGCAATCAAAGCTCAACTACACCAGAAGGGCACACACAACCCACATAAGGGACACACCTAGAGCACCTGGCTCAGGTGACCAGGGAGACTGGGCCACACAGGACACTTACTAGATAAGGCAAACCCAAAAAGAATGGACAACATAGCAGATTTACCACACACACACACACACACACACACACACACACACACACGAAGCCAAAATAAGAAAACAAAAAATCATGTCCCAAATGAAAGAACAGGAGAACTCTCCAGAAAAAGAACTAAACAAAATGGAAGCAAATAATCTACCAGTTACAGAGTTGAAAACAATGTTATAGGGATGCTTTAAGAACTTAATGAGAGCTTCAACAAAGAGATAGAAAACATAAAAAAACATAAAAAATAGCAGTCAGAAATCAAGAGTACAATAATTGAAATGAAGAAAACAGTAGAAGGAATCAACAGAAGAATAGATACAAAAGAGGATCAATTTAGCAATTTAGAAAACCAGGTAACAGAAAATATCCAAAGTGGGCAGCAAAAAGAAAAAGAAGAAAAAAAAATGAGGATAGTATAAAGGACCTGTGGGATAACACCAACCATAACAATACTTGCATAATTGTGGTACCAGAAAGAGAAGAGAGAGAACAAAAGATCAAGAACCTATTTGAAGAAATAATGACTGGAAACTCCTCTAACCTGGCGCAGAAAACAGACATGCAAGTCAAGGAAGCACAGAGTCCCAAGATTAACCCAAGAAGGCCCATATCAAGACACATCATAATTAAAATGCCAAAGTTTAAAGACGAAGAGAGGATCTTAAAAGTAGCAAGACAGAGGCAGTTAGTTACCTACAAGAGAGTCTTCATAAGACTGTCAGCTGATTTTTCAACAGAAACTGCAGGCCAGAGGAATTGGCAGGAAATATTCAAAGTGATGAAAAGTAAGGAACTACAATCAAGATTACTCTACCCAGCAAGGCTTACATTTAAAATTGAAGGAGATATAAAGAACTCCTCAGACAAAAGAAAGCTAAAGGAATTCATACCACCGAACAAATATTACAAGAAATGTTAAAGAGACTTCTTTAAGAAGGGAAAAACAAACAAAACAAAAAACCATGAATATAAATAATAAAATGGCAATAACTATATACTTATCAACATTCACTTTAAATGTAAGTGATTTAATGTTCTAATCAAAACATATACTGTAGTTGAATGGCTAAGAAAAGAAGTCTCATTCTTATGCTGTGTACAAGAGAACCACTTCAAATCAAAAGAGACACAGATTGAAAATAAGGGGTTGGAAAAAAGATTTTCCATGCAAAAGGAAATAAACAAACAAACAAAAAACTAGGGTAGCAATACTTAGACAAAATAGACTATAAAACAAAGGCTATAATAAGAGACAAAAAGGAATATTACATGAAGGATAGATCCAACAAGAGGAGATAATCCTTGTAAACATTTATGCATCCAACATAGGAGCACTTTACTACATGAAGCAAATATTAACTGACATAAAGGGAGAGGATTGACAGCAATACAGTCATAGTAGGAGAGTTAACACAACACTGACATCAAAAGATAAATTTCCAGACAGAAAATCAATAAGAAACTACAGACTTAAATGACATATTAGATCAGATGGATTTAATTGATATTTTTAGAGCATTTCATTCCATAGCAGCAAATATACATTCCTTCAAGTGCACATGGAACATTATCCAGAATAGATCACATGTTAGGTCACAAAACAACTCTCAATAAATTTAAAAAGTCTGAAATCATACCAAGCATCCTCTCTAACCACAATTGTAAAATACTGGAAATTAATTATAAGGAAGAAATCAAGAAAATAAATCAAAAGATACCTGGAGATAAATGAAAATGAAAACAAATGACCCCAAATCTATGGGATCCAGTGAAAGCATTCCTAAGAGGGAAAACTAATAGCAGTATAGGCCTATTTCAAGAAACAAGAAAAATTTTAAATAATCTAACCTTACACCTAAAGGAACTAGAAAAAGAACAACAAACAAAGCCCAAAGTGAGTAGAAGGAAGAAAATAATAAAGATCATAGTAGAAATAAACAAAATAGAGCCTAAAAAAAAAACAATAGAAATGATCAATGAAACCAAAGCTTGTTCTTTGAAAAGATAAACAAAATTTATACATCTTTAACCACACTTGACAAGTAAAAATGAGAGAGGACCCAAATAAATAAAATCAGAAATGAAAGAGGAGAAGTGACAATGGAATCCACAGAAATACAAAAGATTATAAGAAAATACTACAAACAATTATATGCCAACAAATTTGTCAATCTGGAAGAAATGGATAAATTCCTAGAAACATACAATCTTTTAAAACTGAATCAAGAAGAAACAGAAAATTTGAATAGACGAATTACTACTAATGAAACAAATCAGTAAAAAAAAAACCCTCCCAACAAATTGAAGTCCTGGACTAGATGGCTTTACAGGTGAATTTTACCAAACATTTACAAAAGAATCAACATGTATCCTTCTCAAACTATTCCAAAAAATTCAAGAAGAGGGAAGTCTCCCTTGACTTCAAAGCCAGACAAAGACATTACAAAAATACAAAAACAAAAACAAAAACAAAGATTGGCTGATATCCCTGATGAACATAGATGTAAAAAAACCTCAATAAAATATTAGCAAATAGAATTCAGTAATACACTGAAAAGATCATACGCCACAATCAAGTGGGATTTATTCCTGGGATGCAAGGTTGTTTCAAAATCTGTAAATCAATTAACATGACACACAATTTAAGTGGATAAAAATTATATGATCATATGCACAAAAAGCATTGGACAAAATCCAGCATCTATTTGTGATAAAAACTCTTAGCAAAGTGAGAATACAAGAACCATACCTCAACATAATAAAGACCATCTATAACAAACCCAAGGCTAACATCCTTCTCAACGGGGAAAAGCTAAAAGAATTTTCATTATGATTAGGAATAAGACAAGGATGTCCACTTTCACCACTTTTATTCAACATAGTATTGGAAGTCCTTGACACAGCAATCAGAAAATAAAAAAAAGACATCCAAATTGGAAAGGAAATAGTAAAACTGCCATTATTTGCAGATGGCAAATACTATGTAGAGAAAACTCTAAAAATTCCAACAAAAAACTGTTAGAATTGATCAATGAATTCAATAAAAGTCACAGGATATAACATTAATATTCAGAAATCTGTTGCATTTCTATATACCAATAATGAACTATCAGAAAGGGAAATTAAGAAAACAAACCCATTTACAACTGCATCAAAAAAATAAAATACCTAGGAACAAATTTAAATAAAGAAATAAAAGACTTGTACTCAGAAAACAATAGACATTCAAGAAAGAAACTAAAAAAGATACCAACAAATGGAAGCATATATTGCAGTCATGGATAGAAAGACTTAACATCATTAAAATGTCCGTACTAAGTGCAATATATACATTCAATGCAAATATCAATAGTATTTTTTTTTTCACAGAACTCAAACAAATAATCCTAAAATTTATATGGAGCCACAAGTAACCCCAAGTAACCACAGCAATCTTGAGAAAAAAGAACAAATTTGGTGATATCACAATACCTGATATCAAACTATACTACAAGCCTATAGTAACCAAAACAGCATGGTACTGGCATAAAAACAAATATATAAATCAATAGAACAGAAAAGAGAGCCCAGAAATAAATCCATTCCTATATGGTCAAGTAATCTCTGACAAAGAAGGAAAGAATATATAATGAGATAAAAACAATCTATTAAATAATAGGTATTGGGAAAACTGGACAGATACATGCAATAAAATGAAACTAAAACACCTTCTTACACTATATATAACAACAAACTCAAAATGGATTAAAGACTTAAATTTAGATTCCAAACCATAAAATTCCTAGTAAAAAATACAGGCAGTAAACTCTCTGACATTGCTCTTAGTAATATTTTTTTCTGGTATGTTCCCTCAAGCAAGGGAAACAAACAAACAAAAATTTAAAAGGGGACTACATCAAACTAAAAAGTTTTTGCACACAGCAAAGGAAACCATCAACAAAATGAAAAGACAACCTACTGAATGGAGAAGATATTCACCAATGACACATCCAATAAGGGGTTAATATCCAAAATTTATAAAGAACTCACACAACTTAACACTAAAAAAACTAAAAATCCAATTAAAAAATGAGCAGAGGACCTGAACAGACATTTCTTCAAAGAGGACACACAGCTGACCAACAGACATATGAAAAGATGCTCAATGTTACTAATAATCAGAGAAACATGAATTAAAGCCACAATGAGATATCACTTCACACTTGTCAGAATAGTCATCATCAATAAATCAGTAAAGAACAAGTGTTGACAAAGTTGCGGAGAAAAGGGGACACTTGTGCACTTTTGGTGGGGTAGCAAATTGGTGCAGCCACTATAAAAAACAGTATAGAGGTTCCTCAAAAAATTAAAAATAGAACTACCATATGACCCAGCAATCCCACTTCTGGGTATTATCTGAAGAAATCCCAAACATTAATTTGAAAAGATATATACACCCCTATGTTCATTGCAACATTATTTACAATAGCCAAGATATGGAAGCCACCTAAGTGCCCATCAATAGATTGGGTAAAGAAGAAGTGGTACACACATACGATGGAATATTACTTGGCCATAAAAAAAAATGAAATCACACATGGATGGACTCAAAAGATATTATGCTAGTAAAATGTCAGACAGAGAAAGGCAAATATCATATAATCTCACTTATATGTGGAATCTAAAGAACAAAATAAACAAACAAAACAGAAACAGACTCATAGATGCTGAGAACAAGCTGATGGTTGCCTGATGGGAGGGGATTGTGGGGCAGGGTGAAAAAGGTGAAAGGATTAAGAAGTACAAATTAGTAGCTACAAAATAGTCATGGGGATGTAAAGTGAAGCGTAGGGAATATAGTCAATAATATGGTAATAATTTTGTATAGTGCCACATGGGTACCAGACTAGTCGAGGAGATCATTTTGTAAATTATATAAATATCTAACCACTATGTTGTACATCTGAAACTAATACAAAATAATACTGAATGTCAACTGTAATTAAAAAATCAAAACGGGGAGAAAAAGCTGAAGGGGAATGATAAGTTCAAACTTCCAGGTTTATAAAACAAATAAGTCATGAGGATGTGGTGTCAGTCAATAATATTGTGATAGCATTGTAAGGTGTCAGATGGTTCCTGGACTTATCATGGTGATCACTTCTTTAGGTATATAAATGTTTAATAACTATGGTGCACACCTGAAACTAATATAATATTGTATGTTAGCTATATTTTAAGAAAAATCTTTAAAAATAACCTTTTGTTGTGGTAAAATGCATTTAACAACATTTGCCATTTTAATCATTTTTAAGTGTACAATTCCACAACAATCTACATTGTTGTGGAACCGTAACCACTATCCATCTCCAGAACCTTTTTTATCATTCTAAACTGAAACTCTGTGTTCAATAAATACCCCTCCCTCTCTCCACACCCTAGTAACCACTATTCTACTTTGTGTCCACACTAGACATCATTCTTCTGCTGTCTCACAGTACTAAAGGACTACTCTAAGTCCTGGTTTGCCTGGAACAGTCCTGATTGACACCTATTGTCCTGGCATTCCACCAGATTTATCACTTTCCCAGATCATTCTTGCCCTCAAAAAAATGTCCCGGTTTTGATGATTAAATAATATAGTTATCTTAGTAGGAGATTGGGTTCTGTTTGGCTAGTGGTTTCCACCCAGGTAAGGAAAGTCACAAATCCTTTTTGGTCTCAAGTGTGCAAAGTTCTCCAAGGCTCCTATCTCCTCAAAGAAGATTGTGGTGAAAAGTATGGGAAAGACAGAAGCTCAGGGATCTTCTCATATTAAATATTTCCTCTTATTCTCTTCTCCGTTCCCCACTCCAAGGAGACTTTATTTATTTAATCTGAAGTCACAGCAGCCTGGATTTTTATTTATTCTTCAGAATAGATAGCTTAGCTTCTGTGTCCCAGGCTATTGAAATTCAAGTGTTTATTTCTACTATGATCCACAAAATATCTAGTCTGAAACTCAAAAACCAAAAATTGACTCTCCTTCCTTTAGTACCATCCTTGTCATGAATCTAGCTGCCCCAAGCCAGAAATTATCATATGGTGACAGGAAATGCTGGGGAAAATGTAATCTGTATTTCAAAATATTGCCCCAACACATTTAAAACTACATTCTTACGACTGTTTTTTCGAGAAATTAAACTTGTACATAGCATTTATTTATTGTGACTGGACTGCTGGCAGCTGTCATTACCCACTGATGTTTTCTGTGGTGAAGAATGAAGTTTCTGTTGGGAAGAGGATACCAGCAATTGCTGCTGATATGGTGTGTCAGGGTCATGCTGAGCTAGGGTGCAGTCCAGGGATAGCCTACCAACTCTTACCAGAAAACCAACTAAGGAGGTAATGTTTGGCAAATCCAGAAGAATTGCACATTAATATATAACTGCTCAGTCTAAATTGAGGACAGAAGATAAAGTAAGGTTACTAATTAAGGTGAGGACTTAGAGTCAAGAGAGTTGAGGAAGTACTAAATAGGGTAGCAAGAGATGAAAGATAGAATCTGAAAGAAAATGGAAATGCAACTGAAATAAGATGTTAGGTAAAAGATGAGGAGCTGGAGAGGAAGAAGAGGAGGGGACAGAGTGCTGGTGACAAAAATTCGACCATTTATACTACCAAAGTGGAAACTGATCAATCTAAAGCAATAGATCTTCCTGATGCCATTTCCATTTCCGTTGGTGGTTTTTCCTGTGATTGCACAATAATTTAGAAAAATCTTAAGTATCTGACTGCACCTGGTTATTTATCTGATCCATTGGACGCTGGCTCTACAAAGTGAGCCCACCCTGACTCACTACTACCACCCATTCTCCCAACACACAGTTCTGTATGATAGAAAAATAAATGTCACAAACAGTTGCCTTTCTTTTTCTTTTTGTTTTTCTAAGTGTACATTTCTACTCAGAATTTCACCTTTAGCTTGAGACTCCATCACCTTACGTTAAAGTGGTTAGCTTATTATACCCGTGTTTTTGCACTGTTATGTTTAAAAGGAAGACTCTCCCAGAAATGCAAATGAATACATTAAATTCACATTTAGTTGTTACTCCATTCCACATATTCAAAGGGCAGAAGTATACATCTTACATTAGAAATTGCTGAGCTCTCTGCATGCAGGCACTCACAGAAAATTATTAGAAGCATTATGGATAGGATGAGCTGTCAATAAGAGAAAAAAACTCTAACCTATCTCTCTCAGTGATATCCTGTATCACAGGGATTTGTACTAGTATCTTATCTATCTTTAAAACCTACAATGCTGATTCTCTGCCCGCCAGAAAATCTTCACATCCGACTTTGAAAATATGTTGCACATTCTACCATGTAAAGTGTTTGTCCCCTGCTAAAAAAAAATTAACCACTGTTAAACAAACTTTATATCATGTCTGGAGCCCCTTTCTTGGGAAGGTGTCAGTTCAGAGTGGAAATGGCTCATTGTAATAGCATGGAGGTACTTCTGTCTCATCTTGCCTCACTTCAGTATGAAGAGCCGACCTGACCTTCAGTACTGACACAGCCAAGTGTCATACTCCTGTTCCACACACGAGAAAGACACATTTATAGAAGATGACAAATATATTTTGAAGGTTGTATCTTTGACCCACAGTTACACAAGTGATATAAGTGGACTGAGAAAAATCAACAGAAAATAACCATTTACAATAGAAATTCATTGACACTTTTTCAGCCAAACGAAACAAAGCAAAAAGTTAATATTCTTTGTATTTCTAAGTCGATAAAGTTTTATTTCCAGATCGATAATTTTCATATTAATTTTTTCTTTTCATTAAAAAATATTTGAAGAAAAATCTATTGGAAATGGCTAGAATATTAGATCTTGACAGAAACAGATAATCATGTCATTTCATTGAAATAAATGTTTCTACCATAGCATAAAACAAGTTATTTGGGAGCATTACAGTACTGAGAAGTGTACACGAATTGTTTCTAAGAATACTCAAGATTATGCAAGAGCATCAGAAAGAAAGGAAAAGACCAGAAGAATTTAGGAGGGTAATTCTCCCACTGCTTTCTTCATAGCATTCTTCTATTGAAAAACCACAAATAACTAAAATCACACTCCTGGGTCCTGTATAATCTGCTCCTAATTGCACACTCAACATTTTGGCGATAAAGGAAGAGACTAGCCTGACTGTTCTCCTCATTATCTCTAAAGTATGTCCCACACTAAGTACCCTCCACCTTTTGCAAATGTTTTCTGATAACCTAGAAGGCTCTCTCCCCACCTTCTAGTGCAGCCTCTGAAGCTTGCAAGACACAGCTTCAGTCCTTCCTTCTCCACAAGGCCTTTCCTGACTCTCCCAGCCCAGAGCAATCCCAACTTCCTCTGAATATGGTCATTGTTTAATACAGAGAAAATATAGAGGTTATAAAAACTTTGAATCGCCCATGATCCCATTATTAGACATGCAAAATAAAATATATACTATAATAACAAAAGTGCTAGGGAAAAAAATAATGTAGGTAAGGGGGAGAAGTATAGGGATAGGGGATGGATGTATGCTGCATTTTCAGATGGGAAAGTTCTCATTAGGGTGAGGCTTGTAAAATGACCTGAACTTTTCATCTCAAAGAAGAGTTCCAGATAGACACAACATGCTAGGCACAATCACAGAGGAGCAAAGAAACCAGTGTGACTAAAGCAAAGAATTAACTAAGAGAGAAAGTATTAATATAAGAGAGGTTAAGAGGGTGGACGAATTGTGTAAGGTCTTCAACCATCACTCTGATTAAGAAACCATTAGATGATGCTGAGCAGAGGAGTAAAAGATCCTGACATGCTATCTCATATTTTAATTGGCCCACCGTGGCTGCTGCTGGAGATAAAGAAAAAAGGAGGGTTATTAGTTAGTAAGTTATTGCAATAATTCATGTAAGAGATGATGGAGGGCTTCACTAGAGTGGTGGCACTGGAGGTGGTAACTGTATTCTGGATATATCCTAAAGAAAGAACTAATAATTGATTGAATATAAAATGTAAGAGAAAGAGAGCCTTCAAGGCTGATCTTCAAGGTTTGGAACCTAGAAAAATAGGAGAATGAAGTTGTCAGTAACCTAGATGAGAAGACTATGGGAAGATTACTTTATTGTGTGTATGTAGGGGGAGAAAATGGTTTGGGATATGTCATGTTTGAGGTGACTTTTATATATCTAAAACTCAAAGTCATTATTTCAAACTTCATTGATAAAATGGAACTGAGCTGGCCATAAGGAATAAAGAAGACTTGAAAAAAATGAAATGAAAAACAATTTTTACACTTAGAAGGGACATGAGTAAACAAAAGTTCTCTCTCTCTCTCTCTCTCATATTGAATGAAGGAATCATAGCTGAATATGTGTAATCTGTGTAGGAAAAGAATGAGTCCATATCAGGGAGGAAAAAGGGAACAGGTTTGATTCAATAGTTCTCTTGCTGGTTCTCACCTTTCCTCTTCCCTATGGCTCTAACTTGCTCCTGGTGTCTGTTTCCCCAGTACCTGTTCCTTAACCAGTCAGCCATGATTAAACTAGCAGGGTCGCCTGGCAGGCATTCTGGGACTTCCCAGAAGGGAGCAGTGAACCTGGCAGGCATTCAATCTGGAGCACCACATAGTGACCTAAATATTTACCATCATAGAAATGAGATTTGATGGTTATGGGTTCAGGATTCCTGGGTCAGTTCATGATACTTTTTGTTCATTACCTTATTCATCAACTTATTCCTTGGAAATATGTTGGTCACCATGTAGACAACAGTTCAAATGCCTTATAGATACTGTCACATACCTAAAACTTTACCATTTACTTGTAGAAGTGAAAGAGGATACTGGTTTTTTGTTGTTGTTGTTTTGTTTTGTTTTATTTTGTTTTGTTTGGGTTGGTAAGAAATGGAGTCTTTCTGGGTGTAATTGACTTGTCCAAAGTCATTAATGTCAATGGTAGGCTAACAAGCAAACAATTCTCTTCATTCTCCTTTAGTTTTCTATTTGCTAAGCAATGCAGCCTCACACTTACAGCTGGAAAAAATAAAATGCACAGTAATTAAGTGATTTACTCCAGGTCGGAGCAGAAGACCATGAGATTGGCATATGAACTTGAAGGGACTGACATGAGTGCTTTTCTGTAGCATCAACCACGTGTAAGTCAATAATCACAGACAAAATTACTTCCATATTAACCATGGCACAGTTTCCAAATGGAACAGTAGCAACTTCTTTATAAGAAAGATAACTAAGAGCAGTTAGAAATCTGTCAAAATCTTTTAAAAAGTATCTTTTCCACTGTAACTTATCTTCTCCCATGTAAATGAATAGTAACAGAAGAATTTCAAAACTAATTCACATGGCCAAAAAGTCTCTGCCCAAGGATAAAAAGAATTGAGAAACAATAGGAAGATAGAATTTCCATTTCCCCCAAATTTATACTCAATGAAAACCCATAGTTTGACACTGTTTTAGAGATTTTAAGTCCAGGACTCAAATATAGCTTTTTATGAATCCTGAGAGTCGGGAATCCTGGACCTTGATATAAAGAAGCAACCTGTGTAATAGAGAAAAGCCAAATAGGAATGAATAATCAACACATACAATCAAGAACAGTACCCTCACTCTTGGAGACTAGCATAACATTTCCTTGGGCCTTGAGGAATTCTAGTCTCAGAATTATTTTTTGCTAGAATTACAATATTCAAAGCTAATAATAAACAAGCAGGACTCATTCCTATGAAAGTCCACCCCCGCTTCCGTCTTCACTATGCTACATACTCGTCCCTGTGCTTCTCCAACTATTAATCCTACTTTCAACTTTTTCCACTATACTGTAGAATTTCTTTTCATCGTTACAGTCCTGTCTTCTGAATGCTCTTCTATATTTATCTGAAACTCTACCTTATACCTATTACCTATTCTTCCTCTTCACAAATTCTTGTCCTCTTCTAATCTGCTTCAGCTACACTCCCAGAACGGCACAGGGGATTATGTTACAATTCAGTTTTACTCAGTATTTTCTCAGCACTCCAAACTCTCAACCATTTGCTTGCTTAATCTTCACTCTCCAACACGGACACTAAGGTAAATCATCTGAGCCCCACCATAGTGCTTCTAGTCTCATTAAATACATTAATCTCCCTATTCCTTCCATTTCCCTACCTGAAAAAATCCTAACTCTGGATCAGTGCTATAAATAGCCTTCTCTGCTCTCGGACTCAAGACTGAACACTTATGGAGAAAATCATACAACAGTGCAAATTTGTGCCACTATGAATTCACAGTCTCCAACCTCGATAACATCAGTTCCCTCCTATAATATCTTTGGTCATTATTTCAAACTGCATCCATTCTCATTAAGCCTCATAATCAACCCTGGCTTCATGCACTGTTAAAAAATAATCTTGGATTCTATTAAGGCTATCTGCTAAGATCTCCATTAAGTACTGTTACTACCTATCATGTCCATACTACAACCATATCAGCTTCCCTCTGGCCTCAAAGAAAAAGATCTTCTTCCTCCTGTGCAAGGCCAACCCTGTCTCTATGCCTTGAATTGTTCCCCTCGGTCTTTTCATTATTTTTTGCCTCAAGATCCTATATTTCTGAATTCTTCTCTTCATTGGCTCGTTCCCTTCAGCCTAAAATCATACCCAAACCTTTCCCAATCTATAAGGAGCTTCTCTTGACACTGCCAACCTCTCTCCTTCCTAAGCACACAAACTTCAGAGAAGGGTGAACTCTTCTGTGAGACCACATAACACACAGAAATCAAGCTTCTGCCACTATCATTCCTATTGAAATTGTTCTTGTCAAAGTCACCAATGACTTTACATAACCAGATAAACATTTATCTTTTGGGTCCCTTAGATGCTTTTAACACTGTTGATCACAACTTCTTTCTTGAAACTCTCTTCAGAATTTGTTTGTTTGTTTTTTTTCTCTGATACTGGTCCCTGACGCGACTCACACACACACTCACTTCTGCGTCTCTCCCGCCCTCTGTCTCCCTCTCTCTCTCCCTCTCTCTCTCTCTCTCTCTCTCTCTCTCTTTTTCTCTCTCTCTCTCTCTCAAGTTAAAACATGTTAGGAAATTAGATTATGGACAGAACAAAATTTTGTGTAAATTAGATAAAATTCCTCTTTCAATAACAGGAATGTAAGAGTATAGGAAACTATAGGTAACCTTCGTAGGATAGGGTGGCAGCCCAGTTTGAAACTACTATCACAGATTTCTAACAAATATGTTCTTTCATCTTAGCTCTATCTAGTTGAGTGGCTGAAGCTTAGAACAAGCTGCCAAGATAGGCATCTGTACAAAGGATTTCAACACCAAGTATTGTAAAGTCTGAACCTGTTACCCCACCATCCAAGATAGCTTCAGATGCTAGATATATTTTAACTCCCATATGAGACTTCTGCTCATGCAGGCCAGCACCCCCATAGTGATTCTCTGATCTTCTCTTCTCCCTTCTGTTTCTACTGTCTGCTTTTAAAGAGTACAAGGGTAAAACATCGCCATAAAACACATTAAACACCCACAAGTTGTTGGTTCCCTATTTAGCCATTGTTCTGTTTCTATCTAGTCCTCTAGTCTAATAGCCAGAGCATACCTTTCTTTTCATAAGCTAGATTAAAAAGAAAATTCCAACTGCTGAAAACAAAATGTAATGGCAAGCAGAGGAATCGATAGAAAGGGTTGTTAGGCATCCCCAAATAAATTCCAAATACTCTAAAATCAATTAATTTAACAATTGACTCTTTTAAAATGCAAATACTCTCCAGGGTTGTAAAATATATCAGTTATTTTACATAGCACTTACAAATCTGAAATATTCATTTATTCATGTGTTAACTTCTTCTGGCCTCTTCCCACTAAAACTCAAGTTCCGTAGTTTCAGGAAACTCAGTTGTCTTTTTCACAGCTGTAGCCACAGTACAAATATCTAATACATATTTTGAGTGACCGAATGATTTCTTAACTTACTGTGTAATATTTTAAGGAGTGACTCCTAGCTTCCTGAAAAGTTTTGGTTTTAAAAAAAGAGTTAGAAATAGAGAGTAAGAGTTGATTTTAAAGAATAGAACATGTTAAAGAAGGGCCATCTTTGAATCACACAGATGATACAATTGTTTACAGGGGGGAGGATCACGGTAGGTAAGGTGCTGCTGGTTTTTCCATTAGATTCTATGATTCTAGTGTGCAGAGGGTTAGCCGTCTAAGAACCTGACCTAAAATAAAGGTGCATGTCATGAATAAACTAGGGAGCTGTTTTGGACAGCTTTTTACTGACCAAAAAACTGCATATAGTTGTTGGTGTGTGCATGCTTGTATATGTGCACACTCGTGTGTGTGCATGTGTGTGTGTACATGCCCCATACTTTGTCTACTTTGCAATATTTCCTAGGATCTTATTGGCACTTGTACATAACTGAAAATCATCTTAGTTCCATGGTACTAAATAGACTGTTAATGCTTGAAAAAAAACCCTCTCCCCTCCAAAAATAATGCTGACCATATTAAAGGATAGTACATAATGATAATGGAAATGGAAACTCTGGACATATATTGACATCTTGGCCCAGAAGACTCAGTACATTTCCAACTCCTACACTTGGAAGTCCAGGAAACAAGTGGAATTCACTAAGAAAGTCTGTGTCTTAATGTCCTAAATTGCCTGAAAATAACCTTTACTTGCGAAGAATCTCAATTCAAAAGGGAATAGAGGCTTAGCGTAAAATTTTGCACCTGGAGTTAGTGGTAAAGCCAAACTTTGCAGGGCTTAAATCATATGGTGATGCTGCAGCCAAGCATTTGCTTGAGTCCAAGAAATTAAATGACAATACTGTGTTGGATCTAGTAAATGATAACTAATGTAACAGCTGCTGCTTCTTCGAGATTTTTAATATGAAGATAGAAAGTTTGCATTTTCTCATTTTAAATATTGGTGTTTGTTCGTCTAACTAGTTAGACATACCAGAGTCATCTTGCTCTTTGATGTATTTTACACTATTATATATTTATCAACTTCATTAACTTATATGACTTTTAATTGACTCTCCCAGGTACCACACAATGAAACTGTTTGAACGGCTTGCCAGCTTCCCCCACTCTCTGCCCACCACAACAGGAAGCAGACAGCACCAGCGCCCCCATGACGTCCTTCTGTTTTTGACATTCAAAGTGACTGCACCAAGTGTGTAAGTTCTCTTTCCACTTTGACCAAAACAAAAAAGATATTTCTCAGGGATATTTCCAGTTACACAAATTAACAGATGTATTATTTAACCAAGGAGAATAAAATGTTTTAAGATTATTATAAGTTAGAAAATAAGAGGATTTTTCCCCTTTGTGATTTACTCATATTAAAAACACACTCAATAATAATAATAATAATAAAAAGCTAAAAAAACTTTAGATTTTAGAAAAAAAATTGAAGTTTAAATAAATCATCTGTAACAGTAAAATATTAGTATGATTTATTTAAGTATTCTGTGATGGCTACTGTCTGGTTATTCTGCGCTGCTTCTCCTTTCTCCATCTCAAAGAAGAATCCATTTCCTGACCACAGAGTAACTATATTGCCCACCCCTGGTAAAACCTTAGTAAACAGTGTCCTAGCCCTAGAGATTGGACAAGAACTGTCATGTGATCTAAGGCAGGAGAATTAGATTCCTTCCTTATGGTTTATCTGGCTGAAACATCATGGAAGACACTCTTCTCTTTCAGAGCTTATAAAGACATGTCCCCAGAGATGTCAGCAGTCTCGTTTCTTACCCTACATAGAATTCTAAAACAGCTTAATCCTAGAGACCATAGCAGATAAAGAACTGATAGTAAGTGCTGATGTTACCCAGGTCTTTGCTCCTCACCCTTGAAAAAAGATCTGCAGGTATCCAGCCATGCAGCCACTCCTTTCATCATCTGATAATTCTTTCTATTTGTGTTAGCTGGTTTGAATTGGATGTCAATCACTTTCCACAAAACAAGTTCTAACCAAAATATCTTAAGTAATTTCATCAAGGATGCATTACATCGAAGTTATTTTTCAACTAAAAAAGAGGTATTCAGGCTATAAATCTTAGTTGAGACAAGGGCTTTCAAGAGAGACAAACACAAATTCAAACTAGAATTCTTCCATTTACAAGCTGTGTGACTTAAGATACTTTAGCCCTTGTTTTCTACTATATAAAATGAGGATAATAATAGCACTGGCCTCACAAAATTTCTGTAAGGTTTAAATGATATATGTGTTCATAGCCCCCGAAAGCTAAATTACTAAGTTTCCTATTTTACAGATAAGAATCCTGGGACTCAAAGAGGTCCAGTAACTTATTTAGTATGACAAAAAATTAAATGGCAGGGTCAGAATTAGAATCCAGCCCTATATTTCTCCAAAACCCCTACGCCTTCAAGCATAGTAGGTTACCATAGGGGATAAGGAAAGAGGAGATAAAAAGAGGGGATAAAAAGAATTCTAACCAAGATATCATGCCTAATTCACTCCTTTAGAATTAAACCACATCTGGTACACATCGCTCATGAAGTAAGGAACGTATACTAGAAAGTATCTTTCGTTTGGGTAAACACTATAACAAAAAAGTTGAAGCCAGACTTCAATAAAACCAGGGACAAACGCACATATGCAACTCTTCTAGTGTTTTCATGTTTAACTATTGGTATAAACAAACTGATTTCTATGCACATCTGGCACTGCAATGTGTACAATGCCTCTTCTCTACTTTCACATCTAAATCTGATAACTTACAATCCATTACAATGTTGAAGCCTTCTAGGTAAAAACATACTAGCATGACTCTGAGTGGAGAAGTATGGCTGCAGCACAATTTTACTCCAACCTCATCCCCTAATCTTATGTCTTTTTGTATGTGAATCTAACACATAAGGCATCAAATAGCTTCCAAAACCACTTAAAAAGTTAAAATTCTTTTTAAATTGTTAAATTCAACTAGACTTACTCTCTAAGCCCTCTCCTTTTCTTCATTGTTTCCTGCTGCCCTATCACAAGCCCATAGGTATCATTCCACATCACGGACACTCAGAAACTAGCTAGAGAGTGGCGGTCTCAGCAGTAGCTTTATATATGTATCAGGAAGACAGTGAAACAGAACTATCTAAATCAGAATTGTCAGATTTTGAGGACAACATGGCTACTGATCACCCCTTTACCACCAGCAAATTTACAGATTACTCTGTGGTCAAACTGCCACTATGTATTTTAAATGATACCAGAATATGAAGAGGCATTATTCTAAGTTACTAACGTATGAAGCAGTGTATAATAAAGAGGCTTTCAATATTTGGAGTTCATATGAATCCTAGGATTAGAGTTGATGAGTCTAGCTTTTTTTATAGCAAAAAGGTTTTAAGATGCACAGTATGGCAATTACTTGACTGGCATCTAGAAGGGAGAGTTTCCCAGGTAAGGACCTCCTTTGATAAAAAAGGGTCCAGTCCTTCGATAGAAAAGCTCTGGGCACAACTCTCTAAATGGGAAAGGGTAGTTGCAAGTGTAGCTCAATTCAACACCTCTGAAATGACTCATTCCTTTTGAGTTTTCATTTTGATTAGTATTGCTTTTATTACCGTTGGCTCCCAGCAAGGTGTTACTCCACTTTTTATAAACCTAGGCCTTCATTAGCTTCCATTATCCCATTATGCTAATTTCATTAGCAAGACAGGCTAGAATTGTCAAGGTAAACATTATATAACACTAAGAAAAAATACACTAGTAAAATACAAGACGTTTGTCACAAAATGTAGAATGGAACTTTTTTTTTCTCGCAATTTTAGCCAGTTTCAAAATTGAGGGTAAAAAAAAAGATGTTTTCATCTTCTCAAGGAAGACTCTAAGAAGCTACTAGATATTCCCCATCTCTTCAGCTAATTGTTACAAGGTGTCTGAACCCATCCTTCTACCTTCATTCCCAACCAGGGGATTCTTTTAAAAGAAGTGTTATGCCTTTCTCTCTTAGCTTGTTATGGAATAGTTGCTTCTTACAATCATATCTTCACCATGAGAAAAGAGAGCTTCCAAAAAAAACCACTATGAATTTTGCAGATGTCAGAGAACAGACTGGTAACTCAATCCCATGGTGGGCATTTACTCAACTATGGCAATCGCTAGCCTCAATGGAGTGCCTCTTCCAGAGCACTGTAGGAAAACTGTCATGTTTCTGCTAGAGTTTGGTTGTATATTTGAAGCAACAGACCAGATTACATTTCTTGCATGCTGGAGAATACCTGGATCACTTCATGATTACAGAGCATGGGAAAAGGGCAGCAGTAAGACAGGTCTCCTTAGTGTGGTAAAGATGCACAAGTTTCCTGATGACAAAGTAGATGCTACAGAAAACAATAAATTGGAGCCATTTTGAAGATATCCCACCCAAAAATATTTGAAGCAACAGACCAGATTACATTTCTTGCATGCTGGAGAATACCTGGATCACTTCATGATTACAGAGCATGGGAAAAGGGCAGTAGTAAGACAGGTCTCCTTAGTGTGGTAAAGATGCACAAGTTTCCTGATGACAAAGTAGATGCCACAGAAAACAATAAATTGGAGCCATTTTGAAGGTATCCCATCCCAAAAGAAAGTTGGCTAAGTGAAGGTAGCCAGCAGTGGGAGAGAGAGGAAACTTCACAAAATGCACTGAGAGCACAGCATCCATGTTAGAAGACTGCGCAGTGGAGCGGTCCATGCAGAGGCTCTGAAGAACACACATCTGGGTCCACAGACCCGGACATTTAATATCAGCCTCACAGAGGACATGGAGTGAAGAAAACATTCTAAGAGTATTATCTTAGTGGCTTCTTCACTTTTCCTCTAATTTCTTCTCCTATGCTAAATCCCTGGAGAATCAGGAACACATAAAAACAAAGAGTAAAAGAACTGTTCACATTCCCGTCCCCATGGAAGGTTCCCAAGTCATGGGTCAGGCTTATTGGGGGTAAGAGAAGATTTTTTTAAGTTAGAATGGGGACAGAAGTTTTAATTAAGATTGGAATGGACTTTTATTACTTTAAAAATGAACTTAATTATCAAAATGAGACTGTCTTTATTGCTGAATATGACTGAAAGCATTACCATCTGCATGGATCCCAAGTGTTCAAGTGAAGGGAAAAGAGGATTAAAAAGAATATTTTAAATATTCAAAGACTAAAAATAAATTCATTCACTGCTTATATCCCATCTAAAAGAGCTTAATTAGTTAACTTATTAATGCAAATAAATAGGAAAACTTGCCAATACATCTTGTCCCTCATCACACATTTTGTATGAATAAAATACACAACCCACATGGAATAAACTTAAGTATTCTACATTGTAGCTAACATTGAAAACAAACTCATCAGACAAACCAGTATCATTGATCTGTACCCAGAAAAATCTTCAGTTCAAGTTCTTTGTCTCAATGATAAAAGTTAAAATTTCAAAATAAACCATACGAGATTCTTCACTATCTAATCTCAATTTGTTCACCTTTTTATACTCCCCTCATTCACCTTGGATGCTCACCTCTTAAGTCTGATCTTAAAAGGACTTTTTACTTCCTTTGCCCTTCACAACACAATGCCCTTCCACATCTCCATATCATTGCATTCATTGTTCTTTCTTTTTGGAAATCTCTCTCTCACGTTTCTACCTTTCCAACCTCTAGTGACCCAGGACAAGCATTTCCTCCATTGTAAGCCCCAACTAAATCCCATGGGCAGAATCATTTGTACTCTGGCCTCTCGCTGCACGTTTTTCAGATTGCCATTGGAGTTCTGTTAGTTTCTTTAATGATTATCTCCTCAGCCAGACTAGAGAAGAGAGACTTATCTCATTCAGCGGTGTGTCCCTGACTCATTAAATACAGTTTCTGCACACACA
>NW_006436298.1:26271665-26287612 GCF_000325575.1 Pteropus alecto | reverse complement strand
ATTACTAGATTCACAAATCCCATGTTTTCCTTTAAGTTAAAGATGCCTAGTGCTACCAGTTGCATTATCTGGTAGAAGAAAAAGAAAAAAGAAACATACTTGCAACCAGCCTACAGAACTACATTATCTTGCCTCACACCTTTATTTCAAAAACAAGAAAAATGAGGTCCACAGAAGCCTGGAATAAGACCAATGCCACATAATAACCCAGTGTGAGTAGCAACCCTGGAACTCAGTTTGTTCTCCTGATTATTAACTGTAATCGAGCTTTTAGACTTCCCTATGTGTCCCCTCCAGAATGTAAGTGCATAAGAGAAGACATTTTTTGTTGATATTGTTTATGGATGTACCCTCACTGCCTAGACAGTGCCTGACATACAGGCAGTCGGTAAATATTAAATACATGCATAAATTAATGAATGCGAAAGTTGTATCTAGTTGACCTCCAAGCTAAGAATTCAAGTTTAAACAAGCCAACAAATCAATCACCTTTTCATCCATAAAAATAGTCACTGGAGTTTTTAAATGGAAAGAATTCAGAGGTAACACTGAAATTCCAACTGCAAGATGTTGGTAAAGCCTCAGATGTGTTTAAAAGTTAATTTTTCCTTTGCTTTTCAGAGTGTTTTATTTCTTATCTTGTTCTGTGTGTGGCATGAACATGTGTATGCATTTAATTTTGCTGTCATAGAACACAGAACTTGATATTAATTAATCCTAAGAAATTTGTTCATCAAAGAATCAAGATGAAGAAGCAGAGCTAATATGTAAATAGCAATGCTAGCGATGCATTACTTTGGAAATATTTTTCATAAATATCACTTGTAAAAACTAGAGGAATGACTGACTGAAAGAAAGTTACAGCACAAGTTTGCCAACTTTCATTTTTAAGTACAAATTGATGCTAGTATCTAAATTCAAAATGGCCATGGGCCTCGAAAGTGGCTCCTTCTGACAGAATCAGACCTTGAGCAATTGTCACCATTGTGTGCTCTGGGACCTGGGCCATCTGTTCTGCCCTTTGGAAGAGCAGGAAATTATGAGAAATAGTCATGAGTTAGAGGAATTTGTGGGGGTGGCATCCTTGGAAGGATCCAGCAACAGCACTGGTTGCCATAGCACTATGATCTGGCATTTCCAGTGAGGACAAAGCTGAAATCTGTCTGCCATGCCAGAAAGTGGAGGCGGCAAGAAAATAGGCACAATTCATGAAGTGAAAATTTTGGAATGTATTAAACCAGACTTTAAAGAGAAAGGAAGGGCTATTTTTTAAAACTGCAAATGAATTATCTTCTTGACATGTGATCTGATGTCTATCAACTTTCAAAAGGCCATGAGTATCAGTAAGTAGAGGACTTCCCAAAGCATCTGCTTGAACAACTGTACTGCTATTGTTTTTGTTTGATTTTCATATTCCCCAATCCATCTGCAGACCATTTTCAATTTTCCTTCACTCATAAAATGCACATCCTGTTCGATTTAAACCAAGAATACAGAAGGGTGGTGTGATGGCATCTGAGGACTTCTCACTTAGGAAATTGCATTAAATTCTTAATCTGCTTATGGAATAAAGCCCCAGGACTGTGTTTTCTCTGAACGTATTTCAGTAAAGAGAAAGTGGCTACTGTGTTGCCTCTCTGATGAACATCTTACATCACAATTGATGCACATTTTCTGTACTGTTGGTCCCAGTTCTTAGAGAAACTGAAGACAGAGCTAGCTTAGAGATTTAATAACCTAATATTATATATACCTCCAGCATGGAATTTAGGATCTCTCTGCTTCAGTAAAATGAAGTCTGTGCTATCTCATTGTGATTTTGGGGATTTGCTAATCCCTTTTTTGCTGTATTCATGAGTACCCCAGTCTCAATTTTACATATAACAAACTTCCCCTCATCTTCCACCAGCCAGATGACTATTAAAGAGTTACACTTTATAAATTTGTGTACTTTATTCTTTCTATACCACTATCAACTCATAGTTCCCAAAAAATAAAGGTTAAATAATCATAGTGTGGGTGGAATCCAGGCAACATGATAGTTTGATGTAGGAGGAAATGAAGAAAAGCAGTGCTACAAGGGGTGTAGAAGTAAAAAAGAGGATCGGGAGAAGATTTAACCCATAGCAGCAGGATGGTGGAATCGATTTAGTGAGCAAAAGCAATTGCTTGAACGTTTCTTTTTTCTTCTTTTCAGACATTCCTTTTTCCTATAAAATAAAAGGTAAGAGACGACTTCTAGAAAGGAAGACAATTGGAATATGGCTGCTGTTCAGTTATCTGCCAGATGAATGAATATTGCAGACGCTTGCCTGACATGACGTTCAAATATTCACTTAACAGGAGTATAGAGTACTCCAAAACACATGCCTTTATAATTAGTTCTTTCAACTGAATTGGCTTTGTTTTTTTCCCCTGATTTCTGATCAACCGGAAGTGAATATTTCCCTAGAGACTTTCCAAAGCTGAGTAAAATAAAGTGTTAAAATCTTCCCAAATAAGCATGTAACTCTTCAATACAGACAAGCTCACCTTTCAGTTCAAAGACTTGTAGATTGAATGTAATCATTTCTCTCTGAAGCTAAAAGTTAAAGGCAACATCAAAAGTGAAGGGGCGTTTATTAAATATAATTAGTTTTTTCAGAACCCATGAGTCAAATTAAAGTATGAATTCTAAGTTTGAATGCTCCAAGAATTAAGTTTGTATTTATCTTTACCTGTGCTCACAAAACCTTTGTGATTCCGGTTATAAAACTGAGCTCGGCATGTAAGATTTCTTGGCATCTAGTTCCTGCCCACCTTTCCAGATATATCTCTTTAAAATCTCTGGTCCTCCTAACCTCCTTCCTCATCCCCTTGGACCTTTGTTCCAGCCTGGCAAAGTCCTAGTCTTCCTTAATGTATCAGTGTCTTTTGTATGTGTTAATTTCTCTACTTTGTTTTTTTTCTAACTTATTTAGTAATTATTTTTTTATGGTGATATTGGTTAACAAAATCCGATAAGTTTCAGCTGTACATTTTAACAGCAAGGCATATGTATTTATATTATGTGTTCACCTCCCATAGTTAGATTTCTTTCTGTCACTACATATTTGACCCCTTTTACCTCATCTGTGGATGGCATGATTCTCTATATAGAAAACCCTAAAGATTCCACAAGAACACTACTAGAAACAATAAGCAAATGCAATAAAGTTTCTGGATACAAAATCAATGTTCAACAATCCATAGCATTTCTATACTCTAATAATGAAGTGTCAGAAAAAGAAGTGGAAAAATAATTCCTTTTGCAATTACAACAGAAAGAATAAAATATCTAGGAATAAATCCAATGAAACATGTGAAGGACCTATATAATGAAAACTATAAGACCCTATTAAAAGAAATCGAAGAAGATACAAAGAAATGGAAAGATATTCCATGCTCTTGGATTAGAAGAATCAATATAGTTAAAATGACCATATTACCTAAAGCATTATACAGATTTAATGTAATCCCCATCAAAATCCTATTGGCATTTTTTAAAGAAATAGAATAAAAAATCATCAAATTTCTCTACTTTGAATTGTAACTTCTCCCTGCTCCACTGGGAAATTCCTATTTCTAGAGCCTTCCCTAATTGCCTCAGGTAGTTAGTTCCTCCCTCATTCTTGCACTGACCAGGTTTTGTCCCTATCTCAGCTTTATGGACACATATGCATATATACTCCAGCCCTTATACCACAAGAGAAACCCAAGCTGGGAGGGGGGCTCAAGTACAGAAAATCCTGCGTTTCAGTCATATCTGTATCTCTATTGCATGGAGACTAGTACAAGACAGGCGCTCAGTTAAGACAGCAATGTCTTAACTGTTGTATGATATTGGGAGAGCCACCTTAGCTCTCTGAGCCTCAGTTTCTCCAACTATAAATTTGACACAATAAAAATCACTAAATTATGACTTTTTTTCAAAAATGAAATAATGTGTAAAGGTACCTTGTTTACTCAAAAGCGTCATGCAAACATGAGAAATGGAAAACTAGAAAACTGTTCCCATGTTGTTACTTCTCAAATATGTCCTGGATAGTAATATTTTAGCTGTTTTAAAAGCACACTAGTTTTCTCGTTGGCATTCTTCTGTTCCATAAAGTAAGCAATCTAAGTTTGGAAAGCACTTCTCAGCACAACCTTCCTCCTCCTTGAGACTCATAAGGCTATGGAACTCATATATATATAAATATATAATTTTTTTCCCTGATATTTTCAAAATATTGGCCACTCTTATTTTAGAAGCTTTTTAACATTTGTAACAATCTCTTAGAGTCTTCAAGAGAATGAAGAGTAAATAACCCAAAGATTTCAAGTCTTCCCTCTCTTCCATTGTTTGCCATTAACTCTTCTTAGCCCTTAACTTATGAGGATTTTTGTGTGTGTGTGTGAAGATGAGTTTATTTTTAAACACATTGTACTTAAGATCATGGCAGGACAGTAGATGTGGACTTTTGTTTTAAAAATGCCTTTGTAATTTTGACAGAGAATGCATTAATTCTGTATATTGCTTTGGGTAATATGACCATTATAACTATGTTGATTCAATAGCATGGTATTGGTAGAAAAACTGACACACAGACCAATGGAACAGAACTGAGAGCCTAGAAATAAACTGAAATATATGCAGGCAAATAATTTTTGACAAAAGAGCCAAAAATATACAATAGAGAAAGAATGCCTCTTCAATAATTGATGCTGGGAAAGTTGGAAAGCCACATGCAAAAGAATGAAACTAGACTGCTATTTGTCACTACACAAAGATTAACTCAAAATGGATCAAAGACCTAAAACTAAGACCCAAAACAATAAAATACATAGAAGAAAACACAGGTACTAAACTTATGGACCTTGGTCTTAGAGACGATTTTGTGAATTTGACCTCAAAGGCAAGGAAAGTAAAAGCAGAAATAAATGAATGGGATTATATCAAACTAAAAAGCTTCTGCACAGCAAAAGAAACCATCAACAGAACAAAGAGGAAACTGACTGAATGGGAGAAGATATTTGCTAACAACACCTCCAATATGAGGTTAATGTCCAAAATATATAAAGAACTCATACAAGTTGACAACAACAACAACAAAAAAACAAACTAATTAAAAAATGGGCAGAGGACCTGAACAGACACTTATCCCAAGAAGACATACAAATGGCCAACAGACATATGAAAAGATGCTCAACTTCACTAGCTATTAGGGAAATGTAAATCAAAAAAAAAAAACACAATGAGATACTGCCATATACCTGTTAGGATGGCTATTATCAACAAAACAAGTAACAGCAAGTGTTGAAGAAGTTGTGGAGAAAAAGGAATCCTCAAAGACTGCTAATGGGAATGTAAATTTGTACAACCACTATTGAAAACAGAATGGAGATTCCTCAAAAATTAAAGAATACAGTTACCATATGACCCAGAAACACTCTTCTGGGTATCTACCCTAAAATTTTGAAAACACTTATTTATAAAGATATATGTACTCCTATCATCACTACAGCATTATTCATGGTGGCCAAGACATGGAAACAACTCGTGTCCTTCAATAGATGATTAGATAAAGAAGATGTAGTATGTGTATACAATGGAACACTACTCGGCCATCAGAAAAAATTAAATACCACCATCAGCAACAACATGGTTGGATCTTGAGAACATTGTGTTAAGTAAAATAAGTCAGACAGAAAAAGTCAAGAATCATATTATCTCACTAACATGTGGAATATAAAACTGAAAGCAACAAACAAACAAGACAAATGAACAAAAACTCATAGACACGGACAATCGTATGGTAGTTACCAGAGTGAAAGGAGGGTGGGTGGGAGGTGCATAGAGTAAAGGGGGTCAAATTTATGGTGACAGAAGAAGAGCTGACTGAGTGGTGAATATACAATGCAATATACAGATGATGTATTATAGAAACCTATATAATTTTATTAACTAATGCCACTCTCAATAAACTTAATAAAATTTAAAATAAAATATGATAAAGATCAAGACTTTTATCAAAAGCTTTCTTCAACCTGAAAAATAAATAAATAAACCAACAAACATAAAATATGAAAAAAAAAAGTGTCTTTTGTTTTCAAAGGAAAAGCATGTCATAAGGTTTGCTGTTGTTTGCTCCTTTCCCATTAGTTTTACCTATATGAGCATTGTTCACAGGACTGTAAGAAGGTAATTATCTTCCCATCTGGAGGAATACTCATGGGTATTCTAAAGACACTTTTTGTAATGGTATGAAATCAATCTCTCTACAGAGCCTTAGTCCTATTTTCTCCAAAGTGATATGTTTTTACTTTTAAACCAGTAGAAATATTACTTTATCTTTAAAATAGTATTTTCTGATTCAGAAATAGAATACAAAATAAAACATTGCTAGTGTAGAGGAATGGGGTTTTATGGCAAGGACAAAAAACACTAAACAATATCAATGAATTTCCCCAAATGCCTAACAGCTACTTTCCCATAACTAACTTGAAACAAGTCTGTCAACTAAATAAAGATTTATTGATCTTTTACTACCTATACCCAAATTACTTCACTTAGTTTTAAGTCTGTAAGAACTTGGGGGTTCCAAAATACTTCTGTACACAATAATAGACTAATACTTGGCTAAGAAAAACTACCTGTGGTGGCTAACTTTATATAGAAGCAATACAATCCAATTTACCGGCAATATTAGACAAGGAGAATTTCTCAGTTTAAGGAAGCATGAGGATTAGGCAGGCCATTACTCAATAATTCTAGGCATTGTTTTATTTGTATTTCAAATTATTGTATAAAAAAAAGAAGAAGAGGAAGAAAAGCAAAGAAAGAAACTCTTGCCATTTCACCTGGCTTTGTCCTTTTTATTTTACAACAGCAAAATAAAAGGCTTTTCAAAATCCAACATTATGATTGAAAATGGCCTGACTGCCCTGCAAGTGCTCCACTATTCATACTGAGATGCTTCCCTCACAGCATAACCTCAGAAAAGCTACAATAAGCCAATCTCAGATAAATAAATATCAGTAGGAACAGTATGAAGGCTGTGAAAAATCAAGAGAAATATCTCCATGAGACATAACCAAAGAAGTATTTCTAAGATTAATATATTTATGGAGTCTTAATTTTTAGAGGTTTTTGTTTTGGGGTTACTTTTTGTTTGGTGTTGTTTCCTTTATTGATAATTTGGTATTGTATTTCCTTTATAGTTTTTGTTTTGTAGATTAGAAAAAAAAATTAGTTTCCAGGCCATACCTCTTAATAACAACATGAATCATTCATTTTGTTATACACATTTGTCCTGCACCAATTCGGGCCCTCAGTAGTCAATTATCTTGTTAAATATGTAAGTTGCTTAACAAAGAGTTTAAAGAGGTAAGGTCCTGAAGCTGTCATAATCTGAAATGAACACACTGAGATATTACTGGACATTACTGGACATATATCAAGCCACAGCCTACTTCTAAGAAGTCAATAGAAGTTGCCCTACTGTCACAGAAAGGTAAATTTAGCACTACAATCATCTTCCCTTTCTATGCAGAGACTTAATTTGTACACATGTGTGTTTGAGGGGAGAACAGAATGGGTTTTAGTGAAGAGTCAAAATGCTTAGCTCTACTTTTTAAAGAGAGTAATGATTAACAGCCCACATAATTTTCAAGCTGTCTGCCAAATACTGAGGGAATTTCAAAGACGAGTGAAATCTATAGGTTTGTTAGGTTCTTTTTAGTTGACTGTACAGAGTCATGCTCTGGTTTCTTCAAGTGGTGGAATTTTAATAATTAAATGCATCTGAGGAGGTAACAAGTCTTAGCAAATAAACAGTGGTACTATCAGACCTCATGGAGCAGTACTGTGAATGCTATAGAAACTCTAGAGAACCACTGCAAAAACTGATATACCTGTTTTCATGATCCAGCTTCTTAGTATGTCTGCTTTTAGTGCTTCATTGCTTCTGCTTAATTAATGTCTCTTGGCTCCTAACAGACGTCTTCCTATAGAATTCATATTCTCAAAAATCATTTTTAAAAGTTCTGATTGATTCAAATGGTTACTACTCATTTGTAATTTTGGAAAGGGAAAATTACTAGAAATATCCACATTACAAATGAGGCCACCAAATGGCAGATAATGTCATAGTGAAGACAGGGACCCAAGAGTCTATAAGAACTTTATTATTTCTTATTATTTATTATAATTCTTCTTCATTATCATCAAACTGTTGATTCTTCCCTATTGTTCTGCATTGTTCTTATCCTAACTTACATACATTTCCATTGCTGTGTCACTGTCTTGTTTAAGGGCCCTTAGTCTCCAACTGCTACTTATACGTTTGATCAAATTATGCTTTAAGAAACATTTCTGTTCACAAAAAAAAGAGGTTATTTTCCCAGCAATTCAGCTGACTATTTGAACACCTGGTCTCCTTCCATGCAGCATATTCTTTTCTGATTACAACAAAGAGAAGGGTGAGTTTTCACATACTGAATAGGATCTAAGTTCGTAGAGATTTTTTTCCCTCATCAGATAGAAACATGAACATAATGATACTCCCTGGAGGCTCACATCAAGCACCATCCTTGATCCACAATCAAGACTGTTTCTGGGTAATAGTTGCAAATTCATTATATTAGGGCTATAATATTATTACAGAAAGGAGAATACTCTTAGTTTCTCATTTTTCCATTTATTCTTCATTTTTCACATCCTTATTACTGTTATGCCTTTCTACTTATTAGCTTACTTTTCCATTTCATCATTCATTCTGTCCCTCTCCTTTCTCACCATTCAGAAAAAAATATCACTTCCCACTTTATTGTTAAAGTAGGAAAAATGTGTCACTTTTCATTCTTTCAAATCCGAAGTTTCTGTGACAGAAAATTTCAGTTATTCAGTTGTTCTAGAAATACTTTAAAATTCACCATTCATGGAAACTACCTGTCAATTATTTTCGAAAAGAACCAATCCCTTAGAAGAAAGAATACTGCAGTATGCAAGATACATGTGTGATCTGCCATCAACATGTAATTTAAGTATCTTCACTTCACCCATTATTTATGCTACTAACAGGAATGGCATTTTCTATTTTTTTTAGCTTAGTAATAATCAGCATAGGAAAAGTAGAAAATATAAATTAAGTAAACATCTTTTAAAAAGTACAGACCAGTTGTTTTGCAGAAAACTTCAGTTTTTGCATTTTTGTTAGGAATATCCATAACTAATATGTACCTTTCTGAGTGCAGTATATCCAGAGACACATGAGATCAGTTTGTTTGATGTGACAGGTTTGATTCCCCATGAAGCAAGCTCTGAGAAGGAAGCTAATATGAAGGAATTCTATCAAGTATTCTTGAGATCACCAGTGGGTAAAGGAAGGAAAGAAAGATAGATTAAGCACAGAGAGAAGGTGGGCTATGATGTGGTCTCAACAAAAGGATCAGCCAACTCTGCAAGGTGTGGACCTCTGGTGGCCCTTCAGAACTGTCCAGCACTGAGGTGAGAGGACCAGGCCTGTAAGCCCCGTCTCAATTGGTCACTGGATGAGGGCCACACAGGGGTGGAGAGGTGTGCCTGTGGGTGAAATGGCCCTTCAGCCAAGGCGATTCCAAAGTGACTAACAGCTGAGGACTGTCTCACTGAAGTACTCTAGCTCTGGGAATACATCTTTCAGTTCTGAAAGGGATTTTGGGTGGCACATCACAGTGTCTGCAGTATCCCATTAGTTGTGATATTAACTTTGATCACTGTTCATCTGTCCTATTTCTCCACTGTAAAGGGACCTTACTCTTCTTTCTAATTAATTTTATAATAAAATTTTATAATAAAAATTTTATAATAAAAATATTATTAGTAGTATAAACTCGTAAATCATATTTTTAATATAATGAGATATAATCCAATAATATCATTATTTATTTGATGCTTAAATTGTCCTATATTTGACCAATGGGGTTTTCACTAATTTGGTATCCAGTTGCAATACTGAACTGCTTTTAGAGATGCTATACATAGCTTCCACCACAAATAAAATACTTTTAACACACAGTATTCCCAGGAGATAGCACATGAATTTTACAAGAATTTAAACCGGACAGACATATCTTGAAAGAACCCATAAAATTATACTTAAGCCTCCCATCTGTCCGTGTATGATTATAATTGAAAACTCTGTTCAGTTTTGGTTATATCAAATAATCGAACTAAAATAAAATACATCTAATTTGCATACCTAATTTACACATTTGCATCATATCATATTAATCATATTATGCATAATTTCTATATTTTAAATCATGTTTTACTAAATATTCTATTATATTTAAGTTTAATGTTTCTTTGATTATTTAAAAAGTGCTTAGTGAGGTGTGTTGTAAGTGACACTGATGTAGGTTTTAAGAGCTTTTAGATTTTTTTGTTGCAACTCTGCCATTATTTATTGTGATTTTGATTTTGTCACTTAGGTAATATGCTTTGCATATTATTAATGCATATAAGCCTTAAACATTTTGGAATGACTAGTGATATATTATTGAATCATATTTATGGGGGGAAATGCTCTAGTATACTAAGATTTCTTTTGCTATTAACTGTGGGTAAAGGAAAAAGGATTATGTTGAAAAGTTTATCATCAGGAGACCAGGCTACAGGGGGTAAATAAATCCAAATAATATAGGCTTATCTTTATTTCTTGTCTTATTTATGTCATCTATATTGATAATGTAATTATTTATCAAGTTACTTTGACTAAAATTTATGGTGCGTATCACGTGTTAATCCTGTGTTGAGTGTCATTAATAGAAAGATAGATAAGGCAAGGAACTCAAGTAACTTATCTAGTGGGGCAAACAGAAAACCACCACAATTTAAACACAGAGTTTGATTAATGCTATCAGCTAGAATTTAGATTTGACTGTGTGCAATAGAAAACTCAGAGAACAATGGCTTAACACAATAAGCTTCATTTTCTTCTCACATAATAAAAATATAGAGGAAGTCAATCCAGGGTTAGTGGAATAACTCAACAATATCAAGATCAAGGTTCCTGTGATTACTTTGGTCTTTCATGGTTAGTGGCAACATGGTGGTCACAGTTCTAGTGACTGTATCCACATTTCAGGCATAAAGTATGGAGAAATGCAAAAGAAAAATAACATGTGCCATCTGAATTTGTGTCCCTTTTAAACTTCCTTAGAAGCCCCACCCAACAATGTTCTTATCACATTGACCAGATCTGTCACCTCTACCACAGTCACCTCTACTGCATGAGGGGCAGGAAAATCAATTTTTATCTGAACACTTTGCTGCTACCAACAAACTAGGATTTTGTTGTAACGGAAAAATAAAAAGAAATAAATAACACGGGGTGGGCAATTGGAAATTTATTTCACCATAGAAACAAAAACTGCTTACCATGGGAATATAAAGGAAGGGCATCTAAATCAGCCTGGTAAGTATGATGCAGGTGTAGATCTTAATTTCTCACCAAAAATAGCCCTAAAACTTATTACCTTACACCTGTTAATAGAACCACCATCCCACATTATCAAAGCCAAAAATCTAGGAATCATTAATTCTCCCTCTCTCTCTCTCTCAACAACAGTTTTATCATTATATATTTAAATATTATCAATGTGTCAATTTCTCTATTCCATAGCCATCATTTTTACCCTAGAACTCTACACTTCTCATTTGACTATTATGGTACATACTAAATTGTCTCCCTACTTCCAATTTTTCTCCTGTCCAATCCAACATTTGCCTACACATTAGAATACTGATCTCTTCTTAAAATGTAAATCAAACCCTTATTTAAAAAATCCTTCAAAGACTTTCCATTGTACCTAGAATAAAATGCCAATTTATCCAAATGTAGTAGGGATGGGCTACAGGACTACAAATCTCAATCCGGACTCTAGCTCTAGCATCAAAAGTTCAGAGAAAATGTCAAAATGGTTATAATCTCCAAATAAATTTTACTGTTTAGCAACTGTGAGCCCAAGAAAACTTTCTATGAAAAGCAAAAGTGATCTGCATCTGCTATTAATAAGTTTAATACTTTTGGCTGTGCACTTATCTGTCCTTTCATAAGGCAAAAGTTATTGACAAAAGGATATCAATACTATCTGTAGATGATTCTGTCTCATATAGCTTTTTATCAGGGTGGGTAGATGATAATTTAGCTTTGAAAACACTGTAGCATTATTGGTATAGTTCAATCCTAAATGTAATAATGGATCTTTTTGTGTTGTTACTCTTAATTATGCTCATTCCAAGAATACAAGGTACCGAACAAATCAGAAAAATGTTATGTTCAGAAAAGCAGACTAAAGTTTCTTGAGAAAGTTTATTTCTCACCGCCACTTGGAAAATAAGTTAAATACAAATTGGCTAAATTATCAGAGGAACAGAAGTTTGCATATTCACCCCCATGTCTTCTATAAAGAAATTAGAACATATTTCAGAATCACCAATTAACTCTAAAAAGCCATAAAAAATTAACAAGTAAAATTCTATACCTAATTTATCCAATGTATATTTATTCGGTGTTTGTACATCTTGTACATAGAATGAAAATATTCATATAACTTTGTACACTATACTTTCAATATACTTTTACATATAAGTTCCCATCTGTGCCAAAAAAAAAAAAATCCATATGCATAAAATCCCTCAGGCTCTAAAAACAGCACGCTTTTTGAATAACTCTTATCGGTTCTTTCCTGACTTGTAGCCTTGTCATCTGATTAAACAGTGCCGTGTCTCCAAAATCCTTGCCATCTCCTAAGCTTCTATTTACCATCATTGGAGATGTAATCAGCAAAGTCTACTGTTCTTAACATATATATCAAGTCCTGTTCTGCTCCAAAGGAATAATTTTATGAGTAGGTTGGACCCAAAGAAGCCTAAAAGACCCAATATAGCCGACTATGCCAAAAAGACTTGCAGAAAAGAGGTGCCAATTTGACTTTCAAATATAAAGTGAAATCACTCCCCCAGGATTGACAGTATGCATATTAAGTCTCCCAATACACAAAGATATGAGTCATTTTATTCTAGTTTATCAATGATTCATCTTGTCCAAAAGTCCCTTATCAGAGCCCAGAACAGTCCTTTATTGATTGATACAGCCATTCTTCCTCCAGTCTTTAGAAATGCAAAACTTTTTTTCAATGTTTAGTGATTTGTCAAGAACTATTTTAATTTGTGGCACCTCAAATAAGCCTACCTGCTAATTTTCCACAGAGTTGTTCTTATCTACTATGCCTGAAATTGCTGTAATTTTATAACTTTCTAAGATAATTAAAGCAGCTCATTGGCTCCAAAGAGCCATATATTTTCTTTAAAATATATGGAATAATTTAGCTTATGAAATTAACAAAATTGATCATTGGAAATCTTGAGGAGATTATATAAAAATATGACAATTTAATAAGGGGAATACAGAGGGTTCTTACTTGTAAGGACAGCTGTTAAGAAAAGCATCTCTTCCATCTCTTCTTTGTATAGCAGTTAGGTAGTATGAGAAAGATTGACCCCACCCCAACCTCAAAGGTAGACTCTAATGGAACTAAGTGATTTGGGTCATTTTTAGATTCAGGTATGATAACTAAGGCCTAAGCCAATTAGAACATGAGATCCCATGACACAGTAGATGGCTTAGGAGTGGGAATGTAACCAAACTACCCTTGTCAAAGCATGATTAGGAGAAGAAAATCTCTGTCTTCCAAGAGATCTATGCAAAACTGGTAGTCGTGAATGCTAAAGGCAGCCTTGATGCAATCATGAGATAAACCAGCCTAAGGGATGTTCAGAGGACAGCACTGAGGAACCACAGAGACATGGAACTGCTGCCAGCTCATTGATATGGTCCAAGTCATTAATATTTGGATCATGTCAACCCTAAAATTCACATTCTGACAGGAATTTCCATTTATAGAAGCTAGGAAGTTATTGAGCCAAGTTTTAGAGCACTAAAATTTTAATAAGCACCAGTCAAAGGGATATCTAGAGAGGGGCTTAAGAAAGGGAACAAAAAGTAAACAAAATATGGAAAGAATGAATGAGAGCTAAAGTAGCTTTACCGATATCATCCATTTTTCCTAGGACCTTCATGAGGTTATGCCTACAACTCTAAAGATTTCTCAAAAATGTACAAGTATAAAATGGCTAGGTCATAAAACTCAACTGTATGAGTATCTAAAATTAACTTTATAAAGTAATATAGCTTAATCTTTATTTTGAGATTTCATTCTGCCTAATGGCAGAAAACTTAATTCCAGATAAACTTAGTCATTATAAGTACCTACTGGGCCAATTTAAGATTTTCCTTTCCATTCCCTCCAGAGAGGCATCAGATTCCTACAGAGCTTACATTGCATCATGGTACTGAAGAATTCATCTGGTTCCTGGCATCACCATTTGTTCACACTGACAGCCACTGGACAAATAACACCTTATCTGCCTTCGCAGTGGTCACACTTCCAACTGGTACACAGGTCTCAGATGACTGGTCAAGGTATTCTGTTCTGTATGCTCTAGTCATGAGACCCATTTGAATTAATTCATCTTTTCTTAGCCACCTCTAAGCACTTTTATGTGTCACAGAGAATTCACATGTGCTCTCCTCTATCACCCTAAGGATACTAGAGAATCTAGGGTGGCAGCGATGCCTATACATCCACACCTAAAATACCAATCCAAACTTTCTCTTTAAATCGTCTAGTGTTGCACAAAGCTAGTGTAGAAAATCTTATTTGTTTCCTTGGGATTTGCTCGATAAATGAGAAAACATGTCCTCTATTCTTGGGTGCCCAAGGTTGACTGGATTATTCTCATAATTAATAGAAAAGTTCAGGGAGTGGAGTTTTCTTGGAGACCTCCTCTGCCACCACACTCTCTTGAGCTCCCATTGACACTCCTTTCTTTACAAGCCCAAAGGTTTTATCTATGGTAGATGAAGCTGACAGAATAATGTCTCCCCAAAGATGTCCACATCCTAGTCTCTGGAACCTTTAAATATATTACAGTACATAGCAAAGAGACTTCACAAACTTCATCTTAAGTTAAAGACCACGAGATGTAGAGATTATTCAAGATTACCAAGTGGACCAATATCATCACAAGGGTCTTCATGACAGAAAGGCAATCAGAGTCAGAGAGAGATTTGAAGGTGCTATGGTGCTGGTTTTGAAGAAAGAAGGGGCCGTGAGACATGGAATCAAGAATGCTCTAACACTTGAAATGGCAAAGAAAGGGATTCTTCCCTAGAGACTCCAGATAAAATGCAACCCTGTCGACCCATTTTATATTTCTGACACCTAGGACTGTAAAACAGTAAGTTTGCTTTGTTTTGAGCAATCAAGTCAGTGGTAATTGTTACAGCAGCAATAGTAGGGCAATGGGTCCTCAAAAATTCTTCCAAGTCTTTGGGGTAAATACTCAGTAGAAGGATTGCTGGATCATGTGGTAGATCAATTCTTACTTTTTTGAAGAACCTCTATACTGTTTTCCATACTGGCTGTACCAATTTGCAGTCCCACCAGCAGTGTATGGTATTCATTCAGTTGAGTTTTATGACCTAGCCATCTTATATTTCTTTTTCTCTGCATCCTCTCCAACATTTGTTATTACTTGTCCTATTGATTATAGCTATTCTAACAGGTGTAAGATGGTATCTTATTATGGTTTTGATTTGCATTTCCCTAATAGCTAGCATGTTAAGCATCTTTTCAAATATTTGTTGACCATCTGTATGTCCTCTAGGGAGAAGTGTCTGTTCAGGTCCTCTACCCATTTTTTGATTGGATCATTTGTTTTTTTTTTTTGTTATTGAGTTGTATGAATTCTTTGTATATTTTAGATATTAGGCTCTTATCGGAGGTGTTGCTTGCAAATATATTTCCCATTCAGATGGTTGTCTCTTTACCTTGTTGAC
>NW_006436298.1:26231827-26271650 GCF_000325575.1 Pteropus alecto | reverse complement strand
ATGTTCATAGCAGCATTATTCACAGTGGCCAGGACATGGAAGCAACTGAAGTGTCCTACAATAGATGATTAGATAAAGAAGCTGTAGTACATATATACAATGGAATATTACTCAGCCAGAAGAAGAGATGAAATACTGCCATTTGCGACAACATGGATGGACCTCAAGATAGTCATGCTAAGTGAAATAAGCCAGACAGAAAAAGTTGAAAATCACATGATATCACTTATATGTAGGATATAAAGCTAAAAGCAAGAAATGAACAGGAAAAACAAACAGAGACTCATGGACATGGACAATGGACTAGTGGTTATCAGGGGGTAGAGGGTGGGAGAGCAGGGGGGAGGTAAATGAGGTAAAGGGGGTCAAAGATGTGGTGACAAAAAGAAATCTAACTATGGGAGGTGAACACACAGTGTAAATATTTATAAGCGTTACTGTTAAAGTATATAGCTGAAACTTATTGGATTTCGTTAACCAATGTCACCATAAAAAAATAAATTAAGTAACTAATTAAAAAAGAAATGTGTAGAACAGATCACAATTAAAAAAAAAAAAATTCTTCCAAACCTAATTTATGTCCAAAATTGACATCTTCTGGTTGTTCTGTGATAGCAGTCCCTTACGATAGCCAGGCTTTATGTCATAGTAGCCATATGGGGATAGGTCCTAGTGAGTACTACAAACGTCATCAGGAAAAAAGGGGAGTACAGATTAGTTAATATCCCACAATAGGATTCGATCACATGCGGATCCTATCACACTGGGTAAACCATACAAAAAAGTATCAGTCACAAGAATTGTGCTATGTTTGTTATGATACAAAACTATATTGCTATATCATTCACTATAATTCAGTGCAAATCCATGCCTTCTCACTTCCTGGAAAGACTGGGGGACTAGCTATTTCTGGATATTGAGCTGCCTGAAACCTGTAAAACCACAAAGAGTTATCGGTCTAAATAATAACCACAGAAAACAAGGATAAAGTTTTTATGTAGATATTTCTGTATTTATGTTTCGATTTCTATGGATAACATGTATTTGTGACTTCAGACATATACTGAATGACTGGTTGGTTTAGTGTGGAATCATGGTTTCTAAATGCAACAAGAGATAATTAGTCCATGTAGTCTTTATCAGCATTATTTGATCCTAAAAAAAGCCTTGTCCAAATTAGCAGTCTGTTCATATTTTAAGGTGTCAGGTAGCTGCCTTATCCTAGAAAATCATGACTAAAAGCTATGGTCCAAGACTTTTTGTATCAAAGTGTCCTAGGGTGATTACAAAAAAGCACATTCCTGGTTACTACCGCAGATTTATTGATGCTAAGATCCAAGAATCTGCATTTCAGCAAGTCCTCAGAGGGATTCTTAATAGATTCTAAAGTTTAAAGGCCCATGGCCAAATCACAGAAGAGCTAATTTGTCCCTGGTTCGAAGGATGGAACTATGGGAAAAATAAAAAAGGTGATCACATACGAGAGGTCAAATGAAGATCTACTAAAATGAAATATATACAAAGCTTGAGATAGTATGACTAAACAATAGAAAAGTTCTAGTCACAATTTCCAATCTATGAAAGACTTCAGACAACACCAGTAAACTTGTTAATATTTTGAAATTTTGTTTCAATACACACACACACACATCCCTTATGCATAGGAAAATGCCACACACACACACACACATACACACACACACCCCTTGGTATATATGCATAGGAAAATGTCCATAAGAAATAGGTGTTTTTTTCATTTAAGTTTTTCTCTACAATCTAAATTTTATAGTGACTACATATCATTTATTATAACTTTTTACAAATTTATCTTCCATAAGATAAAATTCTCTTTCAATTAAGCAGAGAGCCTGGTTGTAAGAATAAGAAGCTAGTCTTCGAGTGATATTCAGAACTCTTCTGGGAAGCCAGCATGTGAAGATGGGTGATGCCACCAATTGAAGTACTGATGTAATATTTTTCAAAGATAGCATGGTCTTTTTCTATTTACTTTGATATACACTAAAAAAGGATTTAGCTAACTCTTTTCCTATGTCCATCTAAAAATGAATATCCAGAGTCTGTATGTTACTGAGATTATTTGAAATCGACTTACACCTCATATACAGGGTCTTTATGGATTTCCAATTCATATTATTAAATTCCAGAAAGTCACAGAACATAGTGGTGGCAGACCAAAAAAAATTGGCAATAGACAGATATAGGTGTTAATGCTGTCTGCACTGATTATAATAGTTATGACCTTGGGCAAGGAAATTAACTTCTAAGTCTCAGAATTCTCATCTATGAAATGGAGTAAATAATAACACATTCTCCAAATGGTTAGGAAAATCAGTGCATAAAATAAATGTAAAACACTAAATATGAAAAAAAAATAAAAGGTTCTCAATAAAAGTTAGCTACTAGGACAAGATCTCAAAGTACTACAACCACCTGCTCTCACCAACTCTCCTCTGAGCATTATTATTCTGCTACCTTCTATCGGGATGTGATATTTCCTAACAATGGCAAAGGACCCTTTTATATGTTCTCCCTGTAGGAAGTTCCTGAAATAAGTAACTAACACTTGCCTGGTCACAGAGACCTGGTCCAACTCCGTAACTGGCTATTGGTATGAATCTGAGCAAATTCCTCAGCATCTTTGAAACTTATCTACAGAATAAGGATATTATTCTCTACATTCAAGAGTTGTTATACTAGAAATAATCTATAAACAATGCTCAGTACGATATTAACATATAGAAAATGCACCATATGTGACAGTTATTTCTTAGCGAGTATGATGAAATATTGCTCTTTTAATTCTGACCTTAGCCTTATGCTTTCTAAATTATCTAGCTATTATAATAAGGAAAAGCCATTTTGTGTTTTCTCAATCATACAAGGGAAATGTATTTCACTATCTAAATATCTATTGACATATATAGTATGGGATAAAACAAAAAATAATAGTCTAAAACTCAAGGGATTATGAGACTCTAAATAATTGATATAAGTCAGTAATCACTGAAAAACAAACTCATTGATTGCTTTTAAAAATATTGAAATAAAATAAATTCATATGTTGTGTTCAATAATAGTTTCCTTGTGTTTTAAGATGGCATTAAATACAACCTCTTCAATATTTCCATCTGAGACAAAAGAAGCTTGTTAACGTTCTATAGCATGAAAATATTATCTTAAAATAGTAAAGAATGTAAGGGGCTGCTCTCCACCTTTTCAACATGAACATTCTCTTGTAAAATCAACATAACAATGAAATAATTGTTTTTAAAATCACTAAGTAAACCGTTATTTCAACCAATGCTAAGTGTTTTATGAATACACTTTAAGTAGACTGGCAGCCTCAAAGAGCAGCTTAAAACAACCAGCCAATTTAATCCTTTTTTAAGGCAGCTGTATATTTTCTCTAATACAACGTGACTGTTTCAACCTTTTAATTTAAACTGCATCTTAGTTTTAATGAAGGTTTATCCTGGCAGGAAACCAAACTGTGTTTTTAGGGTGTGTTTTAATGTGTCTATTCTCTATCTTCAATCAGAAATGTAGTAGCTGAGGCAAGAAGAAGGGTACATGCTCTATTATTATTTTTTCTCTTTTTGATACTTAAGCTTACTGGAAAATCTTAATGTATTCAGCATCAGGAAGTATTATCATCTAATTTACTTCTAGGAAAGGTAAAAAATTAAACAATTCAGAACCTAAGTATTTATATTTTCCATCAGAGATAAGTATCTAGAATAGGGGTTGGAAATTCTATAATCCTGTCAGTGCTGATAGTGAATACTTTAGTTTGGTGGGCTGCTGGTTTCTGCTCCAACTACTCAGCCCTGCTGCATTAATGTGAAAGCAGACATAGATAATACGCAAACAAATGGGTGTGCTGGCTAACCATGCTTGCCTTGGGCTGTAGTTTGCAGACTCTTGATATAGATGATGTATCATATTTAAAATACAGAAAACACAATTCACTGTATAGAATACACTGTGTAAAATTTAAGATTTAATCATACACAGCCACAAATAACTACTAAGCTTATTCTATATCCATGATTCAGTATTAGGTGCTACGAAGGTATAACAGTAATGTAAGAACAAATTCTAATCCTCAGGAAGCTTGTGATTTTCCTGGGAAACCAAGATTTGAAAAGAATAAATTGACAGCAATACTAGACATTATGTAATGAAGTGTTAGGTAGAGGGACTTATATTAAGCTCAGGTCTTTCAGGACTCCACTGGGGATACATATTTATTTAATATATTTCAACTAAAGTAAAAGTGAATAATACTATTATCCTTGGAAAAGAAAAGTTAGTACTTTATCAGTAAACTTGATATTCTATATATCTGCTTTCTTGATACTTTATAAAGAAATTTTCAAAAATCTATATTTATTCTATAGACCCAACAGAGAATCGTACAAAATTAAATTTAAAATTGTATTTTAAAACTGCTGGGAAAAGTAAATTTTAACATTTACACTTAGGAGATTCCTATCAACTTCTCAGAAATTTGTAATTCATCCTTGTAAATTAGCTAGAGTTGAGAGGTCTAAACTCTAGAGGGTGAAAAAAAGAGCCAGCAAGTATGAATAGTGAGAATTTTAAAAAGAAGGTGAAAAAATCTAAGGAAAAAATATATTCAGCCTGTTATCAGATTAACTGTTAGTTATCAAAGAAATTTTTAGTTAAATATTTTTGGGTTTTTAAGCCTCTCTGAAAAAAAAATGCGCAAAAATTATATGAGTTTTTAAACTGTCATTGATAAAAATGACTGCTTTTATGAACAGCATTTAAAGCTACATCTCAGGAGAAGTACTGCTAGCAGCCAAGGATATTTGACCAGGACCTAACAAATTTTTGCTCTGAAGCTCAGGGTTTGTATGACTTATCAAAATAGAAAAATTCTATAGTATTCTGTTCTACATTTTCACCTTTGAAACTTTTGAATTGTTCTACAGAACTTACTATGCATAATCTGTCTCCTGTAAAAAATGCTTTTTGAATTTACTTTTCTAAAGTAAAAGTTGGAATTAAATTTAAAAAAACTCTGTCATGGCTTTTAAAAAAGGCACTTCTAAAGCAGCAGAGCATCAAATAGTTTAGATAATCATCTGAAAGTAGACTCAATGTCAAATGGCCTTTTGACATTTGTCTACTGCTAACACCTATGCCACCATTTGCTTGCCCATTGGCTCACAACAGCCTCTGAAAAGTCTTGCCAAAATACTTGTTTGTTTCTTTCCTTCGGATGTTTTAACTAGGATTTCCTGTTTATCCACCTTATTCGATGATCCCCAGAAAAAAGAATCACTTGTCCGTGGCCCCATTATGCAACACATGGCACAACAGCTTTAGCTTTTCTGTTTGCATTTAAAACAGTTCAGGAAAAGATTGAAGTCATTGGTTCTTAACAACAGGGAAAAAAAAAAGTGTTAAATTAATCGGTTTCACATTAAGGTGTGCCAAGTATTCTGTTTCTTTGTTTTACTTTCTTAGATTCTATGAAACATGGTAGCTACCTCGGGGTTGACTGTTTGAGATGACTGATCCCAAAATACACAATAGGGATCACTGTGTATTGTAGCAATGAGAGCTTTCTGTTTTTATCTTTTTCCAAAATAGAAGAGCTGATCCTCACTGGTGACTATTTTCAAAAATCTTTTATTTTTCCAAATAATATTGAAACAATTCTGAAAACAGTCCCAATACTTACCAAATGTAGATTTTCTTTCATACACCCTTGAAGTTGTAACTTATGTAGAGGAAACGAACCATCTTGGCTTTATAAATTGTGCTTTGTGGAACCCCAGGGTCCATGAAAAGTAGTTACTCTTCAATAGAGTATCATAGTAGAAGAGCTAGGCTTTGAGTGCTTCTGTAATAGTAGAGGCTTTTTCCCATATTTTGCATTTCTAAATGTATATCTTTTCTTATAACTCCAAATCTGCCATATTTATTCTTCAAGAGAATTTTTTAAGATTCAATGATAGAGAATGATGACAGAATTTGAAGAATAGACATTGCTTCTTGAAAAAGTTAATGAGATTTAATGAAAAGAAAAATTTACAACTTCAAAATATTTGAAAACAATTGTCTAAAAAAAAATCTTGTTTTTCAATAAGAAGTCTTGTCTTTCTGGAGGCAGAGTGATACAGGAAGGAAGGAAGCATGGATTAAATTTTGAAAAGCAGATTTCCTCATTAGTACCTGTAAACTTTGGCAAGTTAATAAACATTTTTAACCTCAATTTTTCATTGGTTAATTTGGAATAATAATAATCTACCTGACAGGGTTGTTATGGGATGAATAGTTTTGACTAGTGCTTAGCACATAACAGAGCCTACATAATTGCTACTAATACTATTAGCAACATCTGAAAAATAAAACTTGTTATAGCTTTGCCCTGGACCCTGCCACCTTAGCCAGGTAAAGATATCTTTAAAGCAACTCCCTCTAGGTTTCTGAGGATAAAGCACAAATGTCTCATGAAAGCAAACAGGCTTATTTCTCCCAAACATCTCTAAACCATCCTCCAAAATCTACTAATGAGACTCTCTAAACCATCCTCCAAAATCTACTAATGAGACTCATGAGAGTCCAATCTGAATGATATACAGTTCCTGGTTCCAGCTAGGAGGCAGACCAAGAGAGTAATGTCATAACCAGCTGTGTATATCTAAACTACAAAGAAGTGTCAGATATATACTTTCATATTTACAATTTCAGTCTACAGATAAATTATTTGTTTTAACTGTTCTGAAGAAAAACTGGTACAGTTCTAGCATGGGGGCTTTGTTATTAATTTATATCACATGATATCAAATCTCAGCATACAGGTAATTTCTTTTGTTAATACCTAAGTTAAATTTTCCTAAGCACATTTTAAACTCTCTTTGTATAAATACTTGTTCTGACCAAATATATTAGTTAGGCTGCATTTTTAGACTTAAAAAAAAAATACTTCCATTTTGCAAGACAAAGCTCTCAGGCTCCTTCTTTATTACTTGTCAAGATGCTGATACGTCACCATTAAAAGGCCATCCTAGAAAGAGGGAGGTCTAAGCTACATATTGCCTGAGATTGGTAGATGCTTACAAGAAAACTTAACATGGAAACTGTATTATCAACTCATAGCCTAATAAGTAGGCAATTGCTGCCTCATCTGGAAGGCATTACCTTAACAAGCTGCTTCTTTATCTCTCTTATTTTTACTTTTGAAAATTTATTATGTCTGACAATGAGAACATAAATAAAAAAAGTAACCCTCTGTGGGAATGCAGCATCACGATAAAAAATGTAAACAAACTGAACCAGGGAGAGATAAATATTAGGTACCTACAATAATACAGATTAAGAGGTGTCTTGCAAACTTGTAATTACAAAATGCAGAATTTAAAGTTAGGACTCTAATCCCACCAGGGAACAAGAGAAAATGTGCATTGCATACTGGACTTTTATGTTGTAAATCATAAGCTAAACATGCCATCAAAGTAAACATAATATATGGCACATCTGATTAATGAATTAAAAGTCCTTAAGTGTCTTCCATTATTTTAATATGAAAACAACAACAATTAAAGTTTACTTAATGCTTACTATCAGTAGTGTGCAGGAGCTGGCTCACATGGGCTAGAGAAAACCAATTGTGCATATCTTTTTCTAGTTGAACAACCACTGATGTTATCTTACGAGTATTTACTCCATGATAGAAGTATTTACACTACAGAAATTGACAAATACTACAAATCAGAACATCTTTTTGGAGGGCCAGCTGCTAACCATTTACCAGCACACCACTGCTTACGGTATATCAGGAGCTATTCTAACCACTTTACAGTAATTCTCAAAACATCTATTAATTATCCCTAATTTACAGTAAGGAAATAATGCACAGAGAGATTAAGAGATTTTCTCAATTCAAATAATCTACAAATAACAGAGTTAAGATCCAAATGGATGCTACGGGATTTCACAGCTTATACTCTTAATCACCTCTCTCTCTGCTACCCCATTTTTCTATGTTGAGTCGAACTGTTTCTATACTTTGAGGGATTTAGGCATTATCCATGTGTTACTGAACTAGAATGCCCACCCGCCAGCATTTTAAATTTGTTTCATTATAATAAAAATATTGAACATTAAAAACATTTATCTTCACCATGTGTTATTCTGCTATTGGACAAATTTCCTTAAGTCTTTTGCTATTTGATACAAGTCCATTAATTATAACAGCAAAATAAATATGGCACGTGTTAATCCCCACTCAGTTCCAAATCAAAAATTAATGAACAAGTTACACGTAAATAAATTGCACATGGAGCCAGAACAAAGTAGCATCCCTTGAAAGGAACTTCAAGGACCTTCCATTAAAAGGCAGACATTGCCAGAGAATTAGTTTCTGTGTGTGCATAGGACCCACAATTTGCTTTCCTGCCAAAGGTAATAGTATCCACTCGAGTACTGATGGCTTCTAAGCAGTAATTTTATTAGTCATTCTAATTCTGGAGTTTTCTTTTGGATATAAACTTCATCTGCAACTTATCATAGGAATCAAAGGTCAAGGATCAAGGTGCAGGTCATTAAGCAGCATTGCTGCAATGCAGTATTTTTTCAGAATCTCCAGGAAAGACTTCCTCAAGGGTGGTTCCTCTTAATGTTGGACAGCAAATTCATACTAGAATATCTGCATAAAAGATGTAAAGGGAGTTGGGGAACTACGATGTATACAGTTTGGGCTTGACAGGCTAGTTAAAAAATCATTACAAGTGTTGGTTCATACCTAACTCAGAAACTACAGAATTCTCTATTTAAAGAAAAAAGAAAAGAAAAAAGAAAAGAAAAATACTCCATTTAGAAAATGGCTGAAATTGATGTTTACCTCCTTTTGGAAACAAGCACTTGGTTCCCTCACTATTTTTACTCTAATTTGGTATATTCAAAACTGCTCCTGGAGTCCTAAATGGTACTAAAATAATTTGAATTATTTTGTTTTTGCCCAATAGGCTTTCTGACTAAAAGGCTCATGGAACGAATACTCATGTAGGAAAGTGGGACCCACTATGTATTCAGGGCTTACCATGGAGAATACATAATACCTAGCATGTGATGTCTTCAAATTGAGATGTTCTTGAAGGAAAAGGACACAACTGTACATTTGATGAACATGAAACTACTTATAGGAACAGAACAGATGTAATAGGGCAAACCCAGAAAGGATGTGATTTAGGCAACAGTGTTACATCATGAGGTGTCTGGAGGATTCTGGAGGGGGATAAGGAAAAGATGTGGAAGCACAACAGAGGCTGATGAAAATTTTTTTCTTTCTCAATTTTACCGGGTGATAGCCTTTAGGAATCCAAATTAAGTAGGTCCCAATAAGACGAAGGAAGTAGCTTTGCATAAGCAGTAATTCTACATCAGTGTTTCCCAAAAAGTGGTCTATGGACCATTAATATCAGATTCACTTGTTTAGAACACAGATCCCTGGACCCTATCATTCCAGATGTGCTTTGTAATTTCAAAAATACTTTAGTGAGGCTGAAATAAAGGAGACAATGTAGAAAAGAAAGAGCAATGAAAAAAATGTTTAATAATATTTTTTCATTTTTTTTTATTGAGGAATAACTTAGAATAAAGTACACAAATCTAAGTATATCATTTGAGGAATTCGCACATATGTATACATTTGTGTAAATGAAATACAGATCAAAATATAGAACATTTCCAGCACTCCAGCAGGCTCCTTTGTGTCCCCTCCTACTCAGTAACTATCAGAAAAATGCCCCCCATTTTAATCTCTCTCTCATAGATTAGTCTTGCTTGTTTTTGAACTACTTATAAATGAAATTTTATAGCATGTTGTCTATGTTTTCTTTTTTTCCCCTGATGCTCTATGAGATTTACCAGGAATTAATCTTATTTTTATATTTTTATTAAATTTATATTTGGTATATAAAACTAAAATGAAATTTGACAAGTAACAGGAAACCACAGAATGGTCTGAACTCAGTGATGATATGGGAGAGATGTGAGATTTGAATCTTCTGAACATCTGAAGAAATCCTGCCAAAATTTTGGCAGTGGCATATAAGTCTAGGACTAAAACAGTGACAGGTATGGAGAGGGGGAATGAATGGCTGTAATGACCATAGTACAGGTTCCGCAAAAAGAGAGGTATCAGAATACATTATTATCATTATGAAGGTGGAATTATTAAGAATTTACAATATTCTGAATGTAAGTAGAAAGAGAAGAAAAAACTAAAAACAAACTATATATCTCAAATCAAAGGCAGTTAGAAAGCTAACACTGTATTTGTTTTACAACGTGCTTTTTTTCCAAAATATGAACACATGTGTTCTATCTTTCTAGTGTTTATCTATTTTTGGAATGGGATTTTTTTGCTTTCTTTACTAAATCAATCGAGAATTCCCATAGATAAAATACATTTTCACCCTCGCCCTCTCTCTCTGTCTCTCCTTCCCTTCCCCACTCTCCCTCCCTCTCTCCAAGAAACCATTTAAAGATTTTTCAGAATCCGTGATAATCATATCAAGTTAAAGAAACTGAAGTAGGCTACCTGTGACACTTCAGTGCGTTCACTTTAATTATGAACAGAAGAATTCAGTCTAGAATTCTAGTTAAAAATAAATACAAGGCCAAGAACAATTCACATTCCCCAGTCCTTTATACCTTTTTCAGTAATTTCTAAATCCCAACCTAGGTTAACAATTCTGACTTCATTAAATAAACTTATAGATGAGAAATTGAAGGAAACGAAAATGAGAATTAATTTATTAATGGTACTTATTGGAATTTTAATTATAAATCCAGCATATTATTTTCAAAATTCATTATAAATCCTAGAAGTTTGAAGTATGAAGACTTAGAGATGATCGATTTAGATCCCCTAATTTTAAAAGTTAAAAAAAAGAGAAATCGTGTGACCCTAGTCCACACATTGACACAGAAAGAGAGTTAGAATTAGAATCTAAGTTTTCTCCTTGACCTTTGGTCAAATATTCTGTAGAGATGGTTTTGTAGGAAAGAAAACAGACCTAAATCTGGTTCTCCAATTAATTTACTTTTTGTCAGTAAGCTAGTCACCTAAGCTCTATATAGGTCTCAGTTTTTTTCATCTATAAAATGGAGACTGAGCTGGATGAAATCTCAAGGGGCCACTGCAAATTTAAATACCTACCGTTTTACATTTTGCCTGTGTTAATATAACCAGGATGGAAACAAGGTTTAACCATTCTGGAAGTCATTATGGATATAAACCTTGCTGTCAACATTTTTAATTTGAGAAGGAAAAACAGGAATGTTAGAAAAAGAAATGTTCTCTTAAGAAACTAGATACTAGAGTTCTATCAGAAGTGTGTGAAATTACCTGGGAGAGTCTGGGGAGAATCTGGACCTTATGGTTTTTTTGTTTTGTTTTGTTTTGTTTTGTTTTACTCTTTTGGAGATAAATAATAATAGCAGCTATTTAAAATTTACAGGTAGTTTTTCTGCTATCTAAAGAGTGATCGATTGGAATTTACCTCAGAAGATTTTTCTTTTTGGCAAGATGAACAATATCCCCAGTGTTATTAGTTTTGCAAAAATAGAGTAAATAAATACCCTCTTCTGAAATGGAAAGTTTCTAAAGAATGAGGATCCAAAGAAATATTTATGAAATTTCAAAAGCTTCTCATTGGGTAGAGGAAAAATCCTGGAGGGTATGTCTCCTAAGACAAATGTCTCTCTCTCAAGTATATATTTAGACTGCTGTCTATTAGTTCACGTTCTTAAAGAGTAGTGGGTTTTCTCCTTTCAGAAGTTACCTGCAGAACACTGGAAGCTATGATGGAGAAGTCTGAAGGATTGCTTCCTTCATCTGGTGCTAGATGAGATACTGTGTGGTGGTTGGCTACATTAACAGCCCCTGTGAATGACACCTGCCAGTACCTACACACTTTTGTAGTCTCACACTGACACTAGACTTGGCCATGTGATTTGCTTTCACCAACAGGACATTAGCAAACATTATGCTTTGGAATCAAGAGACTAATGTGTCTCTTGACACATTAGTCTTCACTGAAGAAGCCCATTCTGGTTTCGTTGAAAAAGAAAGACCACATGAAAAGATATGCCAGCTATCCCAGTTGTCCCAGCTGAGCCCAGCATCCAACTATAAACAGTCACTTGGATGAGCCTAGATATAATAAGCAGAAAGACCATCTAGGCGCAAAATTACAAGAAATAATAAATTGCTGTAGTTTTAAGCCACTAGGTTTTGTGTTGGTTTATTACACAGTAAGAGGCAATTGACACAGTTTGGGATGAGTTTTTCCTGAATGTAATGTATATTCCCATTGTCAATAATCCCAGGAAGAGGTCAGTTTTGGCACAGCAAGGCAGACTTCGACAATAGACCTTAAAATGGGCAAGAATAAAAAAATGACTATCATTTTTCAGAATTATGGGGTCACCTGTCCTTGAACTAGAAGACAGAAAAACCCAGAGAGCTCCTGGAAGTCCTTCAAGGTGTTCTCTGTCATGAAGAACCAGGAGCTAGGCAAGGAAACAACGCATTCAAGCGATGCGGCACTGAGACTTAGACTTCATAGCATTTCTAAGTTGACTTCGGTTTTGTACCTCTCCCTCACTGATTTACTTCCATTAAATAATAGGCATAATTTTCTTTCTTTTTCACTCTTCTTTTATGTGACTCTTTTCTAATCACTAAGAGGTATTCTCATTCCCCGGCTAATTATTAGAATGGTTAAAACTGGAGTGCAAAGGAAAAAGAAAATTTTGGGGGATCAAGCCATAACAGGTCTGACTGCTTTGAATTCATAGATGGGCAATAGAATTAATCATTGAAATTTAATATAATTACCAATATAGTTGAGTTTATATCTATGATCTTGTTATTTTTTTTCTATTTGTCCAAAAAGCTCTTTGTTACTTTCATCCATTTCCTTGCTTTCACTTGGATTAATTGATCTCAACTCTTAGATTATTAGTGAAACCTTTTCATTTTGTTTTATTTTGGTGATTCCTCTAAGGTTTACAAGATTCAGCTTTAACCTATTACATTCTTCAAATAATGATATACCACTTCACTTATTTAGTAAGAAAATGACAACAATGTATTTCCATTTAGTCCTCTGAATTCCTTGTGCTATTATTGTCATACATTTTGCGCCTACATATATTACAAAGTCGCTTTTTTAAATTGAGGTATAACTGAAATATAACATTATGCTAATTTAAGATATACAACATGATTTGACTTTTATATATGAAATGATCACAATAAATCTAGTTAACGTCTGTCACCGTACATAGTTATAATTTTTTTCCTGTGATGAGAACTTCTAATATCTATTCTCTTAGCAACTTTCAAATATACAATACAGTATTGTGAAATATAGTCACCATGCTGAACATTATATCCCCATGATAATCATTTTATAACAAGTTTGTACTAAAGCCACTGTTATTAAGAGAGATTTTAAAATTTTTAAAAAAAAAAGACGTCTTTGATATTTACCACACTTTACCATTCTAGGATTCTTCACTTCTCTGTTTAGAATCTCCACCTATGAAAAACACATCAGCCCAAGGGGGCAGTCCCGCTGATATGCAGTGTAAGGAATTTAGCAGGTTCATATATAGCCTGGACCACCAACATCACATTGCTGAATGGAGCCAGGAGATTTAGTAAAACCACAATGGATTTCTCCTTTTTTCTCTTGCTCTCCACTCCCCTTTTTCTTTCTATTTTTAGCCCTCTCCACCTCTCCCTCTCCCACTCCCTTCCAACTGAGAAAACCCAATAGGATAATTTGGACTAGAAAATTAAGTAATAAGGCAATAATAATAGATGGGATTAGGCAGTAATATTGGTGCTTTTCATATTCTTCAATTTTTCTAGTTTCCAAATTTCTACAATTAACATATACAACAGTAATTATAAAAATATTTTCAAAGGGCACATACAAGAAATGTTATCTTCCAGGAACCTAGCTTAATTCTCTTCTATAGAGCAAGTAATAGATGTTTAGTTAATAAATGAAGAAAAACTAATACTGTTCAGAGTAGGGGGAGAGAGTAGTTTTGCTAAGAACAACAATGATACTAGCTAACAGTTTCATAATTGCTACAATTCTGTTCCCTTTGACACCCTCTAAAAGTATAACTCTCCTGAAAGCCTCTATGAGATTTCTAACTTTCTAAGAAACACTAGCTCAACATTTTCTATAACATAAAATTGTTAACCTTTATGAAGTAATTTATACTCTGAAAAAATTAACCCACTATTGCACAATATAAAAATAGCTAGTGCTAAGTCTAATTCCTAAAAACAACTCTAGAAACACCTTGCGTATAGTAGGCTGCTTTGTGCTAGGTTATTACTCTGAGAATGGTCATTCCACAGCAAACACCTCAGATCTTGCTTCGAGCTAGTTTGCCCTCGATGTTGTCTTTGATTTCTCTGTGGAAGTATTTGAGTCAATGTACAGTTTACTAATAAACCTAAATGTGAATATGGAAAAAAAAAAAAAAACACGCGTTTCCTCTTTCTTTGGTCAGAAATAAATACAGGTTTACATCTCACAAGGTCATTTACTCCCACTAAAAGTTAATATATAGTGAAGCATATGCACATAAATCAACATTATCACAAGCTAGATAGAAAAAAACGTTTAACCTATTCTAATTAAATGCATTGAACATACTCACCTAACACCTGGACTATGCTATACTGCAGACACTTTCAAATGCATTTGCAGAAGTGGATGCTAATTGCCCAGTGGAATACAAGTTGCTAACAGTATTCCCATCACCTTTATGCTGCCCCTTCCAACATTATCACCCAGAAGTATATTCCATGTCGCTCTGGGTGGGTTGCACATAGTAGGTCTTCAATACACATTTGTTAAATAGAATCAGATTTAGTATTAGATTTGGGAAATCATTTGACATGCAATTCGTGTTTTTAAAAAAAACTTTAACAAACATTGACAATTACTTTGGCTCTGCCCTATGGAGCTACTCCGAACCAGTTTCTTTACTGGTTTACTCATTGAGCTACAGAGGAATTACCTTTTCATCTGTGTTCATCCCCACTAGAAGGTGAGCTCTCAAAGGGTGAAGAGTATGTGTGTCATTTTAACAACTTTATGCTGCTTCCTGTGCCTTCCACTTAGTGCTTCATTCATTTGTTCATTTATTCATTTATCCTTCTATCCACTTATTCAATAAATAAATCCAGGATGCCTGAAAATATTTTAGGACAATTTGCACATTCCTTCCAAGTTCTCTTTTCACCCAACTAAATATTTTCCTTATTCCCAGAATATGGGAATAGGAAAACTAGTCCTTCTCTTGTTTTAAGCCCAAGCTTCCATTTTTCTAATATAGATACTCATTGAAAATAAACAGATAAGTAACTGCGATTGTTCTGAAAATACAGTCATAAATTCAAAAATATATCTAATATATAACTTAGTGTGATAAATTATGGTAAAAAATTACACTGTTACTGAAAAGTGTGTTTGAGGAAGTGCATATACAATGCCATGTTAGTCAATCTTTTTACCTACAAGCACTTTTTTCTAAGCTTTAAAAATTTATTAGAATTAAAACTCCAAAGACCACTGTCCTCTGGAAATGAAAATAATAATGTATCTAAGATTCTACTTAGTATTTCAGTGTGACAATGGGATCATCCTTAAAATGCACGACAGAATACTAGATGATCAGCCTTGATCTTTTAATTCCTCTGCACATACTAACTTCACTGAACCTGCTGCTTTTCCACTGATAATCTATTACTGAATTTTAAAAATAATAATCATATGACTGAGAACAAACATTTCAGTTATGCCCTTAAGAGTATTATATGGTCCACATTGTGGAGAGGAATCAGAATGCAGCCTCACCCACAACTCAGGGAATGATAGTCTTTAAAATGCTGATCCTGCATTGTGAAGAGTGGAGCCACCAGCCCCACACAATATTGAGTGCTTATCTTTAGATATCGACAGTGACCTTCATTGTTGTGCAGCTTTTCCTCTCATTAATAAGACAATTAGTATTCACACTATCTGTCTTGGATTTGCAGAAATAAACCCTCAAACATTAGGCAGGCTTCCAGCAGAATCTCTAATGTGAATGGTTTGGCTTAGAGTCAGTGGAAGGTGATATTAGGTTATACAGCCAGCTCATGTCATTTCGGTGGCACTTCACTAAAATGTATGAACTTTGTGATTCATTTTTTTTAAAAGCTCTGTGGCTGACATGCCCTCACTTGAACAAAGTTTTTTTGCAGATCATGGTGCCTTTTCATGAATGTCTGAGGTTGCATCTTTACTCTTTGGTCTATATTGCCTAGGGGACCAACTGCAAACAAAAAGTTCACTTTAGCAAACCTTGTGACTTCTCTGAATCCACAGAGCTTTCCAGAAATTGAGGCTTTCTGCCAGCTCATTATTATCCTAGCCATGTGGATCCTCCATTGAGCAATTAGGGAATAAAGAGTTTTATTATCCTAGGGAAAAGAGGAATGCAGTGAAATACTCCATGGAAAGAAAAAACACAAAAGTCAGAATTCATGGCATACTAGGCTAGCCAATGAGAAAATTCTGTATTCACTGCAGATACATAAACAGATAGTCATGGAATTGAACCAGAAATAAGCCTGGAAACTTTCTTTCTTCTTTTTCGTGGGTTTTTTGTTTTTTGTTTTTTGTTTTTTTTTTTTGCCTCTCTTTTTTCCACATTCAGTCGCATTATTCACAGCCATTTGCTTTACCCTTTCAGATTCAGGGTTATGCTTTCAGCTTCAGAGCTATTATCCAAGGCTTAATATGACAGAAATCATTAAAGCTTTTTTCTGTTGTATCACTCGGCACTAGGCTGAATTCTATTTCAGCATGTTGAAGTCAGGGAATCCACTGAGACAGAGAAAATAAATAAAACTTTTGAAAGACATAGGTCAAGTAAGCAAAAATATAATTACCAACCCAAAGAAATATTTGAGTCTACATTTAAGATGGCATCTTTCTTGATTTTATGTTTTAATTACAAGCATCCCTAATAAAAATCCCCCAATAAGTCTTCATTTTATACTTAATTACCTCTAACCTTTACCCTTCCAACTCTTGGACAAATCCAAATTTAGGTAAATTCTGTGTTGTTTAAAAATTGCTTTATGTGTATTAGTCTTACTGTCCTATGTAAATTTAAGAAAAAGCTCAAGGAAGGGGCAATGTCAAGCTAGCCCCTCACTTTCTTGCTCACATATACATTTGGCTCATAAACAGACATAAACGCACATAACATCCACCTCGATAGTGCTTGAAACCACATCCTCAGAAATATTTATTTACAGATGAGAGCAGGTCAAATGGTTGCTCTCTGCACCTCAAATTGTCTTAACACTGGATAGAGGAATTCTGATTGGGGAGGAAAATATTTAATCTCTTACACAAAGTATAAGTAATTAAAACTAGGAAGCCTATTTGGACAATTCTAATAAGGTTGATAACCGACTCACTTTATCGTGGCTGTGGCTTATTTTCTGGAAACTGTAAAAAAATTATTACAAGAATTAGAAGAGATAATGAACACAAAAGCATGAAAAAAAGACTGATAAACCCCTTTTATGACATGTGTGCAAAGTAAAGGGGACTGGGGCTCCTCAGTTCATCTTCGCTCTCTACTTTGCCAGTCTCAGCCCCTCAAATGCAAATCCACCCTCAAAAGCCAGATTACCTACTGCCAAGTTTCTGAAGACATAGTCATCTCACATCTGTACAATTTCTATACATCTTCTCTTGAGCATCTCTCTTTGATCCCACCACTTCCCCTTCCCATGAGAGCTGCCTTATCTCTTCTCTTGTTCCATCTCAAATTTATTTTTTCAGCCTCTCTACTCTGCTCCTTTTCCAATCTTCAGTCAAATGCCAAAAATTCACCTACCATATTAGCAAAGCAAAAGATATCCACCAAGAAAAATTTAAAATTCAGTCTGTCTCCAAGATCTGTCCACCAATATTCCTGCAGCATATCTGAATTGGATGAGATCCAATCAATTGGATGAATTTCAATCTTCATTGGATGAACCATCAATCTAGTTTCATTTTTTTTTTTCACCCAGTCTTCATAGGTGGTCTCTCATCCAAGTACTAACCAGGCCTGACTCTGCTTAGTTTCTGAGATAAGACGGGATTGGGCATGTTCAGGGTGGCATGGCTGTAGACCCATCAATCTAGTTTTAAGCAAACTGCCCTTTCTGGTCTACATTCTCATCAAAGCTAGTTATCTCCACTCATCCTTTAAATCTCAGCACAACTGTTACTTGCTCAGAAATGCTCATCTGGTCTACAGCCATGCTACCCTGAATAAGCCCGATCCGGTCTGATCTCAGAAGCTAAGCAGGGTCAGGCCTGGTTAGTACTTGGATGAGAGACTACCTAGGAAGACCAGGTGCTGTAGGCATAAAAAAATAATAAAATAAGGGATTATAAGATGACAAGACTCTTAAAATCTGTGAGGTCAACCAAGGGTTACCTTACCTAAAAAACATTAAATTAAATTAAAAAAGAAAAAAATGCTTATCTGAAGTCTTTGAGGAATCAAATTCCAGTTTTATGTCTCTTTTTAATCCCATGTACATCTTCTTTGTAACACAAGTTTAAATTTACAGTGATTTGTGTAACTGATTAATTTCCACTGTATACACTAGAAAACACTGTATGTGAAGGCAAGGACACTGACTCATGTTTTCTCACTACGTTGTCCAAAACTCCAGCACACTGCCTAGAATAAAGAAGGTGCTTAATTAACATTACTTGGATAAATGAATAAATAAATGGGTATGTCTATGTGTATGGGTTTATGCGGTCTGTGGGAAAAGAAAAGAGGGGAGAACGGGAAGAAGGGAAAAGGAAAAGGAGTCAAATATTTGAGACAGAAAGAGATTTGACTTTGGGTGGTGAATACACCATGCAATATACAAATGATGTATTATAGAATTGTGTAGTTAACTTATATAATTTCATTAACCAATGCCATGCCAATAAATTTAATAAAAACACAAATAAATAAAAATATTACCTAAATACCAACTAAAATAAAAAGTAATAGTCTTCAGTAGATGTGCTTTCATAGCCATGGAATTAGAAGTGGCTAAAGATCTGAATTTATTCACTTCTATGGTGATTATACATTCAAATTTACCTGAAATGGTCAGAGTTTTTGTCCCAGCATAATTTTTCAAAATACTATTCTTCCCTCTGAAAGCTATTCCAACTTGGCCAAGAAGTTATATGATCACCTTACTTGTAATAAGGGAATTCTCAGGTTCTGACTTTAGGTCATTTTGTAAAAACTGTGCTATGCTATAAGAGTTATCTATTACAGGGTTCTAATTTTAGATATTTGTTTTCTCTCTAGATGTATATGGAAACTGCAAGTATAATGATAATCTATTAAAATATAAAAATACTAGAATTCTGGAGTATCTTTTTGAGCTTAAAGAAGGATTATTAAGTAGAATGAATATCTGGTGCATTGCATCTTAAATGTTTAAATTCCCACATAGGCCATTACACTACATGTAGATCCCCAATCGCAATTTGACAGGCCAAGCTTCATTTTTTTATTCCACTTTTAAATTCGGTTTTCTTTGCACTTTAGCATCCAGAATATTCCCTACCAGAACTGGCCCCAAATTGACATTCAGTTAAGTTGCTCAGGGCAGAAACGTAAATGACCTACTATGCCATTAAATCCAAACCTCACATGATTGTTCCAAGAATAATGAAGTAGTAATAATAATAATAATAATTAATAATAATAATAAAGTTGCCAAGAACTTTTGTGTTTGCTTTGGAAAATTCTAGATACAATCCCAACAGAATATTCAACTGTTTAAATAATAGATAATAAGGTAATAAATTTTATTTGATGTATAGTAAATAAGTCTTTAAAAATGAATAAATAAGCTAATGAATGCAGTCAATTCCTTTTTATAAAAAAAAAAACTCAAAATATTATTTCAAATAAATAATAGCCACCTTCTTTATGTCAGTAAAATAACACAGAAAATGTAGAGGATTGACCTATTATCCATCTCAATTTTTCTACTTCGAAACTTTTGTCTACAACAGAAAAATTTGAGATTATAATTGCAGATATAGTCTTTCTTCCTTTTTCAATTCCTAATGAAAATCACTCATTACAAATTTTGTCTTTAGAATTTTTTTAAGCTTATTGCTAATAAAAACAAATATCAACAGAACAAATTATTCATAAGTAATCGGGATGCATTATTAAAAAGCCTTAGAACATCTCTCTTCTTTATTTTAAAGTATTTAACTAAAGTATTAGTGTAAATATTCATACTCATAAATGGATGTGTTTTTAGTGGATCTGGCTACTGTTAAGAGGGACCTTGAAACATTAGAGGAGCTTGTGAACCCCGAATGCATCCACACAAGACCCTTACAGTAACAGAATATGGTGATAGCCTGCAATGGGTCCTTATTTCTCAATTGTGTCTAATTCAAAATTTAATGGCACCATAGATGTAAGGGAGGGGTGAGAAGTGGGAAGGTCAGTAGAGCAGCTCAGAGCTTGGCTGGCACTAGCTGGATCAGACCAAGAGGTCCCATACCTGTAGCAAGACAAAACTGCTAGATGGGCACAGGTCCTTGATGTAAACCTAACTTCAGAACACAAGACACCTTTGGGCCAAAGAGGCAAGTGTGTCAGCAGTGTACAACAGAAAAACCTAGGAGAAGACAGTATGCATTAGTTCCCTCATTTATTCACTTATTAACAGATATCTACTGAGTATCCACAATGTGTCAGGCACTATGCTGGGTATAATAGTAAGTGAAGCAAACCCAATTCCTCATGAATCTTAGAGTTCAAGAAAGGAGAGAGGCATTGAGTGAACAATCCCACCAACATATGTATAAACATGAATGAGATAAGAGCTCTGAAAGAAAAGATCATAGTTAAATAAGAACATATGACCAAAATCCCTGGCGCAGATAAGGGAACAGGATGGAGAGTAAGTGGAGCCTGATCAATCATATCTGGAGGATCATATTATATATGTAAAATGCTTGTAAAAGTGCTGGACCCTTAAGCAGTAAGCATGCAGTAAACACTAGTCATTGCACCAGGCTTATATATCCATCCCCCAGTTGCTGTCACAATGAGCTGCAAATTGCTTAGAGCTGTGCCTCTCTAGAAAAACTGGCTTCAGGGGATATGTAATAACATAATGGGAAATAAATCAGGTAGGAAACTGACCGTTAAAAATTCTTTTAATATGAAGAAAATGACTCTCAGCATGAAAAATTCTCTATAGACAGTCATCGTATCCTTGAAATTTAGCCTAAAACACTATTATCTACAGTGCACTCACGTTCAACACACTAACATACTTAACACTGCTGCCCAACAGAAGCAAAAATATTCAGAAAGTAATTTTGAAATAAACGGACACTTTATTATTTTACAATGTAGGCCCAACAAAAAATAACAAGAAATTTTAAATAAGGAAATATTTTCAAATAAAGCAGTTTTCTCATGGAGTCCTACATCTGATGAAATGGCTGGAGGAGAAGGCTAAACAGAAAATTCAGGCAGTCAGCACTTAGATGATTGGGAATTGACTGCATATGCATGGTCTCATTTACATACAGCACTCTCCCAGTTGCAAATGCAAGATGTGCCTCTATAATACTCAAGTACTATATCCACATGTGTGTGAAAATGGAACAGCTGATGTAATAAAAGAGAGACTTCCGATTCTTTCACTGTCGTAATCAACACATTTATATTCATGCCTCTCCGTTTTATTCATCTCAAGCACTAGCTATCAAGAAGGAACTAGGCAGGACTCTTAACATCTTAAGTCTTGTTTTTTTCTTTAAAATGGAGATAAAACCAATTTAGTAAACAAATCTAAATATCCTTCAGATCAGTAATAAATAAAGAGAAAAATATGTTAAAAGGATCATTTTTATTTTTTAAGACTCAGCTAAAAATGACCACCACCTGAACTAAAAGAAAAAGTGGGACTATATCAAACTAAAAAAGCTGCTGCACAGCATAAAAAACCATCGGCAAAACAAAGAGGCAACCAACTGAATAGAACAGATTTGCAAACAACCCCTCAATAAGGGGCTAATATCCAAAATATGCAAAGAACTCATACAACTCAACAATAAAAAAACAAACAATTAAAAAATGGGCAGAGGACCTGAACAGACACTTTTCCCAAAAAGACATATAAATGGCCAACAGACATATGAAAAAAGGCTCAACTTCACTAGCTATTAGGGAAATGCAAATAAATCAAAACCATAATGAGACATACCGTGTCACACCTGTAGGAATGGCTATCATGAACAGGACAAGTAATACCAAGTGCTGGAGAGGTTGTAGGGGAAAAGGAACTCTCATACGCTGCTGGTGGGAATGTAAACTGTACAGCCACTATGGAAAGCAGTATGGAGGTTCCTCAAAAAATTAAGAAGAGAATTACCATGCGACTTGGCAACTCCTTTTCTGGGTATCTACTCAAAAATTTGAAAACATTTATTCATAAAGATATATGTATCCTGATGTTCATTGCAGCATTATTCACACTGGCCAAGACATGGAAACAACCATAGTACCCTTCAATAGATGATTGGCTAAAGAAGCTGTGGTACATATATACAATGGAATATTACTCAGCCATAAGAAAAAATGAAACACTGCCATCTGTGATAACATGGATGGATCTTGATATTATGATGCTAAATGAAATAAGTCAGACAGAAAAAGTTGAGAACAATATGATTTCACTCATATGTGAGATATAAAACTTAAAGCAACAAACAAGACAAACAAATAAAAACTCATAGACACAAACAGCAGTTTAGCGGTTACCGGAAGGAAAGGCGAGAAGAGGGGAGGTAGGTAAGAGTAAAGGGGTCAAATATATGGTGACAGAAGGAAATCTAAATTTGGGTGGTGAATACACAATACGAATATAAATACATATAATGTATTATTGAATTGTACACTTGAAACCTATATAATTTTATTAACAGATGTCATCCCAATAAATTTAATTTAAAAAAATGCAGGTTGAAAGCTGATTCGACTAAATAATTTAAAATGGAATGCCTTGTCAACAAAATAAGAATTTTTTTAAAAAAAGGACAAACAAGGCCATATTTTCCTTTCTCTAAGAAATAAAAATAACCTGGGCATATGCTATAGATTTATTTTCAACAAATAAAGGAATGGTGGCATATCTATAGACAAAATCGTTCTTAAATTTGTATTTACACATATATGCTGACAAAGACATAGAATTTACAGAAATTTGTCTCTGAGAGAGGCATTTACAGGGAACATTTTAGTGAATAATTTTAAGCAAAGTGTGAATAATCATTTTCTTCCTGCTAAATATGTCTTACTGAAACAGTAAGAAGCACTTTTTTCTCCTAATGAAGGGCCACATGCTGCCTCTGCAGTGATTACAGAGTCTCATAGTGCCCAATGAAGTTTTGGTGTCAACCACATTAAGTAGAGACTATATACACAGTCCCATGTGTCCCATGTGTTTGCATCTTTTAGGAGTTGTGGCAATTAAATTCTTTGACTGCAATCTGATTCATAGAAATTTGTGTTACTACTTGGAACATGAAATAATTTTTTTCCCGAAAGGTATGGGGACCGGGGGAATATGGTAAGATGTGTTAGGCAGTGGCAAGCTCAAGTAAGACAGTAAGACATGTCGTATTTTTATAAGTAATTTAATACTCTTCCCGTAAATAATCCACCATGAGAAACTCAGTGTAATGTTAAAGCATTTACAAATATTGTATTCAGGATCTCTAACATCTCTGTTGATAGTCTTCAGAGGATCTCTGTTGATAGTCTTCCTATTCCATAAAGAAGATAAGCACAGATTTAAAAAACATGTATTGATGACTTATTCTGTGCCTAGCATTGACTGTTCTACCTTGTAGATTTAATATACCTATATTGGCAAAGAGAGGTGGAGAATGGAAGCCACTATCTACAACAATCATCAAATTGATTTTACTGGTAAACTTAGAGCTAAGCAAAAAAAACGTATTTAATCTATTTTAAGCAATTTGTTGAAAATTTTAGTCTACTGTCTTATGTAAATATAGTAGTCTAATGCACACATTTTAATCCAAGAGGTTCTCAGAAGCCATTCTGAACATACTCTAAATACTTTTTAGAGAATAAATAGAATAATAAATTAATTGTTGTGACCTGCACATTAAACTCTAATATCTAAGAGGTGGGGGCTGTATCTTATTCAACTTTATAGTTTTGAAGGAACTTACTACAATAGTTTTCTTTTTTTATCATTAAGTGGATGAAGACTATATGTGGTCAGGTAACTTCCTCTGCCTCATAAATGTTTATTGAAGTAAAAAATATTTTACTACATGTGGTGGACAAATCCTAGAGTGACCTCCTGGTATTTACACTTTTGTGCAGTTCTCTCCTCTTGAGCACAAGTAGGACCTGTGCCTTGTTTCTAATCTATAGAACATGCAAAAGTAATAGCATGTTATTCTCATGATTCGATTAAATTTTATAAGACTCTGTCTTAGCTAACTAGAGGGACTCTCCTTGCTGGCTTGATAAGGTGGGTAAACAGTTATACTAGAGGAGTCTATGTGACAAGAAACTACAGGCAGCCTCGAGGACCTGGGCAGACTCCAGTTGATGCCAGCAAAATACCACTCTCCTTTATATATGGTTTCCAGGAACCACCTACCGTGCCTTTTAATAATTCAAAAAAAAATAGTTTAGGACTTAACGAAATATCTTGCTGTATAGCTAAATTATTCTTAACATTTCTTGAGAAATAAAGTCATGAATCGTAGAATTTTTATAGTTTAGGCTCCAGAGGTTGTAGACACATGTTCACAGAGACAGACAGAGAATATAAATGAGCAAAGCAGGCCAGCTGTAGGAAAAAATAGTAGTTAGTGCAAGGGCTGCGTAAATGGCAACTATCATTAAGCCTCAGTGTTAGCAAGCTAATAAGGAACAGCAGGACTGTGGCACACTGGGGAGCACACCCCATGTAAATGGCTCAGTAGCCTCTTGCCTTCAAATCCCAGCGTTGTGAGATCCTGTCGGGGTTTTTTTCCAAAAAGAACCCTCCCCCCGAAAAAAAGAATTTTCATTAGGAAACAACCACCTGATCTCTAAACATTGAAAAACTGATTATTACAAGTTTATAAGTCCTGACTTGCTAATGAGGTGCTGGCCAAATAAAACATTCACTCTGATTTGACACAAGTTCTCATTTTAGGGTTGGGGAAATAAAGATCAAAAATGAGTAAATTATCTCTAAAATGCCTACAATTAGGAAATAGAAGACTTGGTAATTATAACTCCAGCTCATGCACCTGGAAAATATAACATGAAATTTGAAATTATGGATTTATATGAAATCCTTTTTGAGTATAAATTATTTTCTGTCAACTGACTAAAATAAGGAGGTTTTATAGCAAAAATTACATGCTTATGAGGTAAAAGGACTCTTTTCTTTATTTAGACTTCAGAAGACAAAAGCGAAATAAATGCAAAATTCATTCAGTTTGAGCATGACAAATCACTGTTTACCAGTCATGTGCAACTCTAATATTGTATTAAATATTCATAGACTTCAGAGTGAGGCTGTCAGCTTTCTCCTTTGTCTGAATCACATTGCCTTCCACAAATGGAGTGAAAGTCATACCATAGCTGAGTTTCTTGGGATACAGCCAATTAAGAGATTCACAGTAAAGGTATTCCTCCCTAGGGTTCGTAAGGAGTAATGGGGCAAAAGAAACCCAGCATCCCATCTCCATGTGCAGAACCATTCAACCTCACTGAGCTCCAGCTCTGATTTATGAGTTGGTGGTATATGGCTCAGATTTCCAAAGGTCTGATAATTTCAGTGATAATTGCCTAGGTGTGAAAATGTGAATGATCAATAACATTATTGTGTCCTGGGTGGTCAGTGGGTATACACATTCATATAATTTACAACTCAGGCAAACTGGCTGGCAGTTCCACTCAGAGTGTCTAATAATGTGGAAGATTAAAAAAGGGTAAGAAATGTATCAGTAGCCATTTTCAGGGAAATTCAATGGATTATTAGATGTGTATTATATAGCTGTATTTATTTAGTATAATATTAAAAAGTTTGAAAATGCAGCTCAGTGATTTATACAAATGGAAAGATAGGTATTATAGTCTAAAATAGTAACTAAAAAAGCTTTTAGATTCATTTGGCTTTGGGATACATCACAGAATTTTTCACTCATCACATTTACTCTGCTAAATAAACCTTTATGGTAGCGATGAGTCACTAAGGAGCTTGAGGAAAAAAGGGTGGGAGACATTGGAAAAGCAGCCAAATACATCTTAACTTGATTGAACACCTTCTGATTGATTAAAAAAAAGATTGGGAGGCTACTGACATGTCCTTTGAAGAAATCTAAAATTTAATTCAAATTTATGACTCCTAGTAGGACATTCCTCCCTTCCATCCCCTCCTAAAATGTTGGAAAATTACTTTTCTTTTGATATTAAAAAATACTTATTAAAGTAACATGTGCACAAAAATTAAAACAAAAATAAAACTAGTTGAGAAAGCCTTATTTTGAAAAGCAATAAACATTGGTCATATTTTTTCTATCCCCTATTCCTACTGGCAAAGAAGAAACCATTTTAATTCTGCTAATTGCTTCTGTTTCACTTGTAATATTAATATCTCCAAATCTCAGAAGAAAACCTTATCCTATTACTTCCAGGTATATTAACTTTCACATGACTTTTTGCTATGGTAAATGAAGATAAAACTGACTCCGTAGCAGGACTCCTCTGGTTAATAATTAGGTAGAGGCGGTTGATCCTCATCCTGTTTTTCTTTGTGGAGTAACATTTCAAAACTAAGAGGAAGAAGGTTCAATTAGTAACATGCTTTTCTTCACAGAATGTCTATCATCTCATTGCCAAGGACTCTGCTACTTTAGGCATCAGTGAATTGAGATTCTAGAGGTACCAGAAGGTTGAAACCAAAAAATACGATTGAAGATACTGGCTGGCAAGTCAATAACAACTATTTTCTTTCCTTCTTTTTTTCCTAGTTTGAAGTTCAAGCAAACCATTCTAGTAAATGTTTTAAGAATTCCCTTATCTATAATATTAAATGATGCATTTTAGTTATAGACTTTCATGATCTCTATAACTTCTTGACTTCTTACTTTCTCATCTGAGTTTCAGCTTCACTCTTGTCTATGACTATGGTTTAGGTTAGACGTTTATTCAACCTATAAGACTAATTTCCCTCTGCCTCATTATGCAGTTATTTTTCATTATTAGCCAAATTATTCTGTCTTTCTACTAGAATATCACTTCATTTCTATTTACATTTAGACACAATGTAGTGGAAAGCCCTGACCACCAGAAACCAACAATCTGACTTCCAGTTTTTGATTTGACTGTGTGGCCTAGGACACATCTAGAAAAAGAGAGGGCTGAATTAAGTCAACCCTAAGTCCTGAGTATCTGCCCTACTTGATGCAGCACAGTGGTTAGTGTCATGGCTCTCAGGGCTGACATTTATTCTATAAGCCCATTATGGCCACACTTTTGTTCAATTGTTCTATGACTCATTAATGAGTACACTGAACTCAGTGGAATTTCCTTTTTAAAGTTTCAAGTAAAGGAAGTAAGTAATATTTTTATAAAAATAATATGTTAGTTTTAAAATAAAAATGAATAAAGCAAATTTCTAGAGGGGGAAAGTCAGTACAGCAATTTACTCTCTAAATAAATGTCTATCTATGTAATTTCATTTTACAGTTTCTAGTCATATTTATATATTCAGTTATGACTGAAATTTTAGTCTTAAGAAAAGATCTTGATTTGACAGAGCAAAATATAAAACATGATCTTCAAAATAAATGATTCCATTTAATTCTACCAACCATAATTTTACTCTTTCTTCAAAACTTTAGTTAGGTTCTAACTCCTCGGCAAAAAGATCAGTATGTACTCTGTGCGAGGTCTATGTAAACTACCTGGCACACCAAAATGTGTCAAAATTATCACCACCTTCAAATAGTTTAAAATGCAGTTGTGTGGCAAACACAAAACTTTAACATGACTGTAAATGCACATGGCCTGGAGAGTCCCTATGTCAACAACATTGCCAGAGCTGCCACTGTGGAGTTTCACAGAAAAGGACTGAAAAGAAGATAGGATATAAACGTCCTTGATTTTTTAAAAAATGAAAAACTAATATACACATATACAATAATATATACATATTCATTCATATATAATACATATATATGTGCTTATGAGTGTGTATGTGTGTATATAAATATAGGGTGAGAGTGAAAAAAAATGAGAACTCATTCTTATAATTAGATTAAAAGAGTTCATTTAGATGAAGTGCTTAGAACAATGCCTAGCATATAGCTAGGGCCATAAAAGGACACGCTCTGAAGTTGAGAAAGGCCAGTGTACCAGTGAGAGTAACGAATGATTACTGAGCTGCCTCACACTCCCAAGCGCTGACTCTCTTGCTTCTATCTCCTGGCTTATCTGCCTAGCAGAATACCACTAGATAGGCTTACTTCTCCAGAACACAGAATAGACATACAACCAGGCAGGCCAATCGAAGTGCCTTACCTTCCTTCTTTGCTATTTTGAGTTGGTCCCTCAAGTGGCCAGTAACACTAGCCTCACCAGATCTCTGGATTTTTCTCAAACTTATCACTGCCCTATTTCTGCCAACAGTGCAAATGTACTAAATTTTTTCGTTAAAAAGTAAAAAATTGTCTATAGGAAGAGATGTCACTGCCTGACAAGAAATAATGCCTTTGAGCAAATTAGATAAGCACCAGAAAATAGAGTATCTAGGGATTTGTAGAACTTTAAAATATTTTAAACTCAAGAAACATATAATTATGCTTTTAACGTGAAATCTGTGGAATGAATTGAGGTTTATGAATAATTACGTTTCTGTGAAAATATTCTTGTAATTCTAATACTATACAGTTTCTGACTTAGATTTTTGAAAGCTAGTTGCAGATAGGATTTCACTTTCATTAGTGTAAGGCTAGTACCTGCTCAATTTAAATGTTACATTCTTTGTAGTCTCTCCCTAACAAATTCTTTTATAGCATATGTTGCTTCAGGAAGTGCAGTATTACTTATTAGAAAATAAAATCCTGTTACCTTTTTTAAAAAAATCATCCATATAAGGAGTAAATAACCTTGTTTTTTAAAAATACTTTTTGAAAAAAAATGATGCTTTTACAATCTTGAGTTTGGTAACAGGACAAAAGAATTAATCTCTCTTAATTTATAAGAAAAGACAGAGGGAAAAGTATTTTTATGTTGTAGAGAACAAAGAACTCAGAACCAATGACTTCCATGGGACAAATCTCAAAACCTTTCAAGAAACAATTAAGCAAAGTAAACCTGAATATGCTGTGCTATGAAAATACTGCATTAAAAATCTCTGGTGTATCCTCACTTCGCTGCAGGTGAAGGCTGCTGCTTCTTTTCTAATGAAGTATTCTCTATCAGAAAGCTTTCAGCCAAAAATAATTGTCCTCTTTCTAACTGCAGATGTTCAGCAATAGGCATTATCTGATTCAGTAGGGAAGCTGTTCACCAGATTTTAGAGGGAGATGAATATTACAATAAAAACCTGTCAGTCCTATAGTCACAATTTCATATCAGCTCTGACCCATAAGCAGGACACCCACCTGCAGGGCTTTGGTTCCCCTCCAGCTTCTTTCTCAGTCTTGGTCTGCTTTTGCATTACCATCTCCACTGCTATTTCCATTAACCAGTTAGTTTCTAGGCTAGAAGTAATCTTAACACTGTCAGCTCCTTCATGTGTGGTGTCTTTTCAACTGCTTTATGGCACAGCCATATTGGTATTCTATATTGCTAACTGTGTAGATTTTATTAAGCAATTTTTATTAGCAATTAATTTGATAAGCCTATTTATTAGTTTTTGCAGCCATGTAATGAACCCATGAAAAGGAGGAAATAAAGACAAAGGAAGACCAACACACTAAAAGAATGAAAAATAGATGCAGGATTATACCCTTGAATTAGGAGATTGCCGACATAACCATGAGAATATTGGAACACTGTAGTGGGACCTTATTTTAGGTACTGCTGTGAAAAGATTACTGAAGAGATTGATTCAGAAATGAGAAGATCAAAAGTGATCTGAATAAGCCAGCAGTGATCCATAGGAAGGTCGGCAACCCAGAAAAAGCCAGAACAACCAAGTCCTACTTTTAAGACATTAGAGGTACTAATCAGCCCTCCTTAGCTAAAGTATTGGGCTCTAGTCCCCAGAGTAAAGCAATGACCTTGATGTTTATGTTTTAATTACTCATCAAAACACAGGCTGCTGGCTTTGTGCTGAATGCCTCTTGGTGAAAATCTGGGGAGCCGGCCTGAGGCTTTATCACTAAATCTGAAAGGTTATACTTTACAGTATTTCCCTTGCAGCTTCTCTGATTTGCAAAAGTCACTCACCCTCTGTTTCTCCATCTGCACATCAGGGAAATCACAGCAGACACCAACCTAATTCATGGGGTTATATGAGTTTTTAATGAGACAATATTTATATAATGCTTTGCGCTTCTAGGGAAACTCTGCTATATAAATACTAACTATTCTCAGGTTAATATCAGCATAGTCTATTGAATAAAATGAGGGCTTTTATTAAAGATAATTAACAAGGAAAACGGTCTTTCAGCAAAAGAGAAAAGGGCTATCGGGGGATTACTCTTGAAAACATTAATCTGTCTTCTTCCTCATATTTTTGTTTTAGTATGAATGATGAGAGTAGGGAGTAGACAGGAAAAGATGCAAATCAAAGAGGACTCACTAGACCAGGGAGCACATTTATATCTGGGTGTTTGTTTTGGATTTGACCTCTCAACAAGGAAAGGGACACTTGAGGCTTCTTATTTAGATTTAAAATATAAGTAAGTTTATTTATGTGTGTGTGTGTGTGTGGGTGTGTGTGTGGGTGTGTGTGTGTGTGTATAACACACACCCCAACACAACGGGAAAAATACCTAATAGTGTAGCACTTTAACTTTCGAACTAAATAATCTTTTCTTTAGGATCCATGCTCTATGTTAAAGGCAAAAATGGAAAGTAAGATGAGGAAAGAGATAAACAGAGAGAGGTAGACAGTATGCCACAGATAGTAAAGTTAAAGTGTCTATAGTGGTCATTAACATCCACTCTATACTTTATAGTTAACCAACATTCCAATTTCATTTTTCCACAAAATGATCTCTGAAGTCAGTGCTATTAGATTATTCCAGGCATTTATTTGCTTGGGTTTCCATAAGAAAGTACCACAGCCAGGATGAGTTAAACAACAGAAATTTAATTCCTCGCAATTCAGGAGGATAGAGGTTGTAGGGAGAAAAGAATTTTCATGCACTGCAGATGGGAATGTAAATGGGTACAGCCACTATGGATCTCATTTTCCCAAACTTTGTTCTTTACTCCTTTAGCAAAATGATCCCCCATTCCTTTTTTTAAAAAAATGTTCTCCTTCTGTAGGCTTTTTGCATTGAATCTATATCATTTTTATTCATTTTATTTTAGGAAATCTGAGAGAAAAGGGATATGCTTACCCTCTTAGCCAGAAAAGCAATGCAGATCAATCTCTACTCTTAAAGACTTACCAAGTCGCTGAGCCTTACTCTTTGATCTGTAATTTACAAATAATAACACCTGCAGGGCTGGCTTCATGGCTGTGTAATCACACAGAGGTCCCATTCTTAGAAGAGCCATGTGGATGGTTTAATGCTCTGCTAATATGGCCTTGAAATTCTAATCATTTTTTAACAAAAAATCGGCATTTCCATTTTGCACTGGATCCCACTACTTATGTAGCTGGTCTTGCATACCCGCTCTTTCTATCTCACAAAGCCTGAAAAACTGTTTTGTAAACAACAACAAAAAATACCTTAAACACACAAACAGGCTAAGTCGAAGTTCATTTTCACAGTATAAAAATGGAATGATGAAGAAAATCTCTAAAACAGACTGGCTGTGAAGAGAAAGCCTGGAGCTGGAGTCAGAAGATTTGGCATCTAGCCCTGAGCCATTTACTGTCTAGGTGTCTTGGGCAAAGCATCTCAACTCTTCGCTCCCCAGTTACCTCACATGAACAGTGCTGATTTTTGGTCCTCTTCTCTGGTGCACATTAGTGCCGTCTGGGGAGATTTTTTAAAATACCAACTCTAGGTCTTATCCCCAGAAATTCTGATTTAATTTTCTGGAGTAGAGCTCAGTGGACTTTGAGTATTGGCATTTTTTAAAGTCCCAAGATGGTGAAGAATGGGGAGTAACTAGAAATTAAGTGTAGTTTAGTACGACTGTTTTTAAAAATGAACAGTTGTGTACACAAAACTGAATATACACATGTCCATGGTCCAGCAGTTCATTCCTGGATATACATCTGACAAAATGGTTATAAGTGTTCACCAAAATTTTCATAAAGTAATACTTATGCAGTACTATTTGCAATAGCCAAAAGCGGCAATCAACCCAAAAGCCCCTCAACAGTAAAATAGGTAAATAAATGGTGGCATATTCATAACTGGAGTATTAGACAACAATGAAAATGAATGCATTACTGCTTCTTACAGACGCTCAGAAAAATAGTGTTGAGCAAGAAAAACAACACAAAACAAAAAGACACAGAGAGCATTATATATTATTATTCCATGGAAGTAAATTTCAAGAATAAGCAAAAATAATTTGACAGTGTTCAAAATCAAGACAGTGATTACTTCTACAGGGAGGTATTGACTAGAAGAACTTGGGAGCTTCTGATATCTTGGATTGTTCTGTTTCTCAATCTGATAGTGGTCACATGGGGATACTCTATTATCCTTGTGAAAATTAATTCATCTAAACATTTATGGTTTGTACATGTTATATTTCAATAAGAAGTCAATATGAAAATGCCTATATAATTTTTATGCAGCCATAGTTGAGAATCACAAGACTAGACACCTATGATGTCCTTTACAACACTGAACATTTTTTTAGACTTTTCTCAGACCTTAGTCCCCATTAAGGTTGAGTTACACTGATAATGTCCTTCATGCTTCATTGATACCTCTTTTCTCTCTGTTCTCACAAGTTCACTGTCAACATGCAAAGATCCCTCTATTTGCTTATACTACAAGTTGTTTAATCTGGTAGTCTGAAGGTCACTGATTCAATCATGCACAAACTATTTGATCATGGAAACAAATATTTCTTTATATCTAAATGTTTATTCTCTCATCCATTCACACATGTTTCACAGATAATCAATGAAGAGAAGGAAGGAGGTCTTGGGGGCAATAACCTGGTGCCACTGGAGGCACTGGGTTTATGCAAGCATACTGTGTTGAAAAGAGCAGAGTGAGTGTGCTCTACCACTTCCAGTTATCCTGGAGATTGCCTGTTTCCTCTGTAACTCATGGCAGTATGTTAACACAAAGCATATTTACCCTCTGACAGAAAAGAGCATGTTAGAGAAATCTATTCTCAAAACCAGCAAAAACACCTAACAGAAATTATTGCTAAGTTTATCAATAAAGACCAGTAGCGTTTCCTCCATGTTCTGTGCTTTAAGTACAAGGTCTAAATGTGCAAGTCAGGTAATGATTACATTGTTAGCATCATACCCTTTCAGCCCTTTGCACCTTAGAAAATAGAGTCCAGGAGGTGTGCATGAATAAGATCATAAACACAAAGCTCCCAATCATCTAGACAGCACTCAGAACTGTAATTAGCTGAACTGCCTCTCAAACCCTCAAGGAGAACCAATTCTATAGCCTCACTGAGATCCAAGGACCAAGGGGCAATTTGAAGCAAACAGGTTCATGACCACAGTGAAAGTTAGATATATTTTCTTCAGAAGAAAAAATGTTAATAAAAGCACATCTACTGTGGCACACTGGTAGCAAATGTAAGGTAACTGTGTTGTAGATTCAAAGGCATGAAAATAAGAAATGAGGTTTGTGGATGATTACATTTTATACTTTGTTCAGTAGCAGAGGTGGTATTTATATTTAAAGAAAAGGGAATTGCCTCAAAGGCAACTGTGTTTAGAGTTCCATGCCTCTTCAAGAGAAAAGGGAAACTTTTTATATATCCAAGCTGCTAAGATTAAACTAGAAACAGTAGGGGACAGGATTTTTAAAAACCTTTAAAAATATAATTTTTTTAATCAACCAGATTGAAGTCCTAAAACATAAGATTTCTTGGACAAACTGTCTAAAAAGTTTGTAAACTGCCTATTTTTGTAACAAAACTTTCAATATAACAATTTTTTCAACCAATGAGAATCTTATCGCCTACGATTTTTTATATTTATAACGAAAATGTACATAGATTAAAATAAGGTAAATTCTCTTCTCTCTCTCTTTCTGTATATGTGTGTGTATAGGAATATATATATATATATTCCAAAGCAAATATAAAAATTTCAACATAGTTCAATAATTTTTTAAAATTTATAATTGTGAACTTATAATTGTAGTTAACTAAATATAATACAGAAATTATTAATTTACAGTGAAGACTGGTACTGGGGAAAGTCTATTCCACTGATTTAAAATTAGTTTTTATATCCAGATTTAATAATATGAGTGGATCATATTGTTTTTCCTTGTGAATTAAATATTCACAGAAATTTGACTTCGGGTGGTAAACACACAATGCAATATATTGCATTATGGAATTGTACACTTGAAACCTATATAATTTTCTTAACCAATGTCACCCCAATAAATTTAATTTAAAAAAATTCACTGAATACCTACTATTTATAACAGCTTCCCATTTATGTTATAGGAGACAGAAAGAAGTCTAAGCAAGACCCCTGCCTTCAAAAATCTTATAAAGACTAATGGATAAAATAGTAAAAGAATGATATGATACATGCAATGAATGCTCTAAGAGTTCACACTTAGAATGACTCTAAACTTAGGCCATTAGGGACAGATTTGTTGACCAGGCTTTAAAAGGGTAGTCAACGCAGATAATTAAAGGGTCTTCCAGAGAGAGGGAACAGCATGAACAAAGCCATAAAACAGTGTTCTTCAAAATGTGGTCCATTAACAACTTACATCGCAATCTCCCTAAGAAAATGAAATTGTTATCCTACCCCCCACTAATTCAAGGTTTGGATTTAGTAAGTCTATTCTAAGGCCCAAGAAAATATATTTTTAAAAAGCCTCTCAAGCAATCACTGGCATAAAGAATAGAATGTAAATATATTCCAAATAAAGACAAATTCCCCCCCGCCCCCCATAAAAAGAGGAGGCCTGGAAAAGAGGTTTAAAGTGGTAGTCTAAAAATAGAGTGTGGGCTTCCTTGAATACCAGAATAAAGAGTGTGGACTTTGTTTTTTTTTTTTTTTGTAAACAAGAAAAACTTATGGAATTATTTTAAGCAGAGGAGTAGCAAGGGCAGAGTAGTGTTCACTGATTAAGCAGTGGTGTGAAGGAGAGAGTGGAGCAGGCAGAGTGAGAGAGGCAGGGGCAGGGGAGTAAGTGAGGTGGCTACTCAAATTGTCCAGACATGAGGGAATAAGTTCAGATGTGAATGAGAGATGAGGAAATAGAGGGAAAGAAACAGATTTGAGAAAATGAAAAGCAGACTGTGACGTTCACAACAGAAAATAGAAAATTCTCAGGCTACTGTATTACCATGTTCAGAGCAAGACATAGGCCAGGACACCCTCTGACCACAATGGCTGTTTCCTCTCACCTTTCTCTGAGTGGTTGTTGCTTTACCAATGATAACACTAGTATTGTTTAATTCCCTTGGCTTTTAAATAAAAATGATTAAGATCCAAATCACTGAATTCCTCTGCTTCTTTTACTAGTCGACATATCATTGTGTAAGTGTAATGTGTACAATATGTTAATTTGATATATTTATATGCAATGTAATTACAACCAGGGCATTAGCTAACACCTCTATCATAATATATAATTATCATTTCTTTTGATTGTTGAGAACAATTAAGATCTAGTCTTTTGGCAACTTCGAAATTTATAATGCAATGTTGTTGAATAATAAGTATTCTGTGCATTAGATGTCCAGGCCTTATTCACCTTCTAGTTGCAAGTTTGTACTCTTAACTATTTCCCCCTTCCTCCTTGTCCAGCCCTGTACGGCATTCAAAGACATTATAGCATCCTCAGTGGTTTCTGACCAAGCAACTTCTTTGCACAGCATCATGAGGGGTATCAACAAGTTATTATCTAGATTATTTTACTCAACCGTAAGAAGTAAGAAAATATTGCCATTTGTAACAACCTTAATAACTCTAGGGGATATTATGCTGAGTGAAATAAGCCAGACATAAAAAAGACAAATACTGCATAATCTCACTTATACGTGGAATCTAAAAAGAGTCAAATTCATAGTAACGGAGAGTAGAATATGGTGGTTGCCAGGGCCTGGAGGTAGAGAAGGGAGATTTTGGTCAAAGGGAACAAACTTTCAGTTATAAGATGAATAAGTTTTGGAGACCTAATATATAGCGTGGTAACTATATGATAATAATATATTATATACTTAAAGTTTGCTGAGAGTATATCTCATGTTCTCACCACACAAAAAAAAGAAAAATAGCTATGTGAGGTGATAGATACATTAATTAGCTTAACATAATATACATAAACATTATATTGAATACCTTAAATATATGTAAATTTTATTCATACTTCAATAAAGCTGGGGGTGGGGGTGAAGAAAGTCCATCAAAGCAATGAACTAGTCTATTCTGCCAGATCTAATACATCATATAGGCACTCAATATATATGTGTTCGATAAGTGAAGAAAAGAAATAATAAAATCCAAAAGTGTTGGTCCATAGAATACTGGGAATTTGACCTCCTTCTCATCCCTGCACTAGCTTTGAGAGCAACAGACAGAATTCTTAGTGACAGAATTTTTAAAAGTAGAGATAATTTCAAGAATTTTACAACTGAATGCAATAGAAACCTAAAATAAATCAGGCACACAGGGTCTGAGGGAGCATCACCATTCAAAGTATGTACCTCACACAAACAAACTTGGGTTCAAGTCCCATTTCTATCAATATCTAATATTCCAAGAAACACTTATATTCTCTGAGCCTCCATTTCCTTAAGAGTAAATTGGGAGAAACAATGCCTAATTCATAGGACTGCACTGAGGATTAAATAAACTAGCTTAGGTAAAGCACTTTGTACAATGCCTGGCACATGGTTGGTGATTATTAAATGATGGTGAAAAAACAGCAAGGACAAAACCATAATAAGATACCACTTACACCTAACAGGATAACTATTACTGAAAACAACAAATGTTGGTGATACATGGAGAAACTGAAACCCTGTGCATTGTTAGTGGGAATGTAAAATGATGCAGCAGCTGTAGAAAACACAGTACAGAGGTTCCTCCAAAATGTAAAAGTAGAATTACCATATGATCCAGCAATTCCACTTTAGGTATATACGCAAAAGAATTGAAAGCAGGGTCTCAAAGATTTTATTTACACACACACACACACACACACACACACACACACACACACACTCCATGTTCATAGAAGCATTATTTACAATATCTAAAAGTTAGAAGCAACCCAGGTGTCTATCGACAGATGAATGAATAAAGAAAATGTGGTAGACACATGCAATGTAATATTATTTAGCCTTAAAAGGAAGGAAATTCTGATACATGCTGTAGCATGGATGAATCCTGAGGACATTATGCTAAGTGAAATTAGCCAATCACAAAAAGACAAATACTATATAATTCCATTTACGTGAGGAAACTAGAGAAGTCAAATTCATAGAGACAGAAAGTAACAATGGTGGTGGACCAAGGGGTACTGGGGTTAGTTTTTAATAGGTATAGAGTTTTAGTTTAGTATTATGAAAAGAGTTCTGGAGATTGGTTGCATAGCAGTGCGACTGTAATTAATACTACTGAACAGTACTCTTAAAAATGGTTAAGACAGTAAATTTTATGCTATGTAAACTTTAAACACATACACACATACACACACACACACACACACACACACACACACACAACCAAAACTACAATAACACATGACAAGAAAAAAGGATGAGCTGTGTCCACCAGAGGTCACCCTCACTCAGAACTGGGCCAGCAACCATAACTGCCCAATAGAAAGTCTCTTCAGAGCAACGCCTTGAATCGATGCTTTTATTCAGGGTCTTCAGGAGGGGTCAGACAGAATAAAAGAGAGACTACGTAACAAAGGAAGCACTTAAGTAACTTTAGGGAAAGCTGTTGCCCTCAGCATTATTCCCCACACAAAGGAAACTCCTAGTTCAGAAGTCCAAATAGGAAGACCAGGCAGCTAACATTTTTATATTAAAGCAAATATAAAGATGGGTGGGTGTCACAGAGAGAACATGACAAAAGAAAAGCCAAACTTCAGAAGAAAGAAAATGAAGCTAGAGAATTCCAAACCCAAGGAAGAGAAAGAAATGATCAGGAAAGCAAGCCTCACTCATACATGAGTGAAGGAGTGGGTCATTAAGAGGCCAGGAAGCAAGTTCATCTGACAGGGAACAGAAGCTGGGTTCCATATTCTGACCTAATCCGTTGGGCTCCATCCTTCCTGATTGTTATAGGAACTATCTAACTTCCCACTACTTTCTCAGGCACTTTCTAACATGCACAGGAAAAAGATCAGCAAGTTTGGTGATCAGGTGGTCCATGTTGGGCTTGAAGAGAACATTTTTAGTATGTCAGTAGGATTCGAAGTTATATTAATTACAAGAGATCCAAGAGTGAAAGTGAGATAAAAAATGAAGGGAACGGATAATTATCATTCTTTTAAGAAAGTTGTTTTGAAAAAGAGAGAGAGAAATAAGATGTTATTCTTAGGGGTCAGCAGAAACAAGCATGAAAGACAGCAATGTTTTTGTTCCTTCTGTAGTAGTCTGGATGAGGTGTCCACTCACTAAAATAGACACTCTAAGCCATAGAATCTGTGCATATGTTACCTTGTGTGGCAAAAGGGACTTTGCAGATTTGATTAAGGTTAAGGAGCTTGAGCTGGGTAGATCATCTGGGTGAACCAAACTAACAACTGAAAAAGTAGAAAAATATTCCTAGCTGAGTTAGAGATGCCATCTTCCTGGCTTTGCACATGAAAGAATGAACCATGAACCAAGGAAGGCAGGAGGTCTCCAGACACTGGAAAGCCAAGGAAACAGGTTTTACTCTAGAGCTTCCAGAAGGAACCAGCCTTCTAATGCCATAATTTTAGCCCATGAGGCCTGTGTTGGACATCCGACCTCCAAAGCTGTAAGATAACAAATGTGTGCTGTTTTTAGGCCAGTACATGTATGGTATTTTTTTACAGCAGAAACTAAACTTAGGAAACTAAGACACCTCTCTACAAGTAAGCTTTTCAAATTGCAATAATACATTGTGACAGGGTACAAAATAATTTCACATGATATGGTATTAACTAAAGCACTAAATTGAGGTTAATGAGTACAGTGGCTATATATCCAAAGGATGCACATATACCGGTTATTTTAGCCATGAGAATACCTACTTACCATAAATAGGTTTTTGACGATGCAAATTTATTTATCCTAAATGACTAAAAAGTAACACAACAAAGAAAAGGAAAAAAAAAAA
>NW_006436298.1:26193742-26230623 GCF_000325575.1 Pteropus alecto | reverse complement strand
GTTAGAGATGCCATCTTCCTGTCTTTGCACATGAAAGAATGAACCATGAACCAAGGAAGGCAGGAGGTCTCCAGACACTGGAAAGCCAAGGAAACAGGTTTTACTCTAGAGCTTCCAGAAGGAACCAGCCTTCTAATGCCATAATTTTAGCCCATGAGGCCTGTGTTGGACATCCGACCTCCAAAGCTGTAAGATAACAAATGTGTGCTGTTTTTAGGCCAGTACATGTATGGTTTTACTTTACAGCAGAAACTAAACTTAGGAAACTAAGACACCTCTCTACAAGTAAGCTTTTCAAATTGCAATAATACATTGTGACAGGGTACAAATTCACATGATATATGGATCATTTATAAAATAAATACTAATATACTAATATGCAAAACTATGTGAAAAGTATCAAATATCAACAATATGAAAGAAATAAAAATTAAAACTAATAACACCTGCCTATGGAAAAAAAAAAACATCTTTGAACTATAAAAAGATTGCTTCTGAATCAGAGTTTATTTATCATTTATTTAACACATATTTATTGAGTGTCTTCTCTGTGTCCTGCTTCATAGTAGGCTGTGGTGGTAACAACACAAGACAATCTCACTGTTCTCTAACAGCTTACATCCTAGTGGCAGACTGTAACAGTAAAGAAATAAGCATGCAAAAATATGTCAAATGGTAAATGCCTGAAAGAAAAATAATATGGAATTCAGGAATATGGGGTGATTGAAGGCAATATTAATATATAAAAGGTGACCAAGGAAAGTCTTTCTGAAAAAAGGCTTCAGAGATTCCGCCTAAATAAAGTAGGGGGGAAGTAGATGCACGTTAGGGACATATGTTCCAAGCAGAGAAAACGGTTAAGTGCAAAGTCCCTGGGGTGTGTACACATTTCAGAAGCTAAAAGAAAACATACTAGGAAGTCCCATGTATATAACACAATGAGAAGAGGAACAGAGGTAGGAAATGAACTCAAAAAGGAATAAATGGGGGAGACAGATGACACAGGACCTTACAGGCCATTTTTAAAACTTAAGCTTTTACTCTGAGTAAGACATGAAGCCACTGGAAATAAGATATTGAACCAAGCCATAACATGATCCAAGTTAAATATTAAAAGAACCACTCTGCTATGGTGAAACTAGTTGAGGGGAGGAGGGAAGGCAAACATACAATGAGAATCCAGTTAGAACTAGAGGAGATGGTGCCTTGGACTACAGTGGTAACCTTGGAGGAGGCAGTTGGGTTCTAGAGATGACAGGTTTTCTGACTGGTTCTGGTTTATGAAAGAGCTAAAAGAGTCAACAATGAGAGATCCTCACAAGATGACTTATTGTCAGCTACCATTTCGCTCTAAGGAAATGTTCCAAATCAGCTTGCCTAACTCTAGATTACTGCCATACTCTCTCACCACCCTCTCTATTGGCTCTACATCCCTAGTCTTCTCCAGTCTACCTCTCACCTCTAGACTTTTCCATTATCTGTGCCCCACAAACTCTAGGATGCAGTCAAGCCCTCTTGGTATTACCTTCATTCAGCTTTAAAATTGGAAGGAGAGGAATATAACATAGTTTTCTCTATTTCTAGCAAGTCTCTTTCAAAGTATTCTATCCTAATAAATCAAAAATGAATCTCTGGCTGTCGGTGGTGGTAATGAGTCTCTGAAAAGCTCAGATCTGAAAGTTAAAAAATGATAGTACTTTTCCCCATCGTCTTCAGCTTTGAGACTTTAACCAAAATTTAGAGGCAACAGAAAAAGTCCCTTTCTGCATCATGCTAAATACATATGATACCAAATAGTCAATAAAATAACAATTATAAATTAAATTTTTTAAATTATTAAATTTAATTTAAAATTAAATTTTAAGTGACTTATCAATATAAAAATAAAAATAGATCATTTACAAAATATAACTAATATACTAATATGCGAAACTGTGTGAAAAGTATCAAATATCAACAACATGAAAAATAAAAATTAAAACTAATAACACCTGCCTATTAAATTAGATATGGTTTCAAAAATCATCCCACTTACTGTCAAATGCAGCATGAGATTGGCACAAATTCTGTTAATTAGCATGAATTTATGGATTCTAAAAATGTATTTTTAAAAATAACTAACGGATGATGAATATTCATAGAGATTTTTACTGCACAATTATATGTGAAAGCAAACATTTGTAAGCAACACCAAAGTTTAATACTAAAAAATTGATCAAATCAAGTATACATACCCACATAATGGAATACTATGTATTTAATTAAAATGTGCATCTTCTTATCTGTTTGTGTGTACAAGTAAAGATATTCATAATTTATTTCTAAGCAATAAAAAACATATTGCAAAATAATCATTATGTGATCAAATACTTGGTATACATAAACATTATAGAATTAGTATAAATGTGTACACACACTACCAATCGCATCAATAGCTTTTATTGCCTTTATTCTCTAAATTTTTCTATACGTGTAAATTTTGTTAATAAAAAAATTAATAAAAGTTATGCAGATGTTTTTTAAAAATGCATATTGACTTAAGAAAATGTTTATTGTATAATGCTAAGGGAAAAAGAATATAAAATTACACACAGAATGATTTCAAGAAAGTAGAAAAAATTTTGAGCAGAAAAAGACTATAAAGAAATACACTGCAATGTTCGCAATGGTGATATCCAGGTTTTTTTCTTTTAGAGTTTATAAATTTCCTATATCAAGTATATATTATCTTTATCACCAAAAAAAGTTATTTTAAGATTTTTTATTGTTTGTACTGTTCTACTTGTCTCCTTAGCTGGATTGGTTTGTAAACTCAAAGTGGAAGACAACTGATTTTTGTTATTTGTTCCCCTTCTTTACATCTCCCACTGCTCTAATTGTGAACAAGCTGGCAGATAATTGATTTCCTACTTCACCTTTGCCTTTTACTAGACCTATGTTCTTATTTTCAACCCAGCCCTTATTACTACTTGTTTCTATCTTCTCTATTTCACCTTGAATGATTGTTCTGAAACATAATTCATTATATTTGAGCACAACATGAGCATAACATAAGCATCAATCACAACAGAGAAAAAGCTATGCAAGTGGAATTAGAAAAATCTGAACTTTTATAACACAATGTCTAATATTCATATCCACACAGGGTCTTCTATGTGGGAAAGGATATCATCTAACAAAAAAGATAAAGATGAGTTCTCTGACATCCTGAGGTGGGAGGTGGGGGAGAGGGGCCATGACTATTAAGACCCAGCAGGAGGGAGATAGAGCTCTGAGTCACCAAACTAGATTAGGACCTCAAGGAAATATGTAAAATTAAGTCTGTAAATGCTGACCCAGCTGGTTAATTAGCACACTGTACAGTAGATTATGTTTTATAGTTTGATTTTTATATTCTAAGCTACAACCTAATAAGTAAAGCAAATTACATTACCAAGAACTTGACTTCTTTTTCATATGAGCTCACCACCAGTCGCCAAACTTGCATTTATATACAGTCAGGACCCTTTCTGTTACATGCCTGATTTCTCAAACCTCCATGTTAAAGCATCAGCAGACAGGGGAATGCTTCCAGAACTGCCAATCCACCGAATGCTATGTTCAGACCCCAACTAGTGCCAGCCAAAGGAAATGATTCATTTATTAAGGTAGTAATTACAGCTATGAAACAGCTGGTTATGAGTTCTTTCTAGTCACCCGAACTACTTTCTAACATCTGTTAGTAAGAACAGAGAAAGGCACTGACTTACCCTTTAAATATCCTCTCTTAGACAAGAGAGGGCTTAGGGTGTTCAGTCAGAATAAACAAGAGATCAAATGTTGGAGGGCTAAGATGACCAATATGAGAAATTAAACAGAATCACATACTGAAAATCTTGTGACATCTTTTAATTAAGATTAAAAAAAAAAAAGAAGAAACCATGTCATGCATGTCATCCTAGAATAGGCTCTACTGCCCACCAGTCCCAAGCTGTGATAATGATGATGATGTTCTCTAACTACTTTGGCTCTCTAGATCCATCTCATTACGGAATCTGTTTTAGTGTTTTGTTTTATATAATTCATTCTCTCTCAGTCTCTCTGTCTTTGTCTCTCTGTCTCTGTCTCTATCTCTGTCTCTCTCTCTCTCTCTCTCTCTCTCTCTCTCTCTCTCTCTCACACACACACACACACACACACACACACGTAAAAATAAACCTCTATTTTCTTTCTGAATATGCTCTGCATTTTTCCATTGTGTATTTTCTCATGCGGTTTCATTAGCTCAAAATGCTGCTTTCTTTTACCCTGCCACCTGCTCCTGTCAAAATAGTATTTATTCTTACTTACAACCCAAACAAGCCTTTTTTAATGAACACTTCCTTGCTTGCTTCCAGTTGGATGTTGTTGTAAGATGAGTCAGTATAGTATAGTTGTCAAGAAAGATTGTTGGATCCACTCTGGATAAGCTCAGCTCTCTGTTTTGCCACTTCTCACCTGCGTGATAGTAGACAAGCTACTTAACCTCTTTGTTAGCTTCCTTATCAATAAAATAAGGATAATACATAAAATCTTCTGGAAGAATAAAATAAGATAATACTTGTAAATTTCCTAAAATGGTGAGTGGCAGGTAGCAAGAGCTCAAAAAGCTATTTTATTAGCTTCTCCAACATAAAATTCTCTCTACCCAAAGCACTATTATGGAGAAAATACTTGAAGGCTGAGATCACTTAAAGTAAAACTAATCATATCTTTTCTGATGATCTCCTCCAAACAGAATTAATAAAGAGATTCAATATTCTATTCAATAGCTGCCTGTCTGAACCATATTCATCCTGATGTTTCTGAAACAAAATGATCATCTGGTTCACTCTGGATGATTTAGAATACATGGGAGTCCTTTTACCGTTTGGTCACTCTAAGATAATCCCAAATTTGGATGATATCTTGTTACCACAAAGACTTCCCTCACATTTCCAGGGTATAATCTTTAAGAAGATATTTAATATATACAAAATCTCCCACTCTTGACATTAATCATACCATAGGAGATACAATGAGGAATGTATCAGATTTAGATAACATTATTAGGACAATTAGAAATAATTACTAGTGTTATGGAAGAATCTTACTGTTGCTTAGGGAGATATGTGATGAGAATAATTCAAAATAAATTTAAGGATAGATTTTGACCTGAATAAATTACTCTGAGGATGCTAAGCAAGGGCCAGGATTTTGATACTTCCATTTGGGCTGTTTCATGAGAAAAACATAGCTGAAACTTTTGTTCTTTGGAGGCTTGAATTATGTCAGACAGTGAATTACCTCATCTTTTAAGATCGATAAACCACTTCAGGCTTGAGAACTACGTTCCTCTTTCAAGTCATGAATATAATGAAATGACACAGCAAATTGCCAAGATAGGATAACACTAAGAAAAGGAAAGTCATGCCAACCGAATATCAATACAATTAGCATTTGTTAGGGACAAAAGGAGGCACTAAAGCAACTTTGTGTATGCATCCAGTAAGTAAAGTCTTATATATTCTAACCTTCCAATTGTTCCCTTCTGGGGAATAAATGAGTTAAAAATATAATGGTCAGAGATTTGGCAGAGTATGTTATTATTTACACAGTCTGGAAGAGATACTTCCTACCAAGTTTTGATAAATATTTGCTAAATTTCTAGATCCTGTGCCAGTGCTTGTTTCTAAATACTTTATATGTATCATCTCACTTAATATTAACGATGATACAATGAATATTTCGATTTTATGCATGAGAGAACTAAGAGTCAGATCACTTACCTCACATCCCCGGGTCCATATACACAGTTAAGTGGTAGGGCTGGGATAAGAACTTACATCTGTCTGAGGTTGAAGCCTTGCCTTTAAACACTATGAAGCTTCCTGAGTGTTTTTTTTTTTTAATATAACACATATAATTGCGCCTCCATAAATAAAGAGACTTGATTACAAAAACACGTAATTAAGTATAGATCGCTGCTGTCTTTGTATATACTTTTTAAATCATCTCATAGATTGGTTCCTCAGGAGCATTCTAAGGCTGGGCTTCAGTACAATATGATGGAGCAAAAGTTAACATTTCTATATCTACGCATGTTCTGTCAGATGAATTTAACAAAATTGTCTCAACTAGCTTTGCAAGTTAATTAAGCCCTAACATCCTAAAGTGAACAAACATTACATGTTATGAATTAACTTTTCAGCATCTAAAATGACACTAGTTGTGTGATATTCATGTAAAAATTGAGAAAATATTCACTCAAGTAACTTTCTGTGGTTAAAATAAGGAATCCTAATTGAGAATGACTGCTAGTAATCTCATTTTAACTGGACTTAACCACCCAATTTTATCTCATAAACTCAGAAATGCTTCCAGTTTTGTTTCCAGATATGATTTATTGAGTACAAACATTAGGTACTAAGGTACTGAGCACCTATCCTTTGATATATCGATGTTTTACATATATACATAAATATACATATATTATATTTTATATATGTATACTAATATATAAATATATATTATATGGTGTATATATGTATATACCTATGCATATACTCATATACACATATACATATACATTTATATAATATATATATAATAATCTCATTTAATCCTTATATCAACCTTAATGAGATCTGCGTTACATCTATTTTTCACATGAGAAAACATTAACTAAAATAATATTTCTCCTGATCCCTCTTTAAAGTCTCCTGATCTTTAAGTTATAAACATGCTCAAGCTCTTATATTAATATTCCTCTACAATTTTAAGTTTTTTAGGCTTCAATCACCAAGTTTTTAAAAACCGTCACCTATGTTTATCATCTCCAGTTAGAGAGTGTCCAAGTCAGAAATCAAACACAGACCAGACTGATCTCAAAACCTATAGTCTAAGCCCTACCTCACATGATACTCATAGATCTATGACTATATGGTGGGTCTGTCAGCATGAGACAAAATGCAGGCTAAAGAGAGCAGTGGTCTCTACTAAAGGTTTACTGCACAAGCCTTCAAAGCCAGTGGTCACAAACTCACCCCTCATCCCCCAGAGTGCTATTACAAATGCATTGAACTTGCCTTCAACATCATCTCACTGTACTCATGTCTCATTTTTCACAACAGTAAATCTAAGATTTGGCCATCAGACAGACATGTCAGTTTTAAAGCATTCTCTACCATCAGTTTTCTTTCTTGGAGGAGAAAAGGGAGAGAAAAACAAAAATTGTTTGGTTTTATGTTCAGTTTTCTAATTCAATCAATGGCTGCTTACCTTGAGCAAAATTGCATTTTTGTTTTAAATAAAACCATGATATATATATATAGATCTTATCATGAGACAGTGTGCATAGAAAAATTTTGATATCCCATGTCAGATCTCTTTGATCCACCTAACGAGACTGATGCTCCCAATCTGAACTGAGTAAAAAGCCAAAATCATGTAGAAATTTTGGCAAAAGTGTAGTAGAGTTGTATATCTAACATAATGTCTGATATTCCTAATCAACTACTTTCATGACTAGAAAAATGAAAGAATGTGAATTAAAGGCTGAATTTTATAAGAAGCTAAAATTAATTGTCTTTCAAATTAATAGGTCTTTCAGTCCTAGATATTGAAGTCAGTGAGAAAGCACCCTGAAGGAAGGATTTTAGAATTAATAATAAGTGACAGAGCATTCACGATGTGCCAGGTTATCTTCACTATTCTTATTTCTAATTTTTGCAACCCCATGAGGTAAATATGTGTTCCAAAAGACTTTTGACCATTTAAATTCTCCTTTACAAAACTAAAGTCTCCTTAACATTCACCACACATTTAAGAACATATTTTCCATTCTCTTGGGGATAAGAAGAAATTATATATTACACCTGTTAACTAATTATTCTTAGGTACATCTTTCTCAAAAGGACAAAGTTTTCATTGTTTTAACAAATGGAACGTTAATGCATTTAATATTCTTGTGAGAAATCTCTATTCAAAAATTTTGAGTTTTTTTTTTTTTAATACTACTACCAAAAAAGAGAGTGAGGGAGACTAGTTATAACTGAAAGCCACCACAGTGAAAAAAAGGCAAAGCTAATTTGAAGGATCTTAAAAGAATTATACTTTAAAAAGGCAAGCTGAAAAGACATTGGGACTTCAACAGAGAGTCTGAGTGAATATAGATCACAAGGTACTAGAGGCTAAGTTGAGAGTCATAAATGGCCACAGGGAATATGTAGATGAGAAATTTCTAGCAATGTGGAATGGGAATCTCATTTCACCAATGAAACCACTAAGCATCATTAAACACATGTTGTGTCCAACGGAAACTCGATGTCAGAATTAGGCAGTCAAGGGAAACGTTCCCTCTCACCCAAATCCTTCATCCCTTCTTCCAACTCCCAGTTGTACTCTGAAGAGTAAGAAGCCACAGCAAGTAAGTGGAGAGGAAGGTGAAAGAGGGAGGTAAAGTTACTTGTTTTATTTTATTTATTTTTTAATATTGATGTTTTAAATGTATTTGTTTAATGGTGACATTGGTTAATGAAATCCAACAAGTTTCACCTATATATTTTAACAGTAAGGCATATGTATATTTACATTGTGTGTTCACCTCCCATAGTTAGATTTCTTTCTGTCACCACATATTTGACCCTTTTTACCCCATCTACCTCCCCATTAAGTTACTCATTTTAAAACTAGAACTCCCGTGTACCAGGAACCCCCTTAGAACACATCCCAGACAAACGGGACAATTGGTGACATTAGAGAGTACCTGAATCAAGAGAAAAAAAACAACCATATTCTGTTTCTTAGTTTCTTTCCTTCAGTTTGCATAAGCTTGGAGAGAGGAGAAGCTTCAACTTTTATTTAGACACTAGACAAGTTTTTAACTCAAGAAGATAAGGAGAAAATAGCCTATGAAGTATATTTGTAGGAACAGCTTTAAGAAAAAAATAGAATTGCTTTATGAGATCTTGACATGTTTTTTTCAATATACCAATTGCATTAAGTACTATTTTTTACACTTCAAATCTAATGCACTTGGAATTGATATTTATATATCGTGTGAGATAATAAAATAATTTTTCCAATATGAGCATACATTTATTGAATAACTTATACTTTCTCCACTAATTGCAATTTCATTTCTTCATTTAATAAATTCCCATGTATATCAAAGTCTGTTAATGAACTGTATTCTATGGCACCAATGTCATCCTAACATAATAACTACAGCCATATAAATACTGTTATCGTCTAAGTTAAGTCTCCCCCTTGTTCTTCAAAATTGTTTGACTATGCTTGTTTTTCCCTCATTAAAATATGTTTAGAATCAATTTGTTTTACACAAAACATCTTTTAATATTTTGATTGAGATTTCAGAAAAAAAATAATAGATCAATTGGGGGATAACTGACATATTTATGATAATAAATGGTATTATTTCTTTAACATGTTTCAGAAGTCTTATTACTGCATCCATAAAATCTTCACACAACTTTCATTAATTTAAATCTAGGTATCTTATAATTTTAGTAACTAATTTAAATATGTTTTAATATGTTTTCTAAATATTTGTTGCTGGCTTTAGGAATGTATTGTGTTCTGCATATTAATCCTAAAACCAGTAACTCTGATGAACTCCCTTATCAGTTTTAATATTTGGCAGATTCTTTTGAGTTTTCTATGTAAATAACATCTCCATATATAATGACAGTTTTGTTTCTACCAATCTAATCCTATACTTTTTATATATTTTTCTTATCTTCATGTGGTGACTAGGACCTCCAAAAATGAGTAGAACCAATGATAGCAGGTGTTGTAGATTTATTTCTAATTTACAGAAAATGATTATATGATTTCATTGTCAATAAAGTATTTTGCTGTAGGTTTTAGTAGATAACCTTGATAACCTTTATCAAGATAAGAAGCTTCCTTTCTATTTCTAGTATACTATAAAGATTTGTTGCTGTTTCTAACATGTTTTTAAGCATAAATGGATGTTAAATTTTATTGAATGTTTCTATGAAGATGTCTAAATTAAAAGATGCTTTGTTAAACCCGCCTCAATTTCTTGGATATACCTAACTTGGTCTTGATGTATGCATGCCTGTGTGTACATATATATGTGTATGTATGTATGTATGCATGCATGCATGCATTTTGTTAGATTTTGCCATTTACTTTTTTTCAGAATTTTTCATCAATTATCATAATATTCTCCACATTTTTTATTTTTAATTCCTTTATCTAGTTTTGATATAAAGATTATATTAGCTCAATAAAATGATTTTAAGAATATTTCTTTGTTTCATTCCCTGGAATTGTTTTTGTAAGATTAGAATTATCTGTTTTGGAATGACTGGTAAAACTCTTCTTTAAAATAATCTGATAGTGACTTTTTTGTGTATATTTATATTTAACTATTGATTAAATTTCTTAATGATCATAGGATGATTTTAATCTTTCTTTTTTAATCAATTTGATATGCACTATTTTATTAGACAATGTCCATTTTGTAAAAATTTATAATATAGTATATAAAATTGTTAATAATTTTTCTTTTTTATTGAAGACATTTATTAAATCCTTACTCATAATGTTTTAAAATATATTGTTATTACTGATGCAGTATATTTTAAAAATTAGTTAAAAAACATACCGACATACTATCCTTAAAACCTAAGTATGCTTCCCTAAAAACAAAAACATTACTTACATGTCAAAAATAGCAGTATTACAAGTAACATTAATAAATTTAACTATCCCATTTTCTGGTAATAATTTTTATACTTTAAGATACAGACAGAAGAGTGCATTAATTATGTGTATTGCTCAATGAACATCTCAAAATGAAAACACACATATAACCAGTCCCCAGATCAATATAAAGACTACCAGTATCCCAAAAGAACACCCACTTATCCCTTCCTATCACTAACTCCCAAAGGAAAACCACTACTATACTGACTTCTAATACTATAGATTACTCTGTCTGTTTCTGAACTTTATAAATATATATTCACCACACTATATACATCCTTTTTTATCTAGGTTATTTCATTCAACATTATCTTTCTGAGTAAAAATAGCTTATTTATTTTAATTGTATAAATACTGAAGGGATACAGAATATATCATTGTGAAGAATTTTTTCTTATTTCTTTACTCTCCTTATCTGCCTAAAAGCAGAGCCTCCTAAAAGAATCTGACTATCGTAAATCTCCCTGAGCAACAAGGAATAATTTGAATCCTATCACCAGACACAGTTTTGGATAAGAAATCACCTAAAAGATGTTGTCAGAAAATTATTATATTTCTTATCTATTCTCTTAAGGGCTCATTTATATTTGCTAAATGCCATTTGTTTTCTCATAAGTGCAATTTCTCTCCTATACTTCCCTATTAGGATAACGTATGAGCCCCAAATTCTAAACACTTCTTTGAGTCACATTTTTCTGTGAACTTCCACTTATAATATGTGAATACAAATCTTTCTTGTCTCTTGCTAATCTGTTTTTTGTCCGTTTAATTTATAGGCACCCAATTACTAAAACTAAAAGAGTAGAAAAAAGTTTTTCCTCCCCAACAATGCTATAGTACAATTTATGTATTCATTCTGTTTTGATAAATAAAGCTGCTCTGACTGTTCATTTGTATGTCTTCTCATGTTTACGTGTACGCATTTCTATGGAGTGTATTTTAAAATGAAATTTCTGGATCATAGGATTTACATATGCACAAGGTCAGTAAATATTCATACAGTTTTTCATACTAATTGTGGTAATGCATACCACCAGCAAATCAAACATATGAGAATTCCAGCTATTTTATCCTAGCCATTATCGGTTTTTTTAATTTTACTATTCTGGGAAGCGTATGCTGATATTTCATTACATGTTCCTGTTCATGCAAAAAAACACATTGAGTCATATCCTCATTGGATATTTGGACATTATCTGTGGAGGAAAAATATCAAGCCTCTTTCTCATTTTATTATTGGTTCAACTATCCTTGTTTTGAAAACTTGTATTGTTTTGTAAAAAAACTTTTTTATATTCTGGATATAAATACTTTTTTTGGTTATTTATGTTGTAAAATATTTTCTCCCCTTCTATGTCTAGCCTTATCAATCTCTTAATGATGTCTTCTGATAAACAGGAGACATCATCATTTTTCTTATTCTTTATGTAGTTCAATGTGTCTTTACTTTCTCACTTGTTTGCCAGTATATGTAAAGGTATGTTTGCTATCTTTTATCTAGCATTTTTATCAGAATTAGTCAATAATCTAATCTTCCCTATTGTCTAAAACATGCTACTCGCTTTTTAAAAATATAAAATCAATTTTCCTGTTGAAAAAATTATCAATACATAGGTCACCTGCTTTCCCTTTTCTTATTTGCCATAGTTAAAAATTTATGATCAGAATTTTAAAAATCGATCTCATATAAGAATTGCAGGTGAAGTCTGATAGTGAGTCCTTGTCTTGGATTCCTAGCCTTGAGAGACTTTTGAAAGTTCAATATAAAATTCATTATGAAAAGTTCCAACAGAGCAACTCAAAAGATCTACGTGTCAATCACTATTCTTGCTGCGCTTACGTAAATAATCAGTCCAAGTTTAATGAGACTAGACTTACTTTGCAAACAAATTAGTCTTACTTTGTTTAGCTTTAACAGAAATGGGAGTGACTGTAGAGAGAAAAACTATGTTTTAATGGAAAAGTATAGCACACGTCTGTGGGTTTTAATTCTAGTACTGTTGATTGTCTTTAAGGTTTTGTTACCTACCTATAAATTGGACTGAATCTTGAATTTTTCTAGTTTCCTTCAATATCTGGCTACTGGGCTCCAATTTTTCTCCTACCCTACTGATTTGGATCACTAAAAACTTAAATTGCCCTTTCTTTAAGTCCTAGAAGCTGAAGATGGACAGCTTGACATAAATTTTTTAAAAATCACAATAGCTCACGTACAGTCAACATTGTGCCTGATGTTATATGAGCCACTCAGAAAATTCACTGGAACACTTAATGGCATTGCCAGAGACGTATGAACTACAGGCAATCTTTCAGATCGCTACTACCTGCCATCACTCCATCTGAGGATGCTTCAAGCCCAACTTCTAGAAATCATTTTGACTGACTGCCTTCTGGACTCAAAACTGAATTTGCAGTTTTTTCTAACAACTTTAAGATGGAGAGACTGGTTCAATGTATTATGAGACAATCTATTAACTCAGTTGTTGGAATGTGAAACCTCTTGAGAAAGTCTGAGATGGTGAACACACTATGCCCAAATATGGCGTGTTGGCTTGTTGAATATTTTAAGCTGAAGGAATTTGAGAAAATGGTAGAAGGACAGTCTCTCTGACTTTCCTCTTGCCTTTCTCTCTGGAAGCAGGTCGTAAAACACTTAAATAAGAGGTGGGCTTCCTATCTCCAGAAGAAAAGAACATTCTTATCTCCAAGACAGAGGAATACCAAGAAGAATCTCAATGAACAGTCCTTGCAAAGTTTCCCCCAGTTTACTACACTACCTCATAGTCTTTGCCCTATTATATTTCTCCACAACTGTCTACTTTTCATCAAACACAGCATTAAATATTCAGGCTTAACTATTTCTTCAAGTCTTCATTTCCTTACAAAGGCTCCCATGTCACATAAAATTTATATTAAATAAATGTGTATGCTTCTTCTCCTGTTAATCTCTTTTTCAATTTAATTTTCAAATCTACCCAGGAATCCTATTAGCTTCAAGGAAAATGTTTTAGCTCCCCTACACTCTTACACATTAAAGTGTGAGGGCCACTGGTTTATTGAAACCTTTTTTCTAGCACACAGGTTTTTATAATCTTCAAACAGCCACAAGTCAAAAATTTGGCTCCTCTTATCAGAGAACCATCTTCATAAGTTGGTATTTTCGGTATGGTACGAAGAGGTACTTGTTGGACTGGCAGCAATTACAGTAGATCCCCAAAAGGCTTGGAATCTTACATCAAAAGAAACTAAGCACGGGGCATTTCTGGATTAGCTTCAGAGAATTTTTTCTAAACCAAAGCAAACCAAAATGCATTTTATTATGAAAAAGATGCACTGTGCTATAAGAATTAGTACTGTCAGAGAGAACAGGTTTTCTATTAGTCATATTAATTTATTAACTGTTTCCTTAACATTTTTCTTTCAAAACAAACTCTTACTGTCTAGTCACATGTTTTCTATATAAAATTTAATTAAATCACAACGATTTCTAATCATATAAAGAGAGAAGCACACGCATACACATACACACACAAATATAAAATGAGGTAAAAGAAAATTTCAAAGGTCATTTTTTTCCCTGATTAAAATTCATAATAAAATTAGAACAGCTATGTTTTTCATCAAGGAAGCATTTAAGCAGCTAATTTTTATATAAATATATTCCATGCTAGTTCAATAAATTAGAAAAAGGAGCATAATCTTGTTAGAATGCAATTCAGAGGGAACAGTGGGTGGATAGTTATTAACATGTGAAAGCAATGAATGAATATACCGAATAAATAAAATCTATAAATTACTTACAGCTAACCAACAGAATATAGATGGGGTTTTTTTTTTTTTCATAAATTAGGTGAGACCTTAAAATATTTTTTAACATACCAGGAAATTTTCCTTTTGCACATCTCAAAGGCAGCTGAGTTCCATAGGAGCTTGGAAGTAAGGGCCAAGATCACAAACCTGTCAGGAACCTGTGACAAGTCCATGTCATTATTCTAAGACTTGATGTTCTGATAAGCTTGTTAGTAACAACTTCAGAAATACCACAAAGAATTACAGGTTACTATCAAGCATCCAAGGACAAATATAATGGCAGTTTTTATCCTCCCCACTTTTTTATTATACTGTTTTCCCTCAAAACCTACTCAATTCAGTTTTTAAAAGTCATAAAATACTTTATTTCTTCCATCTACTTAAAAAAAAATATACTGCAAACTACAAGTTGCCAGCCTTTCAGTTTTTGTTTGTATTTGCCATCAACATTAAGGACAAAGGGAGTATGTATCTCTCATTTCTAGAAGGCTTGTCTTAAGCAACTTGACCTAACAAAAGTATTTAACATAATTTCATCTTTCACATATAACATCAAGGCCTTATTAAATTGAATCTAAAATGGACAAAATTACAACTGAGAAGAGGAGGCAGTGAAAGGAAACATCTCTAGAGATATTCTGAGTTTTGCCCTTTTTCATTTTCAATTCTTTCGTGATTGCTAGTCACTCTCAAGTAAGATTCATTTGTCTTGCTCTTGTCTCTATATTCCAATACAAATTTTCATTTATTAACACTATAGAAGAAAACTACTGCACAGTACAACTATTTTTTTAAAGTTCTATTTAGAATTCTCTGAATGCTTATCTATAAGAGTGAATGAGTGAAAAAAATAATTACAAGAGTCAACACTGAAATCAGAACTGAGAAGTCTCTATAAGAGAAAGAGAAACATAGAAACTTTCTAACTTTGGGTATTTCTGGTGCTCTCTTATTCCTACATGTAGATAAGCATTTCTGGATGAGTTTGCCTGCTACTTCTGAAAACCTTAATTCAGCTTAAGTCCCCAGAGTAAGTATAGGGATGCAATTTTCCTCTTCATCTGAGAAATATGAGAGACAATGTTAAATCTGTTCCCAAGATACACTTAGTATCATTTCTTTTCCAGAGAATGAGATCAATAGGTTCAAGTGACAGCCATGAGGCATCTCAGGCTTCACTGTAAATGTGAGACTGAAGAAAAATGAGAAAAAGAACTGTAATTGTCTCTTCCCATCTTGGCTTGCTACCTATAGAAAAACAGAAGAAAACAGGGCTGAGTAGACCTTTGCAGGGATGTTTGGGAGCAATTTTATCTGATGAGTCATATAGCAGTAGAATTTAAGAAATAAAAGATGAACTATATAGCTACAAAAGAATTAAAATCAGAATCTCCAAACTATTTCAGTATTCCCATGTTCACTGCAGCACAATTCCCAATAGCCAAGATATGAAAACGACCTACAAGCTGTTAAAGACAATGTGGTATATACATGCAATGGAATATTATTCAGCCTAAAAATAGAAGGAAATACTGCCATTTATGAAAACATGGATAGACCTGGAGGACATTACACTAAGTGATATAAGCCAGTCACAGAAAGACAAATGCTACATGACTCCATTTACGTGAAGCATCTAAAATAGTCAAAAGCTTAGAAACAGAGAGTAGAATTGTGGTTGCCAGGTTTTTTAAGAGAAATAGACAGTTGCTTTATTGTATACTTCAATATTGGATATATAGTTCCAGTTATTCTAGATGAGTAAGTTCTAGAAGTCTGCTGTGCAACATTGCCTACAGTAAATGATATTTTATTATGCACTTAAAAATTGTCAGAAGGGTAGATCTCATGTTAAGTATTCTTACCACAATGTAAAAGAAAAAAAAGAAAAATGAATGGAATAGACAAAAGAACAAATAAATAAAATAAAATCTACTTGAAAAAAAATATTAACCAGAATCACTAGTCTAACCTCATTTATTCCACTCCCACTACTAGAAACCAGGGCTGAAGGTGGGGTCAAATCAGCAGAAAGCTGAATCTGAGTTTCTTTTCCTATTCTTTGTGAAAGCAACTTTTTATTCCCATTGAACAACATCCTCATTCAATTTTAAGTTTTCATCCTTTTATCTGGCACTCAAGCCATACAAATACACAGAATGCCTGTGTTTCAGGATCTCATTTGTTCCACATAGTAGACAGACTCCTCTCCCCAGGAAGCTGGAATGGCTGGATAGGGCACAAGTCAAAAATTTAATCCAGGGGCACTGGGCACATTATATAAAGTGCTGGTTAACTGAACATTAGCCATCAGTACCAGGAAAAAAAGTCACTTAGAGTGAATCTACTATCCTCCAATCATCCTTGTTGATTTCTTCCTTCCTCTATTGTTAAATGATCTAATTCTGCAAGATCATCATTTGAAAGGTCTACAATAACACTTTCACCAATTTTATGAAATCTTATGACTTTTGTAAATTTGCATTTTACTGGGCAATTTGCCCTACCTTTGTATTCTATTATGAGCTAGCAAGAATAGATAGACTAGTACTAGCTAGTGCTAAATGCTAGTTAGTACTTCGTGGAGAGAGATGGTTAAGTTTCAAGTGTTTATTTTATCAGGAAATATTTTTATAAAGTGACATCAATCAACAATATGACTGCAGCGACTTGGATAATAAATAGTTGGATAACTTAGATATGAGTAGAATATCCTATTAAGTAAAGACCAAGGCAGAAATCTCTGCCTATAGCAGGCTGACCCAGAGGTAGAAAGCATCCATATCTAGTTAGCATTGAAGGAGACTCTAATACTGTCATAAATTACCACAAACCCAGCGGTTTAAAATAATACCCATTTATTGTCTCATTTTCCCTGGGTCAGAAGTCTGAGCCCAACATTCCTCTTCTTAGGTTGCCTGCTTAGGTTCTCACAAGGCCAAATTTAAGGTGTCAGCCAGCCTGGACTGGTATCTGGAGGCACTGGGGATAGAATTAGCTTCCAGACACATTCAAGTTGTTGGCAGAATTCAATGTCATGCAACTTTAGGAGAGGGGTCCATGCTTTCTTGACAGCTTGTCATCTGGGGGTTGTTCTTAGCTTCTAAAGGCTGCCTCTTTCTTCAGCTTGTGGTCCCCTCCATCTTCAAAGTCAAAAACAGTGTGTGGTATTTTCCCCATGCATTGAATACCTCTGCTTTTCTCTTCTTTTAATAAACATAGGTTTTAAAAGATTTTAAATGATATTGGATCCACTGAATAATCTGGGGTAATTACTCTATTTTAAGGTTAACCAATTCATAATCTTAATTATATCGGCCAAAGCCATATAATGTTATATAACCACAGGAAAACAGTAGAGGGTGAAATCATAGGGACCAAAATTTTGCTTACTACACAGACCTAGAGTTTGGGATGAGGACTTCAGAAATAATTCAGCTATGGCTTGGACATGGATTCTGAGTAGGACTATATTTCAACCCAGTCAATGATTAGGTTGATAAACATCTTCCTGCAGATACATGTTTCCATATCTCATATTTCTTCCTGAACATGGTAGTCCTAGAGGATCTTACAGCTAAAAGGGGTCTAGATGTTTTTGTTCTTGACCCATGCTATGAATGAAAGTACTACGTTTCCTTGCTAATATGCAAGGTATATTCTATTACTTGTTTATTCCTCATTTAAGTATACAGTCTTTAATTTTTATATATTTTTAATATTAGTGAAACTGCATATTTTCCCACTGATCTATGTACTAGATGTCTGAAATGCACATCTAGACTAGATGTCTGATCAGGCCCTTTACCTATTTACTATTGAGATCTATGTCCCAGCTTCAGCACCACACAAATTCCTCAGTGGAGAAGCCCCACTACTAGTCTAATTGGCCAGTCTCTGCCCATTACTCTCTATGATCACTTTGTTATGTTTCTTTCTTTCTTTGCACTTATCACTGTAGGAAATTATCTTGACCTTTTAAAAAACAAATTTTATTATGTGTCTCCCACCCCCGACTATAACTTTACCTTCATGAGAAGATCTCATCTGTTCTGACATCTCTTCAAAAGGATATTCCTAAGCTTTTGTTTCCCTAAATTCTTTCTTATAATAACTATTGTAATCAATCACTTCTGTGGGCCTCATAAAAAGGTGAGATGATGGTATGGTCTGAATGTTTGTGTCTATATGAATGAGGATTAGTGCTCTTATAAAAGATATCCCACAGAGCTCCCTAGCCCCATCCCCATGTGGGGACAGAGCAAAAACGTGCCTTCTATGAACCAGGAAGCTGGCTCTCCTGAGACACTGAATCTGCTAGTACCTTGATCTCAGACTTCCCAGCCTCCAGAATTGTGAGAAAATAATTTCTGTTGTTTGTAAAGCCACACAATCTGTGGTATTTTTTTATAGCAGCTGAAAGGAATAAAACAGATGGAGATGAGGAGAGTATTTTCAATGAGTCCAATAAGCATTTATGCATTTAAGATTTCAAGTGTGTGAAAGACAACTAGTGTCTCATCTTTTTGACTAGATGTTTTTGTATCTCTAAAAGCTATTACTATTGATAAAAAGTCATATATTTATTCGGATAATGGCAGTTGTTCAAGTGGAACTAACACACAGTTTAATTTGAAGTATATACATGCAATAAAGTTCTCCAAGGACGAAAGCTATTTTGTGAAAATTTTACATGGCTTTATCATCAAGTGATTTAAAATCTGTATTTTTTTTTTCTGGTAGGACTCTATTTCATTGAATCTGAAGAATTGCATATTTATTTGTATAAAACAAATACAGTGTTTCATGGCTATGGTTCAATCTCAGATTTCCATCCAGTGGGAAAACATTATATGTAATCGATTTACTATGGGTTATTTATTATGATAAAAATGCATTGGAACCATAGTTATTATGTCTCCAAAATACCCTGATATTTTTCGTATTATAAAATGAGACATATAATACCTAAAATATATATTTCGATGTCAGTTTGACAAATGACAAATTACAGGATGCCAATAACTTTCCTTTCTCTCCTCAATTCTTTCTGTGTGAGGACACACACATACACACACACACAACATACACAGTTACATACACATACACCAGTGTTCACATATTGGTGGACTTTGAAAGGATACTTGCTGACTGTCTTAGTATAATCAAATCCAATACCACATAAAGAGGGGCAGGCAGAGTTTGTAGTTCAAGCTATTGTCTGCTGAGATTAATTATTCCAACCCAAAAGGATATAGGTTTGATTTTATTCAGAGTGTACAGATTTCCTTGTGTATGATGTCAGTAGTGGGATCTATTCAGTGAAGAATCTTTCCAGGTACTCCTAGCTAAAGATAATTAAAGCAAATTATAAAACCTGAATATCTGATTATATTTATATTTATTCCCCCTTGTAATTCCTAGGCTTTTAGTGAGTTCCTGTTTAAATGTTCTAGCTACCCTTTCTCCATGAAGACTCTCCCACTGTAGTAAACAATGAGGCTCACCAGCATCCATTTTGCTGGCTCAGAGATGAGTAATCCTAAACTCATCTGGGCCGATGACATGTGCAAAGAAGGTTTCACTGACATTCTTGAAAAATGAAGCTACTCTCACTCCTGCAGGACATTTAACAGGGAAGCATGTGGACTCAATGGCCACTGGTAGCCATCTTGCAACCCAAAGGAAAGGAATGCATGCTAATATAAAGTTGACCTTGAGGGTGACAGAGTGCAGAAAGATTAATCTGGATACTTGAAATGACATAATTTAACTGCTAATCATATCATATCTAAAACGTTCCTAAGTTTTGGACTTACAGTTAAATGGGGAAAAAAGTTCTTGTTTTTAATCACTCTGAGTTGCAGTTTTTACTTACTTGCAACCTCAAATATTATAAATGATATACCAACCATAAAGAACATAAAGAGTAATAATTGTCTTCTTATAGGCTAAGCAGAGATTCGGTGCTATCTCCGCTAACTCAACTAGCCACAGTGTAAGCAATGATATTCACAGAGAGCCTGAGGTAAAATAAATCCTAAAATAACCAAGACAAATTAATTTTTTACAGAGTGTAATTTTATTGGGTTCTCTTTTTAATCCATAGATTCAACAATTTAATTTTTAAATGAGGGTAGAGTTGGTATTGAGAAAAAATAATGCTTGATATTCTGAGCAAATATTTAGCTCTGGTGGTGCCAGTGGGTTTGAGACCCCATGGGCAAATAAGCCACCTTCATACATGAGGGCTGGGATGCTGAATGACTCAATCGCTCCTTGCTAAAATATCAAAAGGTAAGCAACAGAAAAAGATCTTTAATAGTGTGTGTGTGAGAGAGAGATTTATTTTAATGTCAATCAAGCAAAGAGTACAAAATTGCACAGATGGATAGAAAGGGTGGAAAACAGGAAGCAAAACCGTCTCTGACATTCAAATGGTGTTTTCTTTCTCTCACTTACGGAAGCATCAATGCTAGGAAGGAAATATTCAACTCAGAAACACAGTGACCCTTTACAAGCAGCTGGAATAAGCACAAAGAAAGAAGATTCAGAAACACTTTTTTTGGTATCAAGTGAAAAAAAAAAGTTTAGCTAAAGTTCAAATTCATAACCTAACTCAATAAGTCCCCAAAAGAAATAGTGTGATGAATATTTACTGTAAACTAGAACTGATGGAAACAATTCTGAGTGCAAAACTATTTTTATAGTTCTACTTATTTTAGGAATGTTGCTTGCACCTGAAATCAAGCTAAAGAATCAGCTTCTAATAGGGAAAACATTTTCAACACAATTCACTTGTATAGGTCTTAGAGGTCAAAGCAAATAACTTGTTTAATATTCTGGTTGCTGGGCTAGCTAATATTTAGAGTCTTGTTAAAATGGAGACTTTATTGAAAAAAAAGAGAGCCTACCAAATAAAATTCTAAAAAACATTTCAACACACTGTTTAAAATGTATTCTTTTAATTTGGATCTAAAGTACTCCTTTTCCTCCTTTTGAAGTAGCTTTACTCTTGTATGTCATCCAAGATAGGCAAGAGAAAGCAAGGAGGGCAATTCTGGTGGCAAGGTCAGCCTAACTGAGTTTATCTGAACGAATTTATTATTTATTTAACCACAGTCCCTAGTCTCCATGGCTACATTTTCAGTATGCTCCTGCTCTTAATACTTTGGTTTTTTTTCAGCTACATGTTTAAAAGGAACATTGCCTACAACTAGTTTTAGAGACTACTGGAAATATGAAATATTATATATTTCTGGCAGATAATTAGCAGAAAATAAAGTAAAAATAATCAACATAGACAAACATACTGACAAAAATTTGAAGGGAGATCACAACATGAAAGGAATATCTGCATAAGTTGTTTAGCTTTTGGCAAGCCAGAAAGAGAAAGAGGTGACATCAAATGCTGCTGTTCCAGGATATCATTGGATTCTCATTAAGATTTGGTTAAAATAAATTCACACCAACAGTGAACAGCTAATTTCAAGTGTCTGATCTTATTTCTTAGTTCATGCATTTATCATCCTTTGTCTACTTGCTGTTAAAAGTTTCCTAGTCAGTCTAGCTGCCTCGTCTCCCATTTTCCAAGTCCATACTCTACAATACTCAGATGATCTAAGATGCATATTACTTACTTACTGTAAAAGCTTGAATGACTTTTCACTGCCAAAACAATAAATCCAAGCTCTTTAGAATGCAAAACCATGTTCTTCAATATCCGCCCTGACCTAACTTCTCCAGCTTCATTTCCTACTGCTCCTTGGTCATACTTGGTATTTCATAAGTTCCAAATTAACTGCACGTTCCCACGTTTGATCGTCTTTCATGCCTCTTAACAGCACTGGCCATGCCTACTCAATGCTTGGTCCTAGTTCCTACTTGAAAACATTTTTTGGATACTTATATAGGTGCTTCAAAAACCATACATCCATCACCAGTTCTCTGACACTGTCTTTAATAAATCATGAAAGATAACATTTAAGGCTCTCTCAGACAGAAAACTGAAACAACTAACTCTGTGACCTTTATAACCAATAGAACTGTATAGTACTAGGTTGCACATAGTATTTACATGTTAAACATGCAAAATCTTATATTTCAATATGAAAAAAATCTTAATATCACTATTAGGCTGTCATCAGAGTTAATTATATGCTTCATTAAGATAGTTAAAATAAAGCTCTATTAATTTTTATGGTGTTTGCTATGTTTTGTACAATCTATCAAAATATAAAGATGCTTCAGTCATAATAGTTGAATAGTATAAAGTGATAAAACTATCAATTATTTAAATCAGAATAACTGAATAGTAAATTCTTGAGAAGATCTTCAAGATTATTCCTATAACCCCTTCTTTAACTGAGTTTCAGAGAGATGAAATGAAATGCCCAGGATTAGATAGTTAGGTAAAGGAAAATCCAGTAACGGACTTCTCAATTTCTGAATCCTAATCTGCCTCATTTTTGGGGATCTGGGATGTACCTGAACAAAAAACCTCCTCTATATGTCATCTTAGACCACATTGCCCAGCTCCTTATTCCAAGTACTTTTGTAAATCCTCTTTAGCTTTCTCTTAGTAAGAAAATTCCAGCTTAAAATTTTATGTTGTGAATGTAGTAGTATTTATTAGAAGTGTTTTAACATATGTAAGAATGTATAATGATTTTCTTAGATACATTCTTTTTTGTGCTTATTTTTGATAAATTATTAACTATCTTTACAAGGTTTTCTAAACTTCATAGTCATCTTAAACTTAAGGTTTATCTGTAACATGGAATTAGGGTCAAACTTAAGAGTTTTAAAAGCTGAATGTGATGAGTTTCTATATTTCGGAGAGTGTATATGTGGTGTGTTTGTTCAATTTAACTTTTTATAAGAAACTTATTTTATGATTCAAAATTTAAAAAGTATAAAACAGATTCTTCTGACCTCCAGCCAACCCAACTTCCATTTTCACATGCAACAATATATTCAGATTTTAACTAGGGGTGTTCTTCCAGAAATCTTAAGCATATGCATACATGCATACACATGTACACACATACATTTTCTTTTCATTACCAAGTGGTTAACTACTATAATTGCTTCTTCATTTTGTTATTTTTACTTAATATATCTTGATGTTCTTTCCATAATAATATATAAAGCATTGTTTTATTCTTGTTTTACTGCTGCATAATATTCCACTATGCCGCTATAAAAAAAAAATTAAACCAGTCCACATTTATTTATTTGAACAAATCAACAACTGATGAACAATTAGGTTGTGATCTTTCATTATAACGATTAACAAGCTTGGATATAATTCATCTCATGTAAATATGAGTATGTTTATAAGATAAATTCCCAGAAATGAAATAGCTAGGTTAATGAGTATATGCACCGGTAGTTTTGATAAATATGCCAAATTCCTTCAATCGGAGTTGTATGATTTTGTATTATCACAACGATGAGTGAGAATGCTTGGTTCTTAACATGCCCATAAGAACAGTCTTGTAAGAAACTTCTGTGACTTTACCTATCTTATAAGTGAAAAGATGTAATTTCAGTCTATTGGAATGCCTTTATCTTATTAAAAATGAGGTTAAAATTTTCCTTTCAGATTCTTGAGATAAATATATTCTTTCATTTGTGAACTATCAATGCATACCCTCTGCTCATTTTACTAATCAGTGGTTGGCTTTTTTAATCTTCATTTCTCTTGGGTTGTTGATATTCTAATGTTATAATTAGTCAATAATTTCTTATTTTTGTTACTTGTATTTTAAATTTGCTTATAGCAGTTTTTGCCATATAAAATTTTTATTTGAATATGATAAAATTTATCAATTTTTTTGACTTCTGAATTTTATATTATTAGTGAAACCTTCCTTACACCAAGTATAACATATTTATTCCATTGTTTCTTCTGGTATTTTATGGTATCATAATTTATTCTGTTGTGAAGAATGGAACCAATTTTTTTTCCAAATGGCGACTGACATCCCAACATCAATTTTTTCCATGCTGATGTGACTGTTCTTGTGGGGGACATAAGAATGGAAATGGATATTACTTCCATCATTTACCAATCTGTGGGGTATTTTTATTTGCAAAGATTTGTCTTTTTGAGTTGCCTCATACTAGGAAAGTAGTGCCTGAGGAACTATTTATTAAGAATGCAGGAAAATAGTGATGCTGTTCATGTGGAAGCCTTGTACATTAGATCTAAACAACCATGCTCAAGACTGCATCCAGCATTGTGAGTACAATTATACTTTACAGCTAGGAACACAAGAAAAATTAACATAAAATAAACCAAATACATCCCACAACCAACCCAGCTTGTACCAATATTGTCACTTCAATCTTGCTATATCTTCAAAGGCATGGTCTAAATACTCATATAAACACAAACATTTTTAAAAAGCATAGTAAACTGTGTTGAAGTATTATCTCTGGCCGTTTAGAGCCTGTAACTGCTAAAACAACCATAATGGTGAATTGTAAAATTAATCTCAAAGCAATAAGACTTCTAGAAAGCATAAGATTTACATTTTTATGATATAAAATAAAACACAAACAAAAAAACAATGTTTGTAAACAACTAATACTAAAACAACTGTTGAAATGTTAATAGAATAATAATAATAAAAAAAGGTGCTTCATCATTAGAAGGCATTTTTATTCCCTGAAGTAAATAAATAAGGGTAAATAACACAATGTTTAGGTAATACAAGTTAATTATTTTGATAGTAAGTGAGGGAATGCTAAGTGCCTCCTGTTTTAAGAAACTTTCAATATGACATTTTAATACCCAGAAATCATGGAGCTGAAAGAGTTTTGCAGATTTCTTATACCTCTGAATCATTTCAAGATTTCGGCAACACAACACTGCGAAGCCGGTATAGAAATATTCAATTGGTAAGAAGTGGCCTACGATCAGAATGGAGAAAAAAAATATGTATTCTTAGGAAAAAAAGAGAATGGAAGTGAAGTTTTAAAGGGTAAGTAGGTTACTGTTAAAGTAAATGCTAAGTAAAGAAAATGTGAAGATAGTCAGATTATTCATGAGCTCTTGATACGCCACTATTTGGAATCATTAAGTGTCTCTGCTTTTAGTAAAGAGAAAGGACAATAAAACAGAATTTCTTTAACTGATTTCCTACTACAGAGATCACTTTAAAACTGATTTCTAGCAAAAAAAAAAAATTTGTATAATCCTGAGACATCAGTTTATGAAGCGAAGACAAGGAGCCTCCTTCCTCTGATGGCCACTTCATGTTCACAGATTCACAGTGGAGCTGGAAAGACAATTTTGCAGTGTCTCAGATTGAACAAGTAAAATGGGTACCTTAGTGCTGTTGATTTTCTGATAGATCTAGAGTGTCAACTGTGTCTTGAGTCTACACAACATTGATTTTTAATGTTCTAAAAAAGTAACATTTGAAGCCTCCACTTTAAGTTTTATATGAGAGAAAAGAATATTTATATGAAGTAGAGAAAAATATTTATTCTCTGAGAATAAGTCTGTGACAGACAGCAGAATACTATCAAAACCAGAAAATATTTAGCTTTTTTGTAAGGCTTTCTTTGAGAGAGTTTAGATGTAAATCAGTTTACATAAGTCTGTGTGTATAAGTAATAAAGCATGGCTTTTTTCTGGTTTGGTATTCTTGCTTAAAAAAAAAGAGGGACAGATCAGTCAGCTATGAAAAATCAGATACTATTTTTCTAAAATAATTATTATCGATATTTTATTGCTATTTGAACATCTTCTTCTGGCAACCCTGAGTAAAGTTTCTGGCACATAGCAGACATTCGAGTTTGCAAAATTCAAGCAAATAATATGTTACTATCAAAATTTAGTTCTAAAGAGTTTATTGATTTTCGCTCAATTTAAATATGGCCCTCACATGTACCAGGTTTTTTAAAGAAAGTCTTAATGGCTCAAATATGACAGTATGATGTACTTTGAATCATTGAAGATTGATAGTGATAATAATTAAAATCCTCTAGAAACCTCTCATAGTCTGAGGCTTTTTTAGATCATAAAAGAAATGAAGATGTTGAAATTCAATTGTGAAACTCACATATAATAGCCATCATGTAATAATATAACGAAAATAAAGATACATATAAAAAAATAAGTTAGGTATAATTTACCCACATGCTACCTGTTTGCCTTTTGAATGCTGGCAACTTTGATAGAAATTAGAGAAGATGAGGGCAGTCAGAGGCAAGAAAGATTGGCAAAGCCGGGGCTTAGTGCCACTGATTTTCAGATTATGAAACGTATCTAGTGCTAAAAGCAAGTTAAGGATAATTTGTCAAATAATTTCTTCTTAAACAGAAATAAGGCATTATAGCAAAAATAAAGAATAAAACAGTAACTGCTCAAAAATGGACACCAGTAAGACTCAGAGTCATTCTTCCTGGTCTCATATCAGCTTTCATGGACAATATTTTTTCATTTTATTTGCATCTGTGTCACATACTTCTGGGAAAGCTGAAAGGCTGTGACCAAGAGATGGGTTGCTGAGTATTGTAGTGAGAATTATTCAGTAAAGGTCTGTAAACAAATCTAAAAAACAGATAATATGAAAACCCCTCAAGTCTCTTCAAAAAAATAATATTACCAAGAAACCCTTCTGGGAAGCAGATGGAATTAATAGTCTGCAACTGTTTTCTATGCTCCTTAAACTGCAGCAACCATTTGTGTTCCTTTTCTAGAAGATAAAATATACTGAGGTAAGAGAAAATGAAACCCCTAAAGAATCCTTTGATCAGTGTCTCATTGTTGAGAGATTCTAACAACTTGCTCTGTAAGTTTCTATGAGATAATAAAAATAAACCTGCCACCTATACTCCAACTGAGGCAAGAAGATAGTGATCTCATGTCACATGAAACCAGACTCAATGAGTCTTGATGTCACCACAGGCCCACTAATTCTTTCAGCGTTTCCAGAAAAGTGGTCCTAACATGATGCCCAGCAAAGCAGTTGCCTCTATACCCACCCATAAAACCAAATGAACTGTGCGAACACCTTCCAAGGGAAATTTACCTCAACAGAGAATTAAAATCATCATGGATAAAACCAAAATGGTACTGGGCATTGCCTTGGATTGGGAATACATCAAAATTAGACTCAGCCTTGTGAAGAAGGAAAATTCTTAATTTCGGAAGGTTCTAAATCAATAGTTCTCCACTATGGAATCCACTGGGAAGAAGTTGCAAAGGGCACATGCTGATGATCCTTTTCCCCCTGCTTGTCTTCCTAGTTATGCACACTTTGAGAAACCCTGTCCAAAACAATTATAATTAGAGAGAAAGAAAACATCCAGAAAACACAGAGCCATTTTTTAAATCCTGGACAGTGAGCAAGTGGAGATTTACAACATGGATTTAAATTGTGAGAAATAACAGTATACATTCTTTGAACAAGGATTCAAATTCCACCCCAAATGTTTACCATTGGTGGGCAGGGCTGAAAAAGACTTTGTCAAGCTAATGATTACTGAGTAAAGGATGCAGACGAACATCCACACCATCTGTATCTATCTCCTCTCTTGAGACCACAGAGAAAAAGTCCCTCCCAGCTCAAGAGTCAACCCTCCTCTGCTGATCTAAAGTTTAGTCCTTCCTTTTTCTTCTAATCTTTTCAATACTGCTGCTGGTTTCTTTATAGATTACTTTTTTTTTTTTTCAAATATCTTTCATCCTTAAAAAACAAACGAAAATCCCTAATTACTTGTGTCTCCCTATAGCTACTTAAACTTGTCTCTCCTCTCCTTCACATCTAAGCTTCCTGAAAGAAGTCCTCAATCTTCTCTCAATCTTTTCTCTTTCTCACCTCTCATTTATTGCTCAAACTATCCCTGAAACTCTCTTGAAGAATATCACCAAATGTCTTCCTACTGCCAATACCAGTGAACTCTTTCAGTCTCTTTCTTGTTCTACTCCTCTGCTGCATTTGGTACTACACATCCTACTTATTTTCCTTAAATTCCTTCTCTAATATTATCCTCTCCTAATACTGGCCCCTACATGCTAAGTTTATAAAATACATGTTACAAAATACAAAAGTGAGTTTAAAAATACAAGTTTTATCTCAATCTAGTCCTCAACCTGTACTGAACTGCCAAGAAATGGGCAGATCAACCTGACGTGACATCAAAACGTGCCAAGTCATTTCATATCTCTGCCTAGAATGCTCTTCCTCAATTGTCAGCTATTGGCATTTAACAAGATAAATACACAACCTCCCTCACTTTCCTGTCTTTACTGGGAAACCATATGAGAGACAGATGCAATCACCAGGCAGAGGAATCAATATATTTATTCTGGATAACACTGATTCTAGATACGTGGCTTAAGTCAACAGCAACAGCAGGCTTGCATCCCCTGAATTAGTTATACTATTGGTTACAGGGGGATAATTTCAGCCCACACTTACAGAAGAGGTACCTGGCCAACATATGGTAAGTATTACGTAAAAATTTTTAATCTAAAAAACCTTTTTATTATAGAAGTTCCCTAGTTAAAATCATTTATTGTATTACCATAGGATTTAAAATACCTACCTAGAAGATAATATGTATCTTCACTTAGTTTTAATTCATTTGTATATCAGTTTTCCACATTAAATTATGAATATCATGGAGTTAGAAGCTGGATTTTCTTCATATGTGTATCTATAACTCCTGTCACATACTGCGTATTCAGTTGTTTAATGAATTAATGAGTACATTAATTTTAAACTATCATTCACTTTGCGGTAGGGTATACAGACTGACATGATTTTCTTCAAAAGATTGATAAACTTGATTTATAACCTCAAAAATGTGCTCCACGTATACCAAATTGGTAGATTGTGATTGCTTTTACAGAAATTAAGTTCTGCTAATGGAGCATTTAACAAAAGAATAAAATTTTAAAGCAAAATCACAGTAAGACACATGTATCAGTCAAGGTTGTACTAGAAAACAGACAGTATAGTCAAATTACTACAATTCCAGGAGAGTTTATTTTCAAAAGTACTATCCATCAAAGGGATAGAGGAGGAATCCAGGACTACCAGCAGCCAAGCTATCACAACCCTCAAGCTCAGTGGGATGACTGGAGGAGAGAGAGGTTTTCCAGACCAGTTAGGAGAGTCACGTAGAATGGCATGTTTGGAAAGAAAGGGTAACTTGCAGGTCCATGATATGCTGGTAACAGCAAACACCAGGTGACCTACTAAGAAAAGCCAAGAGAATAAATAAAACAACCTCACTCTCTGCCCTCACTATGATTTCTTGCCACCATTCTCCATGGGCCAAATCCAACAAGACGCCACAGAGCAAGAGGCCCTGTTAATGTGTTCATTCAGTTCAATGCTCCAGGGCAAAGAGCAAGGTGGAGAGGGTGGAGAGTAAATCTGCTGGAGCAAAAAGAAGACATCCAGCATAGCACAATATACAATGTTCCCAAGATAAATTACAAAGACAATACATTTAACTTTGTTCTTCCAGATGAATATGCTACAACGAGTAATTCATAATTCATTTAGAATAACGTCTTACTCATTTGCCAACTATTTCTCAGCATTTAATGTGTCCAAGGGAATACGTTAAGCATCAGTTATACAAAAATGAATGAGATGGAGTCCCTCCTCCAAGGCAGCTTACTGTCCAACAAGATCAACATGGTCCAATGCAGCAAATATGACCACAAATTAAACAGATAAACTATTCCATGTTTAAGTTTCTAAAATTTACATTAATTTACCATGATTTTGTGTATTTCCAATTTATAGCACCTGTTTTTGCACAACCAAAATAATACATTAGCTTAATTTCAAAGAAATTTGGGTCATATTTAAACAATATACAATATTTCATAAGTAACAAAACTAATTATCAACCAATAATTGGCAAAACTACAAAAAAAAAAAGGCCAGAAAAATCATTGATCTAACACAAATTTAATTTACTAGTTGGAAGACACAAGGCGACACTGATGTTACTTTTATATTTCCATTAACATCACATACACATAAAATAAAAATAAAAAGAATAAAATTTATATGGACATTTTAATGTTTGTTAAGCTTACAAACACAAAACAGAAAAAATAAATTAAAAATGTTTAATCTATTCATATATGTACTTAATTATATTTAGTAATAAAATATTTATTAAAAAACAATATTTTTGGTGTAAATAAGACATGTTAAAGTTCTATAAACACCTGAAGCATATCCTGAGTACCTTATGTGTTAAAACAATATAATTAATGATCTGTTTCATTTTCCAAAAATGCAATTAATATAAGGGAGACACTGGTTCTCAGAAATAGTCTATAAATTATACCCATCCAGGAGTACATAAGGAATCCAGGAATCCTCGATTCTTTATGAAAGTATTTCAGTTTCAACTTCATTTTCAGAAAGAGGCAAAAGAGCAAAATAGAATTCTAGTGACTAAAATGAGGTGTAACAATAAGTTTATATACAGAGGATCAAGAAAATGATAGCAAATTCTCCTCAGAAAATCATCCATCTCTTTCTTTTGTTAATCCTTCCACACACCTAGGCAGAATGCAGGAATGTAAGCAGTAAGGCTCAGTGTTTCCCAAACAGTTTTTCTCCTCTTTGGTGTTGATATCTGAAATTATCTGAACAGAAGAGTATGACCAAAATTTTGTATTATTGATCTATTATCTTTCACAAGATCAGAATAAGGGATTCCAAGATCAGAATAAGGGAGGGCCAACATTCATAAAACCTTAATTTCTATATTTGTTTTAAAAATTGCTAATTTAAAATATGCCCTACCTCCATAAAAATAAATTATGCTAATATGGGTTAAGGCGGTGTTTGACCTTTCTATAAATAGCTTTTACCACAGAAATCCACCGCAGGACCTTGCTGTCCTCATCAATAAAACTAATCCCTGAGAATTAAATGCAATGGAAAAAAAATATGGGAAAACATACCATTTTAAGAATAACCTATATATTGGCTCCGCCGATATCTGAATTATCAAACCCCTTACTCATTTGGGCATTAAATTTCTTTATGGAGCAAACTTGTCCTTTAGAAATAGTAAGCTCAATAAGTGACAAAGTATCCACTTTGTGGATTCAATTACAGAATAAGTGTTTGACAAACACTATTGGTATTTTATATTCAAACTATGCTTTGATTCACAATAATAAAGTACTATCACAAACACTCATCATCAGAACTTTTTTAAAACTGCTGTATTTTTCACCAGGGTAATAAGTTCACAATCTTATTTTCATTTCTTAAAATGCTTCCAGGAAATATAATGATGCATCTAAATGGCCTGAAGCTGTCAGTTATTTTTGTATGTGTGTTATACCAAAATCCAATAATGCAGAAGTCAGTTTGGCAGTTTCTTACAAAACTAACCATACTCTTACCATATGATTCAGCAATTACTGCCCATGGTATTTACCCAAAAGGAGATAAAAATTTATATCCACACAGAAACCTGCACACAGATGTTTATAGCAACTTTATTCATAACTGCTAAAACTCTGAAGCAACCAAGATGTCCTCTGGTAGGTAAATCGATAAATAAACTCTGGTACATTCAGACAATACAATATTATAGTATCATACAGGGTATTTTCACTACCCTAAAAATTCTCTGTGTTCTGCCTATTCATCTTCCTCCCTCCACTCTCAATCCTTGGCAATCATTGATTTTTTTTGCTTTCATAGCTTTGCCTTTTCCAAAAATATCATATAGTTGGAATCATGTATTATTCAGACTTTTCATGTTGGCTTTCTTCATTTAGTAATATAAATTTAAGTTTCCTCTATGTTTTTTCATGATTTGGTAGCTCATTTATTTTTAATGTTGAATAATATACTCTATGATTTTAACTATATGATATTCTGGAAACGGCAAAACTATAAAAAAGGTAAAAAGATCAGTGATTGCCAGGGGTTGTGGTGGGGGGAGGAGGATGAATAGGCAGAACACAGAAGAATTTTAGGGAACTGAAAATATTCTGTATGATGCATGTTGTTACATATTTGTCTGAATCTTTGTGTTTAAAGATACTTATATATGGCATAGAGTTACTTTTTTACACAGTCTGATAAACTCTGATTTTAATTGGAGTGTTTAGCTCATTTACATTTAATTATTTGAGGTAATATGCATATTCCTATTTGTTTCCTATTTGTCCCATGTTTTTTTGTTCCTTTGGTCCTCCTTTACTGTCTTCTTTCTAGGTTAAGTAAAAGTTATTTTAGTCTTTCATTTTATTTTTTTAATTGAGTTTTTAGCTATACTTCATAGTATTTACTAGTGGTTGCTTTCAGGATTACAATATATATTCTAAACTTAATACAGTTTCCTAGAATTAAGAATATTATATCATTTCATGTAAAATTTAAAACCAGTACAATAGTATAATTCCACTTAATTATCTTCATTTATGCTTCATTATATGCCATAACTCCATTATAATTAATACTATATTATATCTTCTTTAAAAATAACCTGTTGTAAGAAATTCTTTAGTATCACTTTGCTTCATCTTGAGAAAAACTTCCTTAAGCATTTCTTATATTATAGGTCTACTAGTGATGAATTCTCTCAGCTTTTATTCATCTGAAAATGTCACTATTTTAGTATTATTTTTGGAAGATATTTTCAGTAGCTATAGGATTCTAAAGTGATAGTTTTTATTTTTCTCTCATAGTTTTAAAGGTGTTACATTTGTTCTGGCCTCCAGTGTTCCCGATGAGAAGTCAGCTGTCACTGTCTTTATTGCAATCTCATGTGGAACTAATATGGCTTCTGCTCTAGATTACTTTTTAAGATTTTTCTCATGTATCAAATCATCACATTTTATGCTTTAAAATTACACATTGTTATATGTCAATTATCTCATGAGAGCTGATGGGAAAGCAATTTTTCTCTTTGGTTTTCAATAGTGTGCTATGATGTGTTTAGGTGTGACTTTACTCATATTAATCCTACTTATATAGCTCCAAACTTTGGCTTCTTAGCAGAATAAAGATTGACACTCTAATTTTTCTTAGAAAGCGTAACACTTATCCAGCCATTCAGTGCTGTAACCAATATCCCTGCCGAAACAGATGAGATAACTGGCCATAGTTAACACCTCACTGGGACACCTGGATTCAACTGCATATCATCCAGAGGCTCCCAGGTTTACGCCAAGACTGCAAAAGTGTCATGTAATATAAATAAGTTGGTGACATTTAACTTTTGAAATTTGCATCTTTCCAGGCCCCAGAGGGGAAAAAAGTCCTAGATTAAAAATCTGTTCTAGAATTTACTGTCAAGAAAAATCTTAGTCACTCTTGGATAATTGTTGCATTCCCCATTTTCTGATAGGACAGTCTAAAAATTTACCCTCACAGCTAATCCATGTGTATCATTATTCCTGCCTTAGTAACAGTTTTATTTTCATTTTTAATATACATAAATGTTATGTTTTTTAAGCCCTTTCTAGGCAGAGAACCAGTAAATTAATACAAAAATAAATAAACATACACAAACACACACAAAAGAGTAAATCTCAAATTAATTAATTAATTAATTAATTTCAAAAAGACAAGTTTCATAAAATAGCAAAATAGCATCCAACCCAATATGCAGTACTCTGAAGGTAGTAGTCCTCAACCAAGAATGAGCTTGCTCCCCAGGGAACATTTGGCAACATTTTTTTACTGTTACAACCAGGAGAATACTACTGGCATCTAGTGGGTAGAGGCCAGGGATACTGCTAAATATCCTACAATGCACAGGACAGCAACCAACAACAAATAATTATTCATCCCAAAACATCAAAAATGTCATTGTTGAGAAACCCTGTTTTAGATTATCCCCACTATACATTTTTCAAGCTATTTTGTTTTCACGACTTTAGACATAAATAGAATATCACCGGTCACTATACAAAATAATATCCAAAGAAAGTAAGAAAGAGGATGACTAGGCTCCACTTTTGAACCTATGCCCATAATTAAAATAACAAGTGTGTACAGGTGCTACTGTTTGTTCTCTAAATACAGGACCCACAGATTTGTCTTTTGTTGTTGTTTCGTTTTTATTTTTGTTACTGTTTTTACATTGTTTCAGTAGCTTAGTAAAACGTTCTCAGTTTATGAGTTGAATGGTATTACTAAACTGAATTAAATACCTCTACTTCAAAACACAATGGATAATTTATTTTAAAAAATATAAAAGATATTAATTTTGGCTAAAATATCTAAGTACAGCTGACTTCCAGATTTATATGTTTGCATTTCCCTGCTTAATTGAATGGGGTAGTATGGAAATATCTTACACAGGTACAGGTCTTAAGTAAATTTTTCCTTACTGCTAATTTGCAAAGATATGAATACTTCCAGTTTAAAACTGAGTCATATTTTCTGATTTACCAAAAGTAAATTTAAATAACTTAGAAATTGTTTGATCATTAACACTGTCTGTGGTTATTTCCTAAAAAAGACTATATTGATTCTCATAACCTCTTTAATTAGCACATTCTTAAAATGACAGTCAGATTTTGAGCACTCCAGTGAGCTCAAGTTTAAGTGGGTAACTAAAGAATATATTTGTTCACAGTATATTTGGTCCTCTGGACAGCTCATGAAAAATATGTTGAACTTCATCTGTTACTGCCAGAAGACGGCAGAAGCCCTTACGTAGCTTGAGAGGGAATCAGGTCCTGCTGAGAAATCGCTCTCAAAGACAGAATGCACTACTTCAAAATCCCAGCTGGAAAATAGCACAGACTTTTCAATTAAGTTCTTAGAACAATGTTTTATATAAATGATTTAGCACTTTTTCTCCCCAAATGGTAAAATAGACTGACTAGCATTCTAACCACATTGTGTAACAAGTTACAAGTTAAACTGAATAACATGATCATAATGCTTATCATAGAACCACCATGACATCTGACTGATTAAGTAGTCTCAAACTTGGTCCATAGATTGACTGGACAAAGAACAAAGGTTTAATTAATGCCACACTCCTCAGAATTAGGTAAAAGAGAATTGGCAGCTAGAAAATGTTGTCATCCTGATGGGCTTCACTTCTAAAAAGGTGCTAACGTTTAACATTAATCTTTTCAAAGATCTCTCTCTTTCAATGTAAAGTTAAATTGCACACCTAAATTGCTGAATGTCAAATTTGAAGTCAATCAGACTATGCTCATTGTCCCCAGAAGAATCAGACTACCATTCAAATATTGTACATGAAGATCAAGTAAATTTCCTTCAAATTCTGCATTAAAGGGCATTAAAAAAAAAGAACCAGTTAAGATTGTTTGACAATCCTACTGTAATGCTCCTTATGGAGCGTCTATATTTAGAAAAACATCATGATTTTAACACATCTAAATTAGACTCATGAGTACACCGGAACCCTTAACAAATTTCTTAGTTGCTTCAACAATTCAGAGAAATGTGAATATAGGTCTTGGCAGTCACTCATTTATTAACACAGTATGGAACATAATTATTCATTTTCATTTGTGATATTTTTAATACTGAAATATCCAAATGCAAGCACTAAACAGCTTCAAAAAAAAAGCCATAAAACATCAGCTATATGAATTTGATAACCTTGAACTTAAAGAGAATTTTATGAATTTGACCTCGAAAGCAAGGGAAGTAAAAGCAAAAATGAATGGGACTACATCAAACTAAAAAGCTTCTGCACAGCAAAAGAAACCATCAAGAAGGTAAAGAGACAACCATCCTAATGGGAAAATATATTTGCAAGCTATGCCTCCAATAAGGGCCTAATATCCAAAATATACAAAGAACTCATATAACCCAATAACAACAACAACAACAACAAAATGATCCAATTAAAAATGGGCAGAGGACCTTAACAGACACTTCTCCCAAGAAGACATATAAATGGTCAACAAACATATAAAAGATGCTCAACATTGCCAGCCATTAGAGAAATGCAAATCAAAACTACAATAAGATACCATCTCACATCTATTAGAATAGCTGTTATCAACAGAACAAGAAACACCTGTTAGAATAGCTGTTATCAACAGGACAAGTGTTGGGGAGGATGTGGAATAAAAGGAACCCTCATACACTGCTGGTGGGACTGCAAATTGGTACAGCCACTATGGAAAACAGTATGGAGGTTCCTCAAAAACAAAGAATTGATCTACCATATAATCCAGCAATCCCTCTACTGGGTATTTACCCCAGAGACTTGAAAACTCATATCCGAAAAGATATTTGCACACAGATGTTCATAGCAGCATTATTCTTGGTGGCCAGGACATGGAAGCAACCGAAGTG
>NW_006436298.1:26184991-26193712 GCF_000325575.1 Pteropus alecto | reverse complement strand
CTGCCACTCGTGACAACTTGGATGGAGTCTCGAGATAATCATGCTAAGCAAAATAAGCCAGACAGAAAAAGTTGAAAATCACATGAGATCATTTATATGTGGGGTATACCCCTAAGAGCATCAAATGACCAGGACAAACAAACAGAGACTCATGGACATGGACTATAGAATAGTGGTTAGCAGAGGATAGGGGGTGGAGGAGGAGAGGGGAGGTAGATATGGTAAAATGAGTCAAATATGTGGTGACAGAAAGAAATCTAACTATGGGCAGTGAACACACAATGCAATAGATAGAGAGAGAGAGAGAGACAGAGAGAGAGAGATAATATATATAGATATATATAAGTAATATATAGAGATATATACACACATATATATATGTTTGACTGTTAAAATGTATGCCTGAAACTTACTAAATTTTATTAATGTCACCATAATAAAAAATAAATTTAAAAAATTTAAAACAAACAATAGTAACTTAAAGAAGCAGTACTAAACGGGGAAAAAAGAAATTAAATTAAAAAAAAATAAAATTTTCTGTTGCATAATCATTAGCTTGAAATTATTAGTAGATTTTAATCTTAGCAGAATTTAATTTTACTAAGTAGTTAAATTCTAAAATACTGTTTTGGTTCTTTCCTGGAAGTTGCTATAGAAAAGCTGAAAACAGACCTAGCACATGGTCTACAGTTAGGTTTTGAGCATGAGGAAGACAGAATAATCAACAGAAAAGAGCCAAAATTTTAGGTAATTATTAGGAAATGCAATGCATGTCAAAAGCCAGAGAAAAGAGCAATACTCATGTCCAAGGAATGAATCACTCAAACAGATACGCTACACCTACTGTACATGTTCAAGAAGTTGTAGCATGTGACTTTCTCACAGTCTGGCTGAGACATCCATAACCTAAACATCCTAGATTAAACAGTTCAGACACTGAATCACTTTAAGCCATGTAAAGCAATAAACCTTCAAGATAAAAAACAAATAAAATAGCAGAATTTGCTGAAAAGCCATGTGCAGACCATGGTTATGTTTGATTTACTGAACAAAGGGTGAATGCTAAAAGCTCTTTTTGTTACCCTTCTTTGGAAATATTAACACAGAGTTAGTAAGATCATATACTGCATGGTGTAAAGAAATAAACATTATCAATTTTCCTGACACTGCAGAATAAAGCCTAAACCCAATTTAGGACAAGGTTCAGAAGAAAAGCTAACAATCACAAAAGTAATAAAATGAGATCAAAATGTAATACAAATATGCTTTATTACTTTACAAGTGCAGGCAAGACTGAAGGCTCATAATTATATAATATTTAATGTTTAATTCTATATTCTGTGGTACTTCTACAAGCCATCAGTCATGAAAAATATTAAAGAGCACACATTTCAATACTGCATAATTAAAATAATGCTATATTTTGCTTACTTTGTATTTGTGATTTGTATATTTTCCTGAATACATAGTTAAGGCAATATCTGCTCAGTAGGAGAAACAGTATCACCCCTGCATGCCCCACAAATCATCTACAAAAGTGTTGCATGAAACACCATTTACTTAGAGCAAATGCTTGTTTTTCTATAAACACATTATTTATGAGAACATCAGATGTAATCTGCATGCTAATGTAGTCTTCTATTTCACAAAACTGCCCACATGCTTTAAGTAGTTTAGTCTCCACAATCACCACCTCCCTCCATCCCCAATTAGTTCTATTCTCACACAGGCCTCCACCATGCAAGTTACCTGTCCACATATACTGAAAATAGCTGAAAAACAGTCATGGAGAAATAACTAAAATCACAAAAAACTTCTAAGCCCTGACAATTCTAAACTGTATTCAATTACTTTATTCCTACAAAAAAATAAATAAATAAACAGATCCATCACCATCCAAACAATTTTAAAAGCCTCCAGAGTAGATCTACGTAAAGTAAGCTGTTAAAACTGACTATACAAAATAGGCTGCCAGTTTCATTCAGAGAAAGTTCAAAATAATGATATTCACATACTAAAGAAAAAACTCAAACCCAAAAACAAGGATCCAGAATATGTTATCTCAGAACAGCAAGATATTCATATTTATTTGCTAATACTTACACAAATACAATGCACCAATCATGTTTTAGTTAAAACTTCACTCAAAGGCATATAACTTCCTGTATGCTTAAAGTGTGTTATCTGCCTTAGACTCATCTTTGAGAAAAAAGAATACGTACTACAGAGGTTGGCACTGTCACGTCTTAGTGGCTTAGTGCCATGCTGTGACACTGCCTAGCAAACTCCCATATCACAAAACACACAACAATATACTGGTGGTTTGAGGAGAACAAGACATAATAAAATTTGCATAAAATAAATGATTTTATAAAGGGCAAATATTCATCTGCGTAATATACTATACTGAAGTCCATTAAAGATTTCATAAGCCAATGAAAATGCAAATGCAATACAACCTGAATTCTGATGAATAGAAAGCTTTTCATTGTCTGAGTTACATGGCTTGTATATACAGTCACCTTTGTGTGTTTTATTCTGTCAAAACTGTGATCTCCAATATGTTTTTACAATAACACACTAAAATATACTCCAGTAAATTATTTTTTAGTGATTAATCAGACTTCAGACTTTTAAGCTGAATTAACTGCAAGAAATCACTAACATCTCATGGTTTGTGTGCTTTCATGAGAACTGTGTGCTCCTCAAAATTCACATGTTGAAACCTTTGACCCCAACATGATGGTATTATGAGATAGACATAGTGGAAATAATTAGGTTTAGATAAGGTCATGAAGGTAGGGTCCTCATAATGAGATTAGTGCCCTTATAAGAGACACCAGAAAGTGTGCTGTCTCTCTCTCCAACATGTAAAGAAACAATGAAAAAGCAGTTCATATACAACCCAGGAAGAGAACTCTCACTAGAAAACAACCATGCTAGCACATTATCTTTATTTTTATGAGATCTGATATGTGAGGAACCTTTTCTATACAATCCTATTATTTCTAGACTAACTAATAAAACATTTTATAAATTCTATAAATCAAATATTAAACACTATTAATTTATCTTTAATATCAAATTTTACTTGTTTGAGCCAAAATCTTCATAAGATTTATAAGGAAAGGAGTAATCCTTAAAGTAAAATTTTAAGACCTAAACAGAAATTTCAATTAGTTTATACATAAGAATATGGACATTCAAAAGTACTTTTAAAAAAACCATGAGACCAGAAAGAATGACTAACCATCCTGTTTGCCTGGAAACCTCCTGGTTTTATCACTTGAAGTGCCCCATCCGGGAAGACCCTTCAGTCCAGGGCAAACCAGGACAGGGGTTCACTATAACAGTATCCTACTGTCAATTTTACCATAGGTCATGAAGTACTATGTTCTAATTTCCTAAGGACCCAGAGCAAATAAGATTAGACTATACATATATATATATGTATACACACGCACACACACACACACACACACACACACACACACACACACACGTGTATATATCTATTTATATACCTATATTCATGCTTATATGAATATAGATATATAATCTGCATCAGATTATAATTAACTTGTTTTATATAAGTTTTAGAACTTTAAAACTAAGAGGAACATTAGAAATTATTTTTCCCAATACTTACTTACAAGTAAGCAGATTACAGTTTAAAGATGATAAATTGTGAATCGTCGATAACAAGAACTATCTTCTCATCTTAGTCAATATTCATGGAACTTCTTGAGAGGAGTCTAACAAAAAATAATGCTGAAGAAATTCCCAATGGCTCCAAGGTAATGAGAAAATTAAAAAGCACTGCACTTTCACATAAAAATTTAGTGTAATTATGAGTAGAATCTTACCAGGAATTTTAATTTAGATAAATCTTATATTTCATTTGGTGAAAATGCCTAAAATAATTGCTAAGATAAATATGAAAAAAGAAGAGCAAAGGAAGAATTGTGTGTAAGATACACACCATGGAGTAACAAGAGCCAATTCTATACAGTTCAATTGCTGTAGGAACAAATTATTTAGCGGAATATCAATATATGAGCATGGAAAAAATGCTAACCATATTCAAGGTTGTTAGCATGACAAATGTGGGCATGGGGTCTGATGTTGTAGGACATGGGGAGGAGAGAAAGAAAAGTGTTCATTGATAAAAACTGGATGTATGACATAATTACTTTTAATTTCAAATAAGTAAATTTTGATGTTAAAGATAAATTTTAAAAACAGTAGGTACTCCAGCCAAATTGATTTCTATGCTTCAGAAAATTAAGAACTAATGGATAAATTTTGACTAATCTTACATTCTATGAGGAAGAATATTTGGCATCCAAAAGTCCAGATGTGCTTTGATTAAAAATTCTCTGCTTGACAAATGGCCTTTTAACTGGCATATTTAAAATAGAATTAATGTCAATTGTATTTATAAACTCAATCACAGACATAGCAGGATTTAGACAAAAATTAAAATAACATTTTTTCTTAATTTGAAAGTAACATGCTGTAAATATAGACATTTGTAAAATAATCTTTTAAATTAAAGAAAATAAAAATTACAATAAACACTTTAGCATATACTCTCTAGTATGTACTATGTAATATGCATGTGTATATGTATAAAAATATATCTATACACACATATGTATGTATACAAAAATGTACACATATATGTGTGCAACCTGTGTTTTTTCACTTGATAGTATACAGTAAACAACTTTCACTTGACTTTGGGTGGTGAACACAGTGCAATATGAGATGTATTATAGAATTATACACTTGAAACCATATAATCTTATTAACCAATGTCACACCAATAGATTGAATAAAATTTAAAAAAAAAACTTTTCATGCCTTTAGTGATTCATACATTATTTGTCAATGCTTCATAGTACTTCATGGAATAATTAATAAAGTTATTTATTTTATTGTAATCCAACTTGGGTATGTGTAATATAATTTTTCTCAACATTTTACTATGATTAATAACACAGCAATAAATATCCTTAAAATAGTCATTTGTGTACATCTCTGGTTATTTTATGTAATCAAACAAATTTGTGACTTTGATTTTATCTAAAAGGTATGAATGTTTTTAGGGCTTTTAACTATATTATGGCAAATTACATTAAAGGATTGCATACTCAAAAATACTGGGAATTGTCACTTTTTAAAAAGATCTTGGGCAACTCAAAATTATGTCAAATTATGTCTAATAGATAAAAATATTTTATTAAGAAAATAACACGTGTGATGTACTATTTGTATAAGACCACTTTTAGCTGTCTTTTTGACATTTGCATATAAAGATATCTTAAAAAGTGTTCATGGCATTTCGATGATTACTTCTAAAAGTAGAGATTTCAAGTCATTTTTTACTTTCCTTTTTATCCTTTTCTTGTTGCCTTTTTAAATTATTTATAAATAACATGTAGCAATTTTTTAAATATCTCCACCATGAAATCAGAAGTTAAAGTACATTAACAATGACTATAGCAATAATACTAGTAATAGGAGTAAGTACTCTGGGATTATTGAATAGCATTCACCTAAAAATATCAATTTGTTTTCTTGTTAGCTATGATCAAATTGCCAGATTCTCAGTACAAAATTTCCCCAAAGTACAAAATGTATCAACATATATAAACCCTGTCCAATTGTAATCAACAAAACAAAATAAAAACAGCCGAATTAATTAAAACAACTATTTATTGATGAAAGAAATATTTATGTAAGCAAAACAAATATCTCTTAGCCCTTTATCCTCTGAAAATCTAGACGATTTCAACTGGTCACCTAGCCATTTGGCTTTTAATATTTAGATTACTGTTAAAACAAGATGCATTCTGAAATGATGCAACATATTGGTGTCATCTGTCAAAAAGCACAGTCATATCAAATGTTTGGTTTCCATTTGCTCACTCTTCCCTCTTCATATGTATCAGAAAGACAGTCTAGTGGTTAGATGATAGCAATGTGATCAATAGCTATTCTTTATTTAACTAACAAATCAATTAAGGTTCTTGTCTGACAGAAACAGAACTTAACTCTAGCTAAATTAAGCAACTTAGGTGTTATTAAACTACAATAAAATGATTGTTATTACAAGCATTTGGTGGATAAGGGCACTGGATGATCAATAGAACAATTAATTACTTGATGCCAAATCTGGAAGACCGGATTTGGCTGGCCAAAAACCAGGCAGCTGCAAGAGCAGGAAAACAGAGGACACTGGAAAAGCTTGGCCCAGGATGATACTGATATTGCCACTGAGATTAATAATTTCCTATTTCCTCAATCACTCTCTCAAGACTTAAAGTCCCGGACAAACAGAATCTTATGGGCCAAGCTTAGGTCATGTGATCATCCCTTGGCTACTACGGCGAGAGGTAGAAATAACTGCCACTATAAATACCCATAGTGGAAGTGGGGCAATCTCCAAAAGAAAATCAGGACACAATTAAAAACAGAAATAGCTGTTGAGCAACCAACAATAACAAATGTTCACTGTAACTGACTGAACTTAGAGCCTATCATGCCTTCCTTCCTTGTCTCATACCCTAATTCTTTTTTATTATTATTAAATTCACTGGGGTGACATTGGTTAATAAAATTATATAGGCTTCAAGCATATAATTCAGTAATATGTCATATGTATATTGCATTGTGTGTTCACCACCCAAAGTCAAATCTCCTTTCGTAACCATGTATTTGACACCCTCTACCCTTATCTATTTTTCCCCTTCCCCCGTCTTCCCTCTGGTAACCACTAAACTGCTGTCCGTGTCCATGACTCTCTGCTTGTCTTGCTCGTTCATTGCTTTCAGGTTTATATCCCACATATGAGGGAAATCATACGGTTCTCAACTTTTTCTGACATTTCGTTTAGCATGATAATCTCAAGATCCATCCACGTTGTCACAAATTTGGCAGTATTTCATCTTTTCTTATGGCTGAGTAATATTCCATTGTATGTATGAACCACATCTTCTTTATCCAATCATCTATCAAAGGGCATTTGGCCACCGTGAATAATGGTGTTATAAACCTAAGGCTGCATGTATCTCTATGGATAGATGTTTTCAAATTTGAGGGGTAGATACACAGAAGAGGGATTGCTGGGTCATACGGCAATTCCCTTCTTAATTTTTTGAGGAACCTCCATACTGTTTTCCATAGTGGCTGACCAATTTGCAGTCCCACCAGCAGTGTATAAGGGTTCGGGTTTCTCTGCATTCTCTCCAACACTTGTTATTACTTGTCCTGTTGATTATAGTTACTCTAACAGGTGTGAGGTGGTATCTCATTGTGGTTTTGATTTGCATTTCCCTCATAACTAGTGAAGTTGAGCATCTTTTCATAGGTCTGTTGGTCATCTGTATGTCTTTTTGGAACAAGTGTCTGTCCAGGTCTTCTGACCATTTTTTAATTGGATTGTTTGGTTTTCTTATTGTTGAGTTGTATGAGCTCTGTATACTTTGGATATTAGCCTCTTATCAGAGGCACATACCCTAATTCTTAAACTAATCTTTTTCAAGCTGAAGACTACGACATATAAGTGAGTCATGAAATCAATTTAGTAGATGTGGATTGTATCCATCAGTTTATAAGCAAAACTGACTGGAGCAGAAAATATCAGAGCACATTGCATATAGAAAGTTTGTGAAACTTCTGTTTCTTTTGTATATACATATATATATACACAGACATATGCACACATATATAAAATTGTATGTATGTGTTTGTATACACATCTCTGAATGTAGATTGTGGTCAAAAAACATTTGAAAAAAACTTTTTTCTGGTCCTTACCAGCATTCTGCAGGACAAGCAATTATATGCATTTGCTACATAGACTATAACATTTTGAGAAGGGTAAATCCAATCTCATGTAACTGAGAAAGGAGGGCAACTTTCTGATGTTGAGTTGATGAGGAAGGTCTGCCGATGATGACTGATGAGTTTCACAGAATACTGGCCCTAGGGTACCACCTATGGCATCAAGGAGCCTTGGTGGGCGTACTAGTAACAAGGGACTCTCCCTATCATTGCACATGTGCAGTAAGGCCCAGGAGTGTCTCAAAGGTGACTTTCCTTAATTTATTTTTATTTTTATTCATTTTTTTAATTGTTTAATCTTTTTTTTAAGTTTATTGGGGTAACATTGATTAATACAATTATATAATTTTCAGGTGTACATTATAAGTTGACATCTATATATTCTATTGTGTGATTACCACCCAAAGTCCAATTTCCTTCAGCTACCATATATTTGATCCCCTTTATCCACTTCACCCTCCCCAAGCCCCCTATATTTGATCCCCTTTACACTATCTACTTCTTCTCTCCTCCCCCAGCCCCCATCCTCTGGTAACCACTAGTCCATTGTCCATGTCCCTGAGTCTCTGTCCTGTTCATTTGTTGCTTTTAGGTTTATATCCCACATATAAGTGATATCATGTGATTTTCAACTCTTTCGGTCTGGCTTATTTTGCTTAGCATGATTATCTTGAGGTCTATCCATGTTGTTGCAAATGGCAGTATTTCATCTCTTCTTATGGCTGAGTAAAATTCCATTGTAGTGACAGAAAGAAATCTAACTATGGGAGGAGAACACACAATGTGATATACATATATGCATGCACCTTACTGAAACTTACTGGATTTCATTAACCAATGTTACCCTTAAAAATCAATTAATTTTTAAAA
>NW_006436298.1:26182564-26184690 GCF_000325575.1 Pteropus alecto | reverse complement strand
ATCATACGTAGCCAGTGGAACAGCCAGAATCGAGAGTCCAGAAGTAAACCCAAATTTATATGGGCAAATAATTTTTGACAAAAAAGCCAAAAACATACACTGGAGAAAGGAAAGCCTCTTCAATAAATGGTGCTGGGAAAATTGGAAGGCCACTTGCAGAAGACTGAAACTAGACTTTTGTCTATCACTACACAACAAAATTAACTCAAAATGGATTAAGGACTTGAATACAAGACCAGAATCAATAAAATGCATAGAAGAAAACATAGGAATGAAACTCAATGTCCTTGGACCTAAAGAGGATTTTATGAATTTGACCTCAAAGGCAAGGGAAGTAAAAGCAAAAATAAATGAATGGGACTACATCAAACTAAAAAGCTTCTGCTCAGCAAAAGAACTTGTCAACAAGGTAAAGAGACAACCATCTGAATGGGAAAATATATTCGCTAGCAACGCCTTTGATAAGGACCTAATATCCAAAATATACAAAGAATTCATACAACTCAATAACAACAACAAAAAAAATGATCCAATCAAAAATGGGCAGAGGACCTGAACACACACTTCTCCCTAGAGGACATACAAAAGGCCAACAAATATATGAAAAGATACTGAACATCACTAGCTATTAGGGAAATGAAAATCAAAACCACAATGAAATACCATATCACACCTGTTCGAATAGCTATAATCAAAAGAACAAGTAATAACAAATGCTGGAGAGGATGCAGAGAAAAAAGAACCCTCATACATTGCTGGTGAGACTGCAAATTGGTACAGCCACTATGGAAAACAGTATGGAGGTTCCTCAAAAAACTAAGAATTGATCTACCATATGATCCAGCAATCCCTCGACTTTCTCTAATTTAAATCACGCCCAGGGGTGGAGATTTACCATGCTAACGAGCCATGCAATGCAGTCACACTGAGCAGGTGCCAAGAAACCTCCACCTTTACGTGCCTAGACATAGCTTGTATCCCATCTGGCTCCCTTGAAAACCCTGCCCCAACTTCTCTTGAGAAGCCACTGGAACCTTTCCTTTATTGTGTTGGTTCTCTTGTGCATGAGTCTAATAAACCACTGCCTCTTGCCTAAAATTTCTTGTGGTGATCTCGATTTCCATCCTGGGAGATCGCAGCAACCCAGAATGCTGGTAATATAACTGGTATTATGAGGCCTCCATGATGGATCACCTCCCAGTAAGCAGCTTATGTTATGAAGTGATTGCATCATTTATATCATCGCATATGGTCATTTATTTTATTTAATTAGAATAAATAATCTATACAACCATTTATTTGAGCATAAGTATTTAACATCTCATCTGATATCTTACTGGTGCTGCAAATAAGAAAATTCTCAATATGGCATTTTTTCATTATAAATATTTTATGTCATTATAATTTTATTAGCTCATATTAAGTCAGTCAACTCTTTTTTTCCATGAGATTTTCTCCAATTACTATAACCCACACTGATTGCTCTCCTTTTACTGAACTCCTTTGACATTTAGCTATCAATAGTTCGTCATAAACTATAACACCCCACCCAAATGAAAACACCTCAAAACTAGATAAATCACAAAACCCATACATTAAAATCAGTACATTTTATTCATAAGAAAATTCTCTAGGATCGTGTCTGAAGCTCATTTTTTCTGCTTTATACATAATCATAAGTATACTACTTACCCATGGGCAACAATCAACAAATAATTGTTGAATACACAAATGGATTTGGGGCAGAGAGAGAGGAAGAAGAGGAAAAGGAGGGAGGGACGGAGGGACGGAGGAAGGGAAGAAGAAAGATTGATTTCTAAGTCCAAAGCAAATCAGAAAAATTAAAATACAAAAGTGGGAAATAGGAGTGAGACAAATAGAAAGATATGGTACCATTGTGAAGTGAACATCAATGATAAGTTGTCTCTCACATACACACAGGCATTTAAGAACACAAAATTCACAATAGCTTGAGATTATTTCAAGTATGAGCAACCAGAAGAAAACATTTCAATAAAACCTGTATATCATCTAAAGTCTTCAAAGAGATTGAAATGTATTCTACTTACAAAAAGAAATGATGATATTTTATTATTTTTAGTATCCAAGTGGTTAAAAGTTAAATA
>NW_006436298.1:26178652-26182404 GCF_000325575.1 Pteropus alecto | reverse complement strand
AAGGTTCTCTGTAGCTGAATTTTACTGCTGTTATTTCATCAAATACAATTTCATCTCTGTGGCTTGATTATAAACAATTTGAGAGCTACAATCATATCTTATACTTATTTCCTGAGGTACTTCAGAAATTATTAGCTGGAAACAATGTCAGAGAAGTGAGAGTCCCAAACATTAGAAATATATAAATAGATAACCGTTTATGCAATGATTGTATAAATTTTAAATATTATCATACTTCAACTGATAAACTAATTAAAGTTAAAATATCAATAGCGAAGACAACCCTGTGAAGGACATAATTTATGACACTAAGCATTTTACAAGGAAGAAGTCAATTTTACTGTACCAAGGTTTCTGCAGTAAATAGGTATCTACGTAAAGTGTGGATTTACTCAGGACTAAATCCTGAGACCTTGAGAGATTCATATGTAAATGGTCATCCTGCTTATCAAGGACCTATCTGGCTTATAATCATATTTTAACGAAGAACATATTTCCATTCCAGAAATGGTTTACATAACACCTAAAACTCACTTTCATGAAGAATTTCTGCAGAGTGTTTCATTCATACGACTAATATGCATCCTTTTGGGTTGTGGTCATAAAAAAAAGACCACTTACCTCAGGTTTCAAAATAGAAAAAGAATAAGGAATATATATGTAAACACAAGAGCAGATAAATTTTCTACCAGGTTTGTGTGAATATATACATAAATCTCTCTCACACAACTTTGTCCTTTAAAAAACAGTTTTATCAAACTCGGCTTCACCTTAAAGTGACCATTTAGTTTTTTACTAAGATTTATTTAGCTGACATTGGAAACATCATATTAGGAATATCTGTGGACTCTCAGTTATTCAAATAGTGAAGATTTTAAGTCTTCTCAAACTCTATAGAAACTATATTCTAGCCTGATATATATCAAGTTACATACAAATAGAAAATGAATTAAAATACTTGGTGTTTGTTTGCTTTTTTGTAACAAATGTGTATATATATTTTTAAAATAAATATATTTCAAAGCATTTTAAAACTGTAGCAGTCAGGTCAAAGAACACTACGCCTGTAAAAATCAAAGAAACATCGCTCACATCACAATCGGTTTGACTAACAACGGTAGTTTCCAGGGCTGTACTGGAAGTATGGATTCTGACAGCTCTTTTGTACACTATCAATCTCTCTTATAAATTGTATTGGGGTTGAAATAGTAATTTCTAGATTTATGGATTTAAATCAACATAATATTGAAAAATTATTCTATATAAACAAACCAACAGATATTTTCAATATGCAGGAAGTATACTTTCTTCTCTCAAAATAATCTCAGGTTTATGCAGGTGAAACCACTAAAATTCACAAAAATACATGTATGAAATATATAAAATTGTTTCTGATATTATTTCACTTGTAAAAGCTACAGGCATGTCTTCTACAAGATCTTCTCATTGAGCATGAAATCATGCAAAATATTTTGTCAGAAAAATGAGAAAATGCTAATCGAGTGACAGAAACAGTCCCCAAGGGGATAAATAGCTAAAATTATGCCTCCAGGCGGGGCAGTGAAAAAAAGACCAGAATTGGCACATTTATGAGCAAGTTGACAAGCCTTATTAAACCAATTCTATTCTGTTTTATCTCAATAATAAAATCAGATGGAAATATTAATTAACAGTTGAATCATTATAAACTGAGCACACAGAGCATTACTTTGTCACAGCATGGCTCTCAGAAAATGATGCTATTTGTACAGCGCACAGAGATAACTCAATGACATAACTGACTGTACAACTCCTACCGCTTTAGGCTGCCCCAGGGCTGAGGAGACAAGTTACTTAGTCTATCCATAAAGAATTCTCAAACATAGAGGTTAGAAATCTCTAACCAACTGAAAATGGAAATGTGTTATCTAACAATATCCCAAGTTGATCCATGTTAACGTTACATGCCAAACAAAATTAATAAATATTTACTAAATGTCTACTATGTGCAAGGTTCTATATTCTATCATTAAACCAAATTATATCTCAATAAAGCTGAAAAAATGATTGAATCAGCAAGTGGATTTGAATACCAAACTAAATTTGAACATCATCCTATAGGAGCAAAGTTCAATGAAGGATGTGAGTAAAGGATAATAGGTATAAAACAAATATAAGTTTAGAAAATTTCAAGACAATTTTGGAAGATATTAGATAGTTCAGTCCTAAATCTGTTTTCACTTTGCATGGTAGAGTGAGGAAGTTGACCTAAAGAGGTTATTGAGTGATGCACATAACTGTTCACTAAAAGGTAAGGGAAGGAGCAAGAAATCAATTGATTATGGTGCTTCAGAGAGTTTAACAGCAAAATGTTCAGAGGTTTGGAAAAGAGAGAAAGCGAAGCCAAGGAAACCAAGATATGGTGGGTGTGAGGAAATCAGGGCTTCAAGGACAGGAATGAAAAAGAAATGAAGATCCAAAAGATACAAAATAATATGACTTTATGACTAATTAAATATAGTTATAAACAGACATAAGAAGCAAAAAGAAAAAATTAAGATATGTACAGGTTTCTGATCTAGGTAATAGGAAATATGTGACATCATTATTAGAGTAAATTTGAAAAAAATTGACAAATTAAATTTTAGACATTTTGAGCTTAGATGACAGAATATCTAATATATAGCCAAATATGTTGATCTAAAGCTTGAGAGAGAGGTGATATTTGCAACTGTAAATATGAATGAGTGTCCCAAGAGAGACAAAGTAGTGATTAGTGAGTCAAATTATACAAAGTCCTAATGATATTATTATTAAAATGGAAAAGTATATATAGGTTCAACAACACGTTATAACAAAATGACTATCCCACAAATTTCTTCCTACTATCCACAGATTATTAATTCAAACAACATTTAGCAAATATTTAAATGCTTACTGTGGCAGGACTGGAACATACGATGAAAAATAAGACTACCATGGTTCCTAACCTCACAGAGCATGGAGCTTACAGTTTAAGACTTATGTTAAACAAAATCACATGCAAATAAATATATAACTGCAAATTTAAAATGCCACGAGATATTATTATTGTCATCATAAACCTTCTGTATTAAATTCATGATCTTAAAATACTTAAGGATCCATATTACATATTTAATATTCAATGTTGACCTTAGAGTGTTAATTTACATTCAAAATTTTAATTGCAAAACTACTTCATTATACTGAAATGTTTAGAGTTCACATGAACAAGATAACCAAGGATCAGGTGCCCCTTTCTAGAGTACAACTGCCCTGACCTCACATTCCTAAAGCCTGTTTGTTCCATCATATACCCCAGTGTCCTCTCAAAAGGTTTCTTTAAAAAATTAAAAACCAGTTTTATTTTTAATAAAATAAACTGTATAATACATATCAATTCTCACAAATATATAAAATTCTTATATTTAATTTTTATCAAAATGAGGTAGGAATGAGTCATCTCCCTTTCTAATTTTATTTACTTATTTAGGGAATCAGGGGAAATGACCTCTCTAATCTTAAGTAATTAGTTCAGAAATAAATAAAAGACTAGGTATAGTGGGTAAATCTTGGAGTTTAATAAAACCAAATTTCCAAAGTCATTAATTTTTTAATATAACAATCTATAAAATTGTATAATAGATTTTTCCTTGATAGAGGCATCTTTCAGCAAAATTAACCTCAATTAAAAATGGGCACATGTCACAACAATGCCACATATGACTTCTGTATTAGGTTAAGTCTCATCA
>NW_006436298.1:26165238-26178604 GCF_000325575.1 Pteropus alecto | reverse complement strand
TCAAAGTTCATTCTAGACACTGAAAGTATAATGATACCACATAAAGCTGCTTTTCTGAAGCTGTAGATGTACCACTTTTGACAGAGATTACATGTGTTAAAGAGTCATAAAGGAGGATGAGATAAAGGTAGAAACTTACTGAAAGACAGGCAAGTCTATTAATGTCATTCATTTTTGGCTATTCTAATTAAGATAACCATGTATTTGTTTGTTTGTTTTTAAATTCAGTGGCCTCTAAGCTTTCTATTTCAGGGTGAGTATAAATTTTATTTTATTAATTGAGTAATACAGACACCTCTGTATCATTCAATAATTTCTATTTTTCTCATTGATTTTAAGAATTATGTAAGGTTTTAAATTTTTTTAATTCTAATTTCATAGCCTGTTAATGTTTTCAGGATTTGGTATTTAAGGAATTTCATTTTTTCTTCCATTATAGATATATTTGTTTGGCATTCAGTGATGGCCTTCAACTTGTGTGTCTAGGAAGTATTTCTCAAAGTGCACCAATAACACCATTGCTTAGTTAATTCTGATGGTAGATTTAAAATTGATAACATCTCTGACTGAAAATAATCCATTGAGACATAAGCCAAAATAAGTTACAATATTTAGGCAATGTCATTGCTTAACTTAGAAGGTTAAAAAAACAAAAATATCAGTTAACAAAACACCCTCATGCTAGATAACTAAGGTATGAGTTGCAGTGGAGGAAATTTTACAATTCCTTATAAATCCATTTTCCAACAAATTTTATATTAACCATAAAAAGAATTTAGTGCAATATATTTGAGTTTAATTTATCCTGAGATAAAATGGGTAATGGGAAAGTTTTATTTTTTGAAAAATAGATAAAAATGTTTCAAAATCTTTACTTCTGACAAAAGTAGTGTGCAAATGAATGAAAAAAAAAATCTCTCCTGCAACATACCTTTCTTAAAATTTAATTATATTCAAGATGCCTTCTTATTATCCCATAGTTAACTGATTTACATGAAAATGATGCACAAATTAAAGAGATTTGTAATTATTATGATAACTTATAGTCTAGAATGTTAAGCTCATTATAAAAATTAAAAGTATTTTAAGTAAAATCATTTTATATTTCATCTTTTTTAATTATCAATCAAATCAATAGTCTTATAAATTATAACAACATAAAAATCCCAATTCGTCATTCTTACTCCAAATACAAAGTGCTTTTCTTTATGTCTGAAAATAAAGTCAATTCACATTCACATCTCATATGTCACCTTCATACAATATATAGTGTCATTTATTCAGCTTTAGCATAAATAACAGTTAAAATACTAGCTGGGCAAAGTAACAATTCCCTGACATAAAAAGTCTAAAATCAATCTATGGTTGAATTTAAATGAATCTTTAATCAGAATTTAGCCTCTCTGGCCCCTTGCAATTTGAATTTAAGAAGTTAAGATAAAAAATATCTATCACTGACTTTAAAAATATAAACCATCGCTATCATTCATCTTTATCCTATTGAGCAAATGTACCATCTCAGATCCAATTTTTTAAAAATCTGTGAAAAGTAACTAAATATAGTATTACCTATCTTGAGATTATTTATCTACCTATCAGTCTTTTCCTATCAGAGGTAAAACTGTGGGAGCATTTTATTACTGCAGTGGTGAGTCTACTTAATAAGGAATTTATAGTTTGGTCTGTCGGGAAAACAATAATATGAGAGACTTAAAATTTTTTTCAATAACCTTTTTTTTAGCACCTACTCAATGCTAGGGACAATGCTGGGCTCAGAGGTCACAAGGACCAATCATAAAATCACAAAGATTCATACATTTACCATTAGCTAGAAACTCATATAAGCACTCTACATATATTAATCTATATAATTTTCACAGCCTTTGAGATTGAGAGACAGAGTGGTTAAGTAACTTGCCCAAGGTCACCCAGTGAGGTAGTGGTGGACAAGGATTCAAACCCAAGCAGTCTGTCTCCAAATCTGCTCTTAACTACTTTGCTATGTTGCTGATACAGACATGCTTCCTATTCTAAGAAAGTTAAGAGTCCAGAATATATAAGTATATTCTTTAATTTAAATAATAATAAGTTAATGAGGAAATAAAAGCTTGGAGTGCAAATGAAAGATCAAGGGCAGAGACAGGGATCAATGAATTTCCTTACAACACTAACCCTCTGGTTCATGTAAGTAGTCAAGAAATTCACTGAGTTCCTTTGAATCCATATCTCCCAATAACTTTCTATAATAGTCCATCATTGTGTTAAAATTCATCTTATAGTTAGTGAACAGTGAGTGCAGAGGCTAGCTCCAGAACCCAAAATGTATACATGTTAAAGCAAAAAGAAAAATTTCCAAGAGTCTGTCAGAAACTGGATCTGGAATAAAGAAAGTGATAACAAAGAAGAGAATGAATGCCAAAGACAAAAATTAAATGTCTCTAGCTTTCCTCAGGCAACTTTTAGCACAGCATCCAGTTTCTCACTTTGCATTCTCTTCAAAAGGGTATTAGGTATCTGAAGAATTATTTATATATTGACTGAATATTGCTGTTATATTTCTAAATAAATTTAGTTGTTTTCGGCCTTTACTCTAAAAAGATAAGGGGTAATAGATGAGGTAGGAGTTTTCTACAAGAGAAGCTCTGACCAAACAACAGGCTATTCAATGCAGTTTTCTCCTTTGGGTTTGCTGTTGGCATAAGTGTAGGTGAGAGACTGTAGGGCATTCAAACTGCTGTCATCTCTTCATTCATCCTGTCTAAAGGACATGTCCTTGTATTATGTTCTGAGAGAAAGAAACCAAACATAATTTAGTGCTCTATGTCTGACAATAGTCAATGAAGCAGTTTGTATGATTCAGAGAGATATGATTTCCTCTCACAGAAATTGCATAAGCTTAAAAATAATTTTGTGATACAATGTAGTTGTTTAAAAACTGGAATAGATACCATGCTTAAACAAATCATTTTTGTTTTCAAAAAGGAAAGGAGTAGTTTAAATGTCATAAATATTAAAAGAACAAAACTGTATTTTTTTAAATCGGGAAAATTCACTGAGGCTTGAGTATAAATAGAGAACCATCTGCATTTTCAAGATTATACAAATCAATCTATCCAATTTTAGATTTAAATATTTGGAATGATTATTATGTACACAGCATGTGCTAACACAATTCAATCCAGTTGTACAATTATAAATCCAATATATATTCATAACACTTATATTACATATATAAATATTTTGGATAAGAATAAGGTTTAGTCAATTAATATCTTTTAAATACCTAGAATTCTAAGCAGCAGGTATAACTGCAAATAGTGTGCATCATGAATATATGCCCTCCAAGGTTCTTGCCATTTTTCTTTGCATTCAGTTTATACTGATTATAAATGAAAGACTTTCTCATCTTTTATATTTAAAATGCCTAAACTGAGTAAAATTAATCATCTCTTGAATTTCACATACTATTTTTCAGAACTGAATAGTTTAAATCGATAAATTACAATATTAAAAAAAGTCACTAAACTTTCCATTAAAGTCTAACTGAAGTTTCCATTAGCAGCAAACAAATATAAAAATTGCTGAGAGTGAAAATAGCTTTCAAAAAAAAACTTGAAAGTCTCTACTAGTACTGGGTCTTATGTTTAAGACACACATAATTCATACTTAGGACTAGGAATTATAGGAACCAAAACATCAAATTCCTACACGTTCCAGGCAGATGGTAAAAGAGGTCCCAGCCCAGGTGAGGACTGTGTCAACTCAAAGAGAACAAGCTCTGACGAAAAAAAGCAGTTCCCACAACCTCACCGTATGATAAAGCAGATCCTATGTTGGGGATGATCTTTAAAAAAAGAGACTAATTTAAAATCATTTGTTAAGTCAGTTAATTATTTTCTTTCCCTTGGTAACTGACTAATGTTCAAGACAAATCTTGGCCAGCAATGCTTTTCTGATCACTATGTTTGATCCTTAAACAACAAATGTTACTTTCGGCATAATCAGTCATAATGGGATTGTTGGTTAATGTGATTCCATATCAACTGATAAAACACTATATGATAGAAAACACTAAAATAACTTCCAAGATTCATCAGAAAAGGAAAAGAAAACTATGTGTCTTTTTTTTTTTTTTTTTAATTTGGCAGCTCAAAAAATGTTCATAGCATCTCAGAGGGAAGGAGACTTTGAGGCCTATCACAGATGTCTTTGTGTCTAAAGTATACTTTCTTAAAAATCTTAATTGTTTTAGAAGGTAATTCCAGTTAATAGCCCCATTTAATAGCCCCAATACTGGTGAAATGAAGCTACAGACCTTCAAAAGGAGTGGTCTTTCACAAATTTACACATCTAACCCATATATTGCATCTGGGAGGAAACTTATAAACTAAGCTTTGATCTTCCCTTTAGATCTGCTTCCTTTACAGTCCTCCCATGATAGTAATTGCATCTCTATCCTTCTAGACACTCATGTTAGAAACCCATAGTGATCTTCAAAGCTGCCACTCATCATCCCCCATATCCAAATAATTACCATTCTCTGTGGATTCTAATTCCAAGGGGCGATTCAAATCATCCACTTCTCTATTCCACTGCTGTCACTCTAAATTACCTACCCTGAACTACTCACCATGTGACCCACTGTTTATCTGGGCTCCCTTCTATCCTTTCTCCATACCATAGTCAGATATTTTAAAACATTAAATTTAAAATCATTCTTCTGCATCAAACCTTTTTAATAACTTCTCACTGCACTTGAGATAAATCCCAAACCTTTGAACATAGCCTATGAACCATGCATGATCTGACTCTTGTCTACTTGTTTAGCTACATTCCCTTTCCTTTTTTCCTTCATTCAAGCAAAACTGGCCTTCTCTGTGCCTTTGAAATAACAAGTTGTCTCCTGCCTTAGTACCTCCCTACTTGCTATTCACTTTGCCTAGGTGCTCCTTTCCACTCTTCATCTAATTTTAATCTATCACTCAGGACCCTGCTTAATCAATGCTTCTTCAAAAGGGCCTGCTCAGCCCCAACACTACAATGTAAATTCCCCCAATGATAATCTCTCATGATACTCTTTAATATTCCTTTATGAGACTTACCATAATTCATAACTATGCATTTATTTGGATATTCATGTGTGTTATAACGTCCACACTAGACTGTAATTTATTTAAAATTGGGGCTATATCTATTCTATTCACTGCTTTATCCCCAGTGCCTGGGACATACCTGACATGTGCATTAGACAAAACTCAGTAACTTTTTCATTGCCCAATGCTGATTAAGTAAATAAGCATTAAAAATAAGATGAAAACCTTGAGAAAATCTTTTAACTCAAGCTATGCAATAGCATTTGACATAAGAGTCTACAGGGATGATTATCTAGTGAAGGGTTTCATGGTGTCACATCTGTAGAACATGAAATGAGCTTAAATAGTCTCCATAAACCTCTTTTACCAAAAGAAGCACCACCTCCTCCTAAATCTGAAGAGACCAGTTTCTGCAAAAACCTCACACTGGGAAGCCACCTTCTAGATGTCAATTTTCTCATTATTTATTACAAGCTCTTATTATTTCTATACCTGTAAATAGAGTAGATCTCAGCAAACCTCAGGGAAAATCTGACCCAGAAGAAAACTGCATATATTTGAAATATATTGCAAGATTTTGTTAACATATTTGGGTGGAAATCTGAAGAATATGTTTGAAAATGGATTCTAAATGTTTCAGACTAAGGTGAATAGAATATAGCATTGGATTAAGTTTGAGTTTGTTATATATTTAAACATGTACTGAACATATAACCCAGTAGTTCCCCTTTTAGATATTTAGTCAAAAGAAATGAAAACATATGTCTAAGAATACTTAAAAATGAATATTTACAATACTATTCAGAATATCAAAAAGCTAGAAGTAAATCAAATGTCCACCAACTAGTGGATGGCTACACAAGTTCTGGAATATCCATGCAATGGAACATTGCTCAATAATAAAAAGAAACAAATTAAAAACATAAAATTATGCTGAGAAAAATGACATAAAAAGAGTACATACTATATGATTCCATTTAAATAAAATTCTAAACAGGCAAAACTAAATTGTAGTGATAGAAATCAGATCAGTAGCTGCCCACAGCCGGAAGCTAGGAAGATTAGCCACAAAGGGCACAAGGGAAATTTCTTGATTGCAGTGGTGGATTACACAGTCAAAGACATTTGTCAAAAGTCATGTACCTGTAGGTTAAAACATGTGAATTTTATTTTTTATTAATTATAAATAAGTAAAGTTATTTCTAATTGGATTTGGTTGAATTTATTGACATGGATACACTTACCAAAGATCTGGCTTTAATGCATACATTAGCTCAAGTAGCTGATAAACTGTTCTAACAATTTTCTAGGTGGTTGACTAAAAAAATAAGAATTGATCATGGCCTATAGTCAATAACATCAAGATACTAGGTATCCATATCATAATAGGAAAGAACTCCAAAAGCTCTTAAGCTTTTCTTAAAATACATTATCACATTTTTTTAAAAAATCTTAAAATGGATTTACCACATGCAGCCTACACATCTAAACCCATCCACCAAGAAAGCTAATTCCTTCCCTTCAATAAGATCTTAAGAAATACACCAGTGAATATCAGCATCCTTAAAAGTTCTGTTGTGGTGCCCTCTGCAGGCTGGGGATAACAACGGGACACATTACTGTGAAATGGACTCCCAAATATCAATGGCTAAGATGGCTTTTAAACCTCACCTCTTTTTCTTCCCCTTCTTCCCTACATTTGGGCAACTTGCTAAGAAATTCCAGGGAGCATCCTCCTTTGTCACCAGCAGGAAGTTCAAACTACATGCAGGAACTTTCATTCTGACTCCACCCCTTAACCACCATAAATATCCCAAGCCAGTCTCATTTCTTTGTTCCCACATTTTCAGACCAGCCTGGGAGACTGCTATGCTCTACCATAGAAAATGTCATTTGTGAGAAATAAACCTTTCCAAACTCCCTTGATGTGTATGTGTGTGAGTGTGTATGACTGTGTGCATGTGAGTGTGTGTGTGCGCGCATGTGCGCACATGTATGATGTCATCAGTCTCAATATCTAAACCAAATTTTGAGGGAGGGGGTGTGCATCTATCTCACTTCTACAAGATGACCTAAATCATACAAAATATCACTGTGGTTCAACAAAGTAGGGGCTTATGGTGGTTAGTTATGATAAATAAAGCTTTGCCCCATGTATATTTCTCCTTAGATCAACTCAGTTATTTCTCAGTTCTTAAATATAATGAAATAGATATATTCATCAACTGGCTGAAATCACCACATTCATAGACAGGGGAGGGAGACTTATGGTAGAAAGAGTCAAGTGGGAGCTCCTGGAACTTCCTCTCCCCATCAGGGTAGAAAACCAAACACAATACCCAATAGCTGATAAAACTGAATACTATACTAAAGCCATCATAAAAGACTTCAAAAATGTAAGGTGATGATATTTATTACATCCACCTTTAACTTGCCTATTTGGCCTATGTAGATAGTAGACAGATCTTGGAGAATAACTTGATCAGGTGGTGACTCCAGTTGCAGCTATATGATGCAGCTAGATTATCTTACTAGAGCAAATCAACACAAATACCGAGACCCAGTACCTAGATATTGATTTGACAGATGCTTTTTTTTCTATACCAATATGTAAGTATGATCAGATACAGTTCATTCTCATCTGGAATAGGCCAAAGTATACTTGCATTGTCTCAACTCAGGGCTGTCTCAACTCTTATTTCCAACCTAACTTAGTCTGCAGAGATCTTAATAATCCTGGCGCCTCATAGAAAATCTGGTCCATTACATTAATAACATTATGCTGATTAGATCAGAAAAGCAAAAAGTAGTAAGTATCATTGTAAGACACATGCATGCCAAAAAATGGGAAATAAACCCATGAAAATTCATAGACTTGACACAATGAAGTTTCTGCAGGTCCAGTGCTCTACAGCACACCTGGAAATCTTTCTAAAGTAAAAGACCAGTTGTTGCACCTTGCATTGATTACTGCTACAAAAGAGTCATGAGGATCTGTAGTCCTCGTATGATTTTAGAAAGAACATGTAACATATTAGAGTGTGCTGCACCAATCCAGGTTCCAAATTAAGGCTGCTAAATTTCTTTTTGTTGTTGTTTTTTTGGTTTAAATCTTTATTCTGCCTCAATACTTTATATATACACATATGTACACACACACATATATATATAGTTGTTGCATCTTTTTTTCCAGCTTCATTGAAATATAATAGACAATTTAGAGCTCATATTTACATTGCACAATTCGATGAGTTTTTTTTTTTTTCAATTATAGTTGGCATAAGGGCTGCTAAATTTCAATGGGGTTCAGAAAAACAAGATTCTGTAGTAGGTCTAGTCTTCTGTACAAGCTGCTCTGCCACATGGGCCTTATGACCCTGCAGATTAAATAGTACTAGAAGTAGCAAATTAAGATGCTATATAGAGGTGACCTGAAAAGAAAAATTACAGTACAGACACCAAGATTTTTGAAGCAAAGCCATATCCTGTTCCGCCCATGACTCTTCCTCTTTTGAGATAAATTTCATGACTGTTGCCAGAAACAGATCATGTGACCAGTAGGAATACGTTGCTTCCCTTTCTGAAGAAAGGATAAGAGAATCTTACCCTCTCTTACTCTATTCTTTGACACAATGGGCTATGACTCTACAAACTTTATTTCCCAGGTTTCTCTGCAAGAAGACTTCCCATTAAGTTACCTCAATAGAGCTATGGGGGTAGAGTAGGAGGGGTGTGAGATGCTAAGTCTGAAGCGGATATATTTACATGACATCATTCAGGATGTAAAAATACTTTGGAATGCAATTCAAAGTTTTGGTTCACAAAATTTACTCCTTTTGAAATGAAGAACCCCAAAGGTATATATTGGAAGATCATTTATAATATTTTATAGTAAAAAGACATTAAATCAAAATTAAACTTAATAGTAAATATTTTAAATCTAGATATGTTATGAGCATAAGTGTGTGCTCAAGAAATAAACCAGTATCACTGAATCTGAATACTTTAAATGTAAATATTGTCTCCCTAACAGAAGACTTCAAAATATTTATAATATTAATAATTCAGTTCAGCCCATGTTCTCTTGAAGAACGTCTATATTCCAGAGACTACAAAAATATGTGCCAGGTAGACACAAACACAAACACATACATGCAGTGAATTTAAAAGCATAAGCTTGTATTTTTAAGTCAACCAAGGTGCTGACGTTTCTGTGAATGTCAAAATTAGCAAATCTTTGTAGCATTCCTCCATAGACTGATTACATATCTTCAAGTGATTTATCACTCTAGCATTTGGGGGAAATCTGCAGAGCTGGCTTGTAGGGCCTTTGTCCTATGGCTACAATGAGGTTTGGTGTTTGCCTTGTGGCATGCAGGTGTCTGTACAACTTACTCTGTTAGGTCCCAAGGGCACTTTTGTGAAAAACAAAGGTTAGGAAAAGATATCGTAAACATTGGGAAATAAAAGGAAGTCAATTATGCCAGGTGAAAGGCCACAAAATTCTATTTTAGCACCTGCAAAAGTATGCCAATATTTATACAACAATATCCTGGGATTTATGGGAGATGTCAATTTTTAAGACACTCTACCTTTCCTTTATTTTTTTACTTCCAGACATCTGTGGGTAATATGTGTGGAGAGGGGATGATCTGACAAAGTATGAAACACAACAAATTGTAAGACTTTGAGCCTTGTATAACAAAATATAAAAACAAAGATCAAAGCCACAAGGCGCACTGGATGATTATTTGATTTTTTAAAAGAACAGCCCAAAGCAAGGAAAAAACTTCCCCAACTTCTAAACAACCAAAGTATCAGCAAAACATAAACAAGAGTATGTTTATCTTATACCTACCACAGAATCTGCTTGTGTCTCTTTCTTGTTAAAGCCTTTAGCCAGCTGGACACCCAGTGAGCTGGGCAGCCTGCTTTAATTTACTCAGAATGGGAGATTATTTTGAAGAATTGGTGGTACTTTTTATGAAGTCGAATCCAAGAAACCAAACTCACATGTGTAAATGTAGAAAAACTAGATATACAATATGACGAAAATGAATTCCATGAAACACAGCCTGCCCCCCAAAAATTCCAAGCAATACAGATACTGATTCTGATGAATGTCTTTCAATCTGTGAAGAGAGAAATTTCTGTTTTTAAAGACTCTTTTATGGTGGTGTTGGGTTTTTTCTTCCATGAGGTAAATGTGTACCAGAGATAACATATAATTTTTTCTTATATAGTAGTAAGGTAGGATTCTTGACTTGTACTTAGCCAGACATGAAAACACCTAATTTTCCAGTTTTTCTGAACTATTCTCTAAAGGTGAAAGGAAATTATTTTTAGCCTATTTTCTTAGATCAAATTTATGTATCTAGCTTCATAAATCCTCCTTTCTAGCAATTCTATAATAGGAGCTTTTAAAGGTTGCCTAAGCATCCAGAGAAATAAGCCCAGAATGATTGACATAGTATCTTTACCATATTAACTGTAGCGCTCAATACTGTTTCATACTGATTAATACAAAGAAAGTTGAAACGGAAAACATAAGTGACTTAAGGCAGAAAAGTGAACTGAATTTAATATATTGCTTTCAAACTCTATAATCATTGTTTTTGTTGCTGGCCATGAACAAAAGATACTTCTGAAGCCCAACTGCATCTTTAAATAAATATGTGATTGATGGTTTAAATGCACCTTACAAAGTAACTTTTAGATTCTTTTCCTTTCCATTTCAACAGCTATAACCTAACTTGGGCTTATATCACCACATAAATCTATTAAATTTACTAGGTTTGCACTTAACATCCAGGGGGCCTGAATCAAGAATACAAACCAAAACCCATATACTATTTGTCTAAAAATTTAAAAGTTAATGAGGTGCCCTGTATAGATAACTTCATCCCTTCACTCCAACAGCAAATAGTTATCCATTAGCTACTTCTTGGACATAGGTACATGTAGTAAGGCAATATGTTCTACCTCTGGGACTAAAGATGTAGGTTAAAGACCTGTATAGACTCTGAAAGTGTGCTTGGTGCCATCTGAACAGAGGATTCTGCGGTTCCAGGAACCCAGGGGCAGAGGATGTAGGCTGTAGGTGGACCCATCCCTTTGACTTATGAAGGGAGCATAGTTGGAGGATGGTCCAAATGGGGCCCTCATAAGCACAAGGCCCATGGCAGAGGATTCTTTGCCCTAATCTTTTGGTGATATTGGATTTCCCTGCCTACTCTGCCACCTTTAATTCACTCTTCATGTAAATGCTGTAACAAAATTACATTCGTTATCAGTTCATGTGTACATATTCACTTCCTTCTCCCTAACGTGGTGATGAAGCATCAGTATACAAGTATTTGTTTAAACTGTATCAGTGATATTTTAAGATCATCTTAGACTCTTCTCTCACCACTTTTTTCCAATCCTCTTTATTCTTTAACTGAAACATCTCCTTTTTTCCAATCCTCTTTATTCTTTAACTGAAACACCTCTAGCATCAGTAAGTTCTTTCAAATTGCCATTGTCCTAGATAAATCCTTATTATTTTTCTATATTATAGCAACAGCCTCTTAAAAGGTTTTTCTGCTCATGTTATGTCCAATCCCAACTAATCCCCTGCTCTTTTTAAAGTCAAGTCATTGTTAATCTTTAAAAAGATTTCATTCCTGTCCACTGCCAAAAGGATAAAGCTAACAGATGAGTTTAGTTAGCAGAGATAGCTTTATTCATTGTGGCCCCGGCCTTATCAGCAGCCATTCCTCCCTGGGCCTATCTTGCCTTTTTCTCTCTGCACGCTGGGAAGCTCATCATTCTCAGAATATTTCATACATTTCCACATCTTAGTTTTTGCTCATGCTATTTTTTCTACCTGGGATGCCTTTCTCTGGGTCTTATGCTTATAAACTCTTTCTCATCCTCCAAACATAGCTAAAATACCTCCACCTCCTTACAGATGTCTTTGAGTCCCAAATTAAATAATTAATCTTTCCTCATCTGTGTCCTGATAGAATTTTATGTCTAAGTTTCTTACAATACTTATCAAATTAGCATAATTCATATTGAGTTTAGCTGAACAGCAGAAATGATTATTCATTAATTTGCTCTTAGTTTGGATTTCCTCAGAAGCATACCCTGAGACAAAGATTTATGTACAAATAGTTCATTTAAGAAGTCCAGGAATCACTGATACAGAGGAGGAAAGTGAAACATGAAAAAGAAAACAGCCAATAAAGTTTACATCATAGAGCCAGTTAACACTGTGGGCAACTAGAGCTTAAGATATATCTCCTCCCAAAGGAGAGGCAGCTGAGGTACAACACTCTCATTAGCAATGTCTAAGGGGTGAGCCCAGAGGTGTTAATTCCGCTATGCAACTGGCCAGCTTTAGATATAGAGAGACTTTCCCCTTCTGGAGAAAAACTCTCCTGCACAGAAACACAGACCAGCAGCCATTGGAGAGCACGCTGTTGAGGCCCTTGTCAAATGTTCAGAAAGTCCCACCTAGAATCCTATGTCTCTGTGGCAATAAGCAGGGAATGATGGCATATGGCCCTTCCATTGCTACCAAATTGTTCCTTACTCTCTAGCTACATTAACACTGCCTAAAGACCAACACCACATCAATCACTGCAGAAGTTCTACTTTATTTAATCTTTACAGCACTAAGTAGCTTTTGTTGTAGTCATTTAAAGGGAAAGAACTGGTGTCCAGAGAACTTAATTCACAGAATTTAATTCAGAAAATTTGGTTCAGAAAAGGCATGTGATCTCAGGTATTTTTTAAAGAAAATTCAAATGCTTAATATAAAGATCTTAGAAGAATTAATCTGGTTTTTCCAACTTTAGCATGTCATCTATTCATATTTAATTTTAGAGTCAAAATGTTGATTAAAATAGACTAGACTTTATACAACTCAATAACAACAAAAAAAACAAACGATCCAATCAAAAAATGGGCAGAGGATCTGAACAAACATTTCTCCCTAGAGGACATACAAATGGCCAACAAATATATGAAAAGATGCTCACCATTGCTAGCTATAAGAGAAATGAAAATCAAAACCACAATGAGATACTATCTTACACCTGTTAGAATGGCTATAATCAACAGGACAAGTAATAACAAATGTTTAAGAGGATGTGGAGAAAAAGGAACCCTCATATACTGCTGGTGGGACTGCAAATTGGTATAGCCACTATGGAAAAAAGTATGGAGGTTCCTCAAAAAACTAAGAATTGATCTACCATATGATCCAGCAATCCCTGTACTGGGTA
>NW_006436298.1:26163299-26164901 GCF_000325575.1 Pteropus alecto | reverse complement strand
CGAGCCTCCCTTTTAATTATCAGCCACGATCTTATGGAATCTTATCTAGGACTCATTTTACAGATAAGAAAAATGAAGTTCAGAGTGATGAATTAACATCTTCAAGACCATATTGTTATGAACTAGCAAAACTGAGTTGAACTTCCTCACAGTCCACAGTCCGGAGTCTATCTGTTTATAATCACTTTGTCTTGCCTTCAGGCAGACAAAAATAAATAAATGGATGAATGAATGAATGAATGAATGAGTAAATAAATAAGTAAGTAAGTAAGTAAATAAATAAATAAAGATATACTTGGAGAAAAATAAAAAATAAATAAAAAATAAAATAAAATAGGCCAGACTTTCCCATTTTATAGCCATATAAGCTGTGGTACATTCTAAACAGCCATAAAATTCCTTCTATCCCATATGTACTCTGCATTTGTAAATTCTGTCTCAAGTAAAATAAGCAATTGGGTGCAACATTTGCAAACTTTTATAAATACTGTTTTAATTACTCTACACTCCTGAATCCATCTGTTTGGATTCAAGGCAGTGATGTCAAACATTATGAGAGTGTTTACTGCTTTGGAGTGGGAAGGGACATTTACATGACACATCTGTGTATTTTAGAAGACTACACTATATAACTCAAACACAGACAGGATTATAGGTAACTTAATTTTTATGTCAGATTAATGAAAAAAATTATTAGTTTCAGTAAGTCTAACACTTCACAATATTTCAGCTTAAATAAAAAACGACATTTTACAATTCCGACTGGCTTTTGAATTCATTGTATTTCCAACCATGGTAACAAACCAAACAGAAATGTTAGCATATAAATCAATCTTTTACGAGGGAGAATTCTTAGGAGGTCATGAAATGATATTAATCAGTTTTTGTACTAGCTTTTATTTTACTCACTAATTTGTTCATTTATTCAAAAAATGCTTGTCAAGCTTTGTTTAATGGCAGCCCTTGGACTGGACACTAAAAACACTAACTACATTAGCAACTCTCACCCATACTACCACATGTAGAAAAGTTCCACTTCTGGAATCATAAACTTAATTATCTTTTACTGGCCCAAATATCCTATTAGTTTACTCTCTCACTGCCTCACTTTTATTACAAGTTTCATTCCACATCACCAAAATCCTCCAGTCTCTCAATCTTTCTATTTTTTTTCTCACTATCATTCTGCTATTTTCATTTTCTTCCTTGAACAGTCTGTAACCCATGATCCATCATTGCCCATTACTACCCGAACCCTAAATAAATTCAAAGATTCCCGTTCCTGTGCCTATAGCCAGGCTTATGGGTATTACAGGACAAAATCACACAACTCTATTGATTTGTTTCATAATCATGTCAAGGTTTCCAAGTCATCTGGCTCATCAATCAGGGATAACAAATTTTGTAACTGTCCCCCCAGATTACAATATTTATGAAGGTATTTAAATCCTGTAATGAAAGGTCCTTACCACTTACCAAGTTACCATTTTTAAATTTTTTCTGAATCCCAAGAGTGTCCTCAGCTGGTAGTTTACCCTTATCTATATTCCAACCCATCTTTCTTGCTCAACACTAAATAAATCTTTACCCCTCTCCTCACAG
>NW_006436298.1:26159583-26163259 GCF_000325575.1 Pteropus alecto | reverse complement strand
ACTCTTTACCTCATATCAAATCTCCACCATTTTACAAAACTTTTCTTTGACTTATAGTTGACTCTCTTCCTCTAACTTTCTATAGTTAAGATTTTCAGAACATTCTACTAGTATTTTTTTCTGCTTTTTTCTATTCTTAACCCCTGACCATCTGCTTCCAACCCATTTCCAAAGGCACTGTTTACTAATGGTCTCCTAGTTTCCAAGTTAAATTGAAATGTTTTTGTCAGTACACATTTTGATAACTTTGTCATGTCTGACCTTAGTAACCACTGCTTAAAATTCTCTTCCTTGGTTTTCATGAATGCAACTATTTACTGATTTTTTTTCATCCTTCCCTCAGGCCACTCTTCAGCAGAGTCCTTCTAGGGCCCATGTCCTTCACCCATACACCTCTATAAGTATGTGCTCAGTTTGGCTCTGACCTTTCCACTCTTCTATGCTTGATATTCTATGTGGTTGATTTCAATTACAACCATGGTTTCATCTGGCACATAAATGCTGATGACCCCCAAACTATAAACCATCTTAGAATTCCCTCTTAAGCAAACAACTCATATAATAATATTGCCTGACAGTCAACTGAGTTTCAAATAACAAATAATATTTATTAAATACTCATCATGTAAACGATACTTAGAAGAGGCACTGGTCTAAACATTTAAATATATGGATTCATTTATTCTTCACATTAATCCTAGGAGACAATTACTCATTATCTCTGCTTTATACATGAGGAAACTAAGGCTAAGAATGTTTACCCAAAAACATATAGCTTGTAAATGAAAAAGCAATCTTAACTAAGATGCTAAATTGTCCCTTTAGAGGTCCTGCAAACACTCAAAGCTGAAACTCTTTAAACCCTAGAAACTCTTTCTTACTTTCTCAGCTGGGCTGGATGCCCTGCTTTTGCATTTCCAAGGCACCCTACTTAGTACTCTCCTGTAATTGTTTTTTCCTTTTCTATCTATCTCACTAGATTATTAGCTGCTTAAGGCCTAGATCATATATTTCATTTCCGAAAACACAATACCTAGCTCAGTACTTCATACATAATAGGTATTTAATTTTAGCTGAGTAAATTAGTTTTAAAATATTTTCCATATTTTTTCTCATCATTTGTTTCACTAAACTGGATAAGAAATATTATAATGTATAGTAGCACCAAAATGGTTCTCTTTTTCTTTTTCCTCCTTGAGACAAACCCTTAGAAAATAATACAGGTTTCTTTTATTTGTTCTGGCCATAGATTGAAATCTCCCTTTCAGTTTAATTGATTTAAGACTTTTGATATGCCAAATTTCAAAACAATACTCCAATACTGCCATATGACAGTGAGAAAAAAACGTGTATGTAAACACAGATATATAGAGAGAAAGATGAATGGCTATTAATCTAACTGGTGATAGTAATGATTTCTGGGGAATGAGATTGGAATAATTTCATTTCCTACACTATATTTACGCTATTTGCATCTCCTATAGGGAACATTTTAAATTTCGTAAGTATTTTTATATTAAAAAAGAAATTTTAATGAAAAGTAGAACTTCTATTTGTAAAGAAAAGTATTTCATAGTGGAATCTCACCATGCATTACGAGTATAATGAGATTCTCCTCCTAAATAAGCAATTAAACTCCCTTAGAGAGGGTCCAAGATGAACTTACTGTGTGTCAAATTCTGTGAAAATGCCACAGGTTCCAAATGCATTTATCAAATTTCTGAAGAGGCTGCTGTTTTTAATTTTTGTTCACACACACTAACACTCAAACAATAACTTCAACTAATGTATTATAATTTGGGGGGGGGCAGTTAATTTAAAAATTGCCATTGAAATTCCTCCTGATAGTTTTCTTCCCAGCAATTTCCAAAGCACTTATTTTTTTAAATCCAAACAGTGGTTTAGAATTCCAAATCAGTAACAATGTGTGTTTAGACTGAAAAATTAAAATACATTTCAAACTAAATATTTCAAAATCAATTTCTTTCATGTTTACTCATCAATTCTTTGGTTCCAGGCTCTATGTTTTCCCTGAAATAGTTGACAGTTTTGCTTTTGGTATTAAATAACATAGGATTAGTCTGCCTAAGGGACCATCTGTTGTTCTATGCCCTGTCATGACAATTCTGAGGCTTTCAGAACTGCATCCTGTGGTTTCTCCTTATGGGCAGAAGGGCATTCTCTATCATGAGCCTAAGCCTCAGAAATGTTGTCCATTCCAAATGAATCAACACACAGCAGTGACATGTGTCAAGCAAGACAGGATATTTTTGTTTCATTACATATGAACATTACTTGATATTTTAACAGATGGGATTGTAAGTTTTTTTGTTTATTTGTTTTTATTTCATTAGGCTCTGCTTTACAATGTGGATAGATTATTAAATGTTTTGTTTTCTCCAATTTATTTTATGTTATTGCTGATATTCTTAATCAAGCTACAAGTAAAAACAAAATTCTATTTATAATATGTATACAGTTCTAGACAATCAGTAATATTTATATTTTTAAAGTCGCAAGAGACAAAAGTTGTCTTTTTCAACCTCAAAAATCTTTTAACAGAGTCTCAAAAAGCTCAAGATAATATGAAGTAAGCACATGTAATGAGGGTGTTACAAATAAGGGTAAACAAATTCATGCGAATTCAGTAAGGGACGGTTAAGGAAATCTTTCCAACAGTCACGAGTTTTGTACTAAATTGCAAAAGAACACTGTGATACGTGTGGCAGAAAGGAATGTGCTGAAAGCTATTCTTGGGTCTTTCCTATAATTTCTTCTCTTTTAGAAAAAACATATAAAGTTAACTACCCGTACATGTTTTGTTTTTAAACTTATTTTTATCAATATGTAATTATTTCATTGTTTCAGAAATATAAACCAACTAGTAGCATTTTATTCATCAGATTCTTAAGTAACCATGGTGTACAAAACTCATGGGCTATGGGGTTATGAGACGCTAACCATGTTCTAAATGCCTCAGAAAGAGCACAGCCAAGAATCACAATCACCTTCTGAAATGCAAAGGAAGACCCAATATGAAATAGATGTATATAGTCATCTCTGGAAATAGCAAACTTTAAAGATGTCCTTTAAACATGTTTACAAACATGTTTACAGATGAGAACACAGCGAGAAGCCTAGGTTGTTTCCAGCAGTACCATAACAAATATACCTATCGACTCCAAATTAAGTCAATTGACTAATGCAAAGAGAGAGTTAAGCAGCTACCAATTTTACTATAATGTGTCTAAATAATTAAATAAAATTAGAAAAAAATAGAAATCTCCTGATTAATAAGAAAAACTAAATTAGAACAACTGCAGAATCTAGAAAAAAATAAGCAAAAAGGAAGAGTTTGAGTCTATCATGATCCATATATCTCAGGGATACAGACCTTGATTCTGGCAGAAAAACTGTTCAGGCTTTAGATTTGGCACCAAGGCTTTCACCAAGGCTAAATAAACTATCTCTCAAAATCATCACCAACCTTGTGTTCCTAATCTGTGGAGCACCTTTCTGATTACTAATTTTGTTTTCCAATTTCCTTCACAACCAGAAAGTGATGTCCCAGATACATGATATAAGCATATCTCCATAAAAATTAGTAAGTTAGCCCTGCAACTTAAAAAACCTTCTCTAATGAGCTCAGGTAGTACAAACTGACTGATTCAATGTC
>NW_006436298.1:26137495-26159476 GCF_000325575.1 Pteropus alecto | reverse complement strand
CCTTTATTTTTTATTGTTTATGCCTACAGCACCTGATCTGCTTAGGTGGTCTCCCATCCAAATCCTAACCAGGCCCAACCCTCCTCAGCTTCCAAGATCAGATGGGATCAGGCTTGTTCAGGGTGGCATGGACTAACATAATTTTCTAAACTTGAAATCTCATATCATGAAAGGTAGCCCAAAAGGCCCTGCCCCCATCAAGGAGCTGTATGTACATATCATCTCTTAATGCCATTGTTTACCCAAAAGTCATCAAGATGAAAGTCCATTCCCAGGAAGCTCAAAGCCTAGCAGAAGAATTAAAGGTATATAATTATTTGTATTGTAATAGAATGATGAGCCTATCACAAATACTCAAGCACCATGAAAATATAGATGAAGAAAGATACATCTTAGTGAAGGAATGAGAAAAGCTTAATAAAGGATTCAGCCAGACAGTCAAAAAATATTTTTCAGGCACTGTGGCACTGAGGTGGGTTTTGAATTTTGACAGAGTGGAAGGAAAGGAAATGTCAAGCTAAAATAAAAAAGATACCGCAAGTAAAGCGTACATGCTTTAAGTTATTCAGAGATTTTTTTAATTTGACCAATTTAACTATATATAACAAGAGAAGAGTCTATAAAAGTAAGTTGGGTTTGGATCCTTGTCCAGACCTGGTTTTCTTTGTATACCAAGTTAAAGAATATAAACTTTATTTCATAAACATCTGAAAGATGAATGTTTTTGAGCAGAGATACTACATGCTAGGTCTTGTCTATGCTCAAATTACTTTGGCAGTAAATAGGAAAAACAGATTTTGCAGAGAAGAGTCAGGAGGCAGTGGAATCACAGGAAAAGATATTGTAATGGTTGAGATGAGAGTTAACAAGGACCTGGACTAGCGGAGTGGCGATAGAATAAAAAAAATAAAAAAGGAAGCGATATGGCATTATTAAATTTAGTTAAAAATTCAATTGTTTTATTGATGTCTGGAAAATCTATTGGTATCAATGGAAAGCTAAAGTCCCCTACTATGACTGTATTACTGTCAATCACTTACTTTATATCTATTAAAATTTGTTTTATTTATTTAGGTCCTCTATATTGGATGCATAAATGTTTACTAGGGTTATATCCTCTTGTTGGATTGATTCATTTAGCATTATGTAATGTCTCTTATTATAGCCTTGTTTTAAAGTCTATTTTGTCTGATATAAGTATTGCTACCCCGGATTTATATTTTATTTCCATTTTTGTGAAATAGCTTTCTCCATCCTTTTACTTTCAGTCTGTTGTGTCTTTTAGTCTGAAGCAGGCTTCTTATAGACAGTATATAATGGGTCTTGTTTTCTTATCCATTCGGCTACCCTTGTCTTTCGTTTGGAGCATTTAAGCCATTTACATGTGAAGTGATTATTGATAGGTACATAGTTATTGCCATTTGATTATTCATATTTATATTCTTTTTTTCTTCTTTTTAAAAAAGCCTCTTTAACATTTCTTGTAATACTGGTTTGGTGGTGATGAATTTCTGTACCTTTTTCCATCTGGGTAGCTCTTATTGCACCTTCAATTTTAATCGATAGCTATATTATGTAGAATCTATAATTTTTGGTTGTGAATTCTTTATTTTCTTTACTTTCAATATTTTGTGTCAATTTCTTCTGGCTTGCAAAATTTCTGTTGAAAAAATTGCTGACGGTCTTATGGGAGTACCCTTGTAAGTAACTAGTTGCCTTTTTCTTGCTGCTTTTAGGGTTCTCCTTTTGTCTTTAATCTTTGCCATTTTAATTACAATGTGTTTTGGTGTGGTTTTATTTGTGTTCATCTTGTTTGAGACACTGTGCTTCCTGAACTTGCATGTCTATTTCATTCGCCAAGTGAGAAAGTTTTCCGTCATTATTTCTTCAAATAGATTTTCAATCCCTTGCTCTCTCTCTCCTCCTTCTGGCACCCCTGTGGTATGAAAGTTGTTACTGTTGATGTTGTCTCAGAGGTCCCTTAAAATATCCTTATTTAAATATCTTTTTTTCTTTTTTGCCATTCTGATGGGGTGTTTTCTGAAGAAATCCGAAACACTAATTCGAAAAGATATAATGCACCCCTGTGTTCAGTGCAGCACTATTTTCAATAGCCAACATATAGAAGTCACCTAAGTGCCTATCAATACAATTGAATAAAGAAGTGGTACATATATATACAATGGAATATTACTCAGTCATAAAAAAAAAAAATGAAATCTTACCATTTGCAATAACATGGATGAACCTAGAGTACATTATGCTAAGTGAAATAAGTCAGACAGAGAAAGACAAATACCATATGATCTCACTTATATGTAGAATCTAAAGAATGAAATAAACCAACAAACAAAACAGAAACAGACTCTTCCATGCAGGGAACAAGCTGATGGTTGCCAGACAGAAGTGCAGTTAGAGGACAGGTGAAAAGGTGAAAGAATTAAGAAGTACAAATTTGCAGTTATGAAATAGTCATGGAAATATAAAATAATATGGTAGTAACTATGTATAGTGCCAGGTGGGTTCTAGATTAGTCAAGGGGATTACTTTTAAAATTATATAAATATCTAACTGCTATGCTATATACCTAAAACTAATATAAAATAATATTGAATGTCAACTCTAATTAAAAAATTTTTAGACTGCTATTACCCAGTAAAAGAAAAGGATACTCTACAGAGTCACATAGTCCCTTGCCTTCTTCTCTTGGTTCCTAAAATTTATCATGGGTCATTGTTTTCTGAAAGCATATTAAGGAGCAAATATATATTTTACTGAGACTGTTGATATAAAAATTTTCTGTAGCTAAAATTCTAGTTTTGAAATATTTCTAGAAATCCTGTAGCCCAACCTCCCATACTTTTGCAGCTAAAGGTAAATTGAGGACCAAAGCATTTAAATGGCTTGTAAGCTTATGCATTCAGCTGTTTTTAGAATTAAGAATGACATCTCGGTCTCCTCAAAATACAGTGTTCTTTCCACTTTTGTAATCTGCTGATGGATTAGCTGCTACTTTATATGACACAACTGCCTGACCAAAGTGCAAGGCTCAGTTATTGTCTGTACTTCCTTCTGCTGATCCCACCTTCAATGAAACTATCATCTAAATACCAATAAGTCATTTCAGGATCCTTTATCTCACAAATCCAATTGGTCACCATGTCTTATTAGTTCTACTTCCAAATATGTTTCAATTCTGTCCTCTCCTCCCTATTAATTATCCTCCCTTTGTTAATCTAATTTGGACAGTTATCATAACCTACTCTGATTACTATAATACATTTCCTACCTTGAACTTTTAAGACTACAATTCTGAACATTGTTTGAAAGGCAAACAAAGTCTTCCAATGGTCGACCACTACCTTAAAGACAATGGTCCAAGAGTACCAAATACTACGTAATCTGGCCCCTGATCATGTCTCTCACCTTAACTCCACTTGCGTACTGCAAGCAGTTTCCTGAACATGATATGCTGTTTCCTATCTCTATTCATATTGTTATCTCTCCTTAGAATACCCTTCTCCTCATCATGTAGCCAACTTATTGTCACCTTGCAAGACAACATCAAGTGAAACTTTCTCTGAAGAGTCTTCATTGGCATTCCTCCAAAACTTGGAGGTGTTAGGTGCTGCATTTTTAAGTTCCCAAAGCACTCTGGGCACAAATCAATCATAGCACTTACCCAAATGCAATATAACCGTAAACTTACATGTCTATCTCTTCGACTAATCTTGCACTTCTTAACGAAAGGACCCACTTTCACCTCTAGGACCTACCACAATAACTAAAACATGATTTGTATATAATAAGTATTTGTTGAGCAAGTGAAGGAATGATTAAAAATGAATAAATGAATAAATGCTTATAATGCAAATAAAACAGAAGCCCATGTATAAAAATGTAACAACTACAGGAGCAGGCACCAGAGAAATGATTTTGTTATTCAAGTTTAATAGACAAAAGAAATATGTAAAGTTTTGAGTCTGTGTATTACCCACTGCAAAACAGAAATATATTTATGAATGATAATGTTTTTGTAGGATATGTTTTGCAGAACTTCATTTTAAACTAAAAGGCCTTTTGAGAGCGCTGGATTCCTCGATATAAAATTGCTCAGTTTTTAAATTCCTGGCCATGAGATCCCACATCTACTTTTTTAATCAACTGATGAGATACATACTGTAGCCAGACATCTCATAAATAGACAATGTGGGAGCCTGTCTTCTGTGACTGCTGCTATAGGCTACCATCAGCGCAAGTGCTGTAAAACTTGGCTGCAGAGGTATGAACTAATTCTAAATAGTATTAAAAGTGCAAATGCAATGGACAAGAGTATCAATGAAAAGAAAAAGATGTGTCCCTCACCATTTCAACCTCTGACTAAATGCCACAGCAAGTCTTCCTTCACTTTTTTCCTGTGACCTTTTCAAGTATTAATTATTTCTTAAATGTTCTGTGAATACAAATATATGTTTGTCATTCCCTTTCCTATGATGCATTATAAGACATTAGCAACACCAAATGAATCTGATATCAAATGTTTAATTGCACAGCTTTGCATACACTTTACTGGGTAATACAAAACCTTCTCAGCAGGTACACCACGAGATGGATTGATTTTTAATGAATAATTCATTTTTTTAAAAAAGCACTTTTGCTAAGATAACAATTTGCAATAATGTTTTTGAAGAGCGATCAGTGAAAATCCGAAGCTGTCATTGCTAATTTGTTTTAGTTCAGATTCAAAAGGTCACCAACTTGACACAATGGAAACTAGAAATGCCCTTTTCTTTCTCCATATCAACATGTTATGCTCCATATTTTCTATCTAATATTTTTGAGACCTGAAAGTAAGAAATTTTACGATACATAATAAAAATGAAATTTTATAAAAATTCTCCCAAAATTAATTTCAATAGAATTCTCTAAGAGGGTGAAAATCATCACAGGATCCCCTGCTGTAGAATACCTGAGAAAATTTATGTAAAAATTCCATCTTACTCTACCATGGACCTGGAAGTCTATGGTTTAAATCAAGGCCCTGTATAGACTATCATTAAAAATGTCATCTTTTTTTTCCTCTCGCAGACAGATAAAAGCCTCCCATATGAGCTTTTACTTACATTATACCATTTTATGCCCAACATTACTATGTAAAGGGAGGCAGGTAGATGATAACTTCATTTTTTAGTTGAAAAAAAATGATAGCATGTAAAGTTAAAAGTCACAAAACTAAGCTAAAAGATAAGACCAAGACTTCAGGAAAACATCTTTATCAAGGGCTACAATTACCCAAGACACTAGAATCAATATTCCCATGAGTATTTTTCTTCCTCAAAAGCACATTTGAATTACAGGTAATAGATATCATGCTATATGTTATATGCAATAAAAATACACTCTATCAAATTTTAGATTTAAGGGGCAAATACATATATTCTGAATTATTTACCCCTAAAATAACAGAATTTGGATAGATTATATTCTTTATCTAACAATATTACACTATACTTTTTTACTTAATACAGGAATATTTTTCTTAAAGAATACTTTATATCAGTACCTTTTATCTCCACCATTACTTAAAAACAATATTTTTTTAAAAAATCTAGGTCTTAGTAGTTTTTGGCTAAACATAACAGTTAGTACAGGTTTACAGACCCTAAAAGGTGAAGAGCCCTTTCTAGGTTATCAGGTGAGAGAAAGAATTGACCTTCATTTTTGTCAGAATTTCTTTTAAAATAATACTAAGTATATGTTAGAAAAGGTTCAGATCACACTATTTACAACAACTTTACCTAACTGGCTTGATTAAAGAGCAGTTATATGAAATCCTAATAACTTGAAAGTTTTTAGAAGCTCTCAAGTTCTAGGAGTTGAGAGGCTGAGGTGGTAGCTGACACTAATGGGTGTTGAAACAGTAGAAACTGAACCCAGATGTTTTAATGCAAGTTCTGAATTAGTTTTCTGTTATCAACAATTTCAAATCATGGCAGTTATTTATCTTGCAGAAAGCACTTCCTCCTTCTTAGCTGCCTTTAGTCTTGGTCCTCTATTCAACTATTTTGCTTCATTATTCACCTCGACAGCTTTAAAACAAGAGGAAGGTCTTCTAATACTGACTCCAAATGTCCCTGTCCCACTTCTGGGACACCATGAAAGATGTCATAAATAAACTATGATTTGGAAGCAGGATCTAAAACTGCTCTCTTTGTTTTCTAACATCTTCTACTTCTCCAGGGTACTTTCTCCTGTATTTGATTCTTAAGAAACACACAAGCAAACAAAACCAACAACTCAACCAAATATTTGTTGTATCTTCAACTTCCTGGTCATTTACTCCTCTTTTTACACCTCCTATATTCTGGCTTCTTCTTAAGAAATCTTTAAAATTGAGAAAGAAACTTAAAACTCAACAATAAGGGAAAAAACAAAAAAGAGGCAAAATATCTGAACAGAAACTCCACCAGACAAGATATACAGATAACAAATAAACATATGAAAAGATACTCAACATCATTTGTCATCAGAGAATTGCAAATGATGAGATACCACCACACTCTATTAGAAGCTAAAATCTAAAAAAACTAGCAATATCAATTGCTGCCAAGAAAGCAGAGCAACAGGAACTTTCATTTGTTGCTGGTAGGAAAGCATAATGGTACAGCCACCCTGAAAGATAGTTTGGTAGTTTCTTACAAAGCTAAACATAACAAGTCAATAGCAAACAAACAATCTGATTAGAAAATGGGCAGAGAATCTAAATAAATATTTTCTCAAGACTTACAGATGGCTAACAGGTACAAAAAGGTGCTCAACATTACTAATCATTGAGGAAATGCAAATCAAAATGACAATGAGATATCACCTCATACCTTTTAGAATGGCTATTATCAAAAAGACAAGAAATATTAAGTGTTGGCAAGGATGTGGAAAAAAAGAAATCCTTCTGCACTGTTGGTAGAAAAGGAAATTAGTGTAGCTACTATGGAAAATAGTATAGAGGTTCCTCAAAAAATTAAAAATAGAACCATCATATGATCCAGAAATTCCATTCTGGGTATTTATCTGAAGACAACACTAACTCAAAAAGATATATGCAACCCCATGTTTACTGCACCATTATTTACAATAGCCAAGACATGGAAGAAACCTAAGTGTCCAATGATGGATAAATAGATAAAGAAAATGTGATACACAGATATCTCTATATCATATCTCTATATCACATATAAGTTAATATATATATGTAGATACAGAGAACAGATTAGAGGTTGCCAGAGGCAGAGGAGTTGGGGGAGTGGGGGGCGAGGGGAAAATGGTGTAAGGGTTTAAAAAGCACACTCTTCCAGCTATAAAATAAATATGTCATGGAATTCTAATGTACAGCATGGTGACTATAATTAATAACACTGTACTATATATTTGAAAGTTGCTAAGAGAGATCTTAAAAGTTTTCATTACAAAAAAATATGTTAACGAGTTATTGTGGTGATCATTTCACAATATATACAAATATCAAATCATTATCCTATACCTCTGAAACTAATATAATTTATATGTCAATTATATCTAAACTTAGGAAAAGCTAAACATAGTATTACCATACGATCAAGCAAATTACACTCCTGGGTATTTACCCAATTGATTTGAAAATACATATACACAAAAATGTGCACGCAGATGTTTATATCAGTTTAATATATAATCACCAAAAACTATAAGCAACCAAGATGTTTTTTAATACGTAGATGTATAAAAAATACTCTGGCACATATTCACAATGGGATATTATTAAGTGATAAAAAAAGGATGAGCTAATAAGCCATGAAAAGTCATGGATGAATCTTAAATGTGTATCACTATGAGAAAAGCTAGTCTGAAAAGGCTAAATACATTATGATCTATTTATATGACAACCTGAAAAAGACAAAACTACAAAGATAATAACCATGTCAGTGGTTGCCAGAGGTCCAAGTAGGTGAGGAGGGTTAAATGGGTGAAACTATTCTGTATGATATTATAATGGTGAATAGAAGACACTAAGCATTTGTTAAACCCATTTGAACTATCCAGCATAAAAAGGGAACCTTAATGTATGCAAATTTTTTTGAAAAATCACTTAGGAAGTCAGGTGATCCCAGGATAGAATGCAGATAAAAGAAACTAACAATATTACAAATGTGTTAAACAATCTCACTGAAGGAAGTGGAGGAAAAGGCAGTGACCTAAATAACTTTGGAAATGAGTAAAGTCTATAAAATTAAAGGCAAAAGAAACTGTATAAAAGCATTTGTGCTACTGTTGATAAAGTAATAGCCCAAGAGGGTGTGGGGTTAACAATTCTAACACTACTATGCATGCGTACTGGAATGGAACAATTAAGTGAATGAATGGTGGATGGCAAGACCCAGGTTTCTTGTTATTAGAGCGGCAGGTTACAGAAAAGCAAGAGGAAGAGTCTAGAATATACATATGGTGATGGATTAGAGTCCAAGACATTAGCATGAAGTGGTATTAAGCTTACTATAGATATAGATAGATAGATACACAAAAAATTTATCTTGTCGATATATGTACATACATAGGTTGTTATACACATGTATATATCCTTGCTCTGTCAGTTAAGACTGCTTAGAAGCAATAGTACATCTAGCCACAGACCTTGGTTTCTAATACCATAATCCACTAAAAGAACCAGGACTCCTGGGAATATTGGTTAGTTCTAGGACTGAGGCAAGAACTATACAAGATGAGCCTGAAGCATCTTACAGAGCCAAAAAGTAAGCAAGTGCTCATGTGCTCTCTCTCACTCACGCACACTCTCTCTCACGCGTGCACCAATAGTACATCTAGCCACAGACCTTGGTTTCTAATACCATAATCCACTAAAAGAACCAGGACTCCTGGGAATATTGGTTAGTTCTAGGACTGAGGCAAGAACTATACAAGATGAGCCTGAAGCATCTTACAGAGCCAAAAAGTAAGCAAGTGCTCATGTGCTCTCTCTCACTCACGCACACTCTCTCGCGCGCGCGCGCGCACACACACACACGTAACTATGTTGCAGGGACACAGGAATCAAATTGAAGCTCCCAATGACCAAATGTGGAACAATTTGAGTGACAAACTAAGGTAGTATTGCATTATAACTAAAGCATAAAATAAATATTCATGATTTTATATTGACCTAAGTAATTATTGAATATATAAATAAGTGAGGAAGAATAGACAAATCAACCATGCAGAATTCCACATAATTTATGTAGATACTCTGCCCTCTGAGAAGTAGATTATAACTCCCACTCCTTAAATCTGAAGTACAGAATAGTGACTTCCTACCATGGAATACTGTAAGGGAAGAAGAGGAATGACTAACTTTACAGCAGAGAAACCACACAAACACTATCACTGACCAAGGTGATATCAACGGTGGGCATGTTGTTAGTACGTCATGTTAATAACGTGTACCAATTATGATCTGCTGAAAATGGCACTTCACTCTGTGATATTCTTCCCCAGTCTAATCATAAGAAAAACATCCTACAAATCCCAACTGATGGACATTCCACACAATACTTGGTCAGTACTTTTCAAAACAGTCAGTCATTAAAAACAAGGAAAGTTTGGTAACTGCCACAGCCAAGATGAGCTTAAGGAGACGTTATGACTAAATGTAATGTGGTATCCTGTATGAGATCATGAATAGAAAATGAACAAAAGGAAATAGGAATAAAGTATGCACTCTATTTAATAATATATCATGTTAATTCATTATAAATATACTATACTGATGTAAAATGTTAATAATGCAGGAAACAGTGTATGTGGGTATGTGGAAACTATAATAATTTCACAAGTTTTCTATAAATCTAAAATAAAAAGCTAAGTTTAAAAAACAATTATCTAACTTTAAGGAATGATAAGGAAACAATTCGTTATCTTGAAAACTAATAAAGAATCATGTATTTACCCTGTCATTCATAAACAAACTGCACTCTGAGTAATTTTGGTGGTCTTGCAATGTGTCAACTTGGCTAGAATGAATTACATTTCCAGAGTTCCCCTCCTTATATGTTTCTGGTTAGGGTGGACCACAAGGGAGAATTCAAGTCCCATGCAAGGTGAGGCCTGGTGTGGCCTCAAGAACACTAAGTAAGTGAGGCTAGTCTCCCTCAAGTCAGCTTGTTTGTGAATGTAGCTCAAAGCAAGTGGTAAACATCACCTCTCACTAAATATTAGCATAAGACTGATCTATAACAAACTATTACCATCGAGTAAACCTGAAAAGAATTTTGAAGAGAGAGTTAACAAGACAAGTCATTCTTTTAGAATCTAATCTAGGAAGTGACATCCCATTACTTTTGCCACATTCTATTTCTTATAAGAGAGTCAAAAGGTCCAGCCTACACTCAAAAGGAAGGGATTACACAAGAACATAAATATTAGGAGACAGGGTCATTCAGAGACATTTTAAAAGCTGGCTACCAAAATTTGCCCTCTGGCTCCCACTAATTCATATCCTTCTCACTTGCAAAACACGCTCATCCCTTCCCACAGTCCACTAAATTCTCGTCTCATCACAGAATCAGCTCAAAGTCCAGAAATCATCATCTAAATTGGGTCCATGTATGGATGAGGCTCTTTAGGTACAATAACAATTTTTTTTTCTTTTTAAAAATTAAAAATGGTTAATTTCCAAACCTAAAATTCAAAAAGAAATTATTAACTTCAAGGTAAACATCTCCTTTCTGTTATTAGCAAATTTTGCATCATCCATCATATATATATTTCGAAGTGAATATTTTAAGAAATTCTAAAAAGAAGGAGACATTTTAGGAGAGCTTAATAACAATCGCCAAGGTCAATGATTAATTTTGACAAATATCTAAGTGTTAATTTAAATCCAGAAAACTGACAAGAATTGCTCAGGTTAGCTAATATAGATCAGAATTCAGATGCTTGATCATTCTAATTCTTACCTGTTTTATTTTTGTGTATAAAAGTGATATGGTAATACTTTTTAACTAATAAAGGATTTAAAAAGAGAAATTTTATCATTCTCCTAAAGTAGTTGAAACTCTTTAATTCACAAATGGTACAAGCTCACCTCAAACAAGTATAAGCAAAAAAGCAATAAAGAATTTATTGGTTCACGTAACTGGAAAATTTAACAGTAGAGCTGGATTCAGATGCAAATGGAACCTCAAATAACTCTATTAGACCCTCTAGCTTCCCTCTCTCTCCAGGTCTCAGAAGCACTTCTTTGAGAGTGTTAGTAAATTCTGCTCCCTAGGCACATACCAACCCATCAAAGGACCACAGAGCAGGAACAGATCTCCTCCTTTTTCTAGTTAATATATAAAATCCCAAAGAAAGCCTTTGATTGGTCCACTCTGGGTAACATGTCTGTTGTTTGGCTGATCCTTGATCATGGGGCAGGGCATTGTCTTCCCAAACTCACTAGAATGAGAGAAGAGGGCCAGTCTCTTGAAGGAAAGGGGATAGTTACCAAAAGGGGAAGAAATGAGATGTGGAACAGATTGGAAAAAAAAAAAAGTGTTTCACTATAATGTCTAAAGTCTAATTTTAGATGTAAAATGATTTTTATGTAAATCATCTTGCCATTGATAAAAGATAAAAATAAACTAATATTTGGATTTAGGCCTTTACTTGGATCAAGATTTCCTGCTCTTGAAAATTAATAATCTCTTATAGTCGTTCATATTCATTATACATTTAAACATTCAATATGTTTAACACTCCATGCCTTGAAGAATATATATTTTTTATCTGAAAAAAGCTTTATGTTATATTAATCTGAGTACACTGATGATATACATTAATGTTAAAACAGTTTTTAGGTAAAATTCAAATTAAAAGTTATCAAATATCATTTTCAATAAATACATGGTACATATATGCAAACACAACATGTTTTAAAAGCAATCCATCTCCTATAAGAAGGTGATACTACTACATATCGTTGACAAGTTATTTGTTTTGAATTATATTTTTGGCTTTTTATTTTAAAATAAAACCCATATTTGAAAAAAACATAGAACAAATGAATAACTTAAGTTATTTTAAGGTGAAATGACATAACTGCTACTCAGGTCATAAGAGAATTTCATAAGCCACCCAGAAGTCTCTGTATGTAACCCATCACAATAACAAGTCCCTTATTCCCCCAAATTGAACCACTATCCTGCCATTTATAACGACCACTTTCTTCTGTTTCATTATAGTTTTATCATCTAGTATTACTAAATTAATTAAACAAGGAAGCTATTAGACTAAAGTGACCCTAATGCTGTGGCTTATAAAACCAAACAAAAATCTAAGCCTATAAATGCCTCAGGGATACAAAACTGACACTTAAGAATGACCAATCACAAATAGCCAGCTAGGCTTTAAGCTATAACCAATCAAAAATTTCCTTATTTTGCTTCTAGAAGTCTTTCCCCAAGCTCCTGTGGGTAGAAAACACTTTAATTCCAGTTGGCACTGGACAACTGAAATGAATTTTTGCTCAAATAAACTCTTAAAATTTGTAATATCTTTTAATAGTATGCATAGTAAGATTACTGGCAAACACAAGGTCATCATCCCAATCCACCACCTTTATTGACTACCTTATTCTGTAGATACAAAAGGGAAAACGGAAAAAAAGGCTGGATAATAATTTAATAAACTTACCACATATTTTATATGTTTTCCATTTGACCAGGCAAAGGTCCAGAAATGTAATTACTGTTTTTGCAAAATGTATCCTGACATCACCCACAGTGATTGAAAGCTCTTCATAACAGTGCCTAATAGAAAGATAAAAAAAATAGTTCTAAAATACATAATATAAAACAGGAATGTGTAGATCATAATATAATGACAACAGAGACATTAACAGAGATAATACTAAAAAATCTACACATTACATACATTATAAGCTAATATAAAGTGTGGCTTATTCTAAATCATCTAGCTTGGAACTAGTCACTCTTTGTATTCCAAGCATATTCTTGTTCAATTATGTTTTACTTAATACCAAAATTCATTTATACTTCAGCACATGTCTATAGAGCACTAAAAGAAATAGCCTACAGTAGAAGTAGCAAGTATGTGTCAGGCGTAGTGCTATTTGCACCAGCCCCATGTTTACAGCAGGTTCTCCTAAATGATTATAGTACTTTCCTGAGGACCTGGGCAAAGATTGAGAATCCTTCCCAATTCAGTATTTCAGGCAGTTGCTACTAATTGAACCAACATAAGTGATCCTTGAGATGTAATCTGCTTTTTTGTTGTCTGTGTCCTGGGGTAAACAAGCAAGAGGATAACTTTGTATGATTCATTAAAAGATAAGCCAAAAATAGCCAGTAATAAGCAGTAATTGTAAGAATAATATATGTCACTGGAAATTTCCATACAGAACAATGTTTCACAATAGGAAAAGTTATTAACTTAGATTTGAAAAGCTACTTCTTCAAATGGTATAACAGTCATTCAAATAATTTAAATCCCATTTTTAAAATCATATTGTCTAATCTTCTATATTACATAGAGTACTTATGTTCATTCTCATAAAATACTTCATAAGAAGTAAGATACTGTGAAAATTCTTTACAATGCATGTTTTTGAAGAAAGCACATATGTGAAATACACTAACAATGATGCATTAAACTTTGATATATAAAAGTATATTTATTTGAAAATAAAAATTTAATTTTAAAAACTTAAGCCTCCACTATTGGCAACACAGCTGTAGAGATAACTGTGTAGTGATTCAAAATATGTGCTCTAGAATCCTAGCGCTTGGGGTCAAATCCTAGCCCCACCAGTTACTAGCTGTGTGGTTTGGGGGCAAGTAACTTTGGTAGGTCTGACTTTCTCCATCTATAAATGAAATAAAAATATTACCTATGTCATTGTAAGTTGTACGAACTAAAGAAATGTTATACTGCAGCACATACTACAGTATCTACCTCTAGTAAACACTCAAAATTTCCAGATATCATTATTATTGTTTATTATTATTATTCAAAGATCAATATGACTCATTTATAATTCTCAATTCCTGCTTCAAGAGTCTGAGAGGACAGAGTATGAAAGTGGAGAGTGGGAGATGGGAGGAAGAAATAGAATATATACTACAGAACAATATTGCTATAATACATAATAATATTGGAACATTGATATAAAAATTATTGTATCAATTCAACTTGAATTATTAGAATTCAAAAAGTGGGTGAAAGCATTGAGAAAGTTTTTATTGAGAAGATGAAATCTGAGAAAGGCCTGGGAGATGCACATGATTTCAAGAGACAAAGGATCAACATCAGCAGAGCCAGAAAGAAAGCAGAGAACATGTCTGAAGAATAATGAGCCAGAGATTATAGTAATGACTAAAGAAAAGTGTGAAAATATAATTTAAAAGGTACAATGAACCATATTTTAAAGGGCCAAGAATGCTGTGTTGAAAGACTGAATTTGAGTAAAATTAAATTAGAGAGTCAGCATTTACTCTGGACCTAGAAGTCTGTTTATAAAGCTTTGTGATCTTAGGAAGATAATTAAGCCTCTTTAAGTCTTGGTTTCTTTATCTGTTAAACTGGAAAGTAAAAATATGTAATACACAAAGATATTGTAAAGGAGAACTAAGAAAATATGTATAAAATAATAATGTTCTATGTTAAGCATTTACATAAAGTGCCTTTTTAAGAAATCCTAGTCCCAAGAGATTGCTGTAACCAAAAATGATCTACAGTCTTATAAACTGATGTTTGGAAAATCCAATCTATAATTTCTACCTTTTGGATATTTGTAGTGTTCATTAATACTCTAAGAAATCCTGCATTCAAGAAAAAAATCTCTTTTACTTTACTCAACCCGTGATTCCTCAAATTTATTTTGGCATAGATTATAATTTTCCTCTTTTCTTTTCTCTTTCTATTTTTCTTTGTGTCTTTCTTTCTTGGTTTGTGTGCTTTTGCATAGCATTTAAAGTACTATATCTAAAGAAAATCATTCCACATTATACTCTATAGGAAGCACTCAATAAAAAGTTCGCATCCACAGAAGATGCAAACAATTAGCAATTGAGTCTTCTAGTTGGCTTATTTTTAGATTAAATTGACAATTTACTCTATGCTTTAATTTATTGCTGACAATAAATCCCACTGAGAAATTAATCTACTCAGCTTCCATTTTTTCTAAATAAAGATGAGCTAGATATTCCCAATTCATATTCAAAAAGGAAAAAATAGTCATTCAAATGGTACTCATAAGTTTTCTATTTAAAAGAACCAGGAAAAAATAAAGTTACACACACAAAAATTAAGAACAATCTTTAAAATGTAAATACATTGCTAAAATTTTATTTCTTCCCAGTATGATTATTAAATAATTATTAAGGACAAACTTTCTGACAGGTTTTTAAGATAGATGGCAGATAGATGACAGAAAGAGAGAGAGAGAGAAGTACATGATAGATGGATGGATGATGGACGGACAGACGGACAGATAGATCTATGCTATATGCATTAATAACTGAATTTTATGCCAGTATAAATTTGAATTTTGACAATTTAAAAAATTAGCTTAATACTTAAATTCACATTCAAAACTTATGTGTAAAAGCTATTTATTAAAGACTTGAGACACTGACAAATTTTCTTTTTCAATTTTAAATGTTCAAAATTTCATATAAAAGTGAAGCTGTCAGAAAAAAATATATGCAATTGAGATTATCGACACAATGGAATTTGTTTTTCTTCTACTTTGTATTTCTGAATGCTTAAAAGTCAAACTTGTAAAGTTTGTATAAGTGACCTGCATTCTATAGTCACACCAATCTGACTTGTCACAATACAGAATAAAATAGTTACTTCATATTTGAGCACTTTATACTCCCCCTCATTTCCACATTTCATACATGTTGGCCTTCCTTAATTCTTCAACCATACTATACTCATTCTCACTCTAATGTCTTCACGAGCTGTTATTCAGGACTAGATTTTTCTCCTATCTCCTCTTCCTTCATCTAGCTAACTTCTAGCCAAGTTGATGACTGAGGTCTAGCTGCTTTACCTCAGGATGTTTTTCCCAAACTCACAGTCAGTGTAAGTCTCCTATTATAAACTCTCAGATTTCCCTGTAATGCTTCACCATGGTACATATCTTCTTTGCCATTTCTTTCCCAATAACCACCTGCTCAAGAAAATTACGAATGCAAAAAGGCAAGGACTATATCTATCTATCCTATTTACTGTTGCTTATCCCAGTATCTTACATGAAGTAAACAAATGCTCAATGCATGTCTGCAGAATTAGTTTTAAAATGGAAAATACTGGTATTTCAAATATAGCTAAGAATGTATATAATAAATGAAAGGGTAAGAGAAAAAATGGATTGTTAGTTTTAATAAATTTTAGTTTAAAAATAAACAGAATTCCAGTCAAGATGGCGGAGGAGGTAATGCTGTGCTCGTCTCTTCCCATGACCACATCAAAATTATAACTAAACTACAGAACCACCATCACTGAGCTTCACCTAAAGTCTAGCTTCACAGAAGTCCTATACTAAGGGTATACAGAAGAAGCCACCTTGAGACTGGTAAGAGGAGAGGAGACACAAAACAGGCTGGTCCCACACCCACATGTGGCAGCTAAAATTGGATGGGCTATCTTAGCTGCAGAGATCCCCCTGGAGGAGCAAGGGGTCCCAGCCCCACACCATGCTCCCCAGCTGAGGGTTTCAGGGCAGGAAAGAGAATTTCCCATAACTTCTGGCAAAAAGCAGCAGAGATTGTGGCTGAGAAGAGGGGCTCCTGGAATCCAAGCATTCCTCTTAAAGGGCCCACACACAGACATACTCACTGACAGACTCACTCACTTTAAGCATCAGGGCTGGGGCGGCAGCTCAAAAGACACCAGGGACAAATGGGAAGAAATTTAATTGTCTGGCTTCAGGGTAAGTGCTGAAGGGGCAGCTTTCTCCTAGTATTTGCAGAAGTTATTGTTCCTTTTTTGAGTCCTCCCCACACCCAGCCTACACATGCAGGTGGGTATGATACCTGAGTCTCTATCAACTTAGTTCACACTGTTCACCTTGACCTGGTGATTCCCTGAGACCTCACCCCACCCAACTGTAGACCCACCCAAGCCTATTCCAGTGGCTTTTCCATACAAATAGCCTGTCTGGCTCATGCTTCAAATTTCCTAAAATCTCTCAAAAGTTCACAAACAAGCAACATCTAGCCTGGGCATGCCCTGTACCTCTTGCTAAGCAGCTCTAAGTCTGCCACTAGTGGAAGCCAGCCTCAGTTCACAGCTTAGCCTTTCCCAGGCACCTCCAAGCCCAGCACAAGTGGCAACCATTGGCAGATGACTTTGTAGCACATACTAAGTGACCTCACCTCCCCTGTAGTCATGGCTGGTCATCACGACCAATCAGCCAGAGCATCAGCCCTTCCCAGTGACATGCCAACAACAATAAAAGCTCAACTACAACAGGGGCACACACAGCCCACACAAGGGACACACCTGGAACACCCACTCAGGTGACAAGGGAGACTGTGCCACTGGGTCTCACAGGACATCTACTATATAATGCCATTCTACTAAGACCAAGATATATAGCAGGCCTACCTAACGCACAAAAACAAATACAGGAAAGCAGTCAAAATGAGTAAAGAAACATGTCCTCAATGAGAGATCAGAACAAAGCTCTGGAATAAGAAGTAAACAAACTGAACACAAGAAATCTACTAGATGCAGAGTTCAAAACACTGGTTATAAGGATGCTCGATGATCTCAATGAGAACTTCAACAAAGAGATAGAAAACATAAAAATGGAGATAGATAGAAAACATAAAAGGAACCAGCAAAAAAGAATAATACAAGAACTAAAATGAGGAATACATTAGACGGAATCCATAGTACAAGAGATGAAGCAAAAGAATTGAATCAGCGATTTGGAAGACAAGGTGGCAGAAAACACCTAATCATAACAGCAACAAGAAAATGAGGATAGTTTAAGGGGCTTCTGGGACAACATCAAGTATACCAACAGTTGCATCAAAAGGGTACCAGAGCAAGAAACTGAAAACCTATTTGAAGAAATAATGACAGAAAACCTCCTTATTCTGGTGAAGGAAATAGACATGCAAGTCCAGAAAGCATAGAGAGTCCCGAACAAGAAGAACCTGAACAAGCCCACACCATGACACATCACAATTAAAATGCCAACGTTAAAGACAAAGAATCTTAAAAGCAGCAAGAGAAAATAAATGAGTTGCCTACAAGGGAGCTCTCCTAAGACTGCCAGCTGATTTCTCAATAGAAACTCTGCAGGCCAGAAGGGATTGGCACGAAATATTCAAAGTGATGAAAAGCAAGAACCTATAACCAAAATTACTCTACCCAGCAAAGCTATCATTTAGAATCAAAGAACAGATAAAGAGCTTCCCAGACAAGAAAAAGCTAAAGGAGTTCATCACCACCAAACCAGTATTTAAAGAAATGTTAAAGGGATTGTTTTAAGAAGAAGAAAAATTAAAAATATAAATAATAAAATGGCAATAACTACATATCTATCAACAATTACTTTAGATGTAAATGGATTCACTGCTCCAATCAAAACACAGAGGGTGGCTGAATTGATAGGAAAACAAGACCCTTACATATGCTGCCTAGAAGAGACTCACTTCAGATTGAAAGACACACAAAGTCAGAAAGTAAAGGGATGGAAAAATATTTTTTTCATGAAAAAGGAAACCGAAAAGAAAAAAAAAAAAACTGGGGTAGCAATACTTATATCAGACAAAAGAGACTTTAAAACAAAGTCTATAACAAGAGACATAGAATGATCTATTAATTCCATTTCTGGGTATTTATCAGAAGAAACCCAAAACACCAATTTGAAAAGATATATGCACCCATGTGTTCTTTGTAGCATTATTTACAATAGCCAAGAAAGAGAAGCAACGAAAGTGTTCATCAACAGATAAATGGATAAAGAAGTAATACATACATACAATAGGATATTACTCATCCATGAAAAAGAATAAAATATTGCCATCTGCAATAACATGGATGGATTTGGAAAGTATTATGCTAAGTGAAATAAGTAAAGACAAAAATGTCATATGATTTCACTTATATGTCGAATTTAAAAAACAAAATAAACAAACCAAACAGAAACAAATTCACAGATACAGAGAACATTTTAATGGTTGCCAGATGGGAGAGAAGATGGGGGGGTGAAAAAGGTGAAGAGTACAAGAAGTACAAATTGGTAGTTACAAAACAGTCATGTGGATGTAAAGTATGGCATAGGCAATATAGTCAATTATACTATAATACCTATGTATGGTGTCAGATGGGTACTAGATTTATTGGGGTGACACTTCATACATTATATAAATGTCTAATCCTTATGTTATACCTCTGAAACTAAAATAATATTGTATGTTAACTGCAATTAAAATAAAAATATTAAAAATAAAAATAAAGGAAGAAATAAAGACAGCAGAAATAAGTTAAATATTAACTAAAAAACTCAAAAACATCAAAGTTGCTTCAGAAAATTAATAAGGCCCTAGCAAGACTAATTACTACATCAAAAACAAAGGAACAACATTATCAATACTATAGACACTAAAAGGATAATAAGGTGTTATGAAAAACTATTCAATGAATTTAACAACATAAATGAAATAGACACATTTAGAGAGAGTAAATAAATTTTGGCATTTTGATACAATGGCTATTATTACATGAATACACAGCAATATAAAGAAATGTACTATTGCTATATACAACAGTATATTGAGTGACAGAAGACAGTCGCAAAAGAAAATGTATTGTATATTTCCATTTATATGAAGATAAAGAAGAGGCAAAAATAATTTATGGAGACAAATAGAAGCTCTGTGGTTGTCCTTAGGGGGTGGTATTGACTGGAAACGGAAATGGGGGAATTTTCCAGGTCAGTCTTTCTCAACTGAGTGCTGTTAGAGAAGCCTTAAAGAAAATGATTTGAGTGACTATTTTCCTAATTCTCCTAATAATGATATACAGCTAGTACCCCTCTAGATGCACAGGAGGTTAAGTTAATTCATTAGAAATAGTGTATGCTATTGGCATTAGGGTTTAATTGTCTCCTAGAACCCCAACTGAGAACTGTTTAGGGCTGCATTGTTCCATACTGTAGTCACTAGTACATGCGGCCATATGAATTAACTTTAAATCACTTAAAATTAAATAAAATTAAAAATTCAGTTCCTCCGTCAGAGTACCCATATTTCAAATGCTCAAAAATCACATATGAGTAGTGGCTACTATATTAGACAATACAGATAGAGAACGTTACCACCATCATAGGAAGTTCTGGGGACAGTGCTGGTCTCTGGTTGGGTGATGTTTACTTAGGTTCTTAGAATTGTCAAAGCTCAGATGTATACTTAATATCTATGTATCTAACTATATGTCTATTTTATTTCCATTTAAAAAATTTGTTAAACTAGTACAAATACTTTTAAATTACATAAGAACAAGGTTTTAAAGTCTGACAATAATGATATGCTAGGTCTCATGAAACATGGAAAACAAAAATTCATTTTCTTATTTTCTATTGTCAGTTTTCATAATATAACAAATTTAATAAACTATAGCATTTCATATGATTACCAATCTTGAGTAATCACTTTCCATGAAAATAGCAATTTAGAAATGTACACTCGGGCTTGAGTTCATTGTGAAATATAATTAATACCCCCAGGGCTGGTCAGATTTGTACTATATTTGTTTCACCCAATTTGTCTTTAAAATGCTTACGGGACCAGGGTGTAGTATACCAATACATGAACTAAATGCTTAATAGTCAAGATAGGGTTTAACACAGCACAGTTGATGAAAAACATCACTGCCACTTCATATAATAAAACACCTTCTATTAAGTTAAACATATCAGCATTTTTCATAAAGTCAAACAATCATACTTCATATTATAAAACTACAAGACACTATTAAATGAACACTAAGATGACTTTGCTAAATTAATATTTAAATGAATTAAAATTAAAGAGACTATACAGATATCAAGTGACATTGGCTTAGACTAAAATGTCTTAGAAGCATAAAACAAAGTTATCAATAGCTGTCATCAGCTGGTAAGTATTCGACTTAAAGTAAAATGAGAATTTATTCCAAATATCCAAACAAGAAAAGGAAATGAAAAAATGTCTTTGTCTCTTGGATTATCCTACAGTTAATTTCCTTTCAAGACAGCATTTACCTTAAGCCATAAAAAAATAACAGCTGAAAAAGTCTAAGGTCTAGCATAAATACAGACATAAGGCCTAGGGCACATATAACAAACTAGCCTGCCCCAAGTCTCAGGAGAACTCAGAAATATTAATATTATAAAGATTAGTTCTAATTTACATAGCTCAGACATTGTACATGAGCCTGCTCATAGGGTCTCTGGAGAGCCTAGTATACACATCTCTTCCCAACTCTTTCAGTGACATCATATTGGTACCTTGAATTAGGCCATGGTGAGACCTGCCCAATGGCTCTTATTAAATGGTGAAATTAACAGTGTATTGAAAAATGATAACAATGTGAAGCAGACCCTGTAATTCAAACATGTTTTGTGATTTGTCTTTGTGTTGTCCATTGTTATTGCTCTTGCCCACTTTATTATCTTACTTAATGCATCTCTAATCTTCTGGGTGTTCAAGAAAAAAAAAACCTTTGGAATCATAACTCTTATCTTTATCTCATGCTCCTTATCTCATCTATCAGGAAATGCAGTAGATACTACTTTCAAAATATATCCAGAATTCAACTGCTTCCTACACTGTCACTATTACTACCATGGCCAAGACACTAGCAGCTCCTACCTGCTGGTAAAAGCTGCCACTCTACCCACTGCTGTCTCTCTCAGGACAGCAGCCCCAGGAATGCACCATTCACATCACT
>NW_006436298.1:26081504-26137459 GCF_000325575.1 Pteropus alecto | reverse complement strand
TTATTCATAACAAAAGCCAAAGTCCCTACACTGGCCTGTTGATCTGTTATCCCTCTAAACAGCATTTTAGCAACTTTTCCCTCACTCTCTCTACTCCAGCCACATTGACTTCTTGGATGTTTCTTGTACATGCCAGGAAAATTCCCATTTCAGTGATTTTGTATGAACTGTCCTAGTGGTTAGAATCCTCTGCCCCTAATATCTGTACAGCTACATCTTTCATTTTCTCACGCTGTTGCTCAAATGCCATCTTCTTAATAAGACCTGTCCTTGTCACACTACTTCAGATCGCAATGCCCTCTTTATCCATCACCCCTTCCCCATCTCAGCATTCCCACTCCCCTTTACCCTGCTCTAGTCTCTCTTTCCAAAGCACTTATCACCTTCCAACATATCACATAAATTAGTTACTTTATGTAAATAAAGTAAGGTTTACAATTTATGAAAAATAGACTTTTGTCTATTTTGTTCACTGATATATCCCAAGCCTCTGGAATAATGCTTGTCAAATAATAGGTGCTCAAAAAACGTTGGTTAATGGACAAATGAATAGCTATCACAAACTCTATAGAATGTCAAATGGCTTCATAGTTTCTCCTTTGATCTTAAGATATTTGACAACATAACTGGCTCTAAAAGCTACCCAATGTGCCACGTTTAATCATATTTATGATTCTATTCTGTAAACTAAAATGTCAAAAAGCTAATACTTAAAATGTTATAGGAATTTTCTTGCTCACTGCAACACTTCCAAGAGTAGTTTGAATAATTTCCTGAGAACTTAAAGGCTATAAATATACAATCTGCTTCTTAATTGGTAAAGAGACTCTAGGCTTGCTTGTAAAAAGGTTTTAAACAGATTTTAGGAGACACAACTGGCTTAAGGGCTAAAGCTAACCTCTGGTTTACAGGAGCAAAGAAACAAGTGATTTTAGCATCCAGTAGGGTTTTATGCTTAACTGCTACATTATCTTATACCTGCACATAAAACTGCTTTTCATTTTCTCTACTAGACACTAACTGTCAAGCTATAAATAACTTGTATCATTACATTTGAATAATCCAATTCCAAAATGTTTTGAAAGGGTTAAAAATTATATGGAAATGGAAATGATCACTTATATACTGAAGCAAATTTCTAAAATAGCATCCACCTCATTTCTACATAGCTGTTAATGTAAAGCAATGTAAAGCAACAAATACCCTACATTTGTTTTTAAAATGTGTTGCAATGCTATATATACTTAACATATGCATTAAAAGTTTAAAACTGTTATCAGCAAAAGCATGATGGACAATTTTAGCATAAGTTGGAGTAGAAAAGAATGGTTACACTCTCATGAGTGCCTGAATATAAAGAAAGTAAAAAAGAAAACAAACACAAGGGGATAGTAACTTCACATCTCTAGAGGGCAAAAGAGTTTGTTTACTTGTTTTTTGCCATCATTTAGAAAGAAAAGTGATGACGCACAAACCACATTTTCATTTGTCAACTTTTGGCAGAAATACCTAAAGTAAACAGTGCAAAAAGGAGCTTTGGTTCCTAAGCATTGGTCATGGCTGAGATAAACTATAACCATAGCTATCAGCGTTGAACAGTGGTGTAAGAAATAGTATCACAGTAGCAATTGAAGTCCACAAGCTCTATCTAGTCCATTTATATGTAACTCTATGGGTACCGCTCTCATTGGCAAGACAGGCAACCCTAGAGTGTGGGTGACCAGAAGATGTAATGGGACTAAAGGTTTTAATGTGAATCCTAGCTGATTCAAAAGTTCAAGCTTGAAGAAAGCCAGCTAAAAGGGAAGTATCATTAAGCAATAATGCATATAAAGAGCATGGTTCTATTGTTAATTAAATTTTCAAGTATTTATTAAATTTTCTTGTTGCTCTATATCCTACCCCAGAAAAAACTTAGACTTCCATTGGCTCTAGAATTCTTATTTCACTGTAAACAAAATATTTAGGTTTGACATATGGAAAATTTCTAGCTTTGATATATCTTTTTTTAACTTTTATTTTTCAATTAGAGTTGGCATTCAATATTACTTTATATTAGTTTCAGATATGCAACACAGTGGTTAAACATTTATGCAATTTATGAAGTGATCCCCCCAATTAGTCTAGTACCCACCTGGCACTATACATAGTTATCACAATATTACTGACTGTATTCCCTATATTGTACTTCACATCCCCATGACTATTTTGTTACTACCAATTTGTACTTTTTAATCCCTTCACTTTCCACCCATCCTCCTAACGCCCTCCTCTCATGTGGCAATCACAGACTTTGTTCTTTGTATCTATGAGTTTGTTTCCATTTTGTTTGTTCATTTATTTTGTTCTTTAGATTTCACATATAAGTGAAATCACATGCTACTTCTCTTTCTGACTTATTTCACTGTCTGACTTATTTCACTGAGCGTAATATCCTCTGGGTCTTCCAAATGGTAGGATTTCATTTTTTATGGCTGAGTAGTGATTAAATAACAGATATTTAGTCACCACCTACCATTTGCCAGACACATGGTGGAAATGAAACAATAGATAAGACAGGTGATGCCTGAGATATTCTGCAGAGCAGTAAATATGTGACCTTTAATCTAGGACTAGATGTGTCAATGTATTGATCCATTCATTGTTTTCTAGACAAAAAAAAAACATGACTAATATTTAAAGCCAGATATTACTACGAAAGCAGAGTTCTGGAAATTAAAGTGTGAGGCTTTGCTACTAAAGATAGCAAAAGATGACGAAAAGGTAGGCAAAAATATACATTTCAATTCCATGTTACACTTAGTGCTTCAGGATAAAATTTATTTCCACAATGAATTTTAGTGTAAATCTCATTTTCTATTTTTATACTCTCCCACTAACATGTCACACAATCTAACCTAGGAAATCATTGTTCTGATATACTTGTACATGTGTATGAATATGTAAATATAAAAATGTTTACCAAAATATTATTTGTAATTTTTAAATAACAGAAACAACCTAAATACCTAAAAATATGGGACTTAGTAAATAATTATCCATAATGGAATATTATAAAGAATATGTCTATTCCATCTATATAGGCATAAAACAGTGTCTTGAACTTAAGTGAAAAAAAAAAGTAGCAAATGATACTCATAGTAACATTGCATTTACATTTTTTAAAGCATATGTATATATGCATTTACACATAAGTAAATACAGGCTAGAAGGATACCATCCAAGCTGTTAACAGGGGTAGACAACAATTTCGAATTTGTACATTTGGTATACTATTTGAAACATTTCCAGGCAGTCAGACTTCAGCACGCCAGCTACAGGAGTGCTATCTTCAGCTCTCTACCTAGCCCTGCAGAAAGGCACTCTTCTTACACGTAAAAGAGTTAGGATTCCACCCACTCTCCATGGGCTGTGACTCAGTACATCAACTATCTCTAAAAAAAAATCTCTTCCTCAATTCTTTCTCCTCTGCTCACTCACAGGTGACTCTGAGTGAAGTAGTTTAAGGATCATGAGACATTTCTTTTCAATATTATATATTGTTTCATCTCATTTTCTAATTTCACATTTATTGTATCTTAATACCTAATTGAAACTTTCATTTTAATTGTGTTCAATTTCAATACCTGTCGCACATATGCACGCATGCATGCACACACACGAATAACTGCGAATGGAGTCATTCTTTGTTTACAGCATCCAGAGAGACTATAATTCATTGGGTGAAGGAAAACTACTGGAGAACTTTGAATTGTTATATAATTCAGTTACTAATAAAAGTTCATTGAAAGATATAGAATTCCATGCTGAACTAAATAGATTCCAGTCATATTTAGTAATTATTAATATTCCTGTATATGCTATTATGCCAATTTAAGAACATTTAATGAATAATATTTATATTAGCTGAGCACCATCAGTATATTAGCTTTTATGGTGAACATACAGTGTCTATTTAATGTGTCTGTTTAATAAATATAAACTTGTTTAAACATCTGACAAGATTTATTGACATGGCAATTCAATATTTTATGAGAAGGATTAAAATTTCTATTAGGCCCCAAAACTAGAAGGCAGTGTCAATATTGGTCTTACTTACATGCATTTATCATGAAATTCATTCAAACAGCAGATTGGGATTTCCAGAAAACTGTTAGTCTTGTTTCTTTTTTCATAGAAACAGGAGAGGCAGAACTATTCAAATATCCCTTTTCGAATCAGAAGCGAACAAAGGACTGGTCTAGATGCAATACCAAATCCAACAATAGTTCCCCTGAAACTAGCTGGACCTCTCAAATAAGCAAGGGCAAGAAGAGGAAGGCACACCAGCAACAAATCATTGGGCTGCCAACTGTGAACTGGAAACCATCACTGTCTGACCCACTGTCACACAGTTAAGGAAAACACTAATTTAATTCGCACACATGAAGATCTTCTCTGGATTTGCATGCAATTGTCATCTAAAGGATAGGATAATAAAGAACAATATTAGGGGACTTTTTTGTTTGTTTTTAATCTCCCACTTAACAGAACAAAAAAATCTAAGAAGGCCTTGAAATATAATCTCAAACAATAACCAAGGACTAAATTGCCAAGAGAAAATAACAGTCCATAGGTGAGTGTACCTGAAAAGAATGGAGCTTATGTTTATTAGCTTCTTTGTTTGAGGTGATAAATGCAAAGTTTCTACATGCTTCCTAGTTCATATTAAGTATTTAATAAATGACAACTGTTATTATCATTTATATTGTTATAAAAAATTTCTAGCAAAGGAATATTTGCATAGCAAATACTCTTGATAAAGGCACTAAAAATAATAACTCTGAGAGAAGTGACTGTTCCTGATTGAACAGTTTTTATAGTATTCTCTTGTTGACAGGGAAGGGGAAGATGAGGACAGATAGTAAGACTAGAATAATACAATATGTATACATTATAAAATAGGATTAAACTAGCAATATACTGGCAAGTTTTACTATTTAATAGTTATAAGCTTTCACCAAAGCCAGTTACCAGAAACCAAATATTAAGTAATATATACATATAATATATATACATAATATATAAAGTTAATATATATGTATATACATATAATATATATAAATTTGATTTGATATACTTCAGATTTCCATTGTATTCAATCCAGAAACTAAAAATAAAAAGATTATGTTTAGCAATTCCAGTATTTCTAAAAAGTTCCTAAAACACAGTTCTAAGAATGTAACATAAGCTACTTAAAGCCAATAGTGATACTATGGTTAGAAAAATACTAACAAGAATAAATAATAAAGAATTTTAACATAGTTGTGATAATTATATCTTAATTTAAAATAAATGTTCTCAAAATAAAATTGATCAGAATTTTAATCACTGAAGCCACCAAGTGGAAAAAGCTTAGTATTGCATCATGAACACTCAATTATTTACTCCTACTCAAAGATTATGACATGACTAAATGATGTATAATTCCCGAAAATTAAATAATATAATTAAATAAAATTAAATAAGATATCCCATGTAATCAATTAAAATCCACCTTCATTTCCAAATGTTTTTCAAATTAGTAGAAAATAGTTACCAATTTTATTTCTACTAAAGCAGGGTTCCCCAACCGCTGGGCCACAGACAGGTACCTATACATGACCTGTTAGGAACCAAGCCGCACAGCAGGAGGTGAGCCCAGGAGAGCCAGTGAAGCTTCATCTGTATTTGCATCCGCTCCCCAGCACTAGCATCACCACCTCAGCTCGCCCTCAGAACATCAGGCATTAGATTCACATAGGATAACTGGTCTCTGATGTCAAAAAGATTTGAGACCGCTACACTACAGTTTAAGACCTACATAAATGAATAGCATGGCATTATAAAATATGTATACCTTAAATCAACTGAATAAATATAAAATCAATATAAATATAAGCATAGGTAAATGCCAGGCCTTCCCACATAATAGTCATGTGGGAAGTGTTAAATGTTAAATGGTTACATATTGAACAATAATGTGTGTGGTGACATACTCCTTGGAGAATAAGTATCCACAAATTAAGGAGAATGCTTGGGCAACAGGCTTACGTATATGCTACTAAGTAGGGGGAACATTTGTTTGCTCCTGTTTTATCTATAGCACTGGGCCTACTGGGGGTCTTGTTGTCCAAGGAAGCAAGAATCTGTCTATATCATAGATAGTAAGCCAAGCAGTGGTTCTATGACCAAAACAAAAGAATGATAATAACAATAGTATCCAATAACTAATAGTATATTCTAAACACATATATATTAATTCATTAATCTTCATATTAATGAGTAAGTTATTGTAGTGGACTGAGTAATGGCACCCAAAGATATCCGGTCCTAATCCATGGGACATACAGGAAAAAGGGTCTTTGTCCAATGGAATTCTTGGCAACATGAGCCATTAAATTTCCTTCATTGTTTGAGTTAAATTTTCTGTAACTTGCAATATAAGATATACAACTTATAGAAACACTGTTTTATAATCTTCTCTGTTTATATTACATATGTGAGCATTAGTTGTCAAACTACATTAAATTTTTACAAGTAATTTTTGGATTTTTCATTTTACTTACCTATTTTTTATAAAGAGCATATATTATTATATTTTCAATTGGGAAAATATTTTAATTTAAAAAGCCAAATTCCTAATAGTTGCACCAGTGGTACTATCTGTATCAGGGGTCACAAACTCAGTAGCTAATAGAGTACAGGATGGTTTCACAAATAAGTGAAGTTAGCAAAATATAAGAAAATGGAATTGGTTGAGTTAGGTAAACTGGTGGTGGTAGAAATTATAGACAAAAGAATACATACTCCATTTCAAGAGAGCAATAGCTACAATTTCATCCATTTGTGGCCACACACAACTAATTCCAAAATTTAAGGCACTGTGTAGTTAAGCACAGTGGGTAGAATCTGGCTACTAGGCCCTGAATTCATTACCTCTCATTAAAAACTCTCTTCAGTAATATAAGGTGTATTTGCAGATCTACTGTAGGTAGTAAGTTTTTGTGGAAAACCCAATAGGAGTAGGAATTAGGAAAATTAGAATTGGGAATTTGGGGTTCTAGTCTCATATATGTTATCAGGTATTTCTCTTACCTCTCTTCTCATTATCTAGAGTGCTTTTTTCCCCCTCTCCTTCCTCTGAACAGAGGACTTTTAAAATAAAGTCTCCTAAGTCTGTCTCAACATTGTCCCTAACAATTTTAGTGTGGGCTTCTCACTCAGAATGATCACTAAGCATTTACCAACTAGTTCCTTTAAAAGCTCGAGACATTTAAACCTACTCTCACTTTAAAATCATCAAGCAAATCAAGATTTTGATTTAAAAAAAAAAGGGGGGATTTCTTATTTCACCATGGATTTATCTCTGTTAAATTAAGCTTTAATCAAAAAGTCACACTATTTTAATGAGACAAATCTCAAAGCACACATTAGGAGATTGTATAAAATGGTGTTATCTCATCAATTTCACAATGACATTCTTCTCACATTTTAACAACTCAAAATTGGGATAAGTTCTTCAATCTAAAGTTTGTCATGGTTTACTTGGCAATGCTTTTGATTACTTGGCAGTACATAAATGAACAGTGAAACTTAGAATCAACAGCATCTTAGATTTAATCAAATATAGTAGCTTTAAGCATCTTTACATTTCCCTATCTTTTCACAATAAAAGCTTATTTCAAAAATAAATCTCTTGCATCATAGTCTCATTTGGATGGTTTAACAGAAGTAAGCATCATCAGATAAGAGCTTACTATTATATCAATCAATATTTATTTAGCTGTCATAGTGTTTATCAATCTCTGACATAATTATTTTTAATTCCTATTTTCAGAAAACTATATTCTAAGATTAACTTTTAGACATTATCCATTAGGAATTTATATTGAGTCAGACACAAATGATGAAATATTAGACTTTGATTATACAGTTATTTTAGAAAACCTTGTGCTTTAAACATTTAGATTTCTTTTGAAGAATCATAATGTGCTTTTATTATCTAGTAGGAACTTCTGTGATTTATAGAGCATATCGGGTTCTAATTATGCCAAATAAAAAAATACCCGACGGTTTCTTTACATTTCACTTTGTAGGCCCTGGTACATTTCAACACTATATTACTTCAGATCAGGTGACAGAAATTTCACAAGTTGGGTTTTTCTATCCAAGTAAGAATTTCTTTTTGTACAGTAGGTGGAGAGATTCCATTAAAAGCATAACATGAACTTTGGAGGTTAAACAAGTTCGTACAAAACATTTTCCAAGCAATTCAATTAGAAAAAGAATAAATTTCAAGATGATCAAGTAAACATTTGTTTTGCTTTAGATAATACCCACTTTTAAGATCCTTTCTGCATGTTTCCAAAAACAACAAAATAATGACAATAAGTCTATGTAAAAACTACATATTTGAAATGGCTTAAATGAAGAGAAATAGCTCGAGTTAAAAATTAAATACAACAATCTAACATGTTTTAGAAACAGAAGCTTAAGAGACCCTACTAAACAATTTTCTCCATTAAGATTGGTTGTATAAAATTTACATTTTTAACAAGCACGTATATATATATCTGCTGTAAAAGACTCTTTAAGTAGAAAACCTTTAGAAACCACATGTTTCTCAGAAAAAAAACAGGGTCCAGCTGAGGCTGGGAAAATCAGGTGGAATTTTATTGCCATTTTAGATACTATTGTAATTCTGCATTGAAAAGTAGAATAATAGAAATAGTTATTTTAAAAAAATAAGATACTGCTGATAATATTCTGATCCTGTCATTAGTAGAAAAAACTGCCCAAATTCTCACATCTCTTATTTATTTCTTAACATTATTTTGTCAAGAAAAATCCTCCATAAAGGTTAAGACATGTATATAAGCTTCTTTTTAGGATATTAATAATAAATCCATTCAATTTCGTGGCTACATTTCTTTGAAGAGTTTCAGGAATACTGTGAAATAAGTAGGTTGAGGCATTTTCTAATTTATAAAATGACATTTCTTTTTCCAAAATTTCTATCTATTTTTTTACAAGGAATTCTCAAACAATTCATAATATAGGCATCTATATACCTAAAGACCTTTGTATGGAATTTTCCAGTTCAATTTAAAATATAAAGAAAATAAATTAGAAAACTAAGCTAATATTATTGCAGTTAATCTACTTTGCATACATAGCTAATGCCAGATTTCTCACTGATTTGACAAACATATTTCATTTCTATGTATTATATGTGCACAAGTTGTAATTTATACTTAACTCTGTAAACAAATGGCTGCTGCCATCAGTTGAATGCCAACAAGAGTCGCCAATCCAGTATGCATTAAAAGTAGAGACTTTATTCAGGTGAACAGTTTGCAAACAAGGAGAACGCATCCTCCAGAGAAAGCTGAAAGTGTACTACTCAGAGAGAGACAAAGGGAAGGGCTGCTTATTCAGAGAAATCCCACCCTGGTCCCTGATTGGTCTATTTTTTATGCAAATGAGGAATCTAAATTTGTACAGTTTGATTGATCCACATAGCACTGTCCTGATTGGTTAGATTCACACATCCTGGTCATTATGGAGCCACTCTGATTGGTCAGTAAAGATACAATTGAGGATAAAGCTGAGCAGCTTCAGTTGGATGGGGCAGGTCTCAACCCATTAGCTGAAATACAATTCCATAAACTCCTTTATGAAGCCAGTTTGACAGCCATGCAGGAGGAGGCTTGTAGGGCGGGGGAGGGACATCGAAGAAGACAACAAAAAATTCGATCAAGTCACAATTTTTTCATGCCAAATTTTTAAATTTTCTATGTTACTAGCATATTGAATTATAAAATGTGTACTTGTGTCTCTAAGTTATTTACTAAATGTATTAATGAATGTTGTAAAAGCTGTAAAAGGTCAGTTTGGGGAAATGCAGAACTTCTTTGTAACAATCTCAGAAAAGATTATATCTTAGTCGAGATAAGGTATCATAATAAGTGGGCAGTATCTTAACTAAAGCATCTGGGTTGGTGTCCAGGTTACCAGTGAGAAGACAGCTGTAACAATCCTTATATTTAGAAGGCTATGTTAGTCTCCTAGGTGAATGTGCTTCCTTAGAGAAGGTACTGTTATTTTGTGGTTAAAACCAGGAGTCAAAGTATTAAGTGTCAAATCCTGTCTTCATTTCTTTCTAGACAGTTTAATCTTTATGAACCTCAAATGTATTGGCTACAAAAGAGAGTGATAGAAACTTTCCCATATTTTTGTGAGAATTAAGTGAGATAATGCACATAATTCACTTAGTAATGTTTAGTACATAGTTAACAACAATTGGTGTTAATAATTTAAATGTAATTATCATTATAATTACTTTATGATTATACCATTCATATAATTATTAAGTCCATAATGAAGACCACTTTTTTCCATGCCATAAATTTTTCTTAATTTATTAAGCACAACAAACTATAATTTAGTTATATTATTAATTATACAACTGACTGATATGTTCGTATTCTAACAGCAGCACTTCATAAAGCCTTTGTTGTACTAATCAGGAAAGGCTTCACAAAGAAAGAAAAACTCCATCTGGGAATTGAGCTGAGAAGAATGAAAACCAGTCAAGTAACGGGAATTGTGTGAGCTAAGGTTTAAGGGTAGGAATGAGAAAGGCATATATATGGAACAGTGAAAAGAACAACTGGTATACCTTGGGGTCTGGAAAATAATGTTGAATAAATTGAAATAATGGTATGTAAGCTGAAAACAATGTTAAATATGTGAAAAGAATTTATGGAGGTCTTTGAATCAAACCAGACAAAGAAGTCAGGTCTTTCCATTGAACCCAAAGGAAAGTAACCAGAGTCTTTTCTTCATCATGTTTGTGACAATAATTGTGCTAAAAGATAATTAGTCTGATGATGGGATGTAGATTCTATGGAAAAAGTAAAAATTTAGAGTCAAGGAAATCAGCTAGGCATTGTGCTTCCAATACAGTAGCCATTAGTTATATGCAGCTATTGAGAACTGGAAATGTGCTAGTCTGAATTGAGATGTGCTCTAAGTGTAAAATACAAACTGGATTTCTAACACCAGGGAATTAACAAAATTATTAATGTGATAATATATATATAATCACATTAATAATTTTGTTAATTAACAAAATTAATGTGATAATATATATATAATCACATTAATAATTTTGTTAATTTATTTTTGAAATGCTAATATTTTGGATATAATAGGATAAATGAAATATATTAAAATAAATTTAATCTTTTTTATATTTTAAATGTTGCTACTAGATAACTTAAAATTATATGTGTAGCTCATATTATATTTCTATTAGACAACTAGAAGTTTATTGTAAACATGCATCAATGAAATGATAAAATTGTGTACCAGCATGGTAACTGAAAATGGAGCAGAATGGAAGGAAAAATTACAAAAGGAGAAACTGAATACTTCAGTGGAAAAGGCGAGGGATGATAACCTCAGGATTCTGAGATTGAGTGACTAGTTCTACAACTGATAAAGAAGTTCATAGGTGGGGAATTGATGTGAAGAGAATACTAAAATATTTAGTTTTAGAAATGCTAGTTTGAGATGGTGGTAGGATATGCAAAAGAAGAAAAGGTAAGGAGAGTACAAAAGATAAAGTCACTGAATATGGCAAAAGGATGCACTCATGTGGTGACCAAATAGTATCAGTAAAATTATGAGGACAAAAGCCAAACTGTAAAGAGTAAGGAATAAACAGTAAATAAACAAAGTTAATGGAATATAGATCATTCTTTTGAGAGGCTGTCACTGAACGAAAAATGAGAAAATTAGAGTGAAGGCAAGAGTAAGCATTGTCAAGAAAAGGATTTTGGTTTTGGTTTCCAAGAGGAAATGGAATTCACATGCCTACCTTTTCATTCGATCTATCAGTCAGTCTTTTAAAAAACAGATGATTAAGTAGTTCCTATGTGTCAAGCATCCAAGTCTTTCAAGCTCTATGATGGAAACCAGGACAAACATAAAGAAAAATATAATAATGGAAAAAGAGAATCATATAAGTGGAATAAACATAGGTGTGCAAGCATGCGTGCGTACACATGCACACACAAACCAGTTTTTTAAGGGAAAGTGCAAGCATCTGGGGTGGCAGAAGCAAGAAATGAGAGCATAATGAGAGTTCTGGATGGCAAAGCAGGCAGGGACCAGACCAGGAGTGACTCAGCAATAGTGAAAATGTTTGTACTTCATCCTCGGGATCAAAGTGAGCCAATAAAGAGTTTAAAATAAGGAATGACATGATGAGACCTGTAATTTTTTAATAGGTTTGCCGACAGACTGTAGGATAAACTGGAGAAGATAGGAAGTAGAAATACCAGTTAATAAACCACTGCTATCATCCTCATGCAAGATAATGAAGGCCTTAATTTGCCTTTGGAGTCTTTTTTGCCCCTTCAGAGTTTCATCAGCTTGCAGAGGCCCCAGCCAATTGCAGTCACTCCTTTCTGTTCCATGAATCAAAAGGTTGCAGAAAAGTTCTGGATATATAAAGAAACTGGAGCATGGAGTGACCCCAGCCATACTAAATCACTTCTGTGGAATAGACTCTTAAACTTCTTTGGAGAATCTAATGAAACAAGCAGAGAAATACACAAACACAAGTAATTTTGAAAACTGTTTTAGGTAGACCCAGAAGCCTATCTGTGTATTTTAATTCAATTCAATACTACATAGTAAGTTTTGTGAGGCTGTAACTTACAGAGTGAGAAAGGGGTGATGAATGATGAATGAGACTGAACAGATGTTTGTAATGAATCTCAAGGAGTTTGGACTCTGGCCTTAAGGGAAGTAAAAGCCACTAAAGAGTTTTGAGGATGACCTCGTCAGATTTTCATTTCACTATACAGCAAATTAATTGGAACTAGAAAACCTCAAGACAGAACCAATTAGAATATCTGTGGCATAAACTGGGAGAGAGAAGACATCTCCCTAGCCTCAACTGATATCAAGGGAAATAAAGGAATATGCATAATCTAGAAAATATTTAGGAGGTATAATTAGCAGGTCTTTGTGACTAATGGATTATACATAGATTATACATAGATTTCTGGCTTGGCCAGAGGAGTTGACACAATTAGTAAAACAGGAAATACAGGAGTGAAGCAAGTTGAGAGTTAAGGAAAGACGTTAAACTCAGTTATAATTATGTTGAGTTTGTAATGCTTGTGGAACATCCAAAGAAAAAAATCCAGGAGGGAATCCAGTATCAAATGCTCAGGAGGGTTCTGGATTGAAGTAAAAATTTGGAATACACATAGAGATAGTAACTGGAGCCACTGGAGTGACTGAGATCACACAGCAAGAGTTATATAGAGTTAGAAAAGAAAGGTACCTAAGAAAGAACATTAAAGAAAGGAAACGGCAGGGGAAGGTAAAACGAGACAAAGAATAAGCAACCAAATAGGTGGAAAACAAACAGAATGTGGTGCCAAGAAAATGAACTATTTTGAAAAGGTGGAAGTAGTCAACAGTGTCAAATGCTGTGGTAAATCCAAGTAAATAAGGATTGAAAACCATCTAGTTGATGCTAACTACAGTTATTTAGGCCGTTGAACATGTCCCACAGCTCACTAGTATTGTTTATTTTTTCTCTCTTTTCCTGTTTCTGTTTTAATCATTTCAGTTGCAATGTCTTCAAGTTCACTAATTTATTTCTTCTGAAATGTCTAATCTGATGTAATCCCATCTGTGATGGTTAATTTAATGTGTCAAGTTTGCTAGGGTATGGTACCCAACTTTTTGGTGAAACACCTGTCTAGAAATTATTGTGAAGATATTTTTTAGATGTGATTAACCTTACCTCATTAGACTTTCAGTAAAGCAGATTACCCTCCATAATGTAGGTGGATCTCATCCAATCAGTTGAAGACCTTAAGAGAAAAAAACTGAGATTCCCCCAAGGAGGAGGAAATTCCATCTCCAGATTACGTTTGAAGTAAATACTTCAACATCAAATCCGGCTGAAATTTCCAGGCCACTGGCCTACCCGATAATTTCACACTTGCCAACCCCTCCCCACAAATGTATGAGCCAATCCCTTAAAATAATCTATTTATTTGCTCATTCATTCATTCATTCCCATGTACCTCCTACTGATTCTGTTTCTCTGGAGAACCACTTATACATCATCTATTGTGTTTTTTATCTCAGATATTGCCATTTTCATTCCTAGAAGTTCCATTTAGATCTTTCCTATACCTTCCATCTACTAACTTTTGAAAACAGAAATTGCAGTTATAATAACTGTTTTAATGTCCTGCTTTTTTATAACATACTTATGGATTGGTTTCAGCTGACTGATTTTACTACTCATCATGAGTCCTCTTTTCCTGCTTCTTTGCATGCCTGGTAATCTTTGATTGGATACCACCCTGTGAATTTTACATTGTTGGGAGATTGATATTTTTGTATACCTGTAAATCTTATTCAGCTTTGTTTGTGGATACAGTTAAATTTCTTGGGAACAATCTGTTCTTTCAGTTCTTGCATTTAAGATGTATAGCTGGGGTTAAAGTAGTACTTAGTCTAGAAGTAAAAACAATGGAATTTGGTAATTGATTTGAAGTTGAAGCAAGGGAAGGAAAACAGTCAGATGAATCTAAAGTTCTAGACATAGATGAGTAAGAAACAGAGATGCGAGAAACAAAAGAACCACCATCATATCTAAAAAAGTTTAGTTATGATAAAGTAATAATACATGAAAATAGTAAAAAGAAAAAAATCAAATCCTATATGTATGATGAAAATTGAGAATCTCCCATTCTACCCCTCCTCCTTCCAGAGTACATAGGCAAACTTTGTGAACTGTTTCTGTTTAGGTGGTTCTGGTAATTAATCCCACAATTTTAAATAATATGCACATCGCTCTTCTTGATTTACCAATTTGTAGTGTCATTCACTGTCTTCCTGCTATGAAAGAAAAGGCTCTGGCTCACTTACACAAAGCCTCTTCCCTCCTGTACCCAAGCATTGATATTGTTATTCTTAGCCCTTCTACCAGTTACCTTGATAACCATACAGTAGGTCCAAATTAACTACTTCTGGGCCTCTCAAAGGAAAGTATCCTTAGCATTACAGTAAAATGGATCTTCTTTTTTTTCATTATATCAAGTTCTTAAAATGAAGCTATAATATAATTAGCTTCATATCTGGACTATAGCTTAACTCTTTTCAACTGTTTGTTTTTTCCTAGAGTTTCTGGTTGCCTTTCATTTTTCTTAAAAAATGGGGGGATGGAAGAATTACAAGCCTTCATTATAGCCTCATACTTATCTTGCCTTCCTTTCAATTCTATAGTTTCTTACAGAGTTCAGATTTCTGCTGGAGAAGTCTTGTTCCAGGTCTTTCTACTTTTCTGCTTCCATATGGCTGAGTTTCTTGCCTAGCATCTAGATCCTAGATCCTAGCATCTAAAGCCAACTGACTTTAGAAAGACAGTTCAAATCTTCTATAATAAATCATATTGTTATATTTAAGTATATCTTCATTTCAAGGAAAAGGTATCAAAACTACTAAAATGCTGAGTAGTTCTCCAAAGTCATAATGTGAATCAAAGTTGAACCAGAGTATGAGATCCATCTCCTCACTCCTAGTATCATTACATTTGCCTATTATGCTGCTTCTCATTGTATTCACTAAAAGTTATTCTTTTTTCCCCCTAACGACCCAATGATGTGACATAAATCTCAAGGTAATATTAGTTATGGTTCTTTTCAGAATGTAAAGGCAATCTCTAGTTGATAGCAAATAGAAAAATAGTATTACATGATGAATTTTTTCTTAAAGAGTTAAGTCCTATATATTACTCATATCAGAAAATATGAGCTAATTCTTAGCAACGATATAGCCTGGTTCCCTGTGTACACACAAACTCAAATATAGAGGTCACAGCATAAAGGTTAACACTGTGGGCTTAAAGTCAAACATACAAATGTTTTAATCAAAATTCCAACAAACCATGTGATCTCGGGCAGGTGACTTAACTTCTTAAGGCACAGGTTCTTCATCCATAAAGTGGGGATCAAAACAGTAACTCCTTCAGTGAGGATTAAATGAAAAATGCACTTAAAGGCTTATCCCAATTCCCAGCACTAGTGTTACTACTCAATTAATGTATCCTAATAACCATAGTAATAGTCCCCTCTCAAATTTATGGCAGGAAGCTCACAAAATGGAGCTAAGACTCTCCTCTGGGCTCTTCTGTTATACTAGTATGCATGACATGGAATTTATGTCATATTTGAGAGCATTTCAAAGAGAATGGAATGTCTCTCCATGTTTTCCAGGGGCACTGGTGTTACACCACAACACAGCTCTGAAAATCTAAGCAGATTTCAAAGTTCCTTAAATAGTTTTCTTGGCCAAGAGTCATGTATGTCACCAATTTGCAATGGAATGATTTTCCACTCTAACTTGGCAGCAGCGAGATTTAAACAGAAAACTGGGAGGAGGTTAAAGGGAAGGGATATGCTTCCTTCCTCATGGCAGTTTTGGACTCTTTGGTACCACAGAGAAATGTTGTGAAGGGAGAGAAATTTTGGATGAGTATTATAGTATTTATTCTTAATGTATCAAAAATAAATTGCTAGCTACCATGAGAACTCTCTTTCTATCATTTTTTCATATTCTGTGAACTCTTTTTTTTTTAGAAGACTTTGAAATTTCTTCATTTGGGTGCTCTAATTCAAGTAGAATGAAGCTAGATATTTTAGGTCAAATAAGAGACATTTGACTTCGGTAATCACACAGAAGTTCTCTCTTCCTTTAAAATATAAACTAGAACCCAACAGCAAAATAAGTACTTTCATATTTCCATTATTCTTGAGATTAAGAGAGTAACAGGAATCAGAATAAATGCCAATGGATGTTTAAATCTTCTCTAAACAGAGCTCCAACTCAAAGCATTCTGATGGCATTCTAACCAAATTAAGAAACTTGCAATGATAAAGGTTCTTTGCTTCCTCAGAAAACACTACTGCAAAGTACTAAAGGAAATGTTTTCTTATTTATGTATACATGGCTTATTTCCAAAAAAGATTTGAAGCAAGGCATAAAGATAAATACAGTACATTGAGATGGGGAAAAAACATAAATAAGGAAACCAGAAGAAAAATAAAAGCAATTGTAAGAAAAAAAATAAATATATTAATGCTAAGTGTGGGCCATAAATTTGCTCTAAGCATCCTAGCAGTCAGTAAAAAGAGGTCAATTATATTATTTGATATTTATAAGAATAACAACAATGATCATTTGCTCAAAAACACTTATTGTTATCTAATATAGTCCTCTTTCTAGGGTTTATAACAATTTCCTTAAATTTTCTTGTAAAAGAGAACACTATTATTTGGGCTCTAGAAGAGAATGTTCATATATTTCAGAGATCCTACTGCTATACTTAGGTTGAAGATGTCATGACACCAGCAGAAATATTTCTGGTTAAGACAGAGAATACCTAGTAAACATACTATAATAATATTCCCCTGTGTAATTTTTAGCAGTTGGTGTTCTTTCAAAAAATCTGTAGAAAGATTATTTGGTTTCTAATAATGAAATTAAATTACCATAAGATGCTGTAGTTCAGAGATTAGTAGTTTTATATTTCATGGAACTGTATGTCTGTAGTAGACAGAATAATGGGTCTCCAAAGATGTCCACCTGGAATGTTACCTTACGTGGCAAAAGGGACTTTGCAGATGTAATTAAATTAAAGACTCTGAGATGGTGATATTATTCTGGATAATTTGTATTGGATTAATATAATCAGAAGGGTCCTTATAAGAGGGAACAAGAGGATAGGAGTTGGAGAGAGAAAGTATGATAACAGATGCAGAGGTTGGAGTGATTCAAGGAAGGGGACATGAGTCAATGAATGCAGGTGATCTCTAGAAACTAAAAAAAAGCAAAGAAATGGATTCTTTCTCAACACTTCTAGAAGAAATGCAGCCTTGCTGACACCTTGATTTTAGGACTTCTGACCTCCAGAACTGTAAGATAATAATTTTGTGTTGTTTTAAGCCACCAAATCTATGGTAATTTGTTAGAGCAACAATAGCAAACTAATTCAATGACTATGAACTAATTATATTACTTACTGATAGCATGAATTTCTACCCAGGATGTCAAAAGCAAGAAAAAATGTATATGATTTTTAGAAGTAATGCTCAGTTGAAAACATATCTCCTATATTTTCAGCTAAACCACAAAATGAGTTGCTGGTATATTTAGATACTTTGAATATAACAGTTTTTAAAGTATGCTTCACTGGTCTGTGGGATATTAATAGGTGTTAAGCACTAAAGGAATTCTGAGGCCAAATAACTTGGCAAAACTGTAATATTTCATTGTAGAATAGTTGAAATAATTTGTTTTAAATTACTCCAGGTATCTAGATTTACTAAGAAACTTTCTGAGTTATACAAAGGATCCAAATAAAATTACTGTAGGAAGCAGGTGGAAGATAAAAACACAGTAGTAGAATAAATGTACCAAATGATAGTATGAAAAAGTCATACCAGCTTTATAAAGTCTTGTTTATCAACTCTCATCACAATTTCACGATGCTCAGCCTATGCCCATGTAACCACCTCTATCATCTCTGTTCACCAAGCAAAATGCCTGCTCGGCAAAGAGACTCTCTGATAACACAGCTGCTCCTTGCTGTCTCTGCCACCTGCCATTGACTTTGACCGCGGAAGCTTGCCTAAGCTTTTATTTTGAGAAATGATGCCAGGACTACTCACCAAAATGAAAAAAAGTAAGCCATCTATCTTATTTATTTAACCCAGCCGCTTATAATTCTCTCACCTAACATATTCCACCCTCTCTCATCCAATTCTCTCCAGCCATGCAGGGAAAGAAATTTGGCAAGAATGTAAATTTAGTGTACCACAATCTTCAAGCATGGACATTGCAGAAGAGTCAGACCTACTCCTAACGAACAAGATTTTGATAGTCTCAAAGTTCCTGGGGCACATAAAAATGGCTTCAAAGCTTGTCAACAATAGTCAAACCTTCTTATAAAAGTACTACACTAAAAATTTTAACAGATTTCTTCACTGTAGAATAAATGCATACCAGAAATTTTTAAAAGGAAAAAATTATACATTTATTATCAAGGAACTGTCTTCAATGGAGCATGTACAGAACAACATTTGGAAAACAATTTGTTAGTTATATATGAAATTTTCTACAAATTAGTCAACACTGTTGAGGATTATCAGGTGATAAGGAAAAAAAAGAGCCAATAAAAAATTCTACATGGGCAATTTAAGAACTGATTTTGGCCAAATAACAAGGTAAATTGAAGCTCATTTCTAGATATCAAGGAAGAGGTTTGGGCCTTTTACTGCTAAACAGCTATAGCCAGGTTAATTAAAGTTAGGATAGATTAAGAATGTCAGGCATGTTATTAAATCAGAAATTGAGATCTTGAGGCCAGGATCAGAATCAAAGAGGTCAACTTCTGGCATGAAATCAACATGCTTAATAGAAAGTGAGGTTACCCAAAGTCACTCCTCCTGCCAACTCCAACACAAAGCGCAGAAACTAAAATAACATGATTCAAAATTAGTACCTCAGCATTACCCCAAGTATGTATGAAAAGTTAAAATTAGCAGAAAAAATGTTTGAGGCAAAATAAATGGTGTACTGAGAAATAACTCATTTTTAAAAATCATAAAACATAAACATACATATCTGACAAGTGAACAGTCATTCATCAGCTGGGAACTCCATAGACTGTAAACCCAGAATAATTTTCTGATTTATAATCCCCTTGTTTATCCTTAAGAACAGAAAAAAAAAAAAATGTTATCTTAGAGAACTTTCAAAAAAATGTATGACCAACGTTTAAAGACAAAGAGAGAATCTTAAAAGCAGCAAGAGAAAGGCAGTTAGTTACCTACAAGGGGGCACCTGTAAGAGTGTCAGTTAATTTCTGAACAGAAATTTTGCAGGCCAAAAGGAAATGGTCTGAAATATTCAGTGATGAAAAGAAAGGAACTACAACCAAGATTACCCTACCTAGCAAAGCTATCATTTAGAATCAAAGAGCAGATAAGGAGCTTCTCAGATAAGAAAAAGCTAAAAGAATTCATCATCATCAAACCAATATTACAAGAAATGTTAAAGAGACTTCTTTAGGATGAAGAAGGGGAAGACATAAATATGAATAATAAAATAACTATGTACTTACCAATAATCGCTTTAAATTTAAATGGATTAAATGTTCCAATCAAAAGATATACAGTAGCTGAATGGATAAGAAAACAAGACCCACATATATATACTGTCTACAAGAGACTCACTTCAGATCAAAAGACAGGCAGACCGAAAGAAATGGAAAAAATATTTTATGCAAATGGAAATGAGAAAAGGCTGGGATAACAATACTTATATCAGACAAAACAGACTTTTTAAAAAAAGGCAATAAAAGAGACAAAGAATGACATTACATAATCATAAAGGGATCAATCCAACAAGAGAATACAACCATTGTAAACAATATTGGAGCGCCTAAATGCATAAAGCAAATATTAACTGACACAAAAGGACAGATTGACAGCAATACAGTCATAGTAGGAAACTTCAACACCCCATTGATATGAAGGGATAGATCTTCCAGACAGAAAATTAACAAGGTAACAATGTCCTTAAATGACAGATTAGATCAGATAAATTTGATATTTTTAGAGCATTTCACCCCAAAGCAGTAGAATATACATTCAAGTACATATGAAACATTTTCCAAGATAGACCACGTTAGTCCATAAAACAAGTCTCAATAAATTTTAGTAGACTGAAATCATACCAAGCATCTTCTCCAATCACAATGGTATAAAACAGGAAATCAATTACAAGAAAAAAAGGAAAAATACACGAACACATGGAGGGTAAATAACATGCTACTAACCAATCGATGGATTAACAATGAGATCGAGAATGAAACCAAATATACTTTGAGACCAAAAAAAAAACCACAATGACTCAAAATCTATGAGACACACGTGAAAGCAGTCATAAAAGGGAAATTCATAGAAATACAAGCCTACTTTAAGAAACAAAAAAAATCTCAAACAATCTAACCTTAAACCTAAAGGAACTAGAAAAAGAACAAGAAATAAAGCCCAAAGTTAGTAAAAGATCAGCATGGAAATAAACAAAATAGAGTCTAAAAAAACAATATAAAACATCAATGAAACCAAGAGCTGGTTTTTCGAAAAGATAAACAAAATTGATAAACCTTAAGCAGACTCATCAAGAAAAAGAGGAACAAAATAAATAAAATAAGAAATAGAAAAAAGTGACAAAGGAATCCATAGAAAATACTATGAATAATTATATGCCAACAAATTTGGCATGCTGGAAGAAATGGATAAATTGCTAGAAACATACAATCTTCAAAGAGTAAATCAAGAAGCAACAGAAAATCTGAACAAACCGATTACTACTAACAAAATTGAAGGAGTAATCAAAAAAACTCCCCAAAACAAAAATCCTGGACCAGATGGCTTCACAGGAGAATTTTACCAAACATTTCAAAAAGAATTAACACCTATCCTTTCAAACTATTCCAAAAATTCCAAACTATTCCAAAAATTTCAAGCTCATTTTACAAGGCCTGATTCCAAAGGCAGGCAAAGTCAGGACAAAAAAAGAAAATTATAGGCCAATATCCCTGATGAATATACATGCAAAAATCTTCAACAAAATATTAGTGAACTAAATCCAGCAATACATTGAAAAGATCATAACCATGATCAAGTGAGATTTATTCCTGAGATTCAAGGTGTGTTCAATATCTGTGAATCAATTAATGTGATATAACACATAAACAAAATGAAGGATAAAAATCATGTCTCAATAGATACAGAAAAAGCATTTGACAAAACCCAGCATCCATTTATGATAAAAACTCTCAGCAAAGTAATATAGGGACCATACCTCAACATAACAAAGGCTATCTATGGCAAACCCACAGCTAATATCATATGCAAGAGTGAAAAACTAAAAGTGTTCTCCTTACAATCAGGAAACACACAAGGATGTCCACTTTCACCACTTTTATTCAACATAGTATTGGAAGTCCAAGACACAGCAATCAGACAAGAAAAAGAAATAAAAGGCATCCAAATTGGAAAGGAAGAAGTAAAACTATCATTATTTGTATATGACATACTATATAGAGAGAACTCTAAAGATTCCACAAAAAAAAAAAACTATTAGAACTGATAAGTTAATTTAGTAAAGTAGCAAGATACAAAATTAATACTCAGAAATCAGTTGCATTTCTATACCCCGATAAGTTAACAGAAAGAAAAATTAAGAAAATAATCCCATTTACAAATGTATCAAAAAATAAAATAAAATAAAATACCTAGAAATCAAGTTAACCAAAGAAGCAAAAGACTTGTGTTCAGAAAATTATGACACTGAAGAAGATGCAAAGAAATGGAAGCATATGCTGTGCTCATAGATAGGAAGAATTAACATCATTAAAATGTCCATACTACTCAAAGCAATCTATAGATTCAATGCAATCCTTATCAAAATACCAATGGTATTTTTCACAGAACTAGAATAAGTAATCTTAAAATTTATATGGAGGCACAAAAGATCCCAAATAGCCACAGCAATCTTGAAAAAGAAGAATGAAATTGGAGATATCACAATACTTGATATCAAACTATATTATAAGGTTATAGTAATCAAAACAGCATGATACTGGCATAAAAAGAAACACATAGATCAATGGAACAGAACAGAGAGCCCAGAAATAAACTCATGCCTATATGGTCATTTAATCTATGACAAAGGAGGCAAGAATATACAATGGGGTAAAGACAATCTATTCAATAATTGGTGTTAGGAAAACTGATCAGACACACAAAAAATGAAACTAGATCACCTTCTTATACCATAAACAAAGCAAACTCAAAATGGATTAAAGTCTTAAATGTAAGACTTGAAACCATAAACCTCCTAGAAGAAAACACAAGCAGTAAACTCTCTGACATTGCTCTTAGTAATATTTTTTCTAATATATCTTCTCGGTAAGGAAATAAAAGAAAAACAAATGGGACTTCATCAAACTAAAAAGTTTTTGTACAACGAAAGAAACAATCAACTAAACAGAAAGACAACCTACCAAATGGGAGAAGATACTCACTTCTGCACAATGAAGGAAACCATGAATAAAACAAACAGGCAACTTACTTAATAAATTATATATCCAATAATGGGTTAATATACAAAATACACAAAAAACTCATACAACTCAACATCCAAAAAAACAAAACAAAACAAACAATTCAATGAAAAAATGGGCAGAGGGCCTAAATAGACATTTCTCCAAAGGGAACATACAGGTGGCCAATAGACATATGAAAATGACCTCAACATCACCAATCATCAGAGAAATGCAAATTAAAACCACAAAGAGATATCATCTCCCACCTGTCAGAATGACCATCAATAATAAATCAACAAAGTGTTGGCAAGGATGTGGAGAAAAAAGAACCCTTGTGCACCATTGCTGGGATTGCAAATTGGTGCAGCCACTATGAAAAATAGTATGGAGGATCCTCAAAAAATTAAAAATAGAACTACCTTATAACCCAGCAATTCTGCTTCTGGGTTATTTATCCAAAGAAATCTAAAACACTATTCAAAAAGATATATGCACCTCTATGTTCATTGAAGCATTATTTACAATAACCGATATATGGAAGCACCTAAGTGCTCATCAATAGACAACTAGATAAAGAAAAGGTAGGACATATATACAATGCAATATTACTCAGCCATAAAAAAGAATGAAATCTTACCATTTCCAACAACATGGATGAACCTAGAGTATATTATGCAATAATATAGAGTATATTATGAAATAAGTCAGACAGAGAAGGACAAATACCATATGACCTCACTTATATGCAGAATCTAAAGAACAAAATAAACAGACAAAACCAAAGTAGACACATAGATGCAGAGAACAAGCTGATGGTTGCCAGAGGGCAGGGTGAAAATTAAGAAGTACAAATTGGTAGTTATCAAATAGTCATGAGGATGTAAAATAGAGACTAGGGAATATAGTCAATAATATGGTAATAACTATATATAGTGCCAGGGGGGTACTAGACTAGTCAAGGGGATCACTTTGTAAATTACATAAATGTCTAACCACTATGCTGTACACAAAACTAATATAAAATAACATTGAATGTCAATTGTAATTAAAAAATCAAAAAAGAGGAAACAACAGTGAAGGAAACAAAATTTTGAATAAAAAGTTCAAATTTACAGATATAAAAGAAATAAGTCATGGAGATGTGGTGTACAGCATAGGGAATACAGTTAACAATATTGTGATAGCATCTTACGGTATCAGATGGTTACTGGATTTATCATGTTTATGACTTCTTTAGGTATATAAATGTTGAATAACCATGGTATATACCTGAAACTAAAATAATATTGTATGTTGGCTATATTCTAATAAAAATCTTTTTAAAAAGTCTTTGAAATTGAAAGTAAAAAATTATGAGTTTTTCTACTCAACAACAAAAAGAAGGCATAAGAATCAACCATTAACTGTTTTCCACAGAAAGTTATCAACTAAATTTCCCTATTCCAAAATATTTTTTAAAAAAATTTATTCACCAAATTTTTATATTCTAGGAAGAAAAATATTATAAACATAGGGTTTTTTTTTTTAACCTGGAAAAGCCTATAAACACCCACAACTATATGCTATAATACGCAAAACCCAAATTAGTGTAGCATAGTATAGAGTCTTCTGAAAAGAAACTTCACAGCATATGGCAGCCACTGTAAATTTACTGTCTTAGGTATACTTGTCTTCTATTAACCAAGATGATGTGATTAATTTTTAAAACAAAAGAGGTATATCCAGTTTATATTTTCACAAAACAAACTTGAAATATGTTCATAATATTAGTATATTTTATCATTAAAAGTCATTTATTCAACAGATATTTATTGAATGATTTCTCTAAACACTGAACAATGGTGAGTACTAATCTGTGTAGCTATCTCATAATCTCATTCATTTAATTCCTCTCTTCACAAATGTAGAATTACTTGTGACCAAAAAATAATATTTTATAGTTATGTATATTTAGTTCTTTCTGGAGATCCATAAAGGGGAGATAACGTCTAAATCTTAAAGTGGAATGATCCTTTTCAAATGTGAATTCTGGGAGGTTTATTGTATTTCTATATAATTTTTAATGGCACACTTTCTTAAGATATTAAATTAATTTACCTTTTTTTCTTCAGGTTTATAGATAGTACATACTATAGCCAGGTATTCTGTAACTAAAGAAAATAAGTAATTTCAAAGAGAAAAAGGCATTTTAATGCATGCTTTCATAGTAAAAAGCTCTATTTTTAAAGTTAGGCACCTGTTTTCAAAAAAAATAAAAATAAAATCTGCAGAGGTTTCATTTTGTTTTAAAGTATGCTTATTTTCACTTACTTTAAAGTTTGAAAGCATTTTCACTTGATAAAATATTTTAGCAGAAACACTATAAAAGCAGCCATGGAAACTGAAATAATACACTGTAACCTAGAATATTTTAAAATAAAACTGCCTAAACAGAAGATTTCTCAGTAGCTAGAGAGCAGCTACAATTGTAAAAAGAAAATTGTTTCCCAGAGAAATAATAGAAATAAACTCTAACTTATTACAACTGCAAATTGTTTTTCTAAAGTGTTCTGGTCTTAAACCTAATACGGTAATTAGACTCAGTATTTCTTTGAAAATATTATACTGTTGATTTAACAGAATCATGCTTCTCACAACCAGTTATCTCTTCAATGTAATGCCTTATATTACATAAGTATCCCGAGTACACAAAGAGAGAGCACTGTCATTGTTTGTAGGAGCTGTTAAAAGATAATGTTAGATAATATAAGCATAATTTTCAGGCAAATCTATTAACAACTAAGACAGCTATTTCTCACTATGTGATTGACACTGCATTAGAGATGAAAAATATTATCTTTACTCCTGTGAATCCTAAGTACTAAGGAGATTTTGTTTCCTGTTTTTTTAATATGTTGGTTTGGAGGAAGTTTTATTTTTTATGTTTTGCCTAAGTAAAATTATCTTAAGTCCAAAATTACTCATTGCAAAGAACTGGGTTCATGAAGAGTAATTCCTTAAAAATAAAGTTATTTGGATATAAAATTTGTGTGGAGAAATTGGATTATCTCTATAGCTCATCATTCAGTAATCTGCAAACAACATAACAAGCTGTGGGGAAAAGCTACAGTTTTTCTCCAATTATTCACATCATACACAGGAGAAAACTGAGATTGAGAGATGTTAAGTAACTAGCCCAAGACCACGTAGTTTATGAATGGCAGAACTTGGCCCCAACCACCATTGACAGCTAAGATCACCTCTTGGACCTTTCCAACAGATTGGAACCATCAAATTTGCCTATTTCGCCCCCATACTAAACTTCTAATTTCAATGTACACTGAAAATAAATAAAAGCACTTGCATTCCATAAAACAACTAGGTACAATCATGCAAAGTCACTAACCAGAAATATTTTTGTTTTCTCGCGTTGGAAAATATTTCATAATTCATTTAATTTTGATTTTTATGAACTATTTTATGCATGTTTTCTTTCAGAAAAACTATACAGATCTTAATTCTTATACATAGGAAAGACAAGTTAAGAGGAATAACTGTGCATCCCAAAAAATTCCCCAGGGATAGAATCTCTAGTCCCATTTTTAAGCCTCCTATCAGACATAAGGCACATACTCATCCATGATTCTCATGCCTACTAAACGATGTCTCCCCAAGTCGGACCTCTTGGCTACAACTGCATGGGTAACGAAAGCAAGCCCATGGACACCACAGGGCAGAAAATCCTCTTCAATAATATTCTTCACTGATTTTTTAAAATTAAAAAGAAACAGGAAGGAATTCTATATATAAAAATAACTTCTCTTTCCTTTTTATTCAGAGGTTTGCCATGCTTACTCCAAGCGTAAATTTACATTCCTATTATAAAAATATTTAGGGCATCATTTGAAATTCTTTTTTGTAGTTGTAGTAATTCATATTCAAGCAGTTTCCAGGCCCTCAAAGCAGCATAAATTCATTTTTAAAATAATTTCCTTGTTTTGCAGAAAGGCAGAGAAAGTCCAAACTGCTCCTGTAATGAGATTTTTCTCATTAATAAAGGCTTTTTAAGTAAATTAAATCTAGTTTTGTTTTCCTAGTAATCCTAACACTTTTAATATGATGCTTACTTAAATTTCTAAAGAATCTGATGTAAATGTTAGTGTGTGTTCATCATCTGGCTGATTCTCTATGCTGAGATAGGTGTCTTTCCAAAATGACACCGCAGCATCCTAAGAAAAAGCTCTGCCTTAGCACACTGAACTATAATAATATATTTACATGTTTGTACCCACTTCCAGAATATAAACCCTGGAAGGCAGAAACCTTATCTTATCTGCCTTTTAACGGCATTTAATAAATACATTTGGAAGAAAGGAAGGTATAAAAGTCAAATACTTTTGAAGCTCTTGCCCCTCCCTTTTTTTCTTCTTCCCCTCTTTTCTGAACAATTCAGACATTGTGTGGGTAGAACAAGGCAGGCATCTAGGTACAAAACCCAAGCAGGGTGAGGAAGGTGTCCAACTAGGAGGGCTGCCCTGCATTATTCAGTACCTGAGTGAGGTGAGGAGAGCACTCACATGAGTAGATGACCTGAAGCAGGAAGTCAGAAGCCAATAAGGTGACTCAGGGGTCCCTGTAGGAGAAACAACCCAGAGCAGGGCATCAGAGCTAGATCAGGGGGAAGGAGTTCACAGATTGTGAGAGCCCAGAGTGGAGAATCAGAGAGTGAAGAGAGCATCCATGGATAGAGTTGACCAAGCTCAGAGTAACAGAGCTTGAGGTGAGGGGTATCCACATGGAGAGATACCTGGCATGGGGTGTCAGAGCCCAGGCAGAGTGAGGAGGCTATCCCTGCAGAGTGTCTGAGCCCAACTGGGGTGATGAGGGCATCTCCATACTAGACATGGGTGGGGATCCAAGCCTAAGCAGTGAGGAAGGAAAGGCGGTGGCAGTCAAGCATGGGGTAAGGTTGTGGGGAGTGGGGCTCTGAGCCTAAGAAAAGGGACAAGGGGGCCTGATGTGAGGTGTTACCTGAGCAGTGGTACCTCAGTGCCGGTTGCTAAGCCCTGGCCTAGTGTATTGGAACATGGGTATGGTGAGCAAGACATCCAAACAGAGAGTAGTGACATTGGTTAGATCCAGGGGGATGAATAAACAAGTAATCTGAACAAAGGTGTAGTAATGACAATGGGAGCCGAGTTTCTTACTGTCAGAGAAGAGTAACAAATATGGAAGCAGCCAAAATTCAGATGAATCCTGAGGAATTTTGTTTTGGAATCTAAATTCAGCTGAGAGAGCAAATTGGCAAATGTAGCTTAAAATAGTTCAATGTTTAAAAAATAATCAGAAGAACTTATTATTATTTAAAATATTAGTATGTTTTATAATACTAATCATATTATATTTTATATACATAAAACTGTAAATATGATGTGTATTTTAGTATATTTAAAATTTTGATAGAAAGCTTCAAAAATATCAGTAGGAAAAAAGGATAATTTACTGGCGCTGGCAGGTCCTGACCTTGGGAAATCTAGGGTAGCTCCACCTTGTTCCAGGTCCCCTTCCTCTCTGGCACTCCCTGCCCATGTGGTATAAGGTTGGCATGTCAAGTGGGTCACCTCACAATCTTCATTGCAGAGCTCTCCTCATCTATCAAACTTCCCTCTGATAAGATACTGGCAGGATGGCTTAAGCTCTACTGGCCATTGAGTCCAGTTGCCCCACAGGACACTCACACATCACTGCCACAACAAACCAAAGAAAATAGGCTGACTCCTGCAGCCTCCTGTCTCTCCCAGTTCTCCTGCTTAAATAAGCGCAGGAGGTACATCAGCCAGTTGGCTCCAAGCAGACTGTTCTTGAAGGAATTCTCATTCTCTACAAACAATTTCTCTTTCTCTTTCTCTCTTTCTCTCTTCCCTCCTCTCCCCCACCCCCTTCTCCCTCTCCTTCTCCCTCTCCCTCTCTCTGTTCCTCCTACCAGCCTTAGAATTCCATTATAAATACTGGAGGGGGACCTATAGTTGAAGGAGGGGCTCTATGTGGTGGGAATTGCAGATCTGGTTTGAGCCTTGAAGGGACTGTCACACTTCAGCTCCCTTTAGAAACTGAGATACTGGCTGTCCTTAGTTTTGTACCCTAGTCCAGAGTAATAAGATAAATCCCACTCAAAAGCCTAATACATATGTTAATGCAAAGAAAAATGTCAGGAAAGATACACACAAAACTGATGACCATGTTTAAAATTCAGTAGGAAAAAGGAAACTTATATAGGTACTGTCCGAATCTTTTCCAAGACTATATTTATACATTACTTATTTAACTTAAAATAAATCAAAAGCAATAAAAATTTTAAAACTAATTACTAACAGTCAAAAGAGAACATCGTGAATATAAATCACAGAATGAGATCTGTCACCATAAAATTAATGAAGAAATTAAAAGATGAATAGATTTGTCCATATAAGTAAAAATATATATATATATATGCATATCTCATACAAATAGATTTTTTAAAACATTAAAACCTTAATAGTTAAATGAGCTAGACACATGAATTAACTATTCATAAAAGAAGAAAAATCAACGTCTAAGTTTGAAAATTAATCAGTATCTATTGGTTGCCTTGGGGTACTGGATTAAAGGTAGGGTTTTTTATCCCTTCTTTTCTTCCCCATAAAATTTCTGCAATGAACATCTATCTCTTTAAAATCAGGGGGAAAAAAACTTTAAAAGAAGCCTCTCTGACTCCTACTATCCCCCAAAGTACTTATGTGTATATATACCAAATATATATTTTTGATAAAACTTAGTCCCGACACTAGTAAAATAGAGAGAGAGAAATATAGAAACTCAGAGCCCAGTAAGGAAACCTAATGAGTTATCCTTTTCCCAAAGAGATAAATATTTAACAACGGTTTTAATCAATCTGATAGTTTATAGTTGATTTCATATTTTTAAAAAGTTGCTGAATCTTTAATAAGTCTTTCAAGAAGTAGCAGCATGACAAATTTTTAAATTGTTAAGTTTACCAAAAAGCATTTTACTTTTTTTTATAATTCTATAACTTTCTATAAACTATTTCCTATAGCTTCCTGGCTTTTTCCTTTTCTTCTCTTCTTCTTTTCTTTTAAGAAGTTAACATACTAAAACTCCTTGTTGAGAAAAAAAGTTTCATTCTTCTGGCCTTCAATAATTCTGACACCTAAATCCTTTTTTTTTATTTTGAAACTCTATCTGCTCTTTCTTCTTTCACTTAATTTTTATATGAGTGGACGAAACACTAAAACTAAAGATATCATAATTTCCAAAATTAAAATGTCAATCTATTTATAGAATAAGTATAATGAAATTTGAATACATTCATTACAATCATGAAACATGAATAACTTTACATAGTGTATTTCCCAAGAATAAGTAAGTATAAAATTTTCAAAACTTTTATAATGTACTTTCTTTCAAAAAGAAGAATGTACAAAGCTTGTAGAGTTAGTCTTGTGTCTAAAATTAACCTGTGAATGAAAGAGCCAAATATAAGATCATGGTCTATATCCATGGTAGTTTTCTCAAGAAGCCAACCCCTAACAAAAGCAAAGACCAAGACATTTGCATCTTTTGGGCCTGTTCCCGGCTCTAACCAAGGAAAGCCGGAAATGGAAGAAAGAAGCAATGATGAAACAACATGGGAGCAATCTTATGAAATGAATATCAAAGCCTGACTTACTCCCCAAAGCACTCTTTGACAATTCAAAGGCATAAAACCTGCCTTTGATTTAATCTTCCTATCTGTGCAGCTGGTAAAACCCTACCAAATGAAAAAGGAATCATAAATTATATTTCCTGAAGCAAAAATAAAATCAAAGGAAGTAATGTAGTTATATGATATCATTTTAACAGTTTAAATCAATCTTGGGTTATCCTAATTAATTAAATCAAAAAGAATCAAGGTTTGTTTTTTTTTAACCTAGCGTAAAATTACATACTATTAACAGATAAACTGACACATTCATTTTTTAAAGAATGGAAAATTTTACTATTTTTTCCACGTTTGAAAGTATTGCTTTTATTATTATAGTGTGGACTTAATTTTACTAAGAAATGAAGAGGACAAAGTGTAGTATTAAGCAAAATCTTCTTGGTAAACTAGTAAATATCTCATCCAACAATACTTAGAGCCTGTTAAAGAAGAGTCAGAATTTTAGTAAGCTAAAAATTGTCACATAGAAACAGGTGGTCCTCTCCAGAGAGCTTCAGGCACTGGACACTTAATGTGAACTAGCAATGAGCGCCAGATCACAGTGGGAAGGCTCACAGACGTGACACATTCAGTGCCAAAGCAAGGGCTCTAATTAGCAAAGGGTTCCGGTCTGACGGTAAAGGGCTTAACCTTCCTTGGGAAATAATGAGCCAGACAATGTTTAAAGCCTTCATGTAAGTTTTAGGGAAGAAAAGGGGGTACTGAGAACTGCCTTACATGTGCTAAACTGACAGACACAGGTGACCGAACGATGAACTCTACACTTGGCAAAGAACAAGAAAATACTTGGTATGTGCTAGCATCCCCTAGAACTGCATTCCTTTTTTGTCCCTGAATTAAGATGAAACAATTTGATAGGCCACATTATTTGGTTGAGTTACTTTACAGAAAATAGAAGACTCGGTGGATGAGATATATTTTCTGAAAACTTGACCTAGATACCAACTTTTACAATAAGTCAACATTTGGGAACTTTTCTGAAGAGCAGAGACAAATTTCAGTTTAAAAAGTTCATTTGCAAACAAACATTCAGTGCTTAGAATTATCTTATATGATGTCCACACCAAGGACCCAAACACTAAATAAATGAAAATATATCCTTCTTGTCTTCTAATCTAAAAAATTATTATTGCCCCTGAAAGTTGCTTGCACATGATTTTTTTACTTATAACTACATAAACTCTAAATAAGAAGTATATTCTGATTTTTATGTACTATAATTGAATCTGTGGAAAAATACTCATTTTTGATTGTTCGCCAAAACAATGTGTATGTATGCTTTAATAAATTAAGTAGATAACTATTAAAGTAATCAAGTTTTCCTACTTCATACATTCAACATGCTACACCTAAGAGCTAAGCCTTCTGGGACATTTAAAAATTAACATTTATATACTGTATATAAAAATAAGAATGTTTTATACATTCTAGTAATGCTGAGATGTCCTCCTATATCTGTTTAGAAGGCATAAAAACTCGACTCGGTATTAAAAATGCTAATTGTGTTTGCTAAAAAAATGCATCTTAAGAATTATAAACCCCAAGTAAAGTTAATAAATCATCAATAAAATTCTTAAAGTCTACAAACTGGGGTTATAAATTTTAAATGAAGAGCACTGCAAAACAAACAATTCTCAATTGCTATTATAATTGCCTGTAATTTTTTTGACAGAAACATATTGGAGATAGTCACATATGAAAAACATATTTGTCAAGGTATAAACAGTTGGTTTGTATTGCTAAAATTAGTATTCTGTGCCTCCTCATAACAGTCTTACTAGCAGAAGTGAGTAGACTGTGATAGAAAATGTGATATTGCAAGCATAATAATTCCTCTTTAATAACTTAAAGTACCTTTGAAATGCATGTATGGTTTAAATTTTCACTAGCTTGAAAGAAAACCTTTAAACAAAATGAGTTCTAGTTTATTGACATAATTCTAAAAGGGCAAATTTTAAACAAAGCCAATAATAAATTGACATTCTTCAAATATGTTTCATGATAAGAATATTATGAAAGGTACAATACCTATTTTCCTAACAATAAATTTAAAACATTTTATTATATTTTTTTTACCAATTTCTATTTTTAGACCAAAAAGACTAGACAAAGACAAAGGAAAATATGTCCAGATGATAAGAGTTCACAAGTCTAGAACATATTCTAAGGAAAGATGGAGAAAGGTATCATGAAAATAAAAGAGATGATGACTGGTCTACTAACTCAGATTTTTTTTGAGTTGCAAGTAACAAACTCAATGAACAAAGGCTTAAACCAAAAAAAAAAAAATTAAGGGGAAGATTCATTGGCCCATGTAACTGAACAGTCAAGAAGTAGATTTATATTCACATAAAGGTTGATCTCAGAGTCAAACATAACCTTTTCTTAGCTTTGTTTCCTCTGGTTTATTTAACTTTTAGATTATTCATGGCAGCCTCAGAGAAACTTCAAGGATCTCCCTTGAAACTCCATTACCTATAAACCTCAATACTCATATCATTAAGCTCAGAGGATAAAAGAAAGTTTATGTCCCGCCAAAATCCTATTGAGGTTTGTTCTGATTGGACCAGCTTAGATCACATGCCCTTTTTTCGGGTGATACATTCTAAATGTCTTGAGCTAACTGAGTCTCATTTCTGAAGCTGGAGACCAGGGAGGTCAACCCAACAGGGAATGTTGCCAGGAAAAAAGGGAGCATGAATACTGGCCAGCAAACCACCACTATAACAGGGTATGACAAACCCCCATATGTTGAACATCACTGTTTCAGTATCAGATCATATGACAGCTTCTACTTTTCGAATCAACTCTTTAAAGTAATTTATTTACCTTGATTATATTAGTTTTCTATTGCTGCATAACAAATTAAAACAAACACAGAGGTTTAAAACAACACCCATTCATTATCTTACAGTTCTGTAGATCAAAAGTCTGCATAAGCCTTCACTGGATCCTCTACTCGGGGCCTCGCAAAGTATAAAATCAAGATTTTGTCTGGGCTTCATTCTTATCCAGAGCTCAGGCCTACTTCCAAGCCCTTCTGGTTGCAGAAGAATTCAGTTTCTTGTGGTTGCAGAACTGAGGTCCTGGTTTACTTGCTGGCTGTCAACTGGACACCACTTGCAACAAACAGAGGCCACTCTCAGGTCCTTGCGCCTGCCCCACTCCATCTCAAAACCACCAATGAAGAACTTCTCTGCAGTTGAGTCCCTCTCACATTTCTAATCTGATTTGTTTGTGAGGTCTAAACTTATATTTAAAGAACTCATACGATTATGTCAGGTTAACCCAGATCTCCTTATTTAAGGTTAACTGTTTGGGATCTTAATTACATCTATAAAATCTCTTCACAGCAGTATCTACATTAGTGTTTGATTGAATAACTGGGTGAAGGTATATGTACACCTGGGTCAGAAATCTTGGGGACCATCTTAGAGTGCTGCCTACCACACTAATACATTTTATTTTTGCTTTTAAGGAAGATGAAGTAATACTGGGCTGAAAGGGGATGGAGAAGTGTTTATTGTTGTTGTTTTTAACAAATCCATCTGTTTTGTGACAATACCACAAAAAAAGAAGGCTGTGGCACAAGGGGAATTGTCTAGAAATTAAAATAGCATGAAAAACACAAATAGAAAAGTAGAACAAAGAGAACAAGCTGGGGTTTTTGGTTCTTATTTGGATTTTTGGTTTTGTTTGTTCTGTCTTCTAGCAAGTCAAGTGACAAATCTGGATTCTAATTAAAATGTTTTTTTAAGAGGAAAAGAAAGTTTAACTTTCAGAAAAAGAGAACTCAACTGTAACTAAATTTAGAACATAGGTCAAGCTCTTTCTATGCTTTCTTAGAAAATAAAGGAAAGCCAAAGAAATCTTCCCTAAAAATCCAAATCAAATATTAGTTTATGGAAGTTCTAACTATCTTGGGTATTTTCTAGTTAAAAGCATGTCTTGTTAAATGGCTTAGCAATACAATATAGTTTTAAAAATAGAAAATGAACAAAATGAACCATTTCTAGTCTCTTTAAGAGTCTGCTCTTAAATTTCTCTCCGGATTAGTGCTGTAAAAGTGAAGTGCTGCCCTCTAGAGGAACAACGGCTTTCTAGAGCAGGCAACTATTTCACAATGATGAAATGTCACTATAAACATACTGTCCTACTAATTTCAGGCTTATATTCTTTAGAACATAGAAAAAAAATAGAAAATAGCTTCAGTATAGGAAGTACTAAAAAATTTTTTTAATAAATTTAGGAGTTTTCAAGATTTTGGTAACACTTTAATTTTTTTGGTATATTAACTTACAATCCTTCAAATAATATATTTGTACTGCACTTGTGCAATAAAATTCTGTCTCAGGAAATATAGTTTTTAGTTTTTTTCTTAAAATATGTAGATTTAAATCTATCAAACTTTCCCCCCAGTCATTACAGCAATAGAACATATATACAATACATATGATCTTAAATTATAAAGAAAAGTAGATAACAAAATTGTCCCACATAATCTTGCTACCACATTCAAACTCCGTATTTAGAGTCTAAAAACAAGCAAAAATAGAGAATTTAAAACTTCAATGTCTACATGTGACAATCTGTGTCAAGACTTTCCCCAGAACCTATAATGCATATGGGGTCTCCGACTCTCTCATGTATACAGCGTTCGCATACACACACACATGCATTAAATTTGGTCATTTTCTCTTGCTAATATGTCTCATGTCTATTTGATTAGTAGACCAGCCAGAAGAACCTGGCTGATATTCCTCCACAGTTGGCACTGAGAGCAAGATAAACTCACTGGCTGGAACCCTGCACTTTCCCCATGAGGCTGCTGCAGAAAAGGAGATCCTGAGGCAGCTGATACAGGCTGGCAAAAGGTAAGGATTCTTACCATTTCAGCATACTCCCAGACCTCTATCTGCAGGATCCGGTAGAAGCAAAAGTGATGAGAATATTTTCCTCTCTTCTAAATTTAGATTAGAAGAAGAAAATATTTGCGAAACTAAGTTTCTTGGGCTAGTGACTCTTGGTTACTTGGTATGAGTACTCATGGGTTTTTTCTCCGTCTCTATCTGGTTTCTCTCCTTTCATTTTGTTATACATCCTGAGAGCTTGGCCTTATGACTAGTGAGAATATTTTTTCTCTGGCCTCTACCATCCAGAGGATGCACTTGCCAAGGCACATCTTGCTCTCTATCCAACCATGACAAGGTCTCAAGGAGATTTCTGTGTCTATCCTGTTCCTCCCAAAGACGGTCTATTATCTCCAGCAGTTGGATGATGTATATGCATCTGGCAGGCAGCTGCATGTGCTATGGATCCAAGCTTAAGGATTCTTAAGACTTATTCTATTCAAGGGGGGTAAAGCACGTGATCCTCTGTGTTTTAAAACAGCTATTTAAAGACAAGGCTCTCCATCTTTCTTAGGCTAACTATGGGAATAACTTTCGCTCTCATTTGGGGATTCCTCTTGCATCCACAGTTTTGGTTTGAGTTGCTAAGATTCTACCATCAAGGTCAGAGGATGGATCCTTTTAATTACAAAAACTTCTAAATTAAAAAGAAAGACATTTGTTTTTCTTAGCTCTCATATTGTTATAATAGCTAGTCATTAAGATTATGCAAGAACAGAAATTAGAACAAAAATCAAAGTCCACTCTGACCCCTTCTTATTTGCCTTCAGACATGTACAGATATTGTAAAAAATAAGGACACTGGAAGTACAATTGTCCTGCACTTAAGAAGAAAAATGACAGGAACAGTATGGTGAAATCTTACTAAAAGATGACCTAAAAATTTTATGTCCTAAGAACTTCGCTTGGTAACTGTCAGATTGGAAGCTCAAAATATAGTCAGACAGAAATATGGGCTAAACTCTATTTATGGCTAGAGTCCTACCAAACTACTGCCATTGCTCAAGAAAATTATCATCTAAAATTACAATGGCTATTATGAGGAATGTGCCAATTAGGAAAAAAAATGTTATAAGTATGTATTTCTAGGAATAACATGTGTTCATGAATGTATCAATCTAAATATTGGTATAATAGTTCACAACTGCTTACTTCTTAGTTTTCACTAATTAAGGTTTTTAAAGGTTAAGAATTCTAATATATATCTCACTACAAAAATTAATATTAGGGAAAACAACTATGTATACAAAAAATAGGATATGTTTTGGCTTTTTTTAAAAATATAGTATGAGGTATGTAGATACATTTTTGAGAGAAAGGAAATTAATTTTGTCCCAAAGTAAGGCTGGTTATTTCAAAATGGGAAAGAGAAAAAAAATAGGACAAATATCTGAATGTAAAAAGGGAAGTTGTAGGTTTGTGGAAAAGGAATCTCAAGAAAGGAAATTTTAATCGAGTAAGTGAATTTAAATATCAAAAGTAAGAGTTTGGTTTTCTCTCTCTGTTAAAGGGACTATTGGTCTGCTACTGATATTGTGAAAAAGTTTTCTGCCTAGAAAGCAAAGATTTTGTGTTTTATCAAAATAATTTTCTGTGTTTTATGTTGTCTTAACCAGGTCCTTGATTACTTAAGAAAACTGAATCTCCTCAATAGTGAAAATTACGTTTTGCTAACAATTATGTAAACTTCTGTATTTGTGTTTGAAATCTTCTACTGTCACTTTTGTTAAATGGATAATTAAGTATTGCTTCATAATGACTTATGATCCTATTTAGTCAAATGTCCAAACCTCTGGATATATTTTGACAAACTTCCAATTTATAAAATATCATCTTGATGTAAGAATAACTTTGGGGTGTTCCAGAAGGGCCTCTGGTATACCTTAAGAGATTAGTTTTCTGTCCTTACAAAAGAGAAATATTAAACTAATTAGGCTTATTTTGGTGTGTTGAAATTACATGGAAACCACTGTCAAATAAAAAGTAACACTGAGCCTTCTCTATGTTGTATGTGTATATATTGTAAATGTTCCAGAAACACATGTGAAATTGCTGGAAATCTGAGATTTCCTGACATAAGATATCTGTCATCAAAATTGAGGGACATACTAAAATGACTGAACCTGAGTATCAGACTGTGGTGCATGTGGATTAAGTCCATTCTGTTTTTGCAAAAATGATCCCTCATTGCCAGACCTTTGCCATCCTGATGCTCTTGTAAACATAACAACAGTCTGTTCCTGATTTAGAGAAAATAAGATGGGAAAACAATGACTGTAAATGAAATGAATAATCAGGGCTATGGGAAACTCAAGTCAGCTGCTTGGTTCTTTCCAGCTCTCTGGCATCTTTTTTTCAATGTTTGCATTCCTTCATCCACCATAGTCTATTAAAGCTGGACTTCATTCAACTGCCACTTCATATGGGTTATCAGTATGGTCTTGTTTTTGTATGTATTTTTTATTTTTTTATTTTTTTTGAATGAACTGAAGATTTTCCCTGCCACAAGGTTGATGCCCTCACTGGCAAAGAAATTATCAGGAAATGTTTCCCACTTAGGGTATACCTTCCAAAATCTCTAGTGATTGAGCCACCCATTTCACTGAGCAAACCATATGAGCCTTGATAGATAGCCTTGCAAACTTCTTGGGAGTTATCACTGACCCCTATCACCCTCAATTATTAGGCAAGGTCAAGAGAACTAACAGGAAAACTAGATTTCAGCAGAACAAGTTTAATTACACAGTACTGAATGAACTGTTGAGAAAGGTTACAATTTTTGACTTTTTATTTGAAATGTTGCTGGTTTTTTTAATGTTTTGTTTTCCAAATATAAGGAATTTTTTTATTTCTCTTAAACTACCTGTGACTTAGAGCAAGCTGGTAAATTACACCTCTGTAAGCAATATTGAAAATTTTTTTCTAATTGATCCCTCCAGACTCTGGAAACTCTCAATGAGTATTTTTTATTTTCATGGCAATATGTTTGCATAAGTTCAATAAGAATCTGTTCTTTTAATAACGGCACATTTGGAAACTAGTTACATTACAAGGCTTTGACTGGAATGTCATATTTGAGAGAGACATGCGTAGGCTCAGATATGACCAGAAATCTGTAAGGAGTTAAGATTGACTTTGGAAGCTGATAAAAGTCCCTTGGAAAAATAGCCTGGTACCTTGCTTACAGGGTTCACAATAGTACTTCCAGGTAAGAAATAAAGGCTGCTTACTGGGAAATGCAAAGAAAGAACTTCCGATACCTTGGGGACCTCAAGAGAGGAATTAACCCCAAATCTACAGGTACCACAGGCCAAGTCTGAGAGCAGTATGTGGCTTGGATTTTTTTGGCCTTGAGGTCTTTTTAAGTTTAATCCGAAGATTCCTCATGAAAAGTTCCAACAAAGCAAATTGAAAAGAGCCTATGTGATTAATTACTATTCTTTCTGAGCTTATAACATTATCAGCCAAGCTTATTAGAACTAGATTTATTTTGGGGTGTTTTTGTTTTTGTTTTTTTAGGCGAGGCAACCCTTAGTTGACCTCACAGATTCCATGGACCTTGTCAGTTTACAATCCCTTATTTTTTTATTTTTTTTACGCCTATAGCACCTGGTCTCCCTAGCTGGTCTCCATCCAAGTACTAACCAAACCAGACCCTGCTTAGCTTCCGAGAACTAGACTTATTTTGTAAATAAATTAGTCTTAATCTGGCAATCTGATAAAAATGAAGATCGTTTTAGAGAAAAAAAATGTTTCAATAGAAACTATAGTACACCTTTGTGGATATCAGAGTCAGTTGTTCATTGCCCTTTGAATTTTTTTTTAATTTTCTACCTATAAATTGAACTAAATCCTCAGTTTTTCTGTTTTATTATTATTATTTATTTTTAAAATATTTAGCTGCCACCCTCCAAACTAACATTTTCATTTTCTGATCCATTGATTTGGCATCACTGAGAAGTAAAACTGCCCTTTTCCCAAGGCCATGCAAGCTTAAATGGGACAATCTGAAACAGACTTCAGAGAAATCACCACGAAAGTTCATATATGGACAATCTTCATGCCTGTTGCAGAAAGATCACTAGAGGGATTCAAACTGGAGACCAGGAGAATCTACCAGACTATAACTCCCTGCCTACACTCCATATGAAGATGATTTCAGACTGACGCCTAGAAATCTTAACTGCCTGCCTTCAGAACTCAGAAACCAGGATTATAGTAACCTTTTTCTTGTTTCTATAGAGATGCCTCCTATTAAATACCTGATTGCTTGCATCATAGGCTTAACTTTGGGAGCCCACCTGCATCACCACCTTCTAAAATGAGACACAACTGTTTAAATGAACTGAACTTTTCTGAAACTGATTTAATGAAATATAGAACAATCTATCAACCCAATTTCTGGAATGTGATACATCCAGGGAAGTTTCAGAGGAATGAACTATGGGAGTCCAGAACGAGTCACCCCAGATGTGCCTCTGATGTACGCAGATTTTTTTGCCCTAGCCACAGGCTCAAGAGAAACTTCTGCCCCCACCACCTTAACTACTTAGAATTTGAATTAGAGGCTTTGCCAATAACAGATGATCAGAGATAACTTCTTTTGACATATCAGTAGGGCAGGGAAAACTTTTTTTACTGAAGGTCTTCTGCTATTATCATCCTGCAATGACCTTTTGAAGCCCCCAAGGCACCTTACCTCATCTCTAGCTCAGGATGTTTTATATACATACCCATGCTCCCTTATCTCTGAACCTCTCATGCATGTAAGGTCTCTGACTCTGTCATGTATGTGCGGTTCCATACATATGTATATATTAAATTTGGTTATTTGGTCTTGCTTAAAAAAAAACAAAAACAAAAACAAAAAAGAACCATTTCCAGTAGAGTTTCAGCATGCTTACATTGTCCCAGAAGTTAAAATCTGAAAGCAAATCAAGTCATTTAAACACCTGGGTCTCTGTTTTTAATATAATTAATCAATTTTTTTTCAAATTATTCTCCCCAGAACCACAAGAAAGACTTATGGGCATTAGCTCAATCATGCTTCCACCAAAGCAGCTTTTCTCTTGTCTTTCTGTTAGGATTCCATATAAACTTATTAAGTGGTTCCAGAAGTTAGGGAGGAAGGGAGAGAGAAAGGAAGGAACGAGAGAAAGGAAGTGGAAAAGAAAAAGCAGTTTGAGAAAGATGGATTAGAAGGTCTCTAAATTCCTTTCTTGGATTATATAACTCTATTTCCTTTGTTTTTTTGTTTTCTTTCTTTCTAGGAGTGGCAACAGCAAGGGTATGGTTGCCTCAGGCTAGTTCCTAAAATGAGAGCTTATACCAAGTACAAACCCAAGCCTGAAGCAAAGGGATGAAAACATGTTAGGGCATTATATGTTCTTAGCATAGTTTCAACACTGTACAGTACTCTTGCAAAAAAAATGCAAAAGAGAAGAGCATTTCACAATGGGGGTCTAAGCACATTATATGATGTAAATTTCTTCGCATGAGATGCATACCTGCCAGCCATCTCACACTGCCTTTCAGAATTAGGCATGTCCCTCTTCCTTTCTGTCTCACTCCAAAGTGCTGCAGTATATTTACGTAACTACAATTATGTCATAAAATAACAGGATGAGACATTTCAATAAATTATTAAGAGAAAATGCCAACAGAAATTTCTAGTTTGCCTTTTGTTTTTCCACAAACAAAGAATTAAGCTAATGTTTGGATAGGATCTGGAAGCCATAGTCTTTTTGCATCTTGAGATTTAACCATATCGTAAAATTATCAAGTCACTTGTGTTAAATGAAAAAAATCATTTGACCAAGGCATAAAAAATTTTAGGACACAATCTACTTGTACTCATTTAGTCATGAAATCCAATTACCACACAACCCTAGCTTGTTTTCAACCCTCTCCACAAGCAGCAGCACCACCACAGAAAAAAATGGAACTCTTCTTGAAAAAATTTCAGAACATCTCATTGACTTTTTCCTGACACTCGCAGAGGTTGCTTACTACCGTGAACTTTTGATCAGCAAGCATTTTAGAAGCCCTTTTATTCCTCTGCCCACCAAGTTGAGCCAAATTCCATCACTGGTCCATCTCCAGCCTCTCCTACCCTCACCTCCAAATCCAGCTGGTACCCTAAATCCTTTCTTCCTCCAACTCAGTTACCTTACCTTAGTCTACTGCCAAGTAATTTTTCATACATTAGGGTTTAAAAACTCTCACTTAAGAAAAGTCTGATATAACTAAGCAAAAATACATTTAGAATAGACATAGAATTAGAGAATAAGATCTTACCCCCAGAAACTTCTACCAGAAAAAAAAAAAATTTCAGAGCAGAGATGTTTAAAATTAGTTGATAATTAGTGTCACAACCCACCTCTCAATCCAAGTCCTATCTATGATTTTCTTTTATACAAGCCTGGAAGATGTAACAATGTAAATATCTTTATATAATTATATATGTATATATCTTTATATAATTATAAATATCTTTAATAAGTCATTTTCATATTGTAATCATGCCTTTTAAAGATCCTCCTAAATGTGATCAAATCCTGTGTGTCTAACTGCATGCAGGTGACACAATGTGCAGAATGGATAGATATTCCAAAAATAGTCAAAGCATACTGGAAAGAAATGAAGCCTAGTACTATATTCTGTTGAGAACCAAAAATCTCCAAATTAAATATTATTCTTGCACCATTATGATAATAATAGAATCTATTATGTATTTACTACATATCATTTAGTATAAAAGCGCATTTTTTTTTAAGTTAACCAATCTTAAGAGTATGATCATTACTGGCATTTTACAGATGACAAAAAGAGGCACAGACAGGTTAAATGATCTCCCTAAAATTCACCAGGTAATGAGTGGCAGAGCCGAGATTTAAACCCAGGAAGTCTGTCTGCAAGCCTCAACTACCCTCAAATGCCTCCAAAAGAGTCTCATGAGGAAATGTGGTGTGCCTAGACTTTCGGGATATGGCACAGATGTCCCCCTCCTATTTTTTCAGTTTTAATGGAAGACTAAAAGAACCTATCTATGCCCAGATGTCTATCATTCCTTTCAATCTGTATCCTCCCAAAAGATGTAAAAAACATTCAAAAAAGGAAGAACAACTCTGAGACAAGCGCCACTTGATTAAAGCTCAGGTAATACATTATTTTTACGTAATGGTTAAAATCGTGATTTACCCAATTACCTTCAAATTTGTAATAATATCTAGAATAGTGATATGTCAGAAGGAAAAAGATCCAAAGACATTGACAGCCAATTAAAGTGTTTCTCAATATTATTTTAAAAAGTTATCAGCATAGACAAGAACAAGTTTTGACTGAGGAATTAAAGGAATTCATGAACAAATAGTTCAAGGAACTGAAGGAATGAGTCAAAATTATATTTTAAACCAAAATATTTTATATAATTATAAAATAGATAAAATTAGAATTATCCAGTTAAATTTCAAGAAAAATGTAATGGTCATATACAAGAATGTTATGTTTTTGTGTGTAGTATTCCTCATTACTTTTCTATTTCTACACTTAACTTTTTAGTTATACTAAGCAAAGTAAATGACTGTGGTATTCATTTATTTACTGTGTGGTTAATGTAATGAATAAAATATGCTCCATGTGCATAAAACCAGATTCAAATATTTAATCAGCAGTTGCCAAAACTACCTAAAGTTATTTTCCTCAAAAACTGCAAGTTGGGTAGGACTGTTTTTTAAAAATGGAAATTCTGTGTTCATTTAGTTTTCATTACTAATGTAATTTTAAATTGCAAGGCTCTACAGCATCTGGCAACTGGAGCCAAGTTTCACAACTCACATTTATCAGTATACAAATATTGACATTAGGGTGTCTATCTAATTTGACTTGTAAAATTGTGCTATTCCTGACTTCCAAGGTAGTATGATAAGCTTGTAAAAGCTTTCCTGACACTTTTGCCCTTATCATGTTAAAAAAAAAAAAAATCAAATGAGAGCAACATTTTACTGCTTGATCAACAGTATAACAGATTACCTGATAAAGATTATGGATATTTTTCTCAGAAATGCTCTAAATACAAAATAGACCATTCATATTATCCATAACAGAATCTATCTTTTACTACAAATCAACATATACAAGGTTTGCTCTGTAAATGTGATTCCAATGTTGTTTTCTAGTCTAAACATATCTTTTTAAAGTTGTGTGATATTAGTTTTCCTATAACATTATCAATTTTTTATAATATGTAAATTTATCATTGACATTTTTAGTACAAATTCTATGTAACACTACAAAGTACTAAAAATGAATGGACTGTAGAAAGTATATATCATAAAATAGAAAATTAGTATAAAGTGAATACCCTCTGTTACAAAATACACCTCAATAATAAAAGTATTTGCCAGGAAAGCTCTCTAATTTCACCACTTACTTATTCCTTATTTCTCCTTTCTTCACAGAATGTACATAGGTAACAAATCAAAGACAATATTTATATTCCACGAATACTATCTTTACTCATTCTCAAAAGTGTATGCAGTATAGAGACTATCATTCTATTTTGTAAGTAGCTGATCACAAGAATCTAAAGAATGTAGCAAAATCTTCAAATTAGTCCCTGTATATTCCTCAATGATATCACATGCCAGAACCAACTCTGCACTGCACATAGTTCCGTCAAGTAGAACTGTTTTCTTAAAATAACCTTGTCCTATACTTTTATGAAAGAAAATAACCAAATATTACTCAAGATAAAATATATTAATAGAATAAGAACTTGATGAATTTCAGTGATGACTGGCGATATTTAATGCTTTAAATACCATGACTACATCTAGTACTTTATGATATGTCACACTTTTATCATTTGCTCTGCATGACCAGCCTATAAACTGGGAGGTCAAAGTTAACCATAGTTTATAAATAGGGAAACTAAAAATCAAAATATTTAAGCAACTTGCTTAAGGTCAAATGGCTAGTAATAGAAGGGAGACAGAAGCCAAACCTGTTAATGATGTTTTCAGAACAAATTTCTACCACTGGTGAATCCATTTTCTTAGATTTAATTTCACAAGTTTTTAATTACTAAACAAGCTTTCAATAAAGCAGCTATTATGTGATAAACCATGCCTGTTTCTTTTTCAAAAGAAAGCCCCATCTAATAAATTCTCCTAATTTTTAAAAAATTTCACTTGTATTACTTCTATCTGTAAACAAAAACACATATCTACATATTTTTAAATTTTATTCTGTATTGAGGAAAGCTGTAAAGGAATGCTCTGGTCTTCTCCGGCTGTCACCAACCCCTATTTTACTCCTAACAGTGAAGGCTGATGCTACATATTAGATTATAACAAATAGTGTGTTACATAGAAAGGAACTGAGGCTATTAATCTGAACCTGAACTAGGAAACTGTGCTCACAGTAACACCAAATCAGTAACAACAAAAAATTTATTTAGAATTTTCCTCTATAGCTTGAAACCTAAAGCTAGAGACACCTATTCTTTCAACCCCCAAAAATATACTCAATTAAATAAAAGTTGATAGGTACCAGCCAATCTCCTAAAGTAAAGGCATTTCATCCTCTGGATGTTTGAATAGGAAAAAAAAAGAAATATATGTATTTTTTTATATAAAATAGAATATACTCCATCATAAGGCTATTAATCTTTTTGTTAAGGAAATTGAGGAAAAGAAACCTAAGAAAAAGAGTCTGAGAGAAGAAGAGAAAAGAAGGAGAGGAGAAGAATAATCTATTATTTGCCCTACTTCATCGCCTCACTCCTTCCTCAACTCTTTATGAACTGATTCTGCTCACAAGAATATAGAATACTCTCTGCATTAAATAAACAACCTCATTCAATAACCTGTTTTCAGTCCTTATCCCACTTGAACTATCAGCAGTACGTGACTTGTTTACTTTCTCTATTTCTCAAAACTATCCCTTGTTTTCCAAGACAATTCTTTTTCCATAGCTTTATTCTGTTATGTTTCCTTTCTTCCTATTCACCTTATATGCTCGTGTCACCCCGAAGAGATAAAGCTATTTATAAGAAACTTAACTGAGCCCCAGTACAAAGCTTAAGAGTATTTTTAGGAATATAGAAACATACAACACAAACTAAAATCACAATGTCTGTCTTCTAATCAAATATTTCTAGTAAGCCAGGCGAAGAAGCAGAAAAGCACAAGCCAAACAGAGGAGAGAAATCTATCATCAGAATCAACCCAGAAATAACACAGACAATATATCTTAGAGACAAGCACATTAACATTAGTATATTTTATATATATACACATATATGTATATATATATATACATATATATATACATATATGTGTATATATATATATATATTTGAAGTGTTTGTAAGTTATTTTATTTGAAAATAAACTAAACATCCAGAGGATATATATATATATATATAAACTAAAGGGAAAACTGAACATGTTTAGATGTAAAAGACATACTGAAACCCAAATCAAACTTCTAGATGTGAAAACTACAAATGTCTGATGAAAAATTCACTGGGTAAGACTAATTACAGATTAGATACTGCAGAAGGAAGGATTAATGAACCTGAAGACACAACCATAGACTCTAACCAAAATGAAACACAAAGAGAAAAAAAATGCTGAAAAAAAAATGAGTAGAGTATAAGCAAGCTGAAAGGCAACTTCGAGTAATCTAATATATATGTACTTAGGGTTCCTAAAGGGGAAGAGAGAGAGGGGAGGATAAACAAAATTTTTTGAAAATAAAGGCTGAAATTTTTCCAAATTTCAAGAAAACGATAAACTCACAGATCCAAGAAGCTCAACAAATCCTAAGCAGAAGAAACATGAAAAAACTACACCCAAGCATATCATAATCAATTTTCTTAAAACTAATGATAAAAATCTTTAAACAGCCAGAGTATAAATTTAAAAATAATATCTTTCCTGTGGTCATGTTTCCTTTGAAAATAATCTGAATTACTCTTTCTATAGTCCCTGCAATTAGGACCAGTATTTTATTTTTAAACTAAAAGTTCATTTACATATATCATTCGGAAGCAGGACCAGGAGTATGGTGAGGTAAGAGAAGCTCCTATGGCATAAAATTTAAGGAGGCACTTGCCTGACCCTGAGAGGGAATGCCTCCTCAAACTTTCACCCAAGAAGCCTCTCTCGCCTCTCCCTAGTTCTGGCCTTGTTGTGCAGCTACCATCAGAGGACCCCTCTAATGAGTCTTACTGTCAAATATTAGAGCCTCATAAGGAACTAGCTGTTTCTGGAGATTCACTTGTATCCTAGAATCTGTTTTCCAGGAAACATTTAAAGTTTATCTCATTTATCAACAAACAAATCTAAATGCTGCACTTTTTAAGTGTCAAGCACTATTGAATTCTCTGAGGATACAACATAAGATCTTTACTTTAAAAAGTTCATGTCTAGCAAGGGAAGTTATCAAGTGAACACTTACCATAAAAAAATGGTAAGTATTAAAGGAAGATATGGACTAGGTGCTATGGGAGCACTGGAGAGGGCCTAACACTGAATATTGGGCAGAGGGTAATGGGGAAGAGCTTTCCAGGAAGAGCCTTCCAGGATGACTACAGATCAAACATTTAAAAAAGTGACAGTACCTGTATCCTAATAAGTGTTGACACTACATGTCAGTGTGCAGAAAAAGATGGTGTGGTGGGAACTATGGCAAATGGGAGCATGGTCCAGAAGGCTCCACTACTCAGCTCAGTTAACTGTTTCTATTTGGGAAGCAGGTTCACTATAGTCAGATATTCCAATTTCCCAGAGGTTAGAAATCTGAATTTTTGTGTGAAAATTCACAACTGTTAATACTTACCATTAATTGACACTTTTAACAGCATGCAGGCCAAACAAAATATGTCTGTAGGCCAGATTCTGTACACCAACTGGCTATTTAAAATCTCTACCCACATAGTTTTCTCTAACCACTGCACTAGAAATTTAGAAATTCAGGATCCAAGAATTTAGACTACTACGACTTCTCAAAACAATTGAATGTTTGATTATATTCTTTCTTAACCCTTGACTTTCCCAGGTTGGAGAATCTTGATGCGCATGCAAAGAAACCCTTTATGGTCCTTTATATGGGTTTCCCTTATTATTCCATGTGGCTCAAGAAGCATTAAACTAGAAGTGCCTCCAATCTTAAACTATACTAAAAGAGCAAAGTTATAAACACTCTATTAGGACCTCCAATTAGAATTGTGTACTTGGATGATGTCAAAGTCAAAATGCTTGAAATACTCCAGTTTTAAGATCTATATTCTATTAATAAGAATTTAAAATTCCTTTTAAAACAATACTCTCTAAAGCAAATAAAATTTTGAAAGGATTATGATTATGCAAACACAAGAAAAAAAAGTGTTATTCAAGAGATGATAATAAATGCCATACTAATTTCTTTCTACTACTTCTCTCATTCATAAGAAAAATAAACAAATGAGATATTTATTAAAGAAATAAATATTAATATCCTAAAACTAAGGATATTGTTTAGTACACTGAAACTTGGTATACTACATTGGAATGCAAACTCAAAAATTATTTATTAAATCCTGCATTTTTATGATTAACTTCCCCTATAACTCAGAATCCATCTACTTCTAGTACTTTGTCACAATGCAGTAAGAATGAAAATATTGACCTTGAAAAGGTTTGATGAAGGTAAATTAAATAAGATAAAAACTAAACATATTCAAAATTGAATTATTAATGTTATCACAAATAGCTTGAACTATTTGCGAATAACCTAAAAATGATAGGCATGCCCATTCTTTGTTCAATCTTGTTTCAGATTTCCAGATATTTTTAGAAACAGATGTAACATAACCAACTTCGTTCTCATCAGAATAAAAGAAAGCATAAAAACAAACTACTTTTCTTTATAGAGTAGATGAAGACTCAAGAAAGTGAGAAGAATTTTCTAGGTCATCAGACCACATAATCCTGATGATCTCTTTCGATGATAAAACAAAAATTTAAGCATGTGTTCTGGAAAAACAGAATGAAATCTAATGTTATCAGAATATTTTCTACTTTCAGTGTATGTGGTGGGGTGAGGAGTTCTGAATCTTTGATGACATACCTATCTTTCCCAGGGGACTACAAGTTCTCTAAGGGCAGGAGCCATTTGTTTTATTCATTGTGGAATATCCAGCACTCAGCACATGGTAGTACACAAAAAGATTTTAATTAATGAGTGAAATAAGTAAGTATATTGTGTGTTGTCTAATAATTATACTGTAAACTTTGCTATTTTATTCAATATGGTCATGAAATGGGATTTCTGATGAAAAAATACTGTTAATAGGGAAGTTCCCTTTCAATTAGTGACAGCTTTTAAAAAAAAAAAAAAAACACAGACTCTGAATTCAAGCTCACTTGAGTTTAATTTCCAGATCTGCCATTTAGAATTACTTAACCTGAGTTTCTGTTTCCTCATCTATAAAATGGGAGTAACACTGTCTATCTCATTAAAGATGGCAAAAGGACTAACAGAAAGAACATGTGAAGTGTATGGCATAGTGTTTGGTTAAAAGTGGTTGTTATTATCAATTTAAAGAAACAATAACACAGTTTTCCAAACTTTTTTAGAAAACTAATCCATAAAAACCATACCAAAGAGAGTTTTGGTGTTCTTCTGTTCATCTGGATCATACTTCGAGATCTTTCATAGTTCTTAGTCTGAATTGATAATAACAGTAACAACAATAGTAGCAGAAATCTAACTGCTAGAATTCCAGGTAAAGATCCTTCTAATTCACTGAACTACGATGAACCAGGCATCTACATGGCAAGCAATGAAATGAATGAAAACACCTTAAAGATTTTATATTGGTTAGGGGTTGAGGGGAGGGAGAAAGGAACAATTAATAATAAACATTATAAATATGTATTTTATGGTATGCCAGCAAGTGATAAGTGCCTTTAAAAGACAGAAGACTATGGATAGATTAGGAGTACTGGATGGGTGGAGATGAGATTATAATTTCAAATTAGACGGTCAGAGTGAGTCTCATTGGGAAGAGGATAAAGGAAGACTGGAAGGAGGCAAGGAAGTTGATTACGTGGATATCATTCTAAAAACATGCATAATCAATAATTTTCTTAATTTGTGAATTATTGTCTATTCTAATTAATTCTCCATTTATTAATCCTCTTTTAATCACATCAATTTTTTCTTACTCTTTAATTGGAAAATCTCTTTCAGGTAAGAAACAATGATCAAAAACAAAATATCAAAAAGAATACCATCATTTAGTGAGCACTCAATAAACATTTTGAATAAATATCTTTTAAGAAGCAAATTAGCTTGTTTTGATTTCAGAGATGATCTTTCACCTAATTTAAATATCCTTTTTATAATAATGCTTCTAAGTGTTTTTCTCTAAATCGCTTAAAAATGCAACTAATATTTTTTAGCATAACATATAAATATGACTGTCAGCTAAGTAGATCTGCAGATTTGTAGTTCTTGTGGATCAAGATAACCATACACTATACAAGTTTCTATAGGGAAGCACAATAAAAAGAGCTGGTAAATGAGATTCTTGGGAATAATTACACAGATTTTTCAGTACTCTGTGTGTGTTCAGAAATTACATAACCAAACTAAAATCATTTCAAGAAAAACAAATGATAAAAACCATATAAGATTAGAAATGTTTAAGAGAAAAATGAATCATATAATAGATTCTCTAAAAGTTCTGAAAATTTTCAAGCTGAATTATAAACATTCAAATATATATTTTAATATCCTCTCCAGCACATTTCAGTATTTCCCTGAACCAATTTTATGTACATGTAATTTATGTTTCTGTGTCAAACACCTGCATGTTATAAATACATTAGCACAAAAACCTATTTTGAGAATTTTATTAAATCAGAAGTATGTACTAGTGTGCTTCCATTCAGGTGAAGAAGTTAATACAAGAGTAGTTGGCTAGTTACGGTACAAAACTGGGCCAGGAAAAACATTCATTTATTTATATACTATAGCACCTGAAAAATGTTTCATTTACACTGTGCCCAGAACCACAAAATTTATCAAATAAATTTGCAGACTCTCTCATCCAAGTAAAGGCCACATTTCCAAAGACACTATAAAATTCTGATTAATTAAAAAAATAAAAATTAGCACTACATAGTTGTATCTAAAAACAATTAAAAAAAAAGGAAAATAGCATTCTGTAAATGATGAAAAAATAATGTATATTTTGTAAAATAAAGTCTCTTATGCAGAAATTCAAGATTACATGTGATAAAGATAAAAAACCAGGGGCTTGGGCTTAAAACAAGTTATATTATTATAACAAACATACAGGGAGACCCGAAATTTTCTTTTAAATTATTATTTATTTACAATAGTTACAATCAGTCTTTCAACTTACCATGGAAAAAATATGGTGTCTAAATATTCAAATCAAGTCAGCCAGCATTGGCAAGAATGGAGCCTAGCTAAAAATTAACACCCTGTATTTCAATACACCACAATTAGGGGAGATTTTGCCCCTCCCCTCCTCGGAACATTTGACAATGTCTGGACACATTTTTAGTTATCACAACTGAGGGGGAGGGGAAGCAGTACTACTGGCATCTAGTGGGTAGAGGTCAGGAATGCTACTAAACATTCTCGATGTACAGGACAGCAACCCCACATAAAAGATTTATCCACTCCAAAATGTCAATAGTGCCCATGTTGAGACACTCTGCTATACGGATGGATACGTTTGTTAAAGATCTTCTCCCTCGGTCAGTTAAGACCAGAAGAGTGGGTCAAGTGAAAAGGATAGTGATCTCCATAAAGAATCCTTCAGAAAAAGATGCTATATTAGAAGACAAAGTAATTGACCTAATATGTCAAGAAAACACACAGCACCTTTTTTTTGTCTATCACCCAGTTGCTTTCACACCTCTGTCCCACCTCTCCGGGACCTCTACTTAGCTGAAAGTTCATATGTTCAAATTCTTCATGTGTCTTCCTTTTTCATTTTTTATTATGGAAAATTCATGCATACACAAAACAGAATAGCATAATATAGTCATTACCCAGCTTTAACAAGTATTAACATTCTGTTGTTTTTGATCTTGTCATTTTCATCTTTGATTCTACTTCTCTTTTGTTTAATGGTTTCGCTATGGTATTTAAAAGTAAATCTCATATAACATTATTTCACTAATTAAAATTTCAGTTTCTCCTTACATATTTACCCCTGAAGAATGATATTCAGGATGAACTGGATATAATCAACCTGGGAAGTAGGTAACAATAGAATGAGATTAATTAGACAAAGTGAGGAGAGAATGGGAGGGACCAGAGCGGACATCCCAGATTTAGACATGGAGTAAGTAGGGCAAGCCCTCCATGACTATACGAAGTGAGCCAAGAGCTATACATCAAAAGATGATAAAAGCAAAGGTGTTTATGGTAGCTGAAGTCAGACACAGATCTAATAGTTAGGACCTGTAGGTAATATAAGTCGCCAGTGAGATATCACATAGATGCCAGTGATAAACCAAGTGTGTGCATGAGGAATGTTAATAAGGCCAAATGTTCTTGCCAGTTCTAACAATTTGATAGCTACCTGGAGTGCTCTTATAAGAATTCTAGCACTCCAAAGAGGGGAAAAAATCCAAGATAGGTAAAGAATGGAGAAATGGTAGCACATATGCCACAAAATTGTCGTGTCTTTTCTGGAGCTAAAGTAATAAAACCTGAAGTGGAAACAATGCTTCCATTGAAAAGGAAGGCATTACCTGAGACTCTAGAAGACCAGAAGGAAGTCACATGCAGAGCCACATGAAAGGCTGATCTTACTCCTCTGCATCATGCCTATTCTGAACCAAACATGAGTGGCCCTGCAGACGAGTTGGTTCAAAAAATATCAACAACATAGGAACTGCATGACTGTGCTATGAATGTCAAAATAAAATCTAAGATTCCAGCTCTGTATTCATGGTTTAAATCAAAGATGCTCAACTCATAAACATACAGCCCAAAGGAAACAATATGTATGCTGGCTTCTCTAGTGTCTAGTATCCAAACAGCAGCCTGTATATTCTTTTGAGAATGCAAATCTGATTATGTTATACCCTGCTTAAAATCCTTCAGTAATTCCCACTTTATTCCAGAATAAAGTCCAAAATCCTAACACAACTTAACCTGGTCTTTGACTTTTCCTCCTCCAATGACATAGAATTCTACCTCGCTCCCCCTCCACACTGGTCTTCTTTCCATTTCCTTTCCTTTCTCAGATAAAAATCATTGTGCACTTGTGCCCCAGGCACCAGGTTAAGCACTTTATATATACATTTCATTAAATCCTCTCAAAATTTTATGGGATAGGATAGACGATAAATTTCCACAAGAAAAGCAAGTGCCTTGTCATGTAAAAGCCAAGCTCAGTGACTAATAAAAGGCTTCTCTACATGTACTTCGACTAAAGCCTTCTGCAGTAAAGTCTTGCTGAAAATGTAAGAAATTTGTTTTTAGATAACAAGCAAGCACTAATCTCAAGTTATCTGGCATATTTAAAACAAATTAAGCTAGCTATAAAAATACAATATCGCCCCCACTTAACTCAGTTCACACCTCTGACTATCTGTAATCTAGAACTAGAAGTTGGCTTAAAAAAAAAAAAAGAGGCTGAAAGGTCTATCATGAAATCCATGAACTTTATATGACAGGATAAGCAGAGTTACCTGTATATGCCAACAATTAAGCAAACCATATCATGGTAAATTATAAATGGATACAACAGTGGGAAGAGCCAGTACACAGTTTAGAAAGAATATACTAGATCTCTGCTTTTGGTTCGTCTATACAATCTGAAGGCATTCAATCTTAATGACTGATCATACAAAATACTCAACTGTGTGTCAGTGCACTAATGTTAAGTTCAACATTTGACATTCAAATAAGATTTAAGACAGGGAAGTCAAGCATTGAACAAATATTTTCATTCCAAATAACTAAAACAAAAGCTTCGATACAGAGCTAAGCTTCGGTTATTTAAAACATTCTATATTATCCTAATAATACTGGCTAAATGAGGTGTTATTGTATAATGGCTAGCCATTAAAATATTCAAAGCATAATTTCTTTGAGAACTGAGAATAACTGTCCTAAATATGAATTTACTGTGGTAATGGAGACACATATGAAGTTTGTATCTGTTTGAATGTGTATGTATAAAACAGCAGCATGAACAATTTATAGTTGTTTTATAAATTTTAGATTCATTTATTCAGGAGAACAAAATATACTGACTTTCTTTTCTCTGTGCTATTTCCAATCTCTTTTTATCTTATTACATACACTTGTGTATATTTTTAATATTTATGTTTTTCTGATTATGAGAGTAATATACATTTTTTGTGCATACTTTTGAAAATGCAGAAAAAGAAAAAGAAAATTTTTATATACCACAACTTAAAGATGATTACTCCTATTAAAATTCTGGTACATGGAAGGGAGGTAGATAAGGGTAAAAGGGGTCAAATATTTGGTGACAGAAGGAAATTTAACTTTGGGTAGTGAACATGCAATGCAATATACAGATGATGTATTGTTGATTTGTACACATGAAACCTATTTAATTTTATTATCCAATATCACCCCAATAATTTTAATTTAAATAAATACATAAAATTCTGGTACATGTTCTTCCCAGCTACTTATTCTGTTTTACAAAACTATGAAAATATTGTAGAAACTCGGTGTAACTTTTTTTTAATATAACAATTACCTTTGCATATCCTTAAATACTTTTATACAAGTTTTTCTCCCCTCTTTAATTTCCCCCCACATCTATGGATGTTGCCGTTTTCTCCTTAAGAACTGGATCTCTGAAGGCGGGGCACCTCCTCCCACACGCACCTGGGGCCTAGTGCACCCAGGGTATGGTCTGTGGCTCCACCTGGAGTGCAAACCCAGGACCTTCTGCATGCAAAGCAGACGTGCTAACCACTACACTATGGAGCCACCTCCTACAATACAGTTTTTAAATAATATGTGTACTTTTACTGTAACCTAACAAGAACTTTTTGGAAACTGGTAGAATATAAAATGTAAATAACTATTAACCACAGCATAATATTAGTTTAATGTGTTTACGATTTTTATCATTACTGAAAGGTAAAATAACCTGTATTACATTGTAAATTAAAATAAATTGAAATACATGAATTTTAATATATATTCAAGTTATCAAGTGAATCAAGAACTCTGTAATATTCACATTTTTCATCCAAACAATATAATATTCTGCAATCATGGAAACAAAAGTATATAGTTACAGGTTTTAAAGTATAATGATAAAATGGATGAGGACTATAAAGGCTGCTTCTTTTAAGCAATAATAATAAATAGCCCAAAGAAATCAGGGCTAATCACATATTATAGTTAATTATTTATGAGGAAGATCACGATTTACTCAAAAGAGAAAATAACAGAGCAAGCAAATTATGCTAATATTTAAAACTTTTTATTTTGAAATAATTTTAGCTTTACAGAAGTGTCGTAAAGAAAGTACAGCTTTCTTTAATCTCCCAGTCTTAAAATCTTACATAAACATGGTACATTCATCAAAACTAAGAAATTAAGGAAGTTCCAGTCAAGATGGCAGAGTAGGTGAACTTCTGTCTGGGAGAAAACTGTTCCTCCAGCCCTTGTCCAGTTCTTTCCAGACAGAAGTGCTGAAAAAGACACTGTTCCTTTGTTGAGCTCCCCTCTTTCCAGTGTGCAGACTTAGGTGGCTGCCACATCTTAGTCTCCATGAACCTGGCTAACACTGGTCGCCTTGCCCTGGTGATTGCCTGAAACCCCGTCCCACCGAATTCGTAGACACACCCAAGCCTTTTCCAGTGGCTTTTCTATACAAAAGGCCTGTCTTAGCTCATGCTACAGACTTTCCTAAAATTTCTCAAAGGTTCACAAAACCCCAACAAGCAGCATCTGGCCTCAGTGTGCCCCATACCTCTTGCTAAGCAGTCCCAAGCCCAGCATTAGAGGCAGGTAGTCTCAGTGTATAGCTGGG